>NC_059161.1:35665369-36290369 GCF_019923935.1 Bubalus bubalis
CTGGAGCACCAGATTACACTGTGTGTGCTCTGTCGCTCAGTCATGTCTGATTCTTTGTGGCCCCATGGACTACAGCCCATTGCATGCTCAGTTGCTTCCGTCATGTCCAACTCTTTGCCACCCTATGAACCATAGCCTGCCAGGCTCCTCTGTCCATGGGATTCTCCAGGCAAGAATACCGGAGTGGGTTGCCATTCCCTCCTCCAGGAGATCTTCCCCACTGGGTGATCGAAATTCACGTCTCTTACCTCTCCTGCATTGGCAGGCAGGTTCTTTACCACTAGCGCAACCTGGGAAGCCCATAGCCCATTAGTCTCCTCTGTCCATGGAATTCTCCAGGCAATACAGGAGTGGGTTGCCATTTCCTTCTTCAGGGATATTCTGGTCCAGGGGTCAAACCCATGTCTCCAGGCAGATTCCTTACCACTGAGCCACCAGGGAAGCCCCATGTATACTAACATAGACACACACACAGAAGTCGCTCAGTCGTGTCTGACTCTTTGCGACCCCATGGATTGTAGCCCACCAGGCTCCTTGGTCCATGGGATTTTCCAGGCATGAATACTGGAGTGGGTTGCCATTTCCTTCAATATCCAGAATTAATCAATTCTATCCTCTTCTCCAAAAAGACAAAAACATGCATTTGATTTAACTTCCCCCATCATTCTCCTTTTCCCTGAATTAATCTGGAATCTTAATTCTCTGTTATTATTCATTTTTTAACTATGCAACGAAATGTGTAGAAATTATTTAAATTTCACGAGAAATTCTAATGGCTGTCCTGTTTGCCTCTGGCCCATTGGATAACGCAGTTTCCTCCTTCTTGGATTCTTTCTTTCTTGCTCTGTTTCACCTTGAGAAATTCCTTCAGAGAGCAAATCTGAGAGTTACAGAGTCCTGAGGTTTATATGCCCTAAATACTCCCTGTTGGCTTTTCACCAGAATGCTGATTTGACTGGGAAAAGGACTCTGGGATCAAAGTCATTTTTTCTGAGATTCTTGATATTGATATTGCTCCATTTTCTTCCAACATCCTGTGTTGCTGGGACTCATAATTCCTAACTCTTTGTAGATAAGTGTCTCCTTGTTTTCCTTTGGAAAGGATTTCCCCCTCCTTCCTTGGTATTCTGAAATTTTGGGAAAGGTGTCTGGGTGTGTCTTACTTCCAGGTAAGTAATTTGTCACCAGAGGGCCCTTCCCATGTGAAGACCTGTATCTTTTCTTCAGATCTGGGAAATTTTCTTCTATTATGATTTTTTAAAAATATTTATGTATTTGTCTATCTTAGCTGCAGCACACAGGATCTTCCATTGTGGCATGTGGGCTCAGCACCCCTACACATGTTCAGCCACCTGATGCAAAGATTGGACTCATTGGAAAAGACCCTGATGCTGGGAACAATTGAAGGCAGGAGGAGAAGGGGATGATAGAGGAGGAGATGGTTGGATGGCGTCATTGACTCAATAGACATGAGTTTGAACAAACTCTTGATAGTGAAGGACAGGGAAGCCTGGTATGCTGCAGTCCATGGGGTCGCAAAGAGTTGGACACAACTTAGCGACTGAAAAACAACAAGGCATGGGGGATCTTGTTTCCCGACCAGGGATTGAACACTTGTCCCCTGCATTGCAAGGGAGATTCTTAACCACTGTGCCACTAGAGAAATCTCTGTTACATTTTAATACTATTTCTTTCATTCCATTCTTCATTCCTGCCTCCTCAGATTCTGTGTCTTTACTTTTCTTCCCCTTTTCTGTTCCTTGGATCTTTTTTTTCCATATGTGCTTAGTCACTCAGTTGTGTTCGACTCTTTGCAACCTCATGGACTGCAGCCCATCAGGCTCCTCTGTCTATGGGGATTCTCAAGGCAAGAATACTGGAGTGGGTTGCCATGCCCTCCTCCAGGGGATCTGCCCAACCCAGGGATCAAACCCAGGCCTCCCACATTGCAGGCAGATTCTTTTACCAACTGAGCCACCACAGAAGCCCAAGAATACTGGAGTGAGTAGCCTATCCCTTCTCCAGAGGATCCTCCTGACCCAGAAGTCAAACCAGGGCCTTTTGCACTGCAGGTGGATTCTTTACCAGCTGAACTACCAGGGGAGCCCTTTTTCTTTTTTAAATGCCTTGTTTTTGTGTCATGTAATACTGTGTCTAATCTCTGAGGATTATTTTCATGTGTTTGCTTTGTGAAATGTTTGCACGAGTGCTGGTCTCTGTTTATAGAGTTTTGTGCTCTTCTTGATATTAATTTTTTCCCAAAGGTTCAATGGTTTTTCATTTTATGCTCATGTTTGTGTTTGAAAACTCCCCTTCTGTCGGTGGATCCAGGCTCAGATCTTGTGTCCTAGGAAGAGGAAGGGTCCGTGCTTCTGGACAGGGTGTGTGGTGGGGACGGGTCCTTTTCATCAGGTAGGGCTTTCCACCCCACCTGGAGACTTCCTCGTCACCTGGGGCCTGTCTCTTGGACACCAGCACTCTAGCCTGGAGGCAGACACTCGCTGGCACGGCTTAGCGCAGGGTTGGGGGTGGGAGCGGCTGGCCACTCTGCAAGTGGTTCCGCAGATAATCACCCCGACAACTGCCCCAGGGCTGCTTCCTGTTCTGTGCCCATAAACACAGAACTTTCGCAGAACTCTTGGAACGGCTTTCACAGAAGTCATTGCCTCGAATATTTTAGCCTTCCTTTCCCTTTGATCCGATTGCTCCATCAGACCACACCTATCTGCTCTTCGTCTTTCACGAATTCCTGAAACAGTCTGCACTGCCAAAGAGATGTTTTTGGCTTTTATTCTTCATTTCGGGAGATTTCAGGAGATGTTTAGCAGGGAGGCAGGAGGGCTATACATGTTAGGCCCTGGATGGACTCCCCACAGCCCTGCCGTGTTACATCCCTGGCTGTGAACTACAAGAGGGGCTCCGACAACTACCGAGACCATGTGCCGCAGTTGCGGAAACCTGTGCACTTAGACCCCGTGCTCTGCACCAAAAGAAGCCACCTCGACGAGAAGCCTGTGTACCACAACTAGAGAGTAGCCCCCACTCTCCACAATGAGAGAAAGCCCCTGCGTAGCAGTAAAGACCCAGAGCATCCAGAAATAAACGGAGGCAGTTAAAAAAAAAAATAATGAGGGCTCTGCACCACTCCAAATAAGCTCCAACTTTAGGAAAAGGACCTTCCAACATCCGAATTAGTAACCAGAAAAGGAGTTGAAAGCATAGCCTCAAAATTAGACTACAAAATTTTAGAAGGAAACCTTTCTGTGAAATTCCCATCTAGAACCAGTTATGGGGAAGTGAGGTGATCAATAATTCCAGAAAAGTATAAATGGGCTCTTCTAAGTCAGCCACAACTTGTGTCAGTACACACTGATGCATAAATAATATGGCAAAGTTTTATGTGCAACTCAGGGCGGGGCACTTCTGTATGATTCAGAAAGAATAATATGAGTTTGCATAGCTGGAAATGAGCATGGGGTGGGGATTAAGCAAGGACAGAATTATAATGCACCCTGGGTGGGATGGTGTGTGTGCGTGTTGTCACTCAGTCACGTCCGACTCGTTGCGACCCCATGGACTGTAGCCCGCCAGTCTCTTCTGTCCATGAAATTCTCCAGGCAAGAATACTGGAGTGTGTTGCCATTCCCTCCTCCTGGGGATCTTCCCAACCCAGGGATTGAACCTGGGTCTCTTGCATTGTAGGCAGATTCTTTATCATCTGAGCCACTAGGGTAGGAAGAGAACACCCCTTTTTGCCTATAAGGCTGTTCAGAGAAAGCTCTGTATCCAGAAAACTGTCTTGTTAGGATTACTGAATACATAAAATCATTAAGAATAGATTTGAGAAAAAAAAAATAGACATAAATAGATGTCTACAGATTGATCAAAACTTCAAATAAGCAGATGATACCATTCTAATGGCAGAAAGTGAAGAGGAACTAAAGAGCCTCTTGATGAAGGTGAAAGAGGAGAGTGAAAAAGCTGAGTTGAAATTCAGCATTCAAAAAACTAAGATCTTGGCATAAGGTCCCATCACTTCATGGCAACTAGAAAGGGAAAAAGTGGAAGCAGAGACAGATTTTGTTTTCTTGGGCTCCCAAATCACTGCAGATGGTGATTTCAGGTTTGAAATTAAAAGGTGCTTGCTCCTTGGAAGAAAAGCTATCGTAAACCTAAACAGCATATTAAAGAGTAGAGACATCTCTTTGCCGACAAAGGTCTGTCTAGTCAAAGCTATGGTTTTTTCCAATAGTCATGTATGGATGTGAGAGTTGGACCCTAAAGAAGGCCAAGTGCTAAAGAAGTGATGCTTTTGAATTGTGGTGCTGGAGAAGACTCTTGAGAGTCCCTTGGACTGCAAGGAGATGAAACCTGTCAATCCTAAAGGAAATCAACCTTGAATAGTCATCGGAAGGGCTGATGCTGAAGCTGAAGCTCTAATATTTTGACCACCTGATGCGAACTGCCAACTCATTGGAAAAGACCCTGATGCTGGGCAAGAATGAAGGCAAAAGGAGAAGAGGGTGGCAGAGGATGAGATGGTCAGATAGCATCACTGACTCAATGGACATAAATTTGAGCAAACTCCGGGAGATAGGGATAGGGAAGCCTGGCATGCTGTAGTCCATAGGGTCACAAAGAGTCGGAGACTGAACAACAACAGACTGATACTCCAAGCTTTAGAGGAAAATATTAAAAATGAGGATTTCATGGACTTTTCTGGTGGTCCAGTGGCTGAGACTCTGTGCTCCCAATGCAGGGGGCCTGGGTTTGATCCCTGATCAAGGAACTAGATGCTACAACAAGAGTTCACATGCTGCAACTGAAGACTGAAGATCCCATGTGTCGTGGCTAAAACCAGGTGAAGTCAAATAAATGAAATAAATATTTTTTAAAAATAATAAAATGAAGATTTCAGTTTGATAAATCAATTTCTTTTTAGGATCTTTATCAATGACCAGATAAGTGGCTATTTGCTTAATCCCATTAAAGTGTGTGGTTTCTTACAGAAGGAACAATCGAACTGATTCAGCATCCAGTGAGCTTGGAAGAAAAAAAAAAAAATAACAAACTTATAGCTTTGAAAACAAAAACAAAAACAGATTTCTGGCTGCTGTCCTCAAAATCCTCCCACACAGCTGACTGACGACAGGATCAACACCTGTTGTGTTACCCGCTCCCACGGCTCAGCTTTCTTTCCTGAATAAGCTGCTGACCGGCGTGTGCCAGTTGAGATTTTGGTTCCAGTGACAGTGACTTTGTTGCTTGGCTCCGCACAGGTGTCTTTTCTTTTTATATGTTCTATTAAAAAAATGTATTTATATATTTGGCCATGCCAGGTCTTAGTTGTGGCCTGTGGGATCTAGTTCCCCGACCAAGGATTGAACCTGGGCCCCTGCATTGGGAGCGCTGAATCTTAGAATCTGGACCACCAGGGGAGTCCCCAGGTGTCTTTTCTTTTAAGGAAGATGGCTTGGTTGTAAGGTGGATGCTGACGTCTTTCACAGAAGATTTCAGTGTGCCTTGTGAAGACCCTGCGAAACAGAAGTTTCCATTGGCTGTCAACATGGTCAAGGAGCTGCAGGAATAGGGTCCACTAGTCAAAGTGGCTTCCCACGATCCACCTCGTGGGCCACAGCTTCATTGTATGGGGGAAAACCCAGCTGCTTGGGGACCTGATATTGTGTTTTTGCATTGGTTCTGCTGCGAGGCCCAACAGTTTTCTGCTATTCAAATTGGAGGTCTGGAGGAGGTGGAAAGTTGAGCTGGAAAGACTGCAAAGGTAGAGCTTGGTCGGAACCTTGATGGGAGGATACAGTGGTGGCAATGCTTGGAGAAGAGCTGCCTGGTTAAATGCACTCTTGTTGTCTTTGGAAGGCGGTTGTTATAATTTATATTGAAATGACGCACGGGGCTCAGAGGAGCCTCGCCCACCCGGCTGCGAGGGCAGTGAGAACTGTTCCCGCAATCTCTTCACAGTTCTGGAATCATGTGAGCTGGGCCACCTGGGCTCCTGCGAGCCCCAGACGTGTAATTAGAGGCTCCTGGGCCCGGACGATGCGTGGACAAGTCTTATCATGCATCTGGGCTGCTGTGGGTGCGCTGAGCTGGGCTCCCAGGCCTCCCTGTGCCTTGGGATCCTGCCTTGGCTTCTGCTTAGCCAGGAACTGTGATTGGTTACTGTCAATAGACAGAAAACTGTGTACAGGACACCAGTACCTGCAGGAACCCCAGCACGGCCAGGGAAACCAGCAAAATAAGCTTCCTGCACACTAAGCTGGGGGCTGCTCCGGGCTCAGCCAGACAGACGGACTCATCCTGCCTTACACAAGAGGGGAGAGGACAGAAGTCACGCAGTCCCCGGAGGAGGCGCTGGGCTCATCCCTCATGACTGCAATCTTTGAAGAAGCACACCAGAAGCATGTGATGAAGATGTTTATTTGATGAGGATCCACAGTGATTGCCAGGGAATGAAGCTACTGCCTTTCTGCATCAGGGCAAAAAGTCAAGATGACGAATGCTCCTACATTCCCAGGGATTGGTCCCTTGATTATAACCAGTTGGTTCCCCCCTTGCCAGCTTCTGCTTTGGTTGCAGGAAGGGGAAGGGCAGGGTTATCTGCCATAAAGGATGCTGTTTTAGAGGACTTGCTACAGGTGGGCTCGCTTGGGGTTCCTGGCCGTTTTATGAGATCACGGGGTGAAGGCCGATGGCATAGGGGAGGCACGTGTAAGCCTAGTGGCCTGCTAGCAGCTCTCTTTCTAGGCAGGGAAAACCTTCCCAAGCAGCTCCACCTACCAGGTGGCCATGGGCTGAGGAACAAAGGGCTGTCGAGGGCTGCTCTGACGTGAAAGCACTTCTGCAAGCGTGGGGAAACATGCACGGTGGTGTACGTAGGTTTGCCACTGATTTCTGGGCATATCACATGGAAGCCGAGGTGCGCTTGTTTAAACACGCTCTAGTCACAGATCTGGGTGGCTGAGGAAGAAATACCTTGAAATTTGATACATGGCAAGCAAAAAGCAAGCATGAAAATTCACACCCTCAGATTGCATTACGCATGCTTGAGTTACATTATTTCACTCAGTCTTTTTTTTTTTTTTCCATTCCCTGAGCTCTTTTTAAAAAAAAAAATTTTTTTTTTTATCTGGGTCTTCGTTGCTGCGCAAGGGCTTTCACTAGTTAAGGTGGGCAGGGGCTACTCTCTAGATGCCGTATGAGGCTTCTCATCGTGGAGCACAGGCCCTAGAGTGTGTGGGCTCAGTAGTTGTGGCGCACAGGCTTAGTTGCCCCGAGGCATATAGGATCTTCCCAGACCACGGCTTGCACCCGTGTGTCCTGCATTGGCAGGCGGACTCTTAACTACTGGACCACCAGGGAAGCTCCTCCCTTAGTCCTGATAAAAGGAGAGGCAGCCAACTTTGAATGGACTTGAACCTTCTATCCCATTCTCACTTCTCTCTACTTCTTCCAAATAAAACTCCAAAACTTCTCTTAAAAGGTGTAAGGTTTGAATGTGGAGAGGAGAAGGGTCAGAACATTTGCCAAATGGCCTCGTCTGCAAAGTGAACAAGTCCCTGAGTGTGTTTTAGTTTGACCCAAACTTACTTTCTTAAGAACAAGCATTCAAACACCGACTCCTCAAGCTTTAGGACTGGTTTAGGAATTCACAGTGTGCCTCCTGGCTTGCCTCAGGTTCAGATTCAAAGATATGGAACATTAAGTCTCCGTCTATCTGAAGGCCTTTAAAGGAAAAATCATTCATGAATCCTCAAAGTTTGAAGTAATACCTTTACTCGAGTTAATGAAAATTAATCTTGCAGAAAATCTTGGCAGATCAAAATGAACATGAGTCAGTTCTATCTTCTCAACTACCATTACCAAAATGTAGAAATTTTTACAAGGTAACATAGTTTTGAAGCTTTATTAGCTTTTCACAAAATGCCTAACAGAATGACGGAATGAATTTCTAAGTTAATTTTTAAAAGTAGGACCTAAGTCTATTTTGATGTAACTATTGCTAAATAAAATACTGTATTATGCGTGTTGTGGCAATGTAGTCAGCTTCCTGGGGTTATTTTTGGCCGTACCCTGGAACTCCCCGACCAAGAATTGAACCCACGCCTCTTGCCGTGGAAGTGTCTTAGCCACTGGACCACCAGAAGTCCTCACTTTCCTGGTTTTGATAATGGATGATGATTATATCTTATTGTTGGGGAATCTGGTTAATGGGTCCAGGGGACCTTTCTGTACTGATTTTGAAACTTAAGAATCTATCATTAATCTCAAAACGAAAGTTAAAAAAAAAGAAAGACAAGCTATATATGAAATAACCAGGAGCTTATTTTTGAGAAAAAGTCTCCATGTACCCTAAAATAATAGATAATGTGATGAAATTAAGAATTAAATTACTGGGACTGCCCTGACAGTCCTGTAGATAAGATTCCATGCTTCCACTGTAGAGGGCATGGATTTGATCTCTGGTTTGAGAAATAAGATCTCGTAGGCCTAGAAGTGCAGCCAAAAAAAGGGAGAACTATAAATAGAGAACAGCATAATAAATATTTTGATTCTTCGACCAGTGGGCAGATGTAGTTCTCTTTTCTATGAACTGCTCTAGAAAAATCTACAACTTTATTGTTTTGACTCAGGGCCCTAGCATTGAAGAAACATCCTCTTAATCTTTTCATGACATAGTTAAGACAGCCCTTGAGACCTAAGGAGAAATAAGCAACATATAAACCAGGTTAAACTTCATTAGAATGTGGAACTTTGTGAGACTGGCAATGTATATTTGATTGTTGCAGCCTAGAGAGACTTTGAATTTAATATCATTCAGATTTGGACTTACAAAAAAGTCCTCTTGAACTTAGCTTCTGTTTTCTACCATGAAACAATCCCTAATAATAAATTCCTTCTATTTTTATAGGGCTGGGTCCTGCTCTGCCATGGTCTCCCATGGATGGGGAACAGAGACTGTGGGAAGCTGAGAGGCACCTGCATTTCCTGACTTAAAGCCAGAGCTTTGTTACTGGGTATGGGGAGAGACCTCAACAGTGCATTCAGTGGCTGCTAAGAGTGGCCGTTTCCTCGACATAATGGCCTTATCAACACTAAGAGAGCAGGCCCAGGGCTGTCCTAGGCCAGGGAAGTGCTTAGCATTCCTTCTGCTCTGTGTGCTGGACAAGGACTGAGTTGGCAAATGGATAACATTCTGGTTGCTAGTGGCAATGGCCAAGAAGAAATAGGAAAAGATAATATTTTTGCAGGACTTCCCTGGGAGTCCAGTGATTAAGAATCCACCTTCTAATGTAGGGACACAGGCTCGATCCCTGGTCGGGGAACTAAGATCCCACATGTCCCAGAGCAACTGAGCCTGTGGGCTGCAACTAATGAAGTCTGCACACCAACACAGCCTGCCCCCCACCAAAAAAAAAGAGAGATAACATTCTTGCAAAATCAAGGAAAACTCAAAGGTGAAGAGTGAAACAAATACACAATGAATTAAAGATTGTCTTGACCACAACGGACTTCCCATGTGGCTTAGCAGTAAAGAATCTGCCTGCCAATGAAGGAGACATGCACTCCATCCCTGGGTTGGGAAGATTCCCTGAAGAAAGAAATGGCTACCCACTCCCAGTATTCTTGCTTGGAGAATCCCATGGACAGAGGAGCCTTGTGGGCTCCAGTCCATGGGATTGCGAGAGTCAGACATGATTTGGTGACTAAACAACTTGACCACTGTACCAAGAAAAGGCTTGCAGAAAGCTGGGGGATACTTACGGCAGCCCAAGCCACATACCTGGGACTGCCTCCCACCTAAGGTCCCCAGCCTTCTGTTTCTACCTTGAAGTATTATCTTCAAAGCCAATTTTTCTTCTTTCCCACCGTCTGACGCTCGGATCTCAATTCTGACAGCCTCTGTCCTGAAGTTTCCTTGTTTCCAATCTATTCTCCATACAACTGGCCTTTTGAAAACACATCCCACCGCATCCATCCTCCGCTTGGACCTCTGGGTGGTACTGACCACCCTTTCCCATTGTCCATCTCACTGTATAACTTCTGGCTTCTGGAAAACACCCAGCTCTCCTCTGGCCTCAGTGTCTCCTCTCCTGTCCCTCCCTGTTCACTCTGCTTGCTTCAGCTCAGATTCCACCCCTTCAGACCCTATCACCTTGGGGGATGCAGCGAGGGGAGGGGGTGTTTTGTTATCCTGTCACCACCACTGTTCATTGCCTTCCTAGGGTTTATCACAAATGGTCATTATGTACTGCTTCAAATTCCTGGGTGTGTGTTCCAAGCATGTAGTTACTCAACGAACGTCTGATAAATGAACTCAAGTCCATTTCTTCATTTGTTAAATGCCAGAAATAATGCCCAACTTGTGGGCTTAGGGTGAGCAACAGAGAATGACAAAATCAACTCAAAGACCAGGCCCTCACTGTGTGCGTTACTGGTTTACATGTAATTGTCAAAGGTAATTCCCATAGGTATCACCCCTGCCCCCCTATTAACTTTACCAGTGAGAAAACCGAGGTACAGATTTTGAAGAATCCGCCCAACAGGTCATTAGAAAGAGCCTGCACTGGACTTTCAGCCCAGATTGTGTGTGTTGAATCCTGACTCTTGACACTGGCAGCAACCCAGTACAGGCGAGGATGCAGTCAATGTCACGGAAGCTTTGCTGTCATGTGGGAAGCTCGAGGGCAGAGGAGAGCAAAGGAAACTAGGCGAGTGACACTGCACGGGAGGGTGCCCTCCCCAACAGCATCCCTGTATCCTCCTACTTCCCAAAACTGTGACTCTGAGAGGCCAGGGCAGGCTGTACTTTCTTTGGGGGCCTCAGGTCAAGCAAAAAGCAGGGCCTTCCAAAGGACCCAGGGCAATCCAGAGCTAGTCCTCAAGCCCAAGATGAGACATGTCACGTCCATGTCAGAGCTGGTTCCTTCCTGCTACAGTCCACTTGATGGGGACATCCCTCCCCACATGGAAACTGTTTCCATGGCAACATACCAGCATCAATTCAAAGTACCCTTTAAATTGTTACAGGTAAATACAAACAGCTCATTTTTGCTGTTGTCTGTATACTACTTAAATCTAAATTGCTCAAATTATTTCTCATTTTAGGGAATGATGGTAAATTTCAAGTGTACATTAGATTGCAAAACATCTTCCTTTGTGCTTAAAAATGGTCAAGTTGTCATACTACTCGAGACACAAAATTGTATAAGAGTGTAGGCAAGAAACATTATTAACGGTGTCATAAATAAGTATTATAACTTTATTAAAATGAAAAGACAATATTCAAAATAATGCAACAAAAATGAATAAAATCCTTTGTCCAATACTGTACACATAAATGCAGAAATCAGTGCCTTTTTCTAAAGCATGTTTTAACCTTCATTTAGTTCATACTAAAATATAAGCTTTAAATAGCTCAAATAACATCACTCAGCAGTTTAAACTGTAAACAGCTTGTTTAATGTGGAGAACATTGTAGTAAGGTACTGCTGTTAATGAGCACCATCTCTTCTGTGCTGCTCTACACAAGATAAATACAGCGAAGCACGTCAAAGTGCAACATAAGCTCTGTGTCTCACCAGATCCGAGCAGAGCAGCCTGCTGTGAGAGTTTCCAAAGTAGGTGATATGACCTCCGGTCTTAAGACGTACTGGGCTGTTGGTCAGAAGGGTTTTACTTAGAAAGCAAATAATCCCCAGGAAATACTGAAGAGGAACCAGCAACACAAGGCCAGCTTGTGTTGTATTTGTTTATTCATATGCAACTAAAATAGGGGAGGAAAAAAAAAAAAAAAAAGAAACCCACAACACACATCTCCACACAGATACTCTCAACCCAACAGCTGACTGTTTCATTGCCTCAACTGACATCCTCAACACTGGCCAAGAGTTTGCTTTTCCCCATGTGTCCTGCATTTCCTGGGGGTGGAACAGAGAAGGAATGGTAAGGAAAAGTGACTTATTCTGTTACCTTCCCATTGTTCATATGAGACCCAGACAGGTGAGAATACGGTACCAAAGCTGCTGCCATACCTCCAGCAAGACCTACAGGATTTAGGTCTCAGGACGACTTAAAGCAGGCAGGTGAAGTCACGGAAAGAATGTATGGCCTGCCCTCCATGGAAAAACTGCTTGCAAAAATAAATGAAACAAAACAGAAGAGGCCTCAGAGCTGGCAATCTTCAACCTTATTATGCAAAAATAATAATAATATATATATATAATATTTTATGATTCTGAGCTAAACAATACTGTATTTTCTCCCATTTGCTCAATTTTCAGTCTCTCAGGAGCCATCCTCCAGCTTGAGTTTTTCTTGTTCTAAATATATATTACTCTAAGACAGGAACTACTGGGTTAACTTGCAACTAGAATCTATGGTTTTACCACAAGTGCAGACGCAGGCGTCCAGCGTGCACAGATGCGTGTCCCTTGTCCTTCCTCCCTGCAGCGCATCTTTAAATGACAGGCTTGAGCAGACTTTTCTCTGACGCTCACACGGCCAGGGATGCTCAGCACCTCAGCACCTCCCGACTCTCTAAGCTCTTCCCGTTCAGACGGAGAGTTCGACTCTCTGATCCTGTGATCTGGACTTTCCCAGGGAACCTTGACAGGTCTGGGGAACTGCGAGAGAACCACTCGCTCCCATGGCATCTCTGCTGAGCTGGGACTCCAGGGTCTAAGGAGAAACCACGTAGGAGAAATGTTTGCGCTTCACATGGCCTCCCGGGTCCACTCGTGGCTTTAGGTCCAGCTTTTCTGGGGCTGAAGAGATACTGCCATTGGCCAGGAGGGGGTGGACAGGGGTGTTTCCGTGTGTTTCTTCTGCTTCCCTAAAAAATTTTTCGAATCTGTCCAGGTAGGGTGGCCTCTCAGGGAGCAGGTAGTAGTGCGTGGAGCTCACCTTCCTCCCATTTTCAATGATGGGCAGGATGCAGGGTGCCTTGCCGGCAGCCCCCTCGCTGTGCTGTCTCTGCAGGGCTTTGCTGCTCACGTACTTGGGGTCGGGGGCAAAGCTCTGCGTGGGGGGCATGACCCCGTTGAGGTAAGAGGGGAGGCTTTTGGGGCTTGGGGTGCGGGAGTTGCTCCGGGACAAGGGCTCTCTCGGTGGGACTTTGGGGGGCCTGTCCTCATCGCTATAGGTACTGGAGGTGACCTCGGCCGACCACCTTCTGTAGTCTGGCTTGGCCGGCCGGGGAGGGATGGGGACCCGAGGGGGAACTTCAGGCTTGTCGTCGTCGGAATTGGGAGAAGCCCTGTGCACGGAACTGGAGATCCTGATGGCCGGCTTGTTGAAGGACCCCGCGGGGCCTGAGTGAGACCTCCTCAGTCTCCGGTGGGCCTGGGGCGGAGGGGGGTTGGCACTCAGTGCCCCGGCCGCCTGGTCAGGTTCCTGGCTGAGATCCACGGCGGAGACGGTTGGGGTGTCAAAATATGCATAGTTGATCTGTCCGCACCCTCGGAAGCTGCGCCTGCCGGGGCCGTCGGCTCTGAAGTCGGAGAGCCCGCAGTCTTCCAGAAGGAAGTCCGTGTCCGAGCTGGTGAAGAACTCGACCTCGCAGTCTGTCTCGTCCAGGGTGAGGTCCTCGGAGATGGGCAGTGGCGGCAGGGGCCGGGAGCCCCGCTCGCAGGGCGCTGAGCTGGAGAAGAGGGACAGGGGACTCTTGACGGGGGTTAGCGGGGGTGTGGCGGCACAGACCCCGTTCACCGCCAGCTTCTTCAGTCCACACGCCACCCGGTCCTGCTCCTGCTGCCCCCAGCCTTCACTTGGGGGGATGATGAGGGGAGGCAGGTGGGACTTCGGAGGGGGGCCGTGCTCTGCACAGTGGCTGCTGCTCATCAGGGTGGATCTGGAGGTGCGCCCTGGAAGGAAACGAGAGGTTATGGAGGATGGTCTGTGCTCTCCCCACGGGGGGAATTGGACCCCGCCCCAGCAGCCTGGATTCCTGTCGCCTTCGGCTGGGTCACTTGTGGTGAAACACCAGCTGCTGGAACACTGAGCACACCCAGGCAACTGCCACGGGTGTAATCAAGGGCCAGAGGCGGGGAACGCACCTGATCTGGTTCAAAGAACAAATTATCTCTTCCATCGTCTTGGCCGTGTGCGTGGCGCACGCCCACACACCCCAGACAGGTTCTGTGACGTGTGCGAAGTCCACGGAAGGTGAACAGCATGTAATTTGGGGAGCCAGGCCACACCAACCTGGCCATTTGCAAGACAGGCCACCCAGGACACGCAGGGCAGGCCTGAGATAAGACGAGGCCTTACCTGGCCCATTGCGATACCCAGAGCCAGGAGACTCACCCGCGATGTGACAGGCAGCCCTTGGCAAAAATCTAGAAGGGCTGATGATACACACATTCGTCTAAGTTTCTGTCAGTATCTGTACTATTCTGTTACTTTCAAACAGGTGTTCGAAGCTAGTAAGGAAGAAGAGAGCTCATGTCCGAGGTTCTGGTGAGTTCAGTGTGTCTCCTGGCTGGGGTGGCTTCACGCCTCCACACAGAGACCCGTGACTCCGGCTGAGCCACCGAGAGCCTGACAAGAACACGCTTACTTCAGGATCTGTTGCCACTAGGGGTCAGACTCCTGTCGGAAATGGCCTCCGTCACTTCCTCATTTAGAAAACAGCACTGGGGCACAGGCTCCCTCGGGGCTGCTAGCTTCCTCTCCCTATGCAGAAGCCACCCAGGTTCTCAGGACGCTCTGGATACGTACCGATGGAGGTTAGCTGCTCCTGCGCCCGCGAGTTCAGACTGTAGGCCATGGTTATTGGGTTGATGTTTAAAAAGCCGCTGAAAGGGAAGGACGGACATCTGGGTCACAAACAAGTAGCAACCACGTCCCCTCTCTCACTCCAATGTCACCCGCTTGGGGGCTCTGGCGACCCCACATCCTGCACTTACTTCTCAAACTCGCTGCGGCCACCCCAGCAGGCCTTCAAGCTTCCCAAGGCTTGGCCATCGTGCAGAAACCCAGTTTTTAACGGGACTCTGATCTCCTGAGCAGCCACTCCTGCCATGGACATTGTGCCTTATTCTGGGACGTCTTCAGACTTGTGATGCCCAGGGATGCGTACGGTCAACCAGTGGCTTTCATTGCCTGGTGGAGGGGAGGGGATGGGTACAGAGGAGGTTAAGAGCAGGGTAAACAATCCCCAAACACGAGGAACTTGGGGGGAGAGAATTTCAGGGCCTGCGGAACAGAAACATCCAGTTACAGACTTCCTCCCAGTCAGGTTTACATTTGCTGCTGCTGCTGTTCAGTTACCAAGCTGTGTCCGACTCTCTGCAACCCCATGGACCGCAGCACGTCGTGACACTACTGAGTTCTTACTTTTCATGAGGTTACTTAAATACCAACACTAAAAGTCTTTTTTGGGGGGTACGGGTGGTGGTGTTAAATACAGGCTTCCCAGATGGCACTAGTGGTAAAGAACCTCCTTGCCAATGCAGGAGGTATTAAGGGATGTGGATTCGATCCCTGGGTTGGGAAGATGCCCTGGAGGAGGCAATGGCAACCCACTCCAGTATTCTTGCCTCAAGAATCCCATGGACTGAGGAGCCTGGCAGCTACAGTCCACAGGGTTGCAGAGAGTCGGATATGACTGAAGCAACTTAGCATGCATGCAGTAAATACTAAGATTTGAGATGTTTTCAGCCAATGAGAAACAGTCCGTCTCAGGCCAGGGCAGACCTTGGGGTTGGGTGTGGGGGGCAGACAAGTGCACACAGAGAGGCCTCACACAGACAACTCTCCAGCCTCCTAGTAGACCGAACTGCCCGTGTGGTTGCGCTGAGCGTGGAGCTCATTCCTTACTCCCTGCACCCCACCCTGTCCCAGGCTAAGAGTCATTTCAGGAATTACTGTGTTCAATACGGCAGCACCACTGTTCACTAAGACCCAACGCTTTGATGAAGCAGAGGGTCTACAGCTGTCACTTGATGACCCCACAAGCCCAGCACTTATTTAGATTCTGTATTTCAGGGGTTGGGGGTGGTGGTGGGGGGTGGGGATGGGCCCCGGGAAGACAAATTCTCCAGTCACTACTTGTGCAGGAATCAAGAAGTCCTCACGCACAGAGGACACTCACTCCTGTTCTCCTGTAAAAAAAATCAAGTTCTGCAGGATGACCGGCTTCGGGCAGAGGCCTGGACAGCATCCTCCTCCCTTTTGAAGGCAAACTGCGGTCTGCATTCTCTGCATTCTCCCCGGTGGAGTGCCTGGTAATTTATGTGCTGCCTCGCTGTGAGGCATGGGTGACAGAGGCCAAGTCAGTGCAATTTCTCCTAATCCAGCCGCCCCTCTCTTCAGAGCCCTCCAACCCTCCCCTCTCCCCTCAGTCCCCACTGCCTCTCTTTAGTTTCCTGTATTCGTTGGCAAGGTGTACTCATGATTAGCACCCGTCTCTGCCCCCTCTTCAGATACTCATATCCGCTTAGAACAAGTTGAGAACATACCCTGTCGACCCTCTGCGTCACAGTGACCCCTTCTGTGATGTGTACATACACTTTATGACCCGTTCTCATCCACTCGGCAACTGTGTTTGAACAAACCGAGAGAGCTGGGTGCTGCGCTGAGGGCTGTGGGTGACTTGAGTACGAGAGAGATGGGTGTGCGGAGCAGAGGGAAGCGGCACACGGGTCAGGGTTCTGTTTTAGGGACCGATCTATCACCCACTACGAGACTGTGAGCTCAGGAAAGAAGCTGTGTCCCAGTCATTAACTATCACCACCTGAATAGGAGGTGCTGGGTAAGGAGATGTTTGTTGAATGTGTTTGTACAACGCCATCAAACTATTAGATTTGTCAGTATCAACTGAATGTATACGATATGTAAGGCACAGAGCTGTTTTTAAGTTAAGGGTCTAGAAAAACACTCTGCAAATATTCTTTTTTTTTTTTGTAAAAAGGAATGTAGAGAAGGTACTGTTTCAGTGACAAAGGACCGGGGGCCCAATTATCACTTCTCAGCTTTTTCACTCTCCCAAAGTCAGCTGTTTGAATATACCAGGCAGAGACTTAACAGGTTTAAAATATTATTTCTAATAGTCAAACTTTATCTTTCATCAGTCTCTAAAGATAAAGAAGCAGGGGAGAACCCATCATTTCAGAAATCTAAGTTATTTAGGGGAGGTCTTTTCTGTTGTTTTTGAGGGTTGGTTTTTAGATTAGGAACACAGCGAAATGTGTTTTTACTTCCTTTGAATTCAGTTTAAGCTCTAAGGAAAAAATTTTAAAGACAAGCTTTAGAAAAAGATTTGCTAGACACTTCTTCTCTGTCCCTGCCCGGTGGTTTAGAGTGCTCTTCCTAAGAGATCTACAAGCGCTGGCAGGACGACAGGGAGCCTATCTGTGGTGATAGAAAAATGAAAGGCCAGAGAGGAAGAAGAATATGGTATTTAAGTGGTTTGAAAGCACACGTTTGAAGATCGCCCATCCAGATTACAGGAAAGTGCTGCGGGGGACTGTGGAGGCCCAGCCCCCACCTGTCTGCAGGCCAACAAGAACTACCAGTAATTACTGTGTGTCAGACTCCTAATGCCATCTAAATCTTCGCTTTCAACAGAGTGATTGTGTAACCATCGCCTCTGCTGAAATGGCCTCGGAATCCTGGCCCTCCGTTGTCAATGGTCCCTTAACATTCTGTATATGTTCTAGAAAAAGTTATTTTTCGGTCATTGTTTCTATCACCTACTTGTTAGCTTTCTTAAAGGGGAAAAAAAATTTTTTTTTTTTTTTTTTAGTATAAAAAGAATTGTGTTCACTAAGGCAGCTCGCTTGTGACCACAATAGTGTCTTTGTGCATTCATCGAAGGTGACCTGCCTCTACATTTCAATGGGGAATTGTGAATGGGCTGTGTTATGAAACTGTCCAAACCTCCCACTGGCTCGCACGGGGAGCTCCGCGGCAGTGTCGCTGCTCTCTCTCTCTCCTTCTGGAGAATAACTCCCCCCACGGTGGACTCCCAGGAGGGCAGCCCGCTCGGGGTCCAGAAGCCAACTTCTACAGTGTGTTCCCCAGGCAATAAACTTTGGGTGTGGGACGGAACCACCTGGAATTCTTTTATGCCTCTCAAAAAACTCTAGAAGCATTCAATATATGTACTCCTTGGAGTAGGGGTGGTGGATCCATCCATTGGTCAACCCTGAGTTAAAAGAAATGTGTGCGGAGCTCAAGGAAACTTAAGCTGATACTGTTGTGTTGTGAATTTTGTCCCCTTACATGTGTTAAACGAGCTCTGCCTTAAGATTCATTAGGAAAACAACTGCAAAAGATACCCCCCTCCCCCGTCCTGGGGAAAACCAGGATCTACAAGTCCAAGATGGCACTGGGTGATGAAATGCAGAAACACGAAACCTGATGGGCATCTGGGCAGCCTAGCACACTGACCAGGGTCTCCATAATCTTGGCTATGGTAGCTCCTCTGAAATATGTGGACTAATCTTTAGCCTTTTAGGGTTGAAAATGCTGTTCAGTACCAATGGCAGGTATGAACTCCTTTTTCCTGTTAACATCACTTGATTTGTTTTTTTTTTAATTCAAGGAAAAACAAAGGACAACCCTAAAACCATCTGTTTCTTGAGGTTGCCCCTTTACTTTCTGTCCTAACAACCTGGGCGCCGCCTTGAGTTCTGATCCCCGTAGAGGGCTTCAACCCCGCATCACAGCTCCTGAATCCCAGGTCCAGCCCTGGCTCAAGCCTCCACTTTGTATGTCCTATTGTCTGGTGATTACCTTTCCACTTGGATGGTCCCCTGGCATCTGGAACTCCACAAACCAAACCCCTCTTGCCACACTCCCTTCCCAAACTAGTTCACGGTCTAAGCAGATCACACGTCTCCCAAAGGCACCATTTTTATCCTGAGCCACAGTAGACGTGCGTTGAATCACCAAGGGCCAGAGCTCATTTATATGCTGTTTTTCTCAAATCTATCTTCCTTCCGTCCTAATCTGCCTTGGCTATGAAGATCCCCAATCCACCCTACACGCTGGATCTCTGTCCCTGACCTAACCTAAGCTCCAGCTTAGATCTTCCGCTGCTCAAAGACCTTCAAAGGCTTCTCCATATATGCCGCTCAGCCTGCCATTGAAGGCCTCCGGAACAAGGCCCCAGTCCACCTTTTTCAAGCTCTCGCTTCTCCTTTCCCCAAACTGCTGTTAGAAATCAACATATCCTTTAGGGCGGCTTCTCAGGCTATCCTCTCCGTGAACCTGCTTTCTCCGGAAAAGCCAGAGAAGTGTCTCCAGGGCCTGATTATTCTGTGCTGTGCCCTAGTCCCCTTCTATCATGCTGATTTTCTACATCAGGACTCTCCGCCTCCCCTCCTTCAACAGATCCTGGCTTCATTCATCTCTAACACGTGCTTATTAAGTGGACTCTGAGAAAACATTCACCTTATTTTTTTAAAAAAAGTAATTACATGAAAGACTCATGTAATTTATAATATAAATCAGTGAAGAAGGGAAAAAGCACAGATTTGTAAGGGATAAACATTTGGTGACACTGGTCAATTATAATACAACAAGTCTAGGGACGTGGAGCCGGCAAGGAATGCTTACTAAATTCATTTCCAAAGCCCAAAGCAGACGGTTTTGAGACTGGGTAGTAAAAAGATTTGGAGAAGGAAATGGCAACCCACTCCAGTGTTCTTGCCTGGAGAATCCCAGGGACAGGGGAGCCTGGTGGGCTGCCGTCTATGGGATCGCACAGAGTTGGACACGACTGAAGTGACTTAGCAGCAGCAGTAAAAAGATTAGAAGCTTAAATGGTTAACACTGTAGCTTTCCAAACTAGCAGCTGTTACTACATGCTTGCTTAAAGCAATCAGGTAGGGGCTTCCTAACAACAGAAACAATGTCACCTTCTCTTCTGGATTATAAGGCACCTACTGTGTTTTTGCTGCTAAATTTAAGTTCATTTTCCTAAAAAAAAAAAAAAACAAAAAACAAAAAACCAAAAAAAAAAAAACGGGGGGGGTACACCCAAAAGCACATTCCACATTCTTTATTAAATAGGTGAAATCACATGCTTTTTGTTTGAGGATAACCTCTTTGATACTGTTCTTTAAAAAACCAGGCTACCTTAAGACAGTAACCTAGATATGCTTACCTGGCCACAGATCTCATTAATAAATCTCAGAAGCAATCCACGAGAGGGGGAGGGGCACATTTTTGTCACACGACTCATCCAGTTCTACTCAGTGCTTCCTTATTTAAAAGTGTGATGTAATTTCCTTCTTTCAATCTGGTTTAAGAACCTGATTTCTGTTTATTCAGGGTGATAAATGGTCTCCTCAGCTGCATTTAACAATTACCTCCCTAACAATTTCCATATCCAGGGAGCTATCAGGTAACTATATTTAGAGCCAAAATTTGAGAAAAAAGAAACAGACTTCAGACTGTGACAAATACCAGGATTTTAGATACCCCTCCAACCCCTCAAAGAAACCAACTCATCTTTCATTCTGAAAATGTCTAAAATAGTCACCTTTGGGAAAGTAAAAAAAAGAAAACCAAACCAAACCTCACTATTTTTCCTGTGATCAGTGTCTACAGCAGTAATGGCCGAGCAATCTGCACTGAACATTCAGTCTGGCTGTTCTGAGGGTTTTCACTTTTATTAGGAATATGAGAAAACCTACTGATTTGCTCCTCACCTAACACATTCCGTGTTCACAACTGCTATGGTGTTGTGTGGTCTGAGTTGATTCACTGAAAGCAGAAGGCTCTTCAAAAATCACTGGCTTTAATTCAGGGTGTTGCTCAGATTTTAACAGGTGTGATCTGCCGAGGGGCGGAGGGCAGAGGAAGAGAGGGGGCCGCAAGGTAGGGGCTGCTCTGTGGAAGCATCAACAGCTTCACCCTGAATGCCCAGATGACTTACAAGGGTGTTGAACGAAGTTAATAACATGGAATGAAACTCCGTGGTTTCTGTGAAGAAATGAGTGGCCCAGTGGGAATGGACATATTTCGTCCTCATGCAGCTCCAGGCCTGGTACATAATAGCCCATTGGCAGGTGGTAAAAACCAACGCGACCAGGAGAATATTTCACCTTCACTCTGTCACAGTCAAAGCTGGATGATCTAAGTTCAGGAATAATTCATAATATTTTCTAGCTAAGTATTTTAAGAAATGGCAAGCCAATGGAAAACCTATGTATTCAACTCCATGGTCACTGCCAGCCTCTGGACTCCCGCCGTCTCCCACACGGCCCCGGTGACACAGCAGAAACACCCCGCGGCAAGAACAGATGCTTTTGTCCTTTGTCCCTTCCCTACAGAGCACCACTAGCATCAGCAGAACACACAGACACACTGCAGGGAAAAATATTATTCCTTTCAGACACGTGCATGGTAGGTTTCCAATTGTAGGAGATACAGGATTTCTATTCAAATCTTAATGACGATGAGCACAATAGTCTAATGATGGGAAGCGTGTCTTTCAAACTTCAAATTTATTTAACGAGCGTTTAAGTCACCCAGTGGGTAACCTGGGATTGTTACAGAGAACAGAAACTCAGCAAGCATAATCACTAGTTCCCTGGATGCTTATCTGACGGGCATTGTTCTAAGTGCTTCATGTGTATTACCTAATTTAATCCACAGCCCTGGGAGCTGGGTGCCTGTGATTACCCTCATTTACAGACAAGGAACTGGAGGCACAGAGCAGAGGGACCCAGGCTCCAGGCTTGAGCCAGGTTCTCCCACACACCTCGCTGACGGATGGATGATCTGAGCCACTGTGGAGCCCAAGTCTTTGGGGGGGCTCAGACAGACTGTCCTGGGGCTCTGTTGACTGGTAACAGTTTTTCTTGGGTTACCTTTAGTGTATCAAAGTTCCTATTTAAGCTCCAGTCCCTCAGATCTCCAGTAAGAGTTATTACTTGCAGTTCTGTCCTATCTATCCTCTAAAAGGAGAGGGGGGATTAAGGTATTGACCTACTCTGTGACCACCTCAAACAGTTCTTTGAGACCCTCGACCTTTAGTGACACAGGGATGCTCCGCTTGATTTAATCCGTTTGATAATAATGCAGGTCTGTTTTCACCCATAAAAAGGGGTCACAACATATACCCAGAGAGCCTCCTTTGAATCTACTCCCAGCCTGGATCTCTGTGAGGCATTATTACAATAGAGTCTTATAATCAGGCTCTACTGTAAGACCCAGAATATAATGATAGAATGTCTTGTATTTGGAAAGTGTTCCACAAATGACAAAACACTTTCTAACATGTCATCCCACTTGATCCCCACAACATCCCTGTAAGAAGAGGCAGGGATCATGATCTCCATTTTGCAGAGGAGGGGGTGAAGTGAGGTGAAGCATCCTCCTATCTGCTAAGGGTCAGCACGGTCCAGCATCTTCCTAGCTACACTTTCCTCACCTCTCCTTTCTAGAGTGTCTGCTTTGTAGGCAACAGCCACGTTTCTCCTCCTCTTGGTTACAGGTGGGGAGACTGATACACAGAACAGAACCCGAGCACTGGTCCACTGGGCAGAGCAAGACTGAACTCAGCTCCTGTGTTTAGCTCATGGGTTCTTAAGCGGGCATGGTTTCACTGATATTTTCACAAACAGCTACCAGATGCTTATTCTTTTTGACTAGATACGACGCTCATTGAAAGGGACATGGTGCTGCCTGAGGAAGGCCCAGTCTAGCGAGGAGAGAGGTAACAGGCAGGCATGCAGTTTCAGATTGTGGTCACTGCCAAGGGACCAAATGGGGAACAATAAGAGGACAAGGAGGGATGAGGACCTATTCACGCAGGCAGTGAAGGCAGGCTTCTCTTGCGTGATTTTTCAAATGTGAATCTAAAGGATGAAGAAAAGGCAGCCGTGAGAAGACTCAGGAGGAGAGCATTTCATGCAGGGGGGAACAGTATCTTCAAAAGACAACCTGTGACTCGTCGAGTTTCATATTCTGGGGGGGCCTTTATTTAACAAGCGCTCTTGGACAGTATCTTCTCATCCTTGCCTTCCTACTGTGTCCTCTGTTAGACTGTAATGTTTTGTGGAATCATGGCACTCTGGAGTTGAAAAGGGCTAACTCATGTAGCCACAGCCCCATATTTAAAAGATATATTCAATAGCCTTTTGGTAATATTGCCCAATTTGATGGTACAGGGACTGGATTCAAGTAGCAGTGACTCCAAATGGCAGAACTCTTTTTTTCTCTCTTCTGAAATCTGAATCCCATGCTAACTCTCCCTTAAAATAATTGCTGTATGAAGCTAGTCACTTAGGTTCAGAACCCTCGAAACTTACCAATTTTATCTATCTTTATAAAGCATGTGTTTATGCTGTGCGGATAATGCCAGAATGCCACAAGATTTCGTTTCTCTAAAACGAAATTATCCATCAGCTTTTAAAATGCGTGACCAAACAGCAGCACCAAAGGATGCTCCAGGAATCCTGATGCTGCTGTACCGATTCAACTGTATTTAGATCAAGAAAAGAGTTGTGCCTCTGCTAGAGGGAGACGGTGACATTCAAATTCCTGGAATTACCCTTGGCACCACCTTTCCCCTCCTCTGCTCATCTTTCTAAAGAAACCTGATGGTATGCAGAAATTCAGGTCAGTTTCCAGCATGTTAGATTGCACCTGTAATTTGGGTGACTTGCTTTTAAAAGCTACCATTACTACCAGCAGAAGGGAAGTACTATCTGGTTTGGCTTCCGAGGAGCGGCAGTTAAGAGCTCTTTCCACACAAAAACTCAGGTGTACACTGTAATTAAATCTCACAGAACCCAGCGACTAGCGTCCACTGTGAACTTAAAGTAGGAAACCCAGTGCATCACAATTCTGGTTCTCCCTATCTGTCAAAAATACGAATAATTCAGACATTTCATAACAGCCATTCGAAAAAAGCAGATTTGCTTTCTGAGCTTTATCAGTGACTGGTGCAATCCTGCTGAATTTTAAAATGTAAAACACGCTTTCCAGAAATTATCAATCATCAACTAATGTGCAAAGCTGCCTAAGACAGAAGCTGTGCAAGGCAGGGTTCCTGCCCTTAAGGAGTTTACAATCTAGTATCTGTTGGGTTATACAATGTTAGTCCCAGTGAGTGTCCACAAGAACACACAGCTGAAAAGGAAACCTCTGTGCTTGAAGTGAAGGCAATGAACTCCATGCTATAACCAATTTGTAGTTCTCTTCAAATTTGCTAATATCTGCAAACGGGCCTGATTGATAACATACTGATAACCAATCACTGTCAGCCTGTTAACAAGGACCTGATTTCTTTCATTTTGGTCTTAACGAAACTTGGTCATTTCCTGAAATGGGTATCAAAATGCCTTTAAGAAAAACTCCACTTACAACTACATAATTCCAGTGAGGTTTAAAAAAGAAAAGAAAAAGGAAAAACAAACAAAAAACCAGAAATGCAGTTTAAAAAAAGAAAGCAAGACAAGGTATGGTGAACTTAATCAGATGCCTCAGTCTTCTCAACAAATGCTTTCTCACTGCATTCTTAACAGATTTATAAAAGCTTGAAATTTTGCAGAACACTTGTTCTCCAGAAGAGAAGGGGGGGGAAAAAGCATTTTAACCTCACCTTTCTTCACCCCTGACAGTTGCCTAGAAACCAGTCTTGCCCTACCTGTGTTGCAGGTGTACCTAAAGTCACCAACACATCTCTTTTAAAGCTACAGTCTCTATTCTGACTGCACTTAAGTTTATGACTAACAATCTATTCATATTTTTTTATCAGGTAAGAGACTGGTTTCTTTCAAGCAATGACGAAATCCTAATAAAGACTTTGCAAGTACCAATACAGTACTAATCCTGATGAAAGAGTCATCTAATTTGTACAAGACTACGATATACATATAAATACACACAGGCACAGAGGCGAAATATCTAATAAGCGTTCACGTTTCGAACATAATTCTGCAGTTCTTTCCCTTTTGAGACAGCATTTAGGACGTTCTAGCAAAGAATCGCGTTCCTGGGAGGAGAAGAAGGGCACAGGGCTGCCCGGATGAATTAAGAACACCGACTGGGGATGACTGTCGTCGCCGAGACCAAGCAGTGGGACCGTGGGTCAGAACCCGCGCCGATCCCGGCCCCCAGCAGCTCTCCGACCCAGTCTGCGGGCGCGCGGTGTGGACCAGACTCGCGCAGCCCCGGGAAAGAGGAGGAAAGAGCCCGAGGCCGCCGCCAACCCGCGGCCGCAGGACCCCAGCTCGCCGCTCCTGGAGCCGCGCGTCTCCAGCGCGCCGGGCCGGCCCCTCCCTTCGTCCCGGGAGACTCCGCGCCGGGAGACCCTCTTCGAGCCCGGGGACCCGCCCGGAGTCCCGAGGGGCGCGGCGCCGCCCTTCCCGCCCCGGGCCCATAGGCTCCTTACCCCACCAGAGCCGCGGCTGCCCCACGGCGCCCTCCCGCGCATGTCCGTCCCGGCTGTCTCAGCGACTCGGGCTCAGGGGCCCTACACCGCGCAGGCGCCTCGCCCAACACCAGCCGCTCGCTCCCGCTCGCACTCCAAGCTCGCACTCGGCCGCCGTCGTCGCTATCGCCGCCGCCTCACTATATAGCAAGGGGGGGGGCGGGGCCGTGACGTCGCCGCTCACAGCCCCACCTCCGCCGCGCAGCCAATCCCGGCCTCAAGCCCCTTAAAGGGGCGATGTCGCGGTCAAGGTGCTCTCGTGGGGTCCACTGGCGTCGGGTGGCCCCTCGCCAGGGAAGCAGTCTTTGTCTCCCGAGGGATGTGTTTTTGGCTTGCTGCGGCCCGGGCGTCCCCCTGCTCTCCCAAATCCGGGAGGCTGTTGCCCGCCTCCGGGCACTCCTTCCCCTGAATCTTCCTCTGAAGAGTGCAGGCCGCCCGGCCTCGGCCGCGGTTCCTGCCCGAACCAAAGGTGGCGCCATGCCTCGCACGGGGTTTCCATCGTTTGCAGACCTGGGGAGGGTTTTCTCTTCCTCTGTCCGCGGGCCGCGTGGGTGGGCCGAAGGTACTGCGGGAAGGCGAGCAGAGCCTCTGCGAGCCGGCCTGGAGAGGCGGGTGGGGGGCGCGTCTCCCGCCTGCAGGACCCGCGCTCACCACGAGGCCAGCGGGCCAAGGTGTGGGACGGACAGCGCGGGGCATCAAGGGTCTGCGCAAGGCAAGAAAGGACAGAGCGGGGCATCGGAGGACAGCGTGGGCAGGGTGGCACAGTGTGAGACGGCGAGGGTCAGCGAGGCCACATTCGTGTGGGTGCCCGGTCATCTCTCTTCTGACCACACGTCTGCACATGGAGCCCAGGCCTGGTTGGCATTTGACTCGGATAGGGCCGCCCACGGGCTTCCAGAAGGTGTCCCCCACCCACAACCCGGTGTCCGCTTGAGTTCCAATCTCTTGTTTACTTAATAGACCCACGCAGACCTCAACATCTCTTGGCATCAGGGCAGCCACTGATGTCCAAGGACAAAACACCAGCGAGCCGGCGGGAGGAGGTTTCTCAGGGCGCCAGTGATGCAACTTAGGCTTATAGTTTAACCGTAAAATAAATAATACAAATGATAACAAACCAAGAGTAACTAAAGTAAGAAAAAAGCAAACAGACAGAAACCCTCCAGTTTTAACTAGAACAAATCCCCTGAATGGTACTCTGTTGAGTAGAGGCCAGAGACCTCCTGCTGACCTCTTTGGTCTCTGCAGAGGCCCTTTTTGCATTTCAGCAGTAATGCCGGATAGTTAGACATTTAGCGCTGCCTAATTGGGGTAGTTTAACATATGGAATGAGATTGCGACCTCATTATCAGGTTAACTATTAACTTTACACTGCACGAAATGATTTGCCTTCTCCACACTGTTATTTACTTACTTTCTTTTAAATTTAATTCTAAGGCCTAATTTTGAATTCAAGGCCTTAAACTCCAAAAAAAAAAAAAAAAAAAAAAAAAAAAAAGAAAGAAAGAAAAAAGAAAAGAAAGAAAGATAAAACAAGAAAACAAAACTCTTTTATGTGCAAGATATTTAGCCAAGAGAACTCTATCCCCCCATTTTGATGGGCTCTTTTGGGTCATTTTCTTAGGTCATTTTCATGGCTAGGCTATTTATCAACAGTTCAGTTGTTCCATCTTTCTGTTAAGTTTTCTTATTGCCATTTGGTATTATTTTAGGAAATGATGGCAATTAGGCATAACTAATGCTAACTTTCTTACGAATCAACTAGATTTTTTGATTCACAGTTACACAGATTTCCTCCCGACCCCATTTTGATTTCACTAAAGTTTACAGCTTACCCATACAACTGTTATCAGTGTAAAAAAGGGATCAGCATGAGAACTTGCCAGAGGACATCTTTTCAGACCTCACAGTCCAGCATTTAATGAATGGGGACTTAGCTGAGCTCAAGTTTCACCCAAAAGGAACCCTAGTTGCACTATTTCAAGTTGCCACAATACAGCTGTAATTTGTGCTTTGGCCTTACTGGCGAGCTTTTACATTCTCTCATTCATTAAACAGTGATAATCACTAGAGCAACCATCAAACACACCCCTTCTTTAGAGAAAGAAGATCAAAAGGATACTCACTATAGGATTGGGAGCTGGGAGCCGAATGAGGGCCTAATGTTTTGGTAAATTATATAAAAAAAAAACAAACTCACAAAATCACAGGAGTCATTCCTCATGAATCCAATTTTTTTCTTCTGATCTATTTAAAACTTGCAAAATAAACATCTTAAAAATTTTTCTTTATTGAAATAGTCGACTTACAATGTAGTGTTAGTTTCAGAGATACAATGAAGTGATTCAGTTATATATATATGTATAATTTTTTCTTTTTTTAACATTCTCTTCTATTATAGGTTATTATAAGATATTGAGTATAGTTTCCTGTGCTATACAGTAGGCTCTTATTGATTATCTATTTTAGATATAATGTGGATATTTTAGTTCCAAACTCCTAATTTATCCCCCTCCCCAAAATACACATTTTGATTTATTCATTTTGGAGGAAAAACCAGTTATAGCTGATGGCTTACTGAATTTTGCTTATAATCATATTCACATAATATGGCTTTCTCAGCTGTGGATGAATTACATGAGAAGACTTAACCCCACAAATCTTTTATCTAAGACTCTATTAATAATATTTTGTAATAGCACTAGCATGTCAATAATACTGTGGAATATTTGGGGAAGAGTTTAAAAGGAAAATGCTAAGCAAGTTGAAATGAGCCTTTTGTGTTTATCAAGTGATCATTTGGTGATTTTTCACAGATTAGAACACTAGTCTAGAGGTTTAGGGGGGAAAGTACCTTCTTTGTACTGAATCTAGCATGTTTTAAATTATCTCCAGTAAGGAAGAAATTTAAAGTCAGAATGTTTTTTTACATCTCTCCGAATCCATCTAATTTTGAGGTCACCTCCCAAGGAATTTATATTATCTGATGTTATTTTATATAAAAGATTCTAAACATAGCATCTAGAACATTAGACTTATATCACATTGACCCAGAATGTCACTTTACACTTGTGCTTATTTCAGAGTAAGAAGAGGCTGTCCTTGGAATAAGAACAGGGGAAGGTTCTAGCTCAGAAATCTTACGATCACAATCTCTGCTTTCCTGAGGACATTGTTGCTGTCTGTCCTCTCCCAGCATCCTTGCAAGTTGTGTGTAAGCTCACATTGTGCCAGAGAGGGGCCTTGCAACCCTTCTGAATTTCTGTTTTGATATTACATGAATCCTGCAGAAGAGGATCACAATTTGGCATTTATTCATCTTGATTACAGATGTTTTTGTATTTTGACTTGTTTATAGAGATATATTTTAAAGTGAGACACTTTCTGCCTAACTGCTTAGTCCTAGAGCTTTTTCTATTCATAATATATGTAGATATGCACTTAAAAAAAACTAATTTATAGATGTGTGCAACTAAAAAATACATGACAATAAAAGAATTGCATTTTGTATAGCTCATTTGTTTAGTTGTCACTTTATGTTTTGGAAACATCTGGGCACACACACACACATAGATACATGCACATATATATGTATTGGAAATATACATACATATATATACACACAGTATTTCCAATAAACTTTGTGGATTATTTTAGACACTCACACTGATAAGGGCTGAGATTCACCCATGAGGATTGCCTCATCGAAACAAAGTCTGCATGCAGCTTTCAAATTTAGCAGTCATTTGAAAAGTTTCATAGAAAAAGATTTTCTTTACAACTTTCATTTTTCCCAGGGATGTTAATGAAGGATATTACTTCACCTTCTTAGCTTTCCCCCTAAATATATATATATTTATGCAGTATATTCAGCCTGGGAAAAATACCAAACAGGCTGGTTTTAATTTATCTGTCTACTGGTTTAAGTGTTAGGGCCAGGGCCTACCTGTATTTGCTTAGTATGAGTTTTGGAGGGCTGTTTGTATAGTTTTCTTTTAACTGGGCCACTTTTTCATTTAATGCTCCCTTAACAAACATTTGATGCTGTTGGCCGTTATTATATTTCTAGTTTTATCCCATTTCTAGAACTTGAAACCCTTTTTTTATTGCCCTATAGATACATTAATGTATAGATGTTTATAAGACAGTTTTTTTCAAATTTCTTTGAAACACTAATCTGATTTTTATCTTCAAATTTTAACATGACATTTTCTTCCAAGTAAATCCTGTATTTCCCATGAGCTGGCCAGTAGGGTGTGCTCTAGCCCCTTGCCAAATTAATTAATTAATTAAAAATATTAATGTCAGCTCTTCATTAAGAGATTTCAGAAATATATTTCACTCCTTCACTGCCACCAACATAGACGAGGTATGGTTATATAGACACAAGCTAATAGTTCAGCACACACAACACATATGGAAAGTTACATCATTATATGAAAGCAGGAAAACTTAGAGCTATTTACTTCTTTGGATTTAGTTCTAAAATAACTTGGTATGGGGACTTCCCTGGAGGTCCAGTGTCTAAGACTCCTTGCTTCCAGTGCAGGAGGCCTGGTTTTGATTCCTGGTTAGGGAACTAGGATCCTACATGCCACAACTAAAGAGCCCACGAGCCACAAGTAAGACCCTACAAAGCCAGTATGTAGCCAGTGCTTGTGTGTGTGCTCCGTCATGGCCAATTGTTTTGTGACCCTGTGGACCAAGCTTCCCTGTCCATGGGATTTTCCAAGCAGAAATACTTTAGCGGGTTGCCACTTCCTTCTCTAGGGGATATTGCTGACCCAGGGATCAAACCTATATGTCTTGGGTCTCCTGCATTGGCAGGCAGATTCTTTACCACTTTGCCACCTGAGAAGCCCTAAGATCTGAAATAGCCAAAGAAATAAAAATAATATTTTTTAAAAGGCCAATTTACCAAATTGGTTCCCTGGTAAGAGATATTTTCTTTTCTTCAGGATAAAAGAAGAATAAGGAAAATGGTGCAGTGATGAAGGGTCTGTATTTGGAGGGATGAGTTTGAATCCCCACTCTGTCACTAGCTATGAGCTGGGGCTAACAGTGCTTCCTACTCTGTAGGGTTACTGTTCAGATAAATAAGATTATACACCTAAAAGTATTTAGATCATGGCCTGGTCCCAATCAGGATTCAATATGTGTTGTTATTCAGTCACTAAGTCATGTCTGATTCCTTGCAACCCCATGGACTTCAGCCCTCCAGGCTGGCCTGTCTTTCACCATCTCCCAGAGCTTGCTCTAACTCATGTCCATTGAGTCGGTGATGCCATCCAACCATCTCATCCTCTGTCACCCTCTTCTCCCTTTGCCTTTAATCTTTCCCAGCATCAGGGTCTTTTTCCAGTGAGTGAGCTGTTTGCATCAGGTGGCCAAAGTACTGGAGCTTCAGCTTCAGCATCAGTCCTTCCAGTGAATATTCAGGGTTGATTTCCCTTAGGATTGACTGATTTGATCTCCTTGCAGACAAAAGGATTCTCAAGAGTCATCTCCAACACCACACTTGGAAAGCATCAATTCTTCAGTGTTTAGCCTTCTTTATGGTCCAACTCTCACATCCATACATGACTACTGGAAAAACTATAACTCTGACTATATGGACCTTTTTTGGCAAAGTGGTGTCTCTGCTTTTTAAAATGCTGTCAAGGGTTTGTCATAGCTTTTCTTCCAAGAAGCAAGTGTCTTTTAATTTTGTGGCTGCAGTCACTGTCTGCAGTGATTTTGGAGCCGAAGAAGATAAAAATCTGTCCCTGTTTCCACTATTTCTTCATCTATTTGCTATGAAGTGATGGAACTGGATACCATGAACTTTGTTTTATGAGTGTTGAGTTTTAAGCCAGCTTATTCACTCTCTTCCTTCACCCTTATCAAGAAACTCTTTAGTTCCTCTTCCCTTTCTGCCATTAGATGTTCAGTTCAGTTCAGTCACTCAGTTGTGTCCGACTCTTTTCGACCCCATGGACTGCAGCCTGCCAGGCTTCCCTGTCCATCACCAGCTCCCGGAGCCTGCTCAAAACTCATGTCCATCAAGTCAGTGGTGCCATCCAACCATCTCATCCTCTGTTGTCCCCTTCTCCTCCTGCCTTCAATCTTTCCCAGCATCGGGGTCTTTTCCAATGAATCAGTTCTTTGCATCAGGTGGCCAATGTACTGGAGCTACAGCTTTAGCACCAGTCCTTCCAATGAATATTCAGGACTGATTTCCTTTAGGATTGACTGGTTTGATTTCCTTGCAGTCCAAGGGACTCTCAAGAGTCTTCTCCAACACCACAGTTCAAAAGCATCAGTTCTTTGGTGCTCAGCTTCCTTTATGATCCAACTCTCACATCCATATATGACTACTGGAAAAAACATAGCTTTGACTAGATGGATCTTTGTAGGCAAAGTAAGGTCTCTGCTCTTTAATGTGCTGTCTAGGTTGGTCTTAGCTTTTCTTCAAAGGAGCAAACATCTTTTAATTTCATGGCTGCAGTCACCACCTGCAGTGATTTTGCTGCTGCTGCTGCTGCTAAGTCTCTTCAGTCGTGTCCAACTCTGTGCGACCCCATAGATGGCAGCCCATCAGGCTCCCCCGCCCCTGGGATTCTCCAGGCAAGAATACTGGAGTGATTTTAGAGCCCCCCCAAAATTAAGTCTCTCACTATTTCCATTGTTTCCCGATATATTTGCTATTAAGTGATGGGACTGGATGCCATGATCTTTGTTTTTTGAATGTTGAGTTTTAAGCCAACTTTTTCACTCTCCTCTTTCATTTTCATCAAGAGGCTCTTTAGTTCCTCTTCGCTTTTTGCCGTAAGGATGGTGGCATCTGCATATCTGAAGCTATTGATATTTCCCCTATCTATCTTGATTCCAGCTTGTGCTTCATCCAGCCTGGCATTTCACATGATGTACTCTGCATATAAGTTAAATAAGCAGGGCGACAATATGCAGCCTTGACATACTCTTCTCCCAATTTGGAATCAGTCTGTTCCATGTCAGGTTCTAATTGTTGCTTCTTGACCTGCATACAGATTTCTCAGGAGGCAGGTCAGGTGGTCTGGTATTCCCATCTCTTGAAGAATTTTCCACAGTTAGATCCACATAGTCAAAGACTTTGGCATAGTCAATGAAGCAGAAATAGACGTTTTTCTGGAACTCTCTTGCTTTTTCAATGTTCCAACAGATGTTGGCAATTTGGTCTCTGGTTCCCCTGGCCTTTTCTAAATCCAGCTTGAATATCCGGAAGTTCTTGGTTCACATACTGTTGAAGCCTGGCTTGGAGAATTTTGAGCATTACTTTGCTAGTGTGTGAGATGGGTGCAATTGTGAGGTAGTTTGAACATTCTTTGGCTTTGCCTTTCTTTGGGATTGGAATAAAAACTGACCTTTTACAGTCCTGTGGCCACTGCTGAGTTTTCCAAATTTGCTGGAATATTGAGTGCAGCACTTTCACAGCATCATCTTTTAGGATTTGAAATAGCTCAACTGGAATTCCATCACCTCTACTAGCTTTGTTCATAGTGATGCTTTCTAAGGCCCACTTGATTTCACATTCCAGGATGTCTGGCTCTAGGTGAGTAATCACAGCATTGTGGTTATCTGAGTTCATTAAGATCTTTTTTGTATAGTTCTTTTGTGTGTTCTTGCCACCTCTCTTAATATCTTCTGCTTCAGTTAGGTCCATATCACTTCTGTTGTATTGTGCCCATCTTTGCATGAAATATTCCCTTGGTATCTCTAATTTTCTTGAAGAGATCTCTAGTCTTTCCCATTCTATTGTTTTCCTCTATTTCTTTGCATTGGTCACTGAGGAGGCTTTCTTATCTTGCCTTGCTATTCTTTGGAACGCTGCATTCAGATGGATATATCTTTCCTTTTCTCCTTTGCCTTTTACTTCTCTTCTTTTTTCAGCTATTTGTAAGGCCTCCTCGGACGACCATTTTGTCTTTTTGCATTTCTTTTTCTTGGTGATAGTCTTGATTACTGCCTCCTGTACTATGTCATGAACCTCCATCCATAGTTCTTCAGGCACTCTGTTTATCATATTTAATCCCTTTAATCTATTTGTCACTTCTACTGTTGAATCGTAAAGGATTTGATTCAGGTCATACCTGAATGGTCTAGTGGTTTTCCCTACTTTCTTCAATTTAAGTCTGAATTTTGCAATAAGGAGTTCATGATCTGAGCCACAGTCAGCTCCTGTCTTGTCTTTGTTGACTGTATAGAGCTTCTTCATCTTTGGCTGCATAGAATATAATCAATCCAATTTTGGTATTGACCATCTGATCAGTAGAGTCTTCTCTTGTGTTGTTGGAAGAGGGTGTTTGCTATGACCAGTGCTTTCTCTTGGCAGAACTCTGTTAGCCTTTGCCCTGCTTCATTTTGTACTCCAAGGCCAAACTTGCCTGTTACTCCAGGTATCACTTGACTTCCTACTTTTGCATTCCCATCCCCTATGATGAAAAGGATATCTTTTGGGGTGTTAGTTCTAGAAGGTCTTGGAGGTCATCATAGAACTGAAGTTCAGACTCGGTGCTAAAATAGGGGAGGGTGGGCATTAAAAAGGTTTAAGTTGCATGTTAGAGATGTCACTCTTATTGCCATGGGTATTGTGTGACCAAAGAGTTTTAATTAGGGGCTGTGGTGGCGGCTAAATTATCTTCCTAGTTCTGCATTATCATTTCTTGTTAGGGCATCGGTTCTTCTAATCCTGGGATGTGGAGACCTGCACCAACGCTTGGCAGTGATTACAAAGTGAATGCGAAATAAGAAGAAAAGGGAAAAACAAATGCACAGATTTGGGGTCAGTTCCTTGGTTTTCAGCTTCCCTAGAGGCTCAGATAGTAAAGAATCTGCCTGCAATACAGGAGACCTGGGTTGGATACCTGGGTTGGGAAGATCCCCTGGAGAAAGGAAAGGCTTTTTTGGTACTTATTATATTTTTCTCATCCCAATTTAGAAGTTTTACTTTCTGTTTTTCTTTTTTAATGTGCTTATATAGATTGTAAAATGCATACTTGACATAGAAAAGTCTAAAAAGATTATTTTTATCCTCCTGAAAAATACGATAAAAACTTTGGGAATATGTTAACTCAAATTGCTGCCTCCCACTTTTCATTGCATTGTTTATAATTGTATTCCCTTTCTCCATCACCCCTAATTAGACATTGTTATCATTGTTTATATAGTCAATATTTATTTAATTTAACTTTATATCTTTTTTGTTCATCATGCCTTTTTGTCCCTCAGATGTTATTTAGGGTTAGTTTTTTATCTCCCTACTATATATTTCTTTTGAAAGTTCCTTGGAAGTTGATAAGTTGATTGAAAATTCTATGAGTTTTTGTTTGCTGGTAGATGTCTTTTTTTATCACCCTCCTTCTCAAGAGATGATTTCATGTATGTACAACTCTGAGTTGACAATTTTTTCCTCAGAAATTTGAAAGTGTTATTTCACTGTCTTTGAATATTATCATTATTGATGAAAAATTATTGGTCAGTTTAATTGTCTTTTCTTGCAGGTATCATCTTTTCTTTCTGTCTTTAAAGACTTTCTTTTTGTTGATCATTGCTGGTTTATGGAAGTTCTTTCATTTATATTTGAGGAATGTTGTATTTCATTTGTTCTGGGAAAATGTTAGGCATTATTTCTTTTGCCTCCTCCCTATTCTTTCCTCTCCTTCTATAAGTTTGATGAGTAATAAACCTTCTTACTCTGTCCTTTGTGTCTCTTATCTCTCTTGTATTTTCTATTTCTGTTTCTCTGTGTTGGATTTTGTGTAATTTTTTCGCATCTATCTTCCAATCTGTTACTATTCTCTTTCACTGCATCTGCTACTTAACATTAATGTACTTTGTAATATCAACATTATTGCACTGATGCAATGGACATGAACTTGGGCAAACTGTGGGAGATGGTGAGGAAAAGGGAGTCCTGGTGTGCTGCAGTCCATGGGATTGCAAAGAGTCAGACATGACTGGGTGACTGAACAACAACAATATCAATGTCATACTTGTCATTTTTAGATATTGTATTTGGTTCTATTTCAAATATGCTTGTTCATTTTTAATAATCTCATTTTTCTTCTCTGATATTTTCTTTTATTTTTAAAATTATTGTAGACATACTGTTTTACATTTGGTCTCTAATAATTCCAATATCAGCAGTCTTTGTGGGTCTACTCTTGATGTTTGTTTTTTCCACTTAGTTTTACTCTCTCTCTACAATATATTTCTTTTGAACATTCCTTTTGGGGTGATATGTTAATTGAAAGATCTATCAGTTTTGGTTGGCTTATAGATGTCCTTTTTTTAAACCCTCCTTCTTAAAAGATAGTTTCATGTATATAAAACTCTAAGTTGACAAATTTTTCCCTTGTATAACTTGTTTCCTCATGCATTTTGTGCTTTTTGATTTGAAACTTTGATTCTCTGGAACTTTATCTATGGGAATTCAAGGATTCCTGTTTGTTTATGCTAGACACCTAGGGGCACTTCTGAGACAGGATCACTTCAATAAGCTGAAGTTTTGGCTAAGACTTTTTTTGGACCACCTCAGAGATAATGTGGGTTCTGACCTATGTGAGGATGGACTTGGGGTAGGAATTCTCAAAGAAAACATTTTCCTTTCTACTGCAGCTAAGATATGAACAAGCAAGTATCCCCTTCATCTCCCTTTTCAGACAAGCATTCTCCTAATTCATCTACAGAAGGTGTCACCTTTTAGGATCCCAATTTTATTCACTCTTTCATGAGGCATCCTACTCTATGCACATGCCTGGGTTTGTTTCCCCAATCCCATAAACTCAACCCATGAAAACTCAGGACCAAGAGTCAGCAAACTTTTTTTGCAAAGAGTCACAGAGTAAATATATTAGGCTTTGCAGACCACATGGTCTCTGTGGCATCTACTTATCTCTGCTATTTTAGAATGAAAGCAGCTAGGGACAACACATAAATGAATGTGTAGGGCTGGGTTCCAATAAAACTTTATTTACAAAAAGAGGTGATAAACTAGATTAGTCCCTGGGCCATAGTTTTCTGACTTCTGGTCTAGGCCATCAGGAAATGGCTGATGCCCTCAGAGCAAATGCCAACTTCATCATTTTCTTACCTGCTTAGAGTCAGGCTTTCTTCTTTTGTCAGGTCTCTGAAGATTTTACTTACTTTTTTGCCAGTTTAGCAACGTATTTATGAGGATGTTTTAGAATATTTTGTTTGCAGTTGCATTGTTCCGCACTGGGAAGATTTCTCTGGATGGAAGTCAGCGATGAGAGTCAGATTCATCTTGAAAATGAAAGTGAAAGTCACTAAGTCATGGCCAACTTCTTGCATCCCCATGGACTGCAGCCTGCCAGGCTCCTCTGTCTACAGGATTTTCCAGGCAAGGATGCTGGAGTGCGTTGCTATTTCCTTCTCCAGGGGATCTTCCCGACCCAGGGATTGAACCCGGGTCTCCTGCAATGCAAGCAGATTCTTTACAGACTGAGGTAGCAGGTTTTCTCAGACTTTCAAATCACTGGGAGAAACTTTAATAACTACATTTGCTTAACATGGGCTTCCCTGATAGCTCAGTTGGTAAAGAATCCACCTGCAATGTAGGAAACCCCAGTTCAATTTCTGGGTCGGGAAGATCCGCTGGAGCAAGGAAAAGCTACCCACTCTGGTATTCTTGGGCTTCCCTTGTGGCTCAGCTGGTAAAGAATCCACCTGCAATATGGGCCACCTGGGTTCAATCCCTGGGTTGGGAAGATCACCTGGAGAAGGGAAGGGCTACCCACTCCAGTATTCTGGCCTAGAGAATTTCACGGATTGTATAGTCCATGGGATTGCAAAGAGTTGGACATGACTGAGCAACTTTCACTTCACTTTACTTAACATATTAAGTTCAAACTTCTCAGATGGGTGTTTAAGTCTTTGTAATCTGTCTTTAGCAAATCTTTCCAATCCTTAGCTCCCTCTACTCCCTTTCTTTCTTTAAAAACATGATTTATTTGTATTTTTGGTTGCACTGAGTCTTTGTTGCTGCACTACGGCTTTCTCTAGTTGCAGTTTTTGGACTTCTCATTTTGGTGGCTTCTCTTGTGAAGCACCGGCTCTAGGGCACAGGCTTCGGTACTCATGGCACATGGGCTTAGTTGCCCTGCAGCATGTGGAATCTTCCCAGACCAAAGATCGAACCTGTGTCCCCTGCATTGGCAGGCAGATTCTTGACCACTGAATCACCAGGGAAGTCCTCTACTTCCTTTCTTGAATAAGCCTTTCCCCCCATCTCTCCCTTTTCACTCTGTTCCCTGTACTATCCTTGCACATTTCATCCCTGCTGTTTCCTATGGCAATGGCAGCCAGTTAAAAAATGAGTCTCTTTGCAGATCTCCTCTCAGATACCCTGTCCTTTATTTTCATCTCAATTGGATATACTTTCTCCTCCAGTGTTCTGCCTTGTATTATAGTTTTTTGTAAAATTGTTTTGACCATCCCTGCTAAATTGTAAACTCGTTTAGAACAGAGAACATCCCTTATCCAACTTTGTAGATTTCTCCACTTCCCTCACAGAGCCCCTAGCACACGATTTTGACTACTTAGATATTTGTAAAATGGGTGAATATATAGATTTTTTTCAAGTTGGGAAAATTCAGTATTTTATCATGAAGCCCATGCCATTTCTCATCTTTAGCTCTTCCTAAGGCTCATCAGCCTCCATGAGAGCCATTGCATTCATCAAGAATAGAATCGCAGCTGTGCTTATATCCTACAACCGTGTAGAATCTCTTTTCATGGTATCTGAAAGTTACTGCCCACAAAATCATGACAGCACCCAAAGATAACTGCTGTTGACAGTGCATGTATTGTTAACAACAATATTATCCCCATTGTCACTAAGCACCCTTTCACAACAGGACTTTTTCATAGCTACTTCGTAATCCATCATACGGATACAGCACGATTGTATCTGTATGATGACCGACCAGTCCCGAGTGTTAGACTCTGAACATAATATTATAAGTAATGTTTTTTGCCCTAAAGATTTTTTGATGTGGACCATTTCAAAGTCTTTATTGAATTTGTTACACTATACTACTTCTTTTTATGTTTTGTTTTTTTTGGTCAGGAGGCATGTGGGGTCCTAGCTCTCTGACCAGGGATTGAACCCGCACCCCCTGCATTAGAAGGCAAAGTCTTAACCACTGGACCACCAGGGAAGTCCCCTAAATAATGTTATAATGAACTGCCTTGTATGTAATTTTCCATCTCTCTGCTTCTTTCCTCAGGATAAATTCTACCATGTAAAGAAAATGTTGAATCAAAGAGACGGATCATCTTTCAAAACTTTTTCAGTTGCTAAATGGCAACCAGATTTTTGGGACACCTAGTAGAAGTACAGTGTTCAGTTAATGATATGCTCTTCAACTTTGGAGTTTTGGGTTAATTTCAGATTTTTTTTTTCTTGTTTCTTTGTTTTTGAGGGTTGCTTTAGTAGACAAAATTTTTGCATAGCTCTCAGAAAATGGCATTTCTCCTATTGGTACTGAAGATGAATATATATACATATATATGTATATATCTATGTGTGTGTGTATCCATGTGTACATATGTATATATACGTACATATGCATATGATGGTTAGCTCTCATATTTCTTTTGTGGTTTATTTGCTCATTTCTCTTTTTTTATTGTGTCACTTGTTTTTTCTTATGATTTATATATTGATGAATTAATTCATTGTCTATTGCACATGTTACAAATATATGTATATACATTTTAGTATATATCTCTTTTTGTTTATGACAATTATTTAAAATTTTGACAAAATTTCAGACTTGCAGAAAAGTTGCAAGGTTAGTGCAAAGAATTCTCTAGTACCTTCACCCAGAGTCCACAGATGTTAACATTTTAGTACTTTCATCTTTTTATTTTTGGTTTTCTCTATCTATATAATTTTTATTTGAACTGATAGACATGAAGCTATGGCATATAAAAAAATAGCCATAAGTATGTTTAAAATAAACTTTATGGTACTTAGAATTAAAGAACCAATATTGATAGGTTATCAGCTAAAGTGAATCATTTATTCAGATTTTCTTAGTTTTTACCTAATGTACTTTATCTGTTCCAGGAGCCCACCTAGAACACTATATGGCCTTGTGTCTTCATGTCCCCCTAGGTTCCTTGGTAGTGTGACAGTTTTTAAGATTTTTCTTGTTTTTGATGATCTTTGAGTTTTGAGGAGGACTGAACTGAACTGGTCAGGTTTTTGTCTAATCTACCTCTAAAAGTGTTTTTCTCATGATGTTACTGGTTTGCGGGAGGAAGACCATGGAGGGTCTTCATCACTTCCTATTAAGTCTGAATTCATGTCAAAAGGCTATTAACTTCATTTGTCACTGTTGATGTTGACTTTGATCTCAGGAATCCAGAGCCTTTTAATGTCTATATAAACATCCTCGGTTTCGAATGAAGTTATTTACAAAACAGAAGGAGATTCACAGACATAAAAAGCAAACGTATGGTTACCAAAGGGGAAAGGTTGGGAGGAGGGATAAATTAGGAGTTTGGGATTGACATATACACACTACTATACATAAAAGTGATGAACAACAAGGATCTACTATATAGCACAAGGAACTCTGCTCATTCTGTAATAACCTAAATGAGGAAAGAATCTGAAAATGAATAGACATACATATATGTATGACCAGTTCACTTTGTGTGTGCCTGAAACTAACACAACACTGTGAATCAACTATAGTCCAATATGAAATAAAATAAACATCATCAGTGGCCTTTAGGTCAGGTCAACTATTCTGAGCAAAGTTTGGAGGTTCAAGTTGTATTTTATTTTTATTTTTTAAAAAGTATTTTTCTTTCTTTGGCTGCTTTGGGTCTCAGTTTTGGCATGCAGGATTTTGGTTGCATCATGTGCGATCTTTACTGCAGCTTGATAACTCAGTAGTTGTGGAACTTGGGCTTAGTTGTTCTGCAACATGTGGAATCTTAGATCCCTAATCAGGGATCAAACCCAATTCCCCAGTATTGTAAGGTGGAGTCTTAACCACTGGACCACCAGGGAAGGTGCCTCAAGTTATCGTTTAATCATCATGAAAGCTGCACAATAGCTAGAGAACTGTTATAGTCATTGCAATTCATGAACCTGAATGATACATTGATGAAAATTCCTTGACTATAAGGTTACTGTTATTCAGTGTGTTTTTGGTGATACTACAAATTAGGAATTAATCTTAGAACAGAAAGTCTTAAAATTGGTTCTTCAAAACATTTAACAAATTATTTCGAGGGCAAAAATACTTGTGCACATCCCCTTTTGTGATCTGTACACCTCTGTGTCTCAGATGTAGCCTTTGACTTTCTAGTATTGTTTTGCAGAAGACCACATCTTATCTATTATAAATGATTTAGCTGTCTCGTTTCGACTACTCTTGTTTTCCCATTCACTGAATAAACCTTTTGAATGTTTGAGCAGTTAGATTCCCACACCCTACGTTTGATCATTTCCAGGAACCAATAAGAAAGTTTAGCAAAGTGAATCTGAATGATTTATTTGTGCAGAAAGAATGAATTTCCTCTTAGTCGTACATCCGACACCCACACGATACCTCATCTGTGATGCTGGGAAGGAACATTTTCAGGAGAAATTTGATGCCCAATTAGTGTGTTTTAATTTAGTCAGTGGAATTTCCATCTGGCTGCAGCACATATCCTGGAGGGTAGACAAGCGCTGAGTGTAACATTTGATGAGTTTGTGAGATGGATCTGCAGATACAAAGGACACTTGACCCAAGCAGGATTTTAGAGAGTTTGAGTTCCCCTACCCCACCCTCTCTTTGTTAGTTACAGGATGAATGGGGACAGAGATAGCGCATGCAACTTATTTTGCAAATAAACAACTTAATATATAATTCAGTTTATATATAAATATAAATTAACTGCCACAGGAAAGTCTGAGATTAAACAAGCCTATTATAAAAAGTTAAGTTTTCATGGAAGGTTTTGGTTCTTATTATGTCCAAAAATAGAGGGGATTCTAGAAGTCTATAATCCTTATCCAAAAATTCTGTTTTCCATTTTGTGGAAGATATCTTTTCAGTCCATTTCAAACAGTAGTATGTTGTATTTTCTGGCCTTTGGTTGTTCTGTTTGGATACACTTAGGAATGAGCTTAGACAGCTGACATTGATCTTTTCTACTTTCCTAAGAATCATAGTTGCTTCCTGGACACCTTTATCTCTGAAAGTCCTGTAACACTATTAAGTGATGTCTAGATTTGCCAGTACTCTTGCCTGGAAAATCCCATGGACGGAGGAGCCTGGTAGGCTGCAGTCCACGGGGTCTCTAAGAGTCAGACACGACTGAGCGACTTCACTCTCACTTTTCACTTTCCTGCATTGGAGAAGGAAATGGCAACCCACTCCAGTGTTCTTGCCTGGAGAATCCCAGGGACGGGGGAGCCTGCTGAGCTGCCGTCTATGGGGTCATACAGAGTCGGACACGACTGAAGCAATTTAGCAGCAGCAGCAGCAGCAGATTTGGCTAGCTCCTAACACAAGGAATTAATTATTTTTAGGAGGGAAAGGTGATCATGTACCTGTAAGACTTAAACACTGACCTTTGCTAACACAGTTCAGATTGTGTTTAATCGTGACTATTGGGACATCATCGAACAAGCCCCAGGCAGAGACGTTCATGACAGAAACACCCTGTCCTTCCAGGAACAGAACCAGAAATATCTGCAATATGTCTGTAGACTCTGGACCTCAGACTGTGTGAACACTTTCCTGGGTTCCACTGTACCCTCAAGTTTGTTTCCCAGCCACGGAAAATGGCTGTGAGAAATGATTGTGCAACTGTGAACTGTTAGTCACTTTAGATTTCCTGAATATTCCCTGTTTAATTTCTCTGGTAGCTGGCAATCGCATCGAGGATTTAAGCTGCTGAAGGGAATTCGGGAAAACCCACATAAATGTCCTGGATGAGGTTTGGCAAGCTATGTGTCTTGGTGACATAACAATGTCATAACTAGAGATTTCATCAAACACAGCAGGCAGGAAATCCCTCTCGCTGCCAGACACCCACTTACAGTCACTGGAGTCTGAGAATCATTGTTGGTTAGAACGGATTCTACACAGTTTTTAATTTGATTATCAGGCTGCTGGAATACAAATTTGGACCCGGAGTTTAGATGCAATGAGATTTCGTTAAAAATGGGCATCTTCAGAGACTTTTTAGAAAAGGAAAAGAAAAATTAAAATGTAGGAAAGTTTCTGTAAAGGGAACAACAGCTTCTCCAGGAAAAACCCAGCCTACTCCCTCCAGATGAGGCCTGAGCTCTGGGGCTGGAGCTCTGCACCCAGCCTAAACAGTCAGCCAGGCCAACCACTGTAGACCATCTTCCCAGGCAACCTTTCATCACCCCCAAGAGCCTAATGAACAGGACCTTTCATTTGAGACCCTATGGACTGCAGCCTGCCAGGCTCCTCTGTCCTTGGAATTTTCCAGACAAGAATACTGGAGAAGGTTGCATTTCCTACTCCAGGGGATCTTCCTGACCCAGGGATCAAACCTTCATCTCTTGCGTCTCCTTCATTGGCAGGAGGATTATTTTTTTAACCACTGTGCCACCTGGGAAGCCCTAATTTAAGATAGCATTTTGTAAATGGATGTGTTATATCTTTCGTAGTCACTATGAAAAGTAGTCTGATGTTCTAAATTTTATCCCATTCTAAAATGTTGTTTCCTAGTGTGTAGGTTTAGATTACTTCAAGATACCTTTTCTTTTCATTCATTTTTGGGGTCTTATTTAGATCTAAGACTATCACTAAATTCTGTTCTAGAATTCGGAAGCTTTTAGGAGAGAGATTGTATACTGTTAAAGGAAGTTGACTTTGACCTTCCAGTTTTCTCCACTTATACCTGCTCACTGTCCCATTTTTGTGTCACCCAGGGTTACTTTCTCTGTCTAATTCTTTGATATTTAATCCTGTCACTTGGGTAAGTATTGAGATTCCAGGTACCATTATATATGTTTATTGGTCCCATTTTCACCACCGAAGACATTTTTATTATATTCAATGGAACATGAATTTCATGTAATGGTTTTGTTTTTTTTTTTTGCTTTTAAAATATTTATTTATTTTGACTGCCCTGGGTCTTTCTTGTGGCATGTGGGATCTAATTCCCCGACCAAGGATTGAACCTGGGTCCCCTTCATTAGGAGCCTGAGGTCTTAGCCACAGGACCACCAGGGAAGTCCCCATAGTGTTATGATTTTATTGTCTAATGGTTTACCATTATATGGTGATTTTTTATGCTTTGCTCTTGCTGTGGCATTGATTTAATCTGATACTATGGTGATCACTCTGCTCTTAAATTTGTGTAGGTGTCTTAGAGTATAGACCATCTTGCTAATTCAAAAGTTGACCTCTGTTCACATATGTGTAACTCCAGTTGTCTGTTTGTAGCAGACTGGTGGATTTTTCTCTATAGTGAAGTCTAGTCTATTTGCTAATGGTATTCTAACTGTATCTCCAAACTGACCTCTTTAAGCCGCAGACTCTCCCCTCAGCTCCAGGCCTTGAATTTCTAATAGGCATTGTATTTGTTTCCTGGGGTTGCTGTAACAAAGCACCACAAACTGGGTGGCTTAGAACAACAGAAACATATTGGTGCACAGCTCCAAAGTCAAAATGTAGGCAGGGCCATCCTCCTTGGAGGTAGGATTCTTTCTTGCCTCTTCCAGCTTCCGATGGTGGCCAACAGCCCTTGGAGTTTCTTGACTTGCAGCTGCCTTCCTGCCATCTCTGCCCCCATCACCACATGATCTTCTCTTAAGGACACTAGTCCTATTGGATGAAGGGTCCCCCTAGCTCCACTATGATCTCATCTTAACTAATTATCTAACCCCTTTTCCAAATAAGATCACATTGTAAGGTTCTGGGGGTTGAGACTTCAGCATATCCTTTTGGAGGGACACAACATTAAAAAAAAGAAAAAATTGTTAATTTTGTATTGGGGTATAGCCAAGTAACAGATGGGCTTCTCTCGTAGCTCAGCTGGTTAAGAAACCTCCTGCAATGCAGGAGACCCTAGTTCGATTCCTGGGTTGGGAAGATCCCCTGGAGGAGGGCATGGCAACCCCCTCCAGTATTCTTGCCTGGAGAATCCCCATGGACAGAGAAGCCTGGCGAGCTAAAGTCTGTGGGGTCTCAGCAAGGAGTCGAACATGACTGAGCAACTAAGCACAGCACAAGTAACAAACAATGTTTGTGATGGTTTCAGGTGAACAGCAAAGGGATGGAGTCATACATATACATGTATCCATTCTCCCCCAAACTCCTCTCTCATCCAGGCTGCCATGTAACATCGAGCAGAGTTCCCTGTGCTATGCAGTAGGTTCTTGTTGTTTATCCATTTTAAATATAGCTGTGTGCGACTCAGCATTTATAATGGAATTTTTGCATAACAGCTTTGTTGAGATAGCTTCCTGTGTTGTTGTTGTTGATTTTTTAAGTTTGGCTGCACTGGGTCTTAGCTGCAGCATGCAGGATCTTTAGTTGCAGCATGGGAACCCTGAGTTGTAGCATGTGGGATCTAGTTCCCTGACTCGGGATAGTACCCAGGACACCTGCATTGGAAGAGCGGAGGCATCTTAGACACTGGGCTGCCAGGGAAGTCTTTGCTTCCTGCGGTCTTCTGAAAGATAGTTTCTGTCTTAGGACTTTGAATTTGCTGTGTTTCTGTCTCTAATTTCCCCCACCCACTCCCCAGTCTTCTCATGGCTACTTAGATCATGCAGCTCCTTGCTCAAACCTTATTTCTTCAAGAAAGCCTCTTCTGACCACCTTACCTAAAATAGAAGATCATCCTCTTACATGTACCACTATCTGACATTTTATGGGGTTTTTTTGTTTGTTTGTTTTCTGTCCCTAAGTAGAATGTAGGATCTGTGAGAGCAGGAAATTAATCTTGCATCTGATCAATCTACCCCCAGGGCTTGAAGCAGTACCTGGCACGTGATAGATGCTCAATCAATATGTGTTGAATTAACACAGGAAGGGATATTGTAGCATCATTACCTTATCGAGCATAGATCTGAGTCAAGTGAACAAGTAGAGTGCTGGAAGACACTACGGGCAAAGGGCCTGAGGCAAAAGCCTTCTTGGCATGTTCGAGGACCAGTGAGTCAAGGTGGAGTGGTGAGAGATGCCATCAGAGGAATGGACTGCGTGGAGCTCTTCCCTTGTTCATGATGTTCTGGCCACCTGTGCTCTTTCCCTGGCTGTTCTGATGGTTGCCTTCTCATTCTTGGTGGCTTCAATGTAACCTCCCTCTCATTACTCTATGTCACACCACCTCATAGCATTTATCACCAGCAGTAAATCTATTTATTGCTTTATTGTCTTGTCCTACTACCCCACCAGGCACAGAAGTGCCACGCGGGTCAAAACTGAGTTTGTTTAATGACTGTTGTGCTCCTGGAAGCTAAAACAGTGTATGTTCCCACAAGTGTTGCTTAAGTGAGTGAACAAAGATAACCTTATACTGGTAAATGAATTCCCCAGAGTAGTTTAATTCAGCTTATAAAAATATGTCTGGCTTTTACTGGGAGGAGGGAAGGAGGAGAAGAGAAAAAGGCAGCCATATCTAAATATGTTTCTACCTCCCATAATGATTACCAAATAATATAAAGATATTTCAGTCATCTTCCTATGTGACAATTCTCTATTCCCATGACCTTAAAGCATATCCCCTATGAATACTAAGACTCTGTTTTTTCTCTTACCACATGGATCAAGTTTTTACCCCACATATTTTCCCAGTGTTTCTTTATTTTCTTTTCACATATTCTTCATAACATTAACCATATAAAGCATATAAATATTTCTAGTCAGAGTATAAACAAGAAAAAGGTGAGATTAATGGGCTTCAATTAGTAAGCACATTCATTAGCTTCTATTTTTTTTTTTTTTTTTTGCCAATTCTTCATCTGTTTATTGTGTGCCTACTGTATACATGCTTACCTGGTGGCTCAGATAGTAAAGAATTTGCCTGCGATGCAGGATACCTGGGTTCGATCCTTGGGTCAGGAAGATCTCCTGGAGAAGAGAATGGGTACCCATTCCAGTATTCTTGCCTGGAGAATTCTATGGACAGAGGAGCCTGGAGGGCTCAATAGTCCATTGGGTAGAAAAGAGTCGGACACAATTGGGCAACTAACACTTTCACTTTACTATATACAAAGCACTGGGCTAGGCTCTGGGGCTTCCAGGGTCAGACAAGCAGGAGACATGGTTCCCACCTTCCTGAAGTTTATGTTCTATTGTGAAAAGGACCTAACAGAAGCAGAAGAGATTAAGAAGGGGTGCAAGAATACACAGAAGAACTATACAGAAAAGGTCTTATTGGCCCAGATAATCACAATGGTGTGATCACTCACCTAAAGCCAGACATCCTGGAATGTGAAGTCGAGTGGACCCTAAGAAGCATTACTACAAACAAAGCTAGCAGAGGTGATGGAATTCCAGCTGAGCTATTTAAAATCCTAAAAGATGATGCTGTTAAAATGCTGCACTCAATATGCCATCAAACTTGGAAAACTCAGCAGTGGTCACAGGACTGGAAAAGGTCAGTTTTCATTCCAATCTCAAAGAAAGGCAATGCTAAAGGATGTTCAAACTACTGCACAATTGCACTCATCTCACAAGCTAGCAAAATAATGCTCAAAATTCTCCAAATGAGGCTTCAACAGTACGTGAACCAAGAAATTCCAGATATTCAAGCTGGATTTAGAAAAGGCAGAGGAACCAGAGATCAAATTGCCAACATCTGTTGGATCATAGAAAACATAAGAGATTTCCAGAAAAACATCTACTTCTGCTTCATTGACAATGCTAAAGCCTTTGACTGTGTGGATCACAACAAACTGGAAAACTCTTCAAGAGATGGTAATACCAGACCACCTGACCTGCCTCTTGAGAAATCTGTATGCAGGTCAAGAAGCAACAGTTAGAACTGGACATGGAACAACAGACTGGTTCCAAATTTGGAAAAGGGTGCGAGAAGGCTGTATATTGTCACCTGGCTTATTTAACTTATATGCAAAGTACATCATGCAAAATGCCAGGCTGGATGAAGCACAAGCTGGAATCAAGACTGTCAGGAGAAATACCAATAACCTCAGATAGGCAGATGACACCATCCTTACAGAAGAAAGTGAAGAGGAACTAAAGAGCCTCTTGATGAAAGTGAAAGAGGAGAGTGAAAAAGCTGGCTTAAAACTCAATGTTCAAAAAACGAAGATCATGGCATCCAGTCCCATCACTTCATGGCATATTGATGGGGAAACAATAGAAACAGTGACAGACTTTCTTTTCTTGGGCTCCAAAATCACTGCAGATGGTGACTGCAGCCATGAAATTAAAATGCTTGCTCCTTGGAAGAAAAGCTATGACCAACCTAGACAACACATTAAAGAGCAGAAACATCTCTTTGCCAACAAAGGTCCATCCAGTCAAAGCTATGGTTTTTTCAGTAGTCATGTATTGATGTGAAAGTTGGACCATAAAGAAAACTGAGTGCCAAAGAATCGATGCTTTCCAAGTGTGATGTTGGAGAAGACTCTTGAGAGTCCCTTGGATAGCAAGGAGATCAAACCAGTTAATCCTAAAGGCAGTCAACCCTGAATATTCATTGGAAGGACTCATGCTGAAGCTGAAACTCCAATACTTCGGCTACCTGATGCGAAGAACGGACTCATTGGAAAAGACCCTGATGCTGGGAAAGATTGAAGGCAGGAGGAGAAGGGGATGACAAAGGATGAGATGGTTGGATGGCATCACTGACTCAATGGACAAGTTTGAGCAAGCTCCAGGAATTGGTGATGGACAGGGAAGCCTGGACTGGAAATGCTGCAGTCCATGGGGTCACAAAGAGTTGGACATGACTGAGCAACTGAACTGAACTGAATTGAACTTACCTGCATCCTGAGAAACCTGTATAATATCAAGAAGCAACAGTTAGAACAGGACATGGAACAACGGACTGGTTTCAAATTCAGAAAGGTATATCTAGGCTGTATATTGTCACTTTGCTTATTTAACTTACATGCAGAGTACTTTATGCGAAATGCCACACGCTGGATGAAGCACAAGCTCGAATCAAGATTGCAGGGAGAAATATCAATAACCTCAGATATGCAGATGACACCACCCTGATGGCAGAAAGTGAAGAAGAACTAAAAGCCTCTTGATGAAAGTGAAAGAGGGAGTGAAAAAGCTGGCCTAAAACTCAACATTCCAAAAACTAAGATCATGGCATCCGGTCCCATCACTTAATGACAAATAGATGGGAAAACAATGGAAACAGTGACAGACTTTATTTTCTTGGGCTCCAAAATCACTGTGGATGGTGACTATAACCATGAAATTAGAAGAAGCTTGCTCCTTGGGAAAAAAAGACAAACATAGAGAGTGTATAAAAAAGCAGAGACATTACTTTGCTGACAAAGGTCCATCTAGTCAAAGTTATGGTTTCTCCAGTAGTCATGTATGGATGTAAGAGTTGGACTGTGAAGAAAACTGACTGCTGAAGAATTGATGCTTTTGAATTGCGGTGTTGGAGAAGACTCTTGAGAGTCCCTTGGACAGCAAGGAGATCAAATCAATCAATCCTAAAGGCAATCAACCCTGAATATTCATTGGAAGGACTGATGCTGAAGCTGAAGCTCCAATACTTTGGCTACCTGATGTGATGAATTGACTCATTGGAAAAGACCCTGATGCTGGGCAAAATTTTAGGCAAGAGGAGAAGGGGGCTGGAGAGGATGAGATGGTTGGATGGCATCATAAAATCAATGGACATGAATTTGAGCAAACTCCAGGAGATAGTAAAGGACAAAGAAGGCTGGTGTGCTGCAGTCCATGGGGTCACAGAGAGTCGGACATGACTTAACGACTGAACAATAGAAGCAAATTTAGATATCCAGAGTTGCTTGCTCTATGTTTTTAGGTCCTGCCCCAAATTCTACTGATTGATTCCCAGTTGTGATCAAAATAATTATCCCAGTCCATGCAAGGCTCATCCCAGCCCCTAAACTTTCTCAGCCTGTGGACTGCCGCTCCTACTACAACAACCAAGAGCCTGCCCCTTAGGTCCAACTCTAAACAACTTGGAGAGTAGTCCACAGAGTACAAGTTCAAAACTAGTCCAGAAACTATTACAGTCTGCAACAGGATGAGCAGAGAACAGCATTTAAAGACTTGGGCAATTTAGCATCACCCCCAGCATCTAAGGATGTGACTGATGAATTCATCTTGTTGACAAAGCATAGAGCCCCCGAGTGCTGTCAAACTCAAGTGATGAGTTGGATGTGGCCCCAGATGTTCTACAGCCACAGGCAACAGAACAACTTCTTGGTTCATGATGGACTGAAAGTTAAAAGTGGTCCTTCACCATAGAGAATTTGAGCATTATTCTTGTTCAGTCGCTAAGTTGTGTGGGACTCTCTGCAACCCCATGGACTGAAGCATGCCAGACTCCTCTGTCCTCCACTATCTCCCAGAGTTTGCTCAAATTCCTGCCTATTGAGTCGATGATGCTATCTAACCATCTCATCCCCTGCCACCCCCTTCTCCTCTTGCCTTCAATCTTTCCCAGCATCAGGGTCTTTCCCAATGAGTCAGCTCTTCACATCAGGTGGCCAAAGTATTGGAGCTTCAGCTTCAGCATCTGTCTTTCCCATAAATATTCAGAGTTGATTTCCTTTAGGACTGACTGGTTTGATCTTGCAGTCCAAGGGACTCTCAAGAGTCTTCGGCATCACCACAGTTTGAAAGCATCAATTCTCCCGTCTTGTGCGTCACCATGGTGATTCTGTCAGTATCGTCTCATCTTATACTGGATCTTTTATTTTTTAAGCTTTATTCTAGATGCTTTGTCTGTGGAGATCTCACTTTCTTATTTGTATTGCAAGACTCATGAGGACAGAGATCATCCTTTTTCTGTGTTCTTGTCTACACTAGCACTTAGTCTGATCCTGGTCCCATACAGAAAGCACTCAAGTTTTTTTATTTGGGGTTTTGCAAGGGTGGTGGTGATGGTGTTTCTTTCTCTCTCTCTCTCTTTTTTTTTTTTTTGACCCTGATTCAAATCATAAGACAAGGCTGGGGTTGGACAGGCAGGAAGAGAAGAGTCAACTTTGCTTTATTTTGTGCTAAAAGAGGAAAACATTTAACAACTGATTTTTTTTTTTACAAATACAAAGTCAAGGAAAAACCTCAGGCACACTATTGTAACACCAATTTGTGGTCTGGGCTTCCCCAGTGGCTCAGCAGTAGAGTCTTGCCTGCATTGCAGGAGATGCAGGAGAAGCAAGTTCAATCCCTGGGTCCGGAATATCCCCTGGAAGAGGAATTGGCAACCCACTCCAGTATTCTTGTCTGGGAAATCTCAAGGACAGAGGAGCCTGGTGGGCTACAGTCCGTGGGGTCAGAGAGAGTCGAAGAAGACTGAGCACACGTGCAATCACACGTTTGTGGTATATGCTGGGCATTGTGTTAGAGGCTTTATTTATTTACATGTAAACTAGTCAATCTAATCACACTAGGACCACAGCCTTGTCTAACTCAATAAAACAGCCATCCCCGTGGGGCAACCCAAGACGGGTGGGTCATGGTGGAGAGATCTGACAGAATGTGGTCCACTGGAGAAGGGAATGGCAAATCACTTTAGTATACTTGCCTTGAGAACCCCATGAACAGTATGAAAAGGCAAAATGATAGGACACTGAAAGAGAAACTCCCCAGGTCAATAGGTGCCCAATATGCTACTGGAGATCAGTGGAGAAATAACTCCAGAAAGAATGAAGGGATGGAGCCAAAGCAAAAACAATACCCAGCTGTGGACGTGACTGGTGATAGAAGCAAGGTCCGATGCTGTAAAGACCAATATTGCATAGGAACCTGGAATGTCAGGTCCATGAATCAAGGCAAATTGGAAGTGGTCAAACAAGAGATGACAAGAGTGAATGTCGACATTCTAGGAATCAGCGAACTGAAATGCACTGGAATGGGTGAATTTAACTCAGATGACCATTACATCTACTACTGCGGGCAGGAATCCCTCAGAAGAAATGGAGTAGCCATCATGGTCAACAAAAGAGTCCGAAATGCAGTACTTGGATGCAATCTCAAAAACGACAGAATGATCTCTGTTCGTTTCCAAAGCAAACCATTCAATATCACAGTAATCCAAGTCTATGCCCCAACCAGTAATGCTGAAGAAGCTGAAGTTGAACGGTTCTATGAAGACCTACGAGACCTTTTAGAACTAACACCCCCCAAAAGATGTCCTTTTCATTGTAGGGGACTGGAATGCAAAAGTAGGAAGTCAAGAAACACCTGGAGTGACAGGCAAATTTGGCCTTGGAATATGGAATGAAGCAGGGCAAAGACTAATAGAGTTTTGCCAAGAAAATGCACTGGTCATAACAAACACCCTCTTCCAACAACACAAGAGAAGACTCTACACATGGACATCACCAGATGGTCAACACCGAAATCAGATTGATTATATTCTTTGCAGCCAAAGATGGAGAAGCTCTATACAGTCAGCAAAAACAAGACCAGGAGCTGACTGTGGCTCAGACCATGAACTCCTTATTGCCAAATTCAGACTTAAATTGAAGAAAGTAGGGAAAACCACTAGACCATTCAGGTATGACCTCAATCAAATCCCTTATGATGATACAGTGGAAGTGAGAAATAGATTTAAGGGCCTAGATCTGATAGATAGAGTGCCTGATGAACTATGGATGGAGGTTCGTGACATTGTACAGAAGACAGGGATCAAGACCATCCCCATGGAAAAGAAATGCAAAAAAGCAAAATGGCTTTCCGGGGAGGCCTTACAAATAGCTGTGAAAAAAAGAGAAGTGAAAAGCAAAGGAGAAAAGGAAAGATATAAACATCTGAATGCAGAGTTCCAAAGAATAGCAAGAAGAGATAAGAAAGCCTTCTTCAGCGATCAATGCAAAGAAATAGAGGAAAACAACAGAATGGGAAAGACTAGAGATCTCTTCAAGAAAATCAGAGATACCAAAGGAACATTTCATGCAAAGATGGGCTCGATAAAGGACAGAAATGGTATGGACCTAACAGAAGCAGAAGATATTAAGAAGAGATGGCAAGAATACACAGAAGAACTGTACAAAAAAGATTTTCACAACATAGATAATCACGATGGTGTGATCACTGACCTAGAGCCAGACATGCTGGAATGTGAAGTCAAGTGGGCCTTAGAAAGCATCACTACGAACAAAGCTAGTGGAGGTGATGGAATTCCAGTTGAGCTATTTCAAATCCTGAAAGATGATGCTGTGAAAGTGCTGCACTCAATATGCCAGCAAATATGGAAAACTCAGCAGTGGCCACAGGACTGGTAAAGGTCAGTTTTCATTCCAATCCCAAAGAAAGGCAATGCCAAAGAATGCTCAAACTACCGCACAATTGCACTCATCTCACATGCTAGTAAAGTAATGCTCAAAATTCTCCAAGCCAGGCTGCAGCAATATGTGAACCGTGAACTTCCTGATGTTCAAGCTGGTTTTAGAAAAGGCAGAGGAACCAGAGATCAAATTGCCAACATCCGCTGGATCATGGAAAAAGCAAGAGAGTTCCAGAAAAACATCTATTTCTGCTTTCTTGACTATGCCAAAGCCTTTGACTGTGTGGATCACAATAAACTGTGGAAAATTCTGAAAGAGATGGGAATACCAGACCACCTGATCTGCCTCTTGAGAAACCTGTATCCACGTCAGGAAGCAACAGTTAGAACTGGACATGGAACAACAGACTGGTTCCAAATAGGAAAAGGAGTACATCAAGGCTGTATATTGTCACCCTGTTTATTTAACTTATATGCAGAGTACATCATGAGAAACGCTGGACTGGAAGAAACACAAGCTAGAATCAAGATTGCCGGGAGAAATATCAATAAACTCAGATATGCAGATGACACCACCCTTATGGCAGAAAGTGAAGAGGAACTCAAAAGCCTCTTGATGAAGGTGAAAGTGGAGAGGGAAAAAGTTGGCTTAAAGCTCAACATTCAGAAAACAAAGATCATGGCATTCGGTCCCATCATTTCATGGGAAGTAGATGGGAAATAGTGTCAGACTTTATTTTTCTGGGCTCCAAAATCACTGCAGATGGTGACTGCAGCCATGAAATTAAAAGACGCTTACTCCTTGGAAGGAAAGTTATGACCAACCTAGATAGCATGGAGAAGGCAATGGCAACCCACTCCAGTACTCTTGCCTGGAAAATCCCATGGACGGAGGAGCCTGGTAGGCTGCAGTCCATGGGGTCGCTAAAGAGTCGGACACGACTTACGATTTCACTTTCACTTTTCATTCACTTTCACTTTTCACTTTCATGCATTGGAGAAGGAAATGGCAACCCACTCCAGTGTTCTTGCCTGGAGAATCCCAGGGACGGGGGAGCCTAGTGAGCTGCCGTCTATGGGGTCGCACAGAGTCGGACACGACTGAAGTGACTTAGCAGATAGCATATTCAAAAGCAGAGACATTACTTTGCCAACAAAGGTTCGTCTAGTCAAGGCTATGGTTTTTCCAGTGGTCATGTATGGATGTGAGAGTTGGACTGTGAAGAAGGCTGAGCACCGAAGAATTGATGCTTTTGAACTGTGGTGTTGGAGAAGACTCTTGAGAGTCCCTTGGACTGCAAGGAGATCCAACCAATCCATTCTGAAGATCAGCCCTGGGATTTCTTTGGAAGGAATGATGCTAAAGCTGAAACTCCAGTCCTTTGGCCACCTCATGCAAAGAGTTGACTCATTGAAAAAGACTCTGACGCTGGGAGGGATTGGGGGCAGGAGGAAAAGGGGACGACAGAGGATGAGATGGCTGGATGGCATCACTGACTCGATGGACGTGAGTCTGAGTGAACTCCGGGAGTTGGTGATGGACAGGGAGGCCTGGTGTGCTGCGATTCATGGGGTCGCAAAGAGTCGGACACGACTGAGCGACTGATCTGAACTGATTATTTCATTTAATCTTTGTACAATGTCTTGAAAGCTGTAATTACAGGTATCATTTCCACCACTTTGCAGATGAAGGAAGTGATATGTCAGAGAGGTGAGTAACTTGTCTCAGGTCACACAGCTCCCAAGTGGTGGTGGTCCGTCTGCCTTCAAAGCCCGTATACTTTTTCTTGTTTCCATTATTACTTAGTAAGAACATTTATTGCTAAAAGGGCATGTTACTGGATTTAGAAAAAATACATGTACTCTTGTCATTTTTCTGAACTTGCTTTCTTTGTCATGGCTCTGATGTCTTATATTCCCATTAAGGCTTTTCCCTTATATACTTTTCTCTTACTGTAGAGGATGGAGTTTTAGGCCGCCCAGCAAATTACAATTCCAGCTTTACCTTTGTACCTCTTGGGAGAAGAAAGAGACAAAGCCTTCTTCTCTTACTCTAATTAGGCTGTAATTCAGCCTCCTAGCCATGGAGGTCGGGACACAGAGCTTTAGCAGAGATCTGTGTCCTGTCTCTGAGAACAGTGGATTTGTTACATGCTTCTCTGGTGTGTCATCCTTACTGTGTCTCATATGGGGTTTTCAGATGCCACTCTCTGGTTGTCAGTAATAATTGTTTTTTAGTGTTTTTAGTAGTTTTCAAAGGCTTTTATCGTGTATGGTCAATATATATTCCTTAGTTTTTAATTTTATCAGTCTTTGACAACTATTTGGACAATTTGCTCCCCTGAGTGACAGAAAATTGCAAATTTGATGAGACAAAGGCACGTTTACTCTCGACGAAGATCCTCAAACTCATTGTTTAATTATACTCCATAACATAAACGTATCATTGTATTCCTTTAAATGTATTTTAGGAAACTGACTACTTAACGGATAAAATTTGAAAAAGGTCAAGTGGAGATTTTTTTTTTTAATGATATTGGCATTTCTATGTCAGAATCAGGTTTGTACTTTAAAAACAACTTTTATGTTCTAAAAAACAAGGTTACTAGGGATTGTCTGTATTCAATGGGATTCCATCGGTCTTTAATAAGTTCAAAGGAAACTTGATGATGGAAAGATGATTGAGAAACCAATTCTTTCATACTGTATTTATCTTGAGGTGACTCAGTAATTAAAAGTGAAAATAGAACATTTGTGATTCAGGATGTTATTATAAGGAGGGGAAATACAAGGAAGGAAAAAATGCAAATTCCCCTCTTTGAAACTTATGTGGTCTTCTGAAAAGAAGTTTACTCAGCGTGGTGCCTCTAAAATAACATGCATGCATATGTATTTAGGTAATTTTTCATTAGCCAGTTATCTGTCACACTCTTCCTTTCATCTCTCACATCTAATTGGTGACCAAAGCCCTGAACTCTGTCTGGTAAATAAAACTCTTCATCTGTCCCTTCCTCTTAATCCAGCTGCTCAGCAGCTGCTTTCACTTCTTGCATTTTAATGGGTGTTCTTATTGTTGCTGCTTAGTCACTCAGTCGTGTCCAACTCTTTGTTGCCCCCTGGACTGTAGCCCGCCAGGTTCCTCTGTTCATGGGATTCTGCTGCTGCTGCTGCTAGGTCACTTCAGTCGTGTCCGACTCTGTGCGACCCCATAGACGGCAGCCCACCAGGCTCCTCTGTCCCTGGGATTCTCCAGGCAAGAACACTGGAGTGGGTTTCTACAGACAAGAATACTGGAGTGGGTAGCCATTCTCTTCTCCAGGGGATCTTCCCGACCCAGGGAACAGATCAATGTCTCCTGTGTTGGCAGGCAGATTCTTTACCATCTGAGCTGTAGGGAAGTCCCAAACTGGTCTTTATAACTCCTAAATCTTCCGTTCTTCAACTGCCTCTTACACTGCTCCCCAAGTGGTGGTGCCTTGGAAAACATACTTGGTTATGTCATTCCGCCACTTAAATTTCTTTCACCTTTATTTCTTCCAGAAAGAAAATAATAATAATTTAAAAAGCAGAGAGACACACACGGAAAAGATAGGGACAAGATAAAACAGACCTTGTCTTCTAATCCTTGCCCACCCTTTTTTCCTCCTGATCACTGGTATTCCAGCCTCAGGGACAAGCCCATCACTCCTGGGTTTGTCTTTTTGATCACATGGTGCTGTGGGCCTAGAATATCCCTTGCCAGTCACCTCCCCTCCATGAGGATCAGTGAAGGGTTTGGCATCATCACCTCCTTGATAAACCTTTTGTGATCAACTCTTCTTTCCCTCTTCTGCTTCTTTATACATACAGATATATATATATATATATTCATTTATTCAAAAAATATATATATATAAATATTTATTTATTTGGCTGCACTGGGTCTTAGTTACAGTACGTGGGATCTTCGATCTTCATTGCAGCTTGTGGGATCTTAGTTCGTTGACCAAGGATTGAACCCAGGCCCCCTGCCTTGGGAGTGTGGAGTCTTAGTCACTGGACCACCAGAGAAGTCCCCCTGCCTCCTCTGCTTCTATGTTACCAAAAGCCCAATGTGTTCTCAATATTAATCTAGGTTATATAAGTTTTAATTATTTCATTTGTATGTAATCATTGTATTTTAAAAGCAATGTGGTTGAGGAGGTTGAGACCTCCATGCTGATTGCCTGGTTTCTAATTCTAGCTTTGTCGTTTCCCAGCCAGGTTATTGGGTGAATTACTCAAGCTCTCATACTTCAGTTTACTCATCTGTAAAAGGGGATAATAATAGCTCCCACTTCCTCCACTGCAGTGAAGTCTCAGTGAATCAATGCAAGTAAAATTCCTCGAACACTCACTGATTGTGACAAGCTAGTTGTCACATTGCTCATTCCTCGAGGAAGTCGTTATGTGCATTGCATAGATCTCATTAGAGAAAGTGCTTTAAAAATACTTTATTTTTTTTATTATTCATTTAATTATATTAGTTAAATGTTAATAAATAAAAGGGCTTCCCAGGTTATAGCTGTATTTATTTGTAAGATAAAGAATTGGATCATGTTAAAGGCAGTCACAACAAATTGCTGTTTGTTGGTAGGGTTCTTACTCAGGAAAATGAAAAACTTTTTAAATAAAGGGCTTGTATATTCTTGGGCAGAAAAGTTTAATGCAGTTCTTGAATTTTAGTTATTTTAGTCAGAGCCTTGATTGATTGGTAGATTGCCTACAATTTATTGAACTCAGTGACTTGGTTCCTGAAGAATGCAGTGCACAGATTAAGCTACATTAATGTACAGTATTCCCACTCCAGTGTTCTTGCCTGGGAATCCCATGGACAGAGGAACCTGGCAGGTTACCGTCCATGAGGTCAAAAAAGAGGTGGACACAACTTATCGACTAAACAACAAATCTTACCAACAGTGTTTGAAAGTGTTCACTTTCTCTATATTTTGGCTCTCCAGAAGTAGGAGGTAAAGACTTCTGGCAGGTCTCTTGGCCATTAGTGGTCAGGGAAATGCAGTTTCATTTTTCAATTCTCCCATGGATGATTCCAGTTTTCACTGTTATAAATGATGCTGAAATGAACATCTTTTATCCAAAACTTTTGTGCACCTTTAATTATTTCCTTAGAATAAATAGATCAAAGCACAAAGCAGAATGATCAAATCAAAGGAAATGATCGAGTCTTTGCATACTAATTGCTAGCTTATTTTCCAAATAGGGTTTTACTCATATATACTCTTTTTTTTTTTTTTTTTAAACTCATTTATACTCTTACCGAAGGCATCTCTGGTGAGTCAGTGGTAAAGAATCTGCCTGCCAATGCAAGAGACACAGGTTTCGTTCCTGGGTCAGGAAGATCCCCTGGAGAAGGAAATAGCAACCCACTCCAGTATTCTCACCTGGGAAATCCCATGGACAGAGGAGCCTGGCGGGTTACAGTCCATGGGCTTGCAAAAGAGTTGGACATCACTTATCAACTAAACCACTACTCTTAGCAGTAGTGTTTTAAAATGTTCATTTTCTCTATATTTCGGCTATCAAAGAGTATTTGCTTTTTTATCTTTCCTAAATTCATAAGCAGAGAAAAAAAGAAGAAAATAGGAAAAACAAAGAAGGTATAGCTCATTCTTTCAGGGGAGAAAACATTTAACTCTCATTTACATTTCTTTATTAGTTTTTAAAAAGGTGTGCTTCAGATTTCAGTTTTTCTGTTCACAGGATTTTTAACTCCCAAAACTTTTCATATCTAATACTTACCCCCCAAAATCTACATAAGTTAAACAAAAGAAGAGACAGAGATACTGCTATTACATGTATTAAGTGAGATTAAAAAAGATGACGAGACTTTAAAATCCAGAGCCTAAAGACTGACTTTTAAAAAGGACAACAGGATTTGCAACCATCGGAATCATAGAAACTCAGTTTGGAACTTGGTATTTTCAATTACTAGAGAGGAGTGTGTAAAGTTTTATTAATAATAGGATTTTTGGTGACTTAAGAGACATCTGATCTATATTATTTGTGCGTGCCTGCTTGGTTGTCCAACTCTGCGACCCCATGGACAGTAGCCCACCAGGCCCCTCTGTCCGTGGGACTCTGTCCATGAGTCCAGGCAAGACTGAACTCACATCTCTCATGTCTCCTGCATTGCAGGCCAATTCTTTACCAACTGAGCCAAGAGAGTGGCAGTTATTATTTGTGAACCAGCTCAAAATTTTACAGTGATCTAGTTAGAAAAATGAATGGAACTATTATTCTTTTTATCCAAAAAAGTATGTGAATTAGAAAGATGCATGTATAACTTTATAGTGATTGGCAGTACTTCTTTTTTTTTAAATACTTTTACTTATTTATTTTTGGCGGTGCTGGGTCTTCGTTGCTGCTCAGGCTTTTTTTCTCTAGTTGGAGCGAGTGCGGGCTTACTCTCTAGTTGCCGTGCGGGCTCTTCTCACTGCCATGGCTTCTCTTGTTCCAGAGCATGGGCTCCAGGCTCTCGGGTTTCAATGGTTGTGGCTCTCAGACTCTCGAGCATAGGCTCAATAGTTCTGGTACACAGGCTTAGCTGCTCCGAGACATGTGGGATCTTCCCTAATCAGGGAATGAACCCATGTCTCCTGCATTGGCAGGTGGATTCTTTACCACTGAGCCACCAGAGAAGCCCTGGCGGCACTATTTTATTCACTGTCTCCTGCAGTGTTCTCACTTGCTGTTTGGGTTGATGATGTGTGTATGAGAATGTGATTCATGTTTCTATCTAAAAGGTAGTCAGAGATGAGGATTTTCAGAGATATACATGTATTTTAAATTCAAATAGTCTTCATGGTATTTGCAGGCAGAATTCTGGGGACCTACAGGAGGGAAGGAAGGGGTTAAACAGAGTAGGAAGTTGCTGGGGCAGGCCTCTGGGCTGACTTCTCATTAGGAAATCTGGTATTTCAGGTTGGACTGGGCTTGAGGCATGGCTGCTCCTTTGTTCAAGAGAAAAAGTGCTTGGATCTGCCTGCCCTGTCACAAGGGACTTGTAGAAAATGAATTCCAGGGCTTTCTAGCATTAGAAAGTGAGGCCGGGCCCCTGAAGTCCCTTGAACATATTTCACCCCCATAAATCTAAGACCATGTCCCCTAATGTCCTACGCTTGTGCATAATAACTGACCCTGCAAAGCGGAGCCCCACTGCACACCCACGTGTCCTGGGAGTGCATTGATAAATGTTAGGAATCTAGTTCACAACCTTCCTCTTTCTAAGTGCTGTGAATTCCTTTCACATCTCTGATGAGATTACCCCTTAAGAAAAAATTACCTTGAAGTTGACATTTTTGTTTGAGGTGAATTTGTTTTTATACTTTTCATAGGTGGCGAGTCATGTCTTTCTGTTTCTCTGATGACCAACATCAGCGTGTGGATTCCTTCTTGCCATTTGTTTTTTTCAGTTGCTTCATTTAACCTGTGACTAATTAGTTAAATAAAAACAACATGTACTCCTAGAATTTAGGAGTACATCTTGTTCCCAGCCTGATAAAAAGGAGTAGATTGCACTGTTCATTCCTGTCGTTCTTTCTCCCTCTCTTCCCTTCAAAATTATCATCAAGGTCTTGCTGGAAAGTTCTTAATTAATGATAGTGTGCCCAGGGCATGTTTGTTTTGAATTAAATTGATTGGTTCATTTACAAATGTACCTACCAAGCACTAACTTATCTTCTGATCATTTGTGAGTTATTCTGTGAATGTTCTCACCAGCCAGCTCACAGGCCTGAGGGCCTCAGTTTGTACACAGTGCCTGAAGGAAAGAAAGTGGTCAGGAAGGAAAGAATGTCTTGTCTACACAATGAAAACAGGGTTGACCAGAAATATAGAAACCTGGGTTCTGACTGAGTTCTCTGCTTGGTTGTATGATGTTGCACAATGTCATCTAAACTCTCCAGTCCCTGTCTGCTCCACTTATAAAATAGAAATTATAACCCCTAGGTGGCCTGTTTCCCCAGGATAATTGTGGGAATCCAATGATATACTGTGTGCAAACTCACTTTGTAGAATCACTTTCTAAAGCTCTTTCTGGAAGTAACTTGTAGTCATTATTTTAGAAAGAAAATGTGATACAGGCAGGAAAGTGCTTCCACATTGGGAATTCATTCTAGAGTGAGGTTTTAGTGATTCCTGGAAGACCCATCTTTGAATAACTTGTATGACAATTCCTCAAGGAAGTTTTCCCTGCCCCTACCCTTTCCTGCACCCAGATCTGTGCTCCCCAGACACGCCCTAGCCATCCTGTACTCTTGTGTCCTTTAGCATTTTGCTGACAGTGTTATCATTGTCTATTTATAAAGCTGCAAGTCCCTTGAGGTCAGCTTCTAGTCTTATCTGTCGTTGTGTCCAGAGAGCCTGGCGTTGTGCACATATTGTTGTTTAGTCACTGTCTTGTCCAATTCTTTTGCGACACCATGGACTGCAGCCCACCAGGCTCCAATGTCCATAGAATTCTCCAGGCAAGACTACTGGAGTGGGTTGCCATTTCCTTCTCCAGGGGATCTTCCCGACTCAGGGACGGAAACTGCATCTCCTGTATTGCAGGAAGAATTTTTTTATTTTTTTAAACCACTGAGCCACCTGGGAGACCGGTTGTGCACATAGGTTACACTTAATAAACAAGTGAAATTATTTCTCATTAGTAAAATCCTAAGTGAAAGTGAAAGTGAAGTCGCTCAGTTGTGTCCGACTCTTCGTGACCCCATGGACTGCAGCCTACCAGGCTCCTCCATCCATGGGATTTTCCAGGCAAGAGTACTGGAGTGGGTTGCCATAAGAAGGCATTAAATCAGTCATACATTAAAGGACTTTGATGGATTCTGTATGGAAAAGTCAGTGGATTGAAACCAGGCTTGGTGTCCAAAAGCCTAGCTTGAAGTCCTAGCACTTCTCACTTCTTTGCTGTGTTACCTTGGGAAAGTGATTTAACGTCTCTAAGCTTAAATTTCCTCATTTGTAAAATGAAATAAATTACCTCTCTGGGCTTTCCCTTCTTCAGCACCATTAATAAGTCATTTTTGTACTTTGCTAATGGCACATTTAATTTGGTGAATGTTCTAAAATATTTTGTTTTGATTACTCTTGCAAAATAAATAATAAGATACTATTAACATACTTTGCAGTGTTTCTAAAATAATACATACAATTGTAATAAAAGAATCATTTTGATCTTAGCTCATCTATAGCTCTCTTCTCTCATTGTTTAGGTTGTTGGGTGATTTGAATCATGAAGGTTTGAGGGACACGGAGCATCTAAGTAAGGGTGAATTTTTTTATATAAACTCATAAACTACATTGCTGGTATGTCTTTCCTACAACCACTAGCCTAGTGCAAGCTTCTATCAGCTCTGGCCACCTAAATTATTTGCTCACATCCATTCTTGCCTGTCTCCCAGTTCCTTTCCATTACTCTAGAGCAAATGTTACAAACTTGCAAATCTGATGATATCACTTAAAGCCTGACTTCTCCCTGCCCAAAAACCAAGTCCAGGATTCTTCTGGAGCTGCTGCTCCTTATTATGTCTCTCTGTCTCTGTCGTTGTCCTCTCATTACCCTTCAGGGAGCTGGATCTAATCTTCTCAGCCCCAAACTTTGTCCTGCTCTTTCCTCTGCCTGTAATACTCCTTCTTCTCTTTGTATCTGGCCAATGGTACTGTCAACAGGTTCTCAGTTTCAATATCACTTTATGGCAGGTCTTTCCTGACTCCTTAGGCTAGACCGAGGGTCCTTGTGACCTGCTTCCTGAACATCTCTATTCCTGGCACTTCCTGACACTGCTGTTCTAACGTCTCCTTCTTTAGACCAGAATGTCAGCTCCACGAAGGCAGGATTGGTCTCTCCCTGTCAACTCTACACGTCTAGATGGTGTGAAGTAAAGCGTGTGCCTTACTCCAGGAGTAAGACCTGGCAGGAGGTGCCAGGTCTGTGTTCACTGAAATAGAAGGGAACCTAGCCCAAAACAGAACATTGAATCTATCACAGTTCTCATTTGTTCAGATACTGATCCCCTTACTCTGGGTCTGGCACTGTTGTCGGGGCTGGAGACACAGCGATGAACATGCAGCTGCACATTCTTACTCTCTTGGGGTTTATATCCTAGTCGGGAGAGTCTGTTAGTAAACAAAGCCAGATGTGGAGTATGTAAGCTGATGGCAAGTGTTAGAGAATAAGAAGGCAGGAGAGAAAAGGAACCCTCCTACACTGTTGGTGGGAATGTAAACTGGTGCAGCCATTATGGAGAACGGTCATAAAAAAGACTAGAAATGTAGTTGCCATGTGATTCAGCAATCCCACTCCTGGGCATGTATCTGGAGGAAATTCTATTTTGAAAAGATGAATGTACTCCAGTGTTCATTGCAGCAATGTTTACAATAGCCAAGACATGGAAGCAACCTAAATATCTACCAACAGATGAAATATTTATACACCATGAAACATTACTCAGTCATAAAAAGGATGAAATAATGCTGTTTGCAATGACATGGATGGGCCTAGATATTGTCATATAAGTGAAGTCAAAGACAAATATACCATACCATATCACTTATCTGCATAATCTAAAAAAATGATGGAAATTAATTAATTTACAAAACAGAAACAGACTCACAGAAATAGAAAACAAACTTATGGTTACCAAAGGGGAAAGGGGAGGACAAATTAGGACTTTGGAATTAACATGTTCAGTTCAGTTCAGTTCAGTCACTCAGACTCTTTGCGACCCCATGAGCTGCAGCACGTCAGGCCTCCCTGTCCATCACCAACTCCCGGAGCCTACCCAAACTCATGTCCATTGAGTCGGTGATACCATCCAACCATCTCATCCTCTGTTGTCCCCTTCTCCTCCTGCCCTCAATCTTTCCCAGCATCAGGGTCTTTTCCAATGAGTCAACTCTTCACATGAGGTGGCCAAAGTATTGGAGTTTCAGTTTCGACATCAGTCCTTCCAATGAACACCCAGGACTAATCTCCTTCAGGATGGACTGGGTGGATCTCTTTGCGTCCAAGGGACTCTCAGGAGTCTTCTTCAACACCACAGTTCAAAAGCATCAATTCTTCGGCACTCAGCTTTCTTTATAGTCCAACTCTCACATCCATACATGACCACTGGAAAAACCATAGCCTTGACTAGATGGACCTTTGTTGGCAACGTAATGTCTCTGCTTTTGAATATGCTATCTAGGTTGGTCATAACTTTCCTTCCAAGGAGTAAGCGTCTTTTAATTTCATGGCTGCAGTCACCATCTGCAGTGATTTTGGAGCCCAGAAAAATAAAGTTAGCCACTGTTTCCACTGTTTCCCTATCTATTTCCCATGAAGTGATGGGACCAGATGCCATGATCTTTGTTTTCTGAATGTTGAGCTTTAAGCCAACTTTTTCACTCTCCGCTTTCACTTTCATCAAGAGGCTTTTGAGTTCCTCTTCACTTTCTGCCATAAGGGTGGTATCATCTGCATATCTGAGGTTATTGATATTTCTCCCAGCAATCTTGATTCTAGCTTGTGCTTCCTCCAGTCCAGCGTTTCTCATGATGTACTCTGCATATAAGTTAAATAAGCAGGGTGACAATATACAGCCTTGATGTGGACTCCTTTTCCTATTTGGAACCAGTCTGTTGTTCCATGTCCAGTTCTAACTGTTGCTTCCTGACCTGCATACAATTTCTCAAGAGGCAGATCAGGCGATCTGGTATTCCCATCTCTTTCAGAATTTTCCACAGTTTATTGTGATCCACACAGTCAAAGGCTTTGGCATAGTCAAGAAAGCAGAAATAGATATTTTTCTGGAACTCTCTTGCTTTTTCTATGATCCAGCAGATGTTGGCAATTTGACCTCTGGTTCCTCTGCCTTGTCTAAAACCAGCTTGAACATCTGGAAGTTCATGGTTCACATATTGCTGAAGCCTGGCTTGGAGAATTTTGAGCATTACTTTACTAGCGTGTGAGATGAGTGCAATTGTGTGGTAGTTTGAACATTCTTTGGCATTTCCTTTCTTTGGGATTGGAATGAAAACTGTCCTTTTCCAGTCCTGTGGCCACTGCTGAGTTTTCCAAATTTGCTGGCATATTGAGTGCAGCCCTTTCACAGCATCATCTTTAGGATTTGAAATAGCTCAACTGGAATTCTATCACCTCCACTAGCTTTGTTCGTAGTGATGCTTCCTAAGGCCCACTTGACTTCACATTCCAGGATGTCTGGCTCTAGGTCAGTGATCATACCATCATGATTAACTGGGTCATGAAGATCTCTTTTGTACAGTTCTTCTGTATATTCTTGCCACTTCTTCTTAATATCTTCTGCTTCTTTCAGGTCCATACCATTTCTGTCCTTTATTGAGCCCATCTTTGCATGAAATGTTCCCTTAGTATCTCTAATTAACATGTACACACTATTATATATAAAACAGACAACCAACAAAGACCTATTTTGTAGCACAGGGAACTATACTCAATATCTTGTAATAAACAATAGTGAAAAAGAATCTAAAATAGAATCTATATAGATAACTGAATCACTTTGCTGTACACCTGAAATGAACACGATATTGTAAACCAACTATATTTCAATAATTAAAAAAAAAAAAAGGTTTAAAAAGAAAAAAAAAAGAGGATAGGAAATGCCAGGTGAGGTGGTAGAGGGTCTGTTTCCGTTTGTAATAGGTTGGTAAGGAAGATTTCCTGGAGGTGGCATTTGCACCTGCAGGAGGTGAGGGAGTGAGTTAGAAGGATATTTGGGGAAGAACTTTCCAGAGAGAGAGGACAGCATTGCAGAGCAGACATTTTCAAGGACCAGCAAGAAGGCTAGTGGGCTAGAGCAGAGTGAGCTGCAGGGAGAGCATAAGGAATTGAGGACTTAGAATTTTATTCTGCATAAGAAGGGGTCATGGGAGGGTCTGAGCAGAGGAGGGGTGTAGATCCATCGTACATGTTAAGAGCTGGAAGACGGAATGGCCACCCACTCCAGTATTCTTGCCTGGAGAATCCCATGGACTGCCAAACTTGGTGGCTGCAGCCCACAGGGCCCCACTGAAGTGCCTAAGTACATGATAGACGAGTCCCTCTGACCTGAGTATGGCCTTGCTTCAAAAGAGCAAGACCTAAAGCAGGGAGGCTTGTTGAGAGGCTTTGTGACAATTCAAGTGGAAGACGGAGGTGATTTGACCCAGAGTGCTGGTGGCAGGTGTGCTGAGATGCAGTGAGATTCTAGATCTGTTTTGAAGGAAGGGCCAAGAGGATTTGCTGATAGGTTGGGTGTAGGATGTCAGGGAAAGCAATGATTCCTAGGGTTTTGGCCTGAATGGCCAGAGGATGGAGTTGTCAATAAGGGGATGGAGAGAGAATTCGAGGAGAGCAAGGTTGGGGAGACAAGCAAGGATGTTGGTGTCTACAAATGTGAGATATTACTGGTTATCCAGGATGCTTTTTAATTCTAAAAATAATACATCAGAGAGAGCAATTTTCTTTCATCTCTCCATGTGGTAAAGACATTTTACCACATTCCTAATTGCTCCATAGGAATGGAAATTAAAAAGGCCCTTTTGTGTAAATTTCTGTGTATGCTTAGTCGCTTCAGTCACATGTGACTCTTTTGAGACCCCATGGACTGTAGCCTGCCAGGCTGCTCGGTCCATGGGATTCTCCAGGGAAAATTGGAGTGGGTTGCCATGCCCTCCTCCCAGGCAATCTTTCTGACACAGGGATCGAACTAGCATCTCCTGCATCACCTGCATTGCAGGCATTCTTTATCATATAGATTTCTACACCTGGCCATTTCCTGTTGTAGCAGGACACAATTTCATTGCTTCCAAGACAACACGTGGATTCTGTTTTAGAACCAATAGAACTGTTGTCCAGGCCTGATGTTTGCTTTATTATATAAAAAGCTTTTTGTAAAAAGAAATTGTAAAGTGTTGTCTGCTTCTGGCCATACCTATGTGTGTGTGTGCTAAGTCACTTCAGTCATGTCCAACTCTTTGTGACCCTGTGGTCTTCTGGATCCAGGGATCAAACCCATGTCTCTTGCATTGGCAGGTGGGTTCTTTACCACTAGAGCCACCTGGGAAGCCCCTCTGGCCATACCTAAGCACAATTAAATACAATGATCTCATTACTGAGGTCTTGGATCATTATTTAGATCATCATTAAAACAGTCATTCTCCGTGGACTTCCCTGATAGCTGAGTGGTTAAAAATCTGCCTTCTAATGCTGAGGATGTGAGTTCGATCCCTGGTTGGGAAACTAAGTTCCCACGTACCCTGGGGCAATTAAGCCCGCACGCCTCTTCTGAGCCCACTTGCTCTACATCCTGAGTGCCACAGCTAGAGAGAAACCTGCATGCCACAACAAAGATCTTGCTTACCACAAGCTGAGACCCAACACAGCCAAATACATAAATATTTTTAAAAAGTCGTTTTCCATCATTTATCAAACATGCATCCTGAGGACCTACTATGTGCAGGTGGCTTTTCTACCCCATTATAGGGATGGCATGTGAGGTCTCTGGAGAGACTTCGAGCTTTTTGCCTCCAAACTGGCTTGTTCTACAGTGGTTCTCTTTCCTGTCCCAGGGAGTCACCACTTCTTGTCCTTGTGTCTGCTCCTTGCTGTGTGATGAGACTTAATGGACTCCTTTGTTGCTGTTTTGACTGTTGACCAATCTTTCTCTTCTTCTCTGCAGAGTTCCAATTAACTGAAGGTGAGATATTGCTGATTTTGCATTTTCTCTTCTGCAATGTTACTCCTTCATTTTAACAGAGCCGTAGGCCAGGAAAACTACAGAGGGTGATGACAATGCCTATCTGGCTGGATATTACCTCAAGGCGTAATTAGCTTGTTTGCTTCTCCTCAACTAGATTATGCATTTTGCAGATTCTCTACAAGAAGATCATCCTTTCCATAGGAATGCCCCCAATACATATGGTTGATAACTGACATCTCACAGGAAGAAGCAGCTCAGGAAAAGTGTCACTGAAACTACAGGACTGCGTGTGCCACAAAGATGAATGTTAGTAAAGGAAAAATGTGTTGTTAGAACTTTGAATTGAAAAATGAATTGAGTTAAACAAAAAAAAATATTGCCTAGCTATATAGAAAAAAAACCTTTTAACTCTAGCCACTGAACAATAAACCATAGTTCCTAAAACACATGAGTTCTTCTGACAGCTGGTTTACTCCAATTATTCAGGGTTTTTCCTGGAATTCAAGTGATTTTCCAAGAGAATTGTTTCCTGACAAAGCTGTTCACCCTCTCTTGAAATCAAGAGAAGGAGTGTTAATTGGCATTCTCTAAGGCTTATAGAATTCTCTCTCTGTCCAGTAGTGTTTGATGGGGTTCAAATACTTATTTCAGTCACACAGGTGACAAGAATCATATGAAGTTAGGAAACTGCCTTAATAGGAAGAGGTAAAATTGTGCTAGCCTACAAGCTAACAAATATTTTGTATCTGGGAATCTCAAAATTGCTGAATAAGCAGTATTGGCAGGGCGAAAAGAAAAACACTGAAATGGAAATGTCTCCAGCTGCTTGTCCAATGTTATATTTTTGTCATGTTTCGTGTTACAAAATAGAGTCCGAAGCTCAGTATCATTTTAACGGAGTGGGGGATGTAGTGATACGTGAGGCAAAAGAAATGAACTTGAAGGACAGGAAGGCACACATCCTTGTGGACCCCCTGTCTCTAGGACGGAAAGGGACTTGGCAGGAACAAGCTTTCTGTGGAGTCAGAAGGGAATTTGTTTCCCAGCTGTTCTGCTGTATTTTCCTTTGCTCCCACGGTCTAAAAGCAAATACCGGATCTTAGCGCCTACAGTCCTGGTGAAGAACTGCAGTTTCCCTCATGGGTGACTCATAGACCAGAGCGAACCACCTACTGTACCAGCTGGACATGTACCAGGCCAACCGCCCAGACCTGCATCTACTTCCACTTGACCTGGCTCACTGCGCTTTCGATCATTGCTAGCACCTTCTGGGGATGATAACAATAGGGTTTATTTTATTCTATTTTAATTTTAATTTATTTTTACTTATTTATTTTTGGCTTCCCTGGTGGCTCAGATGGTACCTGAAGTGCAGGAGACCCCGGTTTGATCCCTGGGTTCAGAAACTCCCCTGGAGGAGGGCATGGCAATGCACTCCAGTATTCTTGCCCAAGAATTCCATGAACAGAGAAGCCTGGCGGGCTACTGTCCTTGGGGTCCCAAAGAGTCAGACACTATTGAGCAACTAACATTTTTATTTATTTGGCTGGACCGGGTCTCAGTTGCGACATATGGTGTCTTTTAGATGTGACATGTGGGATCTAGTTCCCTCTCCAGGAATCGAACCTGGGCCCCCTACATTGAAAGCATGGAGTCTTAGCACCAGGGAAGTCCAACTGTGGGATTTAGACACGGATACTGTGATTCATTTTTCCTCATATGTAGTTCTCAACTGCCACTAAGAGATCTTGGAAGACATTTTATCTTAGCTTTCAACTGAGGATGCTTTGAGGCCAATGCAGTTGACAACATCATTGGTTGAAAATTCTGATGTGTGTCCTTTGGCACATAAATAGTGCATTCCTTGAAAAAGAAGGGCTTCCCTGGTGGCTCAGACAGTAAAGAACCTTCTTGCAATGCAGGAGACCTGGGTTCAATCCCTGGGTTGGGAAGATCCCCCAGAGGAAGGCATGGCAACCTACCCCAGTATTCTTGCCTAGAGAATTCCATGGACAGAGGAGCCTGGTGGGCTACAGTCCATGGGGTCAGAAAGAGTCAGACTCGACTGAGTGACTAACACTTTCATTTTCACTTCACATTCCTTTGAATGGGGTGACCTCTTATCCCTTCTGTATCCACTTTCCCTTTCCTCCATTCAAAGACCAGTTCTTGAGGCTTCTTTAGAAACAGGAAAAACATTGTTCCTGCCCTCAGAAAGCTTTCTGAACCAACTGTGAGTGTTTAGCACATAAGAATCATAGAACCACAAAGGAGTACAAATACGATGCAGTTTTGAAGAAAGGAGAAACTATTTTCGGCTCTGCTTGGACCACAACATCTGTGCCTTTTGGCTTAGCATTTCACTTGGTTTTAGTTCTGTTTCTGAAAATCTGTTCTGCTGGACGATAGACAGCTTGAGTTGGAGGCTATGTTATTTTCACCTTTCATTCTCCTCTCTATTCTAGTACATTCAGCAGCCCCTTTTCACCACCACCATCCTTCCACAGGGCACAAAATAGTGAAAGAAAGTGAAAGTCACTCAGTCGTGTTCGACTCTTTGCTACCCAATATACAGTCCATGGAATTCTCCAGGCCAGAATACTGGAGTGGGTAGCCTATCCCTTCTACAGTGGATCTTCCTGATCCAGGAATTGAACCAGGGTCTCCTGCCTTGCAGCTGGATTCTTTACCAGCTGAGCTACCAGGGAAGCCCATACACATAATAGGGCCCAGTAAGCATTTGCTGACATAGTTGAATCCGGGAATGCTTTGTTGAGAAGGTGGAGCTTGAGTTCTACTTGAGACAGAGAGAGGTCTTTAGATGGTGACAGACTGCCCCTACATGAATCCTTTGTCCTGGACCCTGAGAAGAATTTGAAAAGCCAAAACAGAGTGGAGATGCACCCTTGGTGGAATGACCACAGCAGAGCTGATGGTTAGTTTGACAAAGTAAGGGGTCAGGGAGGAGGCGGGCCAAGATGTTTTGGAGCCTAATTGTGATATTGCTGTTCAGTCCCTCAGTTGTGTCCAACTTTTTGCAACCCGGTGGACTGTAGCCCACGCAGCTCCTCTGTCTATGGGATTTCCCAGGCAAGAATACTGGAATGGGTTGCCATTTCCTTCTCCAGGGCATATTCCCAACCCAGGGATCAAACCCATGTCTCCTGCTTTGGTAGGTGGATTCTTTACCACTGAGCCACCAGGGAAGCACAACTGTGATAGCTCATAAAGTAAGAGGACTTCCAGAGGTGCTGTGATCAGGATGTGGGCCACTTTCATGGCATTTCTTTTTTTCCCCCAATTTCATGCCCAGGACACTCTCTTCTTCCTCATTTGTTCCTTAGCACGTTTATTATATTTTTGGTGGATTGACGAATGGGTGGGGTCTGTTAATATGATTTCATCATTCCTTTCTTTGCACCTGTGTTTTATTAATTTGTTAGTTTTAGAATTGGTTTGTTTTTAAGAAAGAGGTTGAGTGCATTTTGAAAAACTGTTGGAAAAATTGGATTGAGATCTGAAACTAACACAACATCGTAAGTCAACTATACTTCAATTATTAAATAAAAAAAAAAGAAAGAAACCAAGCAACAACCCCCCAAAAATTTGGATTGAGAAAATTAAAGTTTTTTTTCTTTTTTTCTTCTGGGAAGAATCTTGGCTGGTTTTGTAGAAACACCATGGATTAAAAAAAGATATTCTTTAAAGTAAAAAAGATATATACTTTGGGGCAACTGCTTGAGATGGGAAAAGAAGGGGAAAATAGCAGGTTTGAAGAAAGAAATAAGAGTTTCCTTGTTGACAGTGTTTGTAGACCAACTAGAAAGCAATGGAAAGAATGAATTGAAATCAGGGCTTCATTTCAAGAATTCAGAGCCAGAAGGAAATTTAGCAGACAGTTGTTGGAATTGGGAAATGGTGCCAGGAGAGCGGGTGGAAGGGGGTCCTAACTGGGATCCACAGTGGTTCCATGATTAGGACTCAAGTGGACTGTAGCCCACTCAGCTCCTCTGTCCATGGGAGGACATATCAAGACTCTACAACCAGCAGAGACAAACAGTGTTCTCTGTGAGTTTCCACTTGTCATGCTGCAATGGAATGTGTCTGTAACTTTGATCAGATCCTGGGAGGTATCCAAAGGTCAATGAATAGATAAGGATAGATTAGAGCAAAAAGGTCAGACTCTGAGGGGAAATCAGCATTTAAGGAGGAAGTGAGAGGAGTTTGGGAAAGAGGCCAAAAGATAAGGAGGGCAGAAACCTATCCTGGAAGTTAGGAGGACGTGGAGAGTGTGGTGTCTTGAAGGCAGATAGTATTGACCATTAGGAAGTCATCCATGTGACTGGAAGAGCTGTGGTGATGAGCAGAGAATGAGAATCAGGGATTAGGGACCATAAGTCCAGCCTTCTCTTTCTGAAAGGTTGTTGTTTTTTTTTCAGCTGCTAAGTCATGTCTGACTTTTTGTGATCCTATGTGAACCGTGAACTTCCTGATGTTCAAGCTGGTTTTAGAAAAGGCAGAGGAAACAGAGATCAAATTGCCAACATCCGCTGGATCATGGAAAAAGCAAGAGAGTTCCAGAAAAATATCTATTTCTGCTTTATTGACTATGCCAAAGCCTTTGTGTGGATCACAGTAAACTCTGGAAAATTCTGAAAGAGATGGGAATACCAGACCACCTGATCTGCCTCTTGAGAAATTTGTATGCAGGTCAGGAAGCAACAGTTAGAACTGGACATGGAACAACAGACTGGTTCCAAATAGGAAAAGGAGTCCACATCAAGGCTGTATATTGTCACCCTGCTTATTTAACTTATATGCAGAGTACATCATGAGACACGCTGGACTGGAAGAAACACAAGCTGGAATCAAGATTGCCAGGAGAAATATCAATAACCTCAGATATGCAGATGACAGCACCCTTATGGCAGAAAGTGAAGAGGAACTCAAAAGCCTCTTGATGAAAGTGAAAGAGGAGAGTGAAAAAGTTGGCTTAAAGCTCAACATTCAGAAAATGAAGATCATGGCATCTGGTCCCATCACTTCATGGCAAATAGATGGGGAAACAGTGGAAACAGTGTCAGACTTTATTTTTCTGGGACTCCAAAATCACTGCAGATGGTGATTGCAGCCATGAAATTAAAAGACGCTTACTCCTTGGAAGGAAAGTTATGACCAAGCTAGACAGCATATTCAAAAGCAGAGACATTACTTTGCCAACAAAGGTTTCGTCTAGTCAAGGCTATGGTTTTTCCTGTGGCCATGTGTGGATGTGAGAGTTGGACTGTGAAGAAGGCTGAGCACCGAAGAATTGATGCTTTTGAACTGTGGTGTTGGAGAAGACTCTTGAGAGTCCCTTGGACTGCAAGGAGATCCAACCAGTCCATTCTGAAGGAGGTCAGCCCCGGGATTTCTTTGGAAGGAATGATGCTAAAGCTGAAACTCCAGTACTTTGGCCACCTCATGTGAAGAGTTGACTCATTGGAAAAGACTCTGATGCTGGGAGGGACTGGGGGCAGGAGGAGAAGGGGACGACAGAGGATGAGATGGCTGGATGGCATCACTGACTCAATGGACGTGAGTCTGAGTGAACTCCGGGAGTTGGTGATGGACAGGGAGGCCTGGCGTACTATGATTCATGGGGTCGCAAAGAGTCAGACACGACTGAGCGACTGAACTGAACTTGACTGCAGAGTGCCAGGCTTCCTTGTCCTCCACTATCTCCCAGAATTTGCTCAAATTCATGTCCATTGAGTTGGTGATGCCATTCAACCATCTCATCCTCTGCCATCCTCTTCTCCTTTTGCCTTCAATCTTTCTCAGCATCAGGGACTTTTACAGTGAATCAGCTCTTCTCCATTAGGTAGCCAAAGTATTGGAGCTTCATCTTCAGCATCAGTCCTTCCAATGAATATTCTGGACTGATTTCCTTTAGGATTGACTGGTTTGATCTCCTTGCAATCCAAGGGACTCTCAAGAGTCTTCTCTAGCATCACAATTTGAAAGCATCAATTCTTCAGTGCTCAGCCTTCTTTATGGTCCAACCTTCTGAAAGATTGACATTTGACGAAAGTATTTACCAAGTTCCCGAGAAAGGCTGGGACCTGTACCGTTCATTGTAGACATGAACTTGAGCAAGGGGGCAGAAGCTTTGTGCTTGTGGATCTTAGGGTCTCATGGGAGATGTAGGCACTGATTTTTGGGACCCAAAGTAAGTGGATCAATCATCACAAACTGAGTCAGTGCTTCAGCAGGAAGAAACAAGGTGCCCTGCATGGAATATGACCTCATTTGAGGTCAAGAAAAGATCCCTGGGGAGGTTTGAGCTCAGACCCGAAGGATGAATAGGAGTGAAATAGTTGGGGGTGGGGGCAGAGAGAAGAATATTCCAGGCAACTTGGAAAGTGGGTTGAGGGGGCCGAAGGGCATTAAGGGAGTCCATACTGTTTTTGTTTTTTTAATTTTTATTTTTATTTATTTTTAATTGGAGGATAATTGCTTTACAATGTTGTTTGGTATCTGCCATACAACAATGTGAATCAGCTATAAATTATACACATATGTCCACCTTCTTGAGCTTCCCTCCCACTTCACCCCCATCCCACCCCTCAAGGTTGTCACGGAGCACTGAGCTGAATTCCCTGTTATATTGCAACTTCCCACTAGTTACCTATTTTACACACAGTGCCATAGGGGTTGAAAAGAATCAGACATGACTGAGCATGACTTTCACTTACTTACTTAGTGTATATTAGTCCAGAACTAATGATAACTTGGACCAGCAACCTGGCAATGAAGATAAAAGAAGCAGACAGACTCAAGAAGTAGGTTGAAGCTGAAATGAGCACCAGAAGAAAGGAGAATGCAGTGATTTAGGGATATCCTGCAAAAGCTAAAATCTTTTTCTTCAGGTGCCAGGTGATGGAGGCTTTTGTAAAATGAATTATTTTTTATTGGAGAAGCAAAATGGCTGTCTGGGGAGGCCTTACAAATAGCTGTGGAAAAAAGAGAAGTGAAAAGCAAAGGAGAAAAGGAAAGATACAAACATCTGAATGCAGAGTTCCAAAGAATAGCAAGAAGAGATAAGAAAGCCTTCTTCGGCGATCAATGCAAAGAAATAGAGGAAAACAACAGAATGGGAAAGACTAGAGATCTCTTCAAGAAAATCAGAGATACCAAAGGAACATTTCATGCAAAGATGAGCTCGATAAAGGACAGAAATGGTATGGACCTAACAGAAGCAGAAGATATTAAGAAGAGATGGCAAGAATACACAGAAGAACTGTACAAAAAAGATCTTCACGACCCAGATAATCACAATGGTGTGATCACTGACCTAGAGCCAGATATGCTGGAATGTGAAGTCAAGTGGGCCTTAGAAAGCATCACTATGAACAAAGCTAGTGGAAGGTGATGGAATTCCAGTTGAGCTATTCCAAATCCTGAAAGATGATGCTGTGAAAGTGCTGCACTCAATATGCCAGCAAATTTGGAAAACTCAGCAGTGGCCACAGGACTGGAAAAGGTAGGTTTTTATTCCAATCCCAAAGAAAGGCAATGCCAAAGAATGCTCCAACTATCGCACAATTGCACTCATCTCACACGCTAGTAAAGTAATGCTCAAAATTCTCCAAGCCAGGCTTCAGCAATATGTGAACCATGAACTTCCTGATGTTCAAGCTGGTTTTAGAAAAGGCAGAGGAACCAGAGATCAAATTGCCAACATCCGCTGGATCATGGAAAAAGCAAGAGAGTTACAGAAAAACATCTATTTCTGCTTTCTTGACTATGCCAAAACCTTTGACTGTGTGGATCACAATAAACTGTGGAAAATTCTGAAAGAGATAGGAATACCAGACCACCTGATCTGCCTCTTGAGAAATTTGTATGCAGGTCAGGAAGCAACAGTTAGAACTGGACATGGAACAACAGACTGGTTCCAAATAGGAAAAGGAGTTCGTCAAGAATGTATATTGTCACCCTGTTTATTTAACTTATATGCAGAGTACATCATGAGAAACGCTGGACTGGAAGAAACACAAGCTGGAATCAAGATGGCAGGGAAAAATATCAATAACCTCAGATATGCAGATGATACCACCCTTATGGCCGAAAGTGAAGAGGAATTCAAAAGCCTCTTGATGAAAGTGAAAGTGGAGAGTGAAAAAGTTAGCGTGAAGCTCAACATTCAGAAAACAAAGATCATGGCATCTGATCCCACCACTTCATGGGAAATAGATGGGGAAACAGTGGAAACAGTGTCAGACTTTATTTTTCTGGGCTCCATAATCACTACAGATGGTGACTGCAGCCATGAAATTAAAAGACGCTTACTCCTTGGAAGGAAAGTTATGACCAACCTAGATAGCATGTTCAAAAGCAGAGACATTACTTTGCCAACAAAGTTTCGTCTAGTCAAGGCTATGGTTTTTCCTGTGGCCATGTGTGGATGTGAGAGTTGGACTGTGAAGAAGGCTGAGCACCGAAGAATTGATGCTTTTGAACTGTGGTGTTGGAGAAGACTCTTGAGAGTCCCTTAGACTGCAAGGAGATCCAACCAGTCCATTCTGAAGGAGATCAGCCCCTGGGATTTCTTTGGAAGGAATGATGCTGAAGCTGAAACTCCAGTACTTTGGCCACCTCATGCGAAGAGTTGACTCATTGGTAAAGACTCTGATGCTGGGAGGGATTGGGGGCAAGAGGAGAAGGGGACGACAGAGGATGAGATGGCTGGATGGCATCACTGACTCGATGGACGTGAGTCTGAGTGAACTCCAGGAGTTGGTGATGGACAGGGAGGCCTGGCGTGCTGCGATTCATGGGGTCGCAAGGAGTCGGACAGGACTGAGCGACCGATCTGATCTGATAGCTGCTTTACAATGTTGTGTTAGTTATACAACCAAGTGAATCATCTGTATGGACACATTTGTCCCCTCCCTCTGAGCCTCTCTCTTACCCCTCCTCCCCTCCACCCCTCTAGGTCATCCCAGAGCATGAAGCTGAACTCCCTGAGCTATACAGCAGGCTCCTACTAGCTATCTGTTTTGCATATGACAGTGTATATATGTCAATGCTTTTCTCACTGGAGCTTAATTGTAGACAAGAGAAACAGCAGTGGAGAGAGAGAGAGCTTGAGGAAATCAAAAACAGCAGGGGATTTATGGCAACTAGAATCAGAAACACAGATCCTATTAGGCAAGGAGAATGTATAGATACATTTATAGTTAAACAGAAGGCAAGTTGAGGCTTGAAGGCTTGATCCACCAAGAGGGGCTCTGATGTGTTAAGGGTGAGGCTGTGGCAAGCAGAACAGTAGGGTCAGCTCTGGAGGAGGAGCAGCATGAACTCCAAGATGAACCCTTGAAGGGACATGGTTGTCATTTGTGGAGGTGCATGAACCTTGCCTCCTTCTCCCTTGCAAAATTCATTTTTGAAAAAAAAAAATCGTATTTATTTATTTTCGGTGGTGCTGGGTCTTTGTTTCAGTGCACAGGCTTCTCATTGCAGTGGCTTCTCTTACTGCAGAGCACGGGCTCTAGGGGACACAGGCTTCAGTAGGTGCTGCTCGTGGGCTCTAGAGCACAGCCTCAGTAATTGCGGCTCACGGGCTTAGTTGCTCTGAGGTATGTGGGATCTTCCCAGACCAGGAATGAAACCCATGTCTCCTGCATTGGCAGATGGATTCTTTACTACTGAGCCACCAGGGAAGCTTGAGAAGTTCCATTTTAAATTTTACAACTGGAGACAGAGTCAGGGAGTTTAAAATGCCCAAATGTCAAGTGGATATCTTAAGCTCTATTAGACAAGTGTCTTTTTCCTGAATCCATGAAGTGGTTCACTCTACCATCGGGAACAGAGCTGGTTGGGTGGTAGAGTGAGGAAGGGAGACACTCGCTTTATCACTTGGGAGAACCGGGTCATTTTCTTATAGACAAAGTACCTGCACAAGTCTGTGCCTCAGATGTCATGTTAGTAATCCTCACGGTGTGGTCCAGCTGTAGGAACAGAACTAACAGCAATCCATCTTTAAAAACAGACTCGTTTAATAAGAAAGACACAATGAAAAATCATGTGTCAGATATATTGAATCAAATGTGCTTTAAATTTTTTTTTATATTGGAATATAGTTGACTTAGGCTTCCCAAGTGGCTCAGCAGTAAAGAATCTGCCTGGAATGCAGGAAACCTGGGTTCTATCCTCGATCTGGGAAGATCCCCTGGAGAAGTAAATGGCGACCTACTCCAGTATTCTTACCTAGAGAATCCCATGGACAGAGGAGCTGGATGGGCTACAGTCCATGGGGTTACAAAGAATCAGACTTAGCAAGTAAACAACAACAAAGTGTGTTTATGTTAATCCCAACTAATGTGCTTATTAAATGTCCTGATTCAGAAAAAGAATTAGAGCTCATTGGCTTTTGAAAAAGATGACTGGAAAAGGATTAATGTTTCACCTCTCCTCCTTTTATTTTTTTAAAAAATTATACGAACGGAATACCCATTAGAATGGAATATTCTTTGATTGCTTTTTTAAAGTTATTATTAATAGCATGTCAGATTCTTATTGCAGAATTGGAGTGAATCTGTGTATCACTATTCTTTTTATGTCTCATGTTCTTTTCTAGGTTTGAATATAGCTTTGTCACAAAATGGCTTTTCTCTATTAATGCATGTTTTTTGAAGATCAGAGGGAGACATGTGGTTTGAGTGAGCCATGTTGGTTTATAAATGAATAGCACAGTACTGCCTGGAGGAGTGGCCCTACTTGGCAGTTTTTAAATAAATGCAGCTGGATTCATTTTCGATTCAACCCTTGGCAAACCTTCAGTGTGTACGAGAAAAGAGAAAAAAAATCAAGCAAGCTGTGGAGGAGTGGAGGAGTCTCAAAGACTATGCTCATGGTCATCACTCTATCTGCTAGAATTGCCAATAACCGATAGGTCAGCTCTGTGTCCTACTGGGGAAGAAATTATTATTACTAAATGGATTAATACATCTAAATCCTGAGTATAGGGCACTTGGCATTTAATGAATATTAGCTATTATTGTTTTTTTTAATTATTAGTCAGAATTATTAACTACCTAGAATTCAATTGGAAACACTGAACATCCCTTTTACACATGAAATCATGTGTAAGAAAGATTTCCATTTGTGCCCTAAAAGAGGAGGAGGGTTTAGGAAAACTGTCACCAATACTGCATCTGAAAGGGTCATGATCAGGGATTAAATTTCCTTCTCTGCACATATGGTCTGTTGGTTCTATACCGAAATATCTAAATTTTGTACTACACATGTTCAAAGACAACCAGGGAAAGTGTTTCAGTTCCATTCCAGCTTTGAAATGTATTTGTGTATTACAAAGTTTTCAAGCACTAACAATTCACTTGTAGGACGAGATACGTTTCACACCCGATGAAGTCTCCACCTTCTGAGTCTGATTCCTTTCTGAATTCCCAGGAGGACTAGGTTTTGGAATTACCCTCATAGGGCCAAATCGGACATTTGACGTTTCCTGTTCTGTACGTGGAACCAGACAGAAGCTTTCTGAATTATCTCATAGGACGTTTCCTGATCTGTGAATCTTTAGAGCATGAAGATCATGTTCTTCCTTGATTCTCAGTCTCCAAGGAACATGTGTGTATCTCGTTACAACTCCACCATTTCCCGAGTTCAGTGATAAATATGTGGGTTACAGTATGCACATTCATACAGAACACCAAAGGTTACCAGTACAGATTTATTGCTTGTTACATCATTTTACTGTGGGGCTGATTCACTGAATCAGTTTATGTAGCAATTAAATAATATTAAATAAGGCAACTGTACCAACTTACACCAGCTCTGACTTGGCCGATGCTACCACCTCCTCCCTCTTCTAATCGGCAGCTTGATAAAGTTGATCTCAACTCACAGGATAGACCTTGACTAGGACATGCAGCGTGAGCTTCTCCATGAGGTTGTGTCTCTAAAGTGACATCTAGAGCCAGAGGATTCTGTGAACCTAAAAATATAGGCAATCCTTTTCATGAACCTAAAAATATAGGCAATCATTCCCTTTTTATGTACAGGATTTTGGATGTTCTCCTCTTGCTCTTGTTTACTGGATTCTTTGTTGTTGAGATTAGATTTCTTTGTTTGCTTTTGTTGTTTTTGACTGTGCTGGGCCTTCCCTGTAGCGCACAGGCTTCTCTAGTTAGTGGCACATGGGCTTAGCTGTGCTACAGTATGTGAGGTCTTAGTTCCCTGTTGTTGTTGTTCAGTTGCTAAGTCATGTCTGATTCTTGGCGACCCCATGGACTGCAGTGTGCCAAGGCTTCTCTATCCTTCATGATCTCCTGGAGTTAGCTAAAATTCATGCCCATTGAGTCAGTGATCCTATCTCACCATTTCAAGGCAGATTCTTAATTACTGGACTTCCAGGGAAGTCCTGAGATTAGATTGCTTTGATTACTAACTCCAGATCGTGGGTCTCCTTCTCTGTGCCATCTTGATCAGCAAGTCACTTTATTCCACTTTACTCGGGACAAATTTACCATGACAAAGGTCTTTATGTTCAGTTAAGACCAGATACATTTAAATTTAAATCAAAGTTAAATTCAGTTTGTTAAAAATTGGATGTTTCCATTGCTTTATTTTTACTAGTTTCAAATTTACAGAAAAGTTGAGAAAACTGTACAAACTGAACACAATTGTACTTATCACTTAGATTCTGCAATTAGCATTTTAATATTATATATTTATTTGTAATGTAACCACCTATTTATCCATCAAGCTGTCTTATTTTTTTTAACTTTTCATTTTGAAATAATGTTAGACTTAGAGAAATGTTGCAAAAATAATACAGAGAGATCTCAAATACCCTTTACCAGCTTCCCCTAATGTTACCATGTCTTGCAAAACATAATACAATGATTGAAGCCAGATAACAACACATTAACATAATATTATTCATGAATCTACAGATCTTATTTGAATTTCATCAATTTCCCCACTAATGCCCTTTGCTGGTGCAAACTGCATTTAGCAACCCACATTGCATTTAGTTGCTGTGTCTCCTTAGACTCCCAATTATGGCAGTTCACCAGTCTTTGTCTTTAATAACCTGGATTTATTTTAAAAAGCATATTTATTTATTTATTTGGCCATGTTAGGATCTTTAGTTGTGGCATGGGGGAATCCAGTTCCCTGACTAGGGATGGAACCAGTGCCCCCTGTGTTGGGAGGGTTGAGTCTTAGCCACTGGACCACCAGTGGCAGTAAAGAATCTGCCTGCGATGCAAGGGACCCAGGTTTAATCCCTGGGTCAGGAAGATCCCCTGGAGAGGGGAATGGCTACCCACTCCAGTATTCTTGCCTAGAAAATTTCATGGACAGAGGAGCCTGGCAGGCTACAGTCCATGGGGTTGCAAACAGTCAGACACAACTGAGTGACTTAGACAAAATACTGTTTTCCAAAGTTCCTTCACTTAGTCCTTTTCTTCACCACCCTCTTCAGTGTGATTGTGTTATTCATTTCTAAAATGATTAAGTTCATTTGTTACTGTTTGTATTCCATTTGGGGTTTCCTTATCATCTTGATTGATTTAAAATTTTATATTTATTACCTAGGAGGGGAGAGCAATGTGGGAAACTTGGCTGTGATTCTAAAGTCAGGGCTAGGAACTTCCCTGATGGTCTAGTGGTTAAGACTCTACCTTGCAATGCAGGGGACATGGGTTTGAATCCTGGTCAGGGAACTAAGAAACCACAAGCTGTGGAGCAACTAAGCCTTCGTGCCACAACTACTGAGCCTGTGCTCCACAACTAGAGAGTCCGTGCACCAGAATGAAGATCTGACAGCGAAGATCCCACATGCTGCAACTAAGACCTGATGCAGCCAAACAAATAAATAAATAGATTAATAAATAAAATGTTGCTATTAAAGTCAGGGGCATAAAGAAATATATGTTCTTTCCACCAAATTCCATCTACTCCTTGCGGATAACCAGTCTCATTTGTTTCTCCTTCTTTTTGAAACATGTAATTAGTTAATCAATTAATTTTTGGCGGTGCTGGGTCTTTGTTGCTGTGCACAGGCTTTTCTCTAGTTGCTTCGAGCAAGGGCTACTCTCTAGCTGCAGGGCTTGGGCTTCTCACTGCAGTGGCTTCTCTTGTTGCAGAGCACAGGCTCTAGAGCACTTGGGCTTCCGTAGTGGCAGCGCGTGGGCTGAGCAGTTGCGGCTCCCAGGCTCTAGAGCACAGGCTTAATAGTTGGGCTGCACGGACTTTGTTGCTCCACAGGAGGTGCGATTTTCCTGGACTAGGGATTGAACCTGTGTCTCCTGCATAGGCAGGCAGACTCTTTACCACTGAGCCACCAGAGAAGCCCTCAGTTGTTTCTGATTTACCCTTCCTATATTTCTTTTACAGAAATGAGCAGGCCCACGAACATTTCCACATATCTTTCCTTTCTCACACAAATCTTACTTTTTTAATTTAATTTTTCTTCCTTTCTCTGTTATCCACAAGTCTTACTTTTTGATGCGCTTCACAGCAAGTTGCAGCCATCAGTATACTTTGCCCCTACACCCTAAAGCATGCCCATCATTAACCAGAGTTCAGTTTTCATGTATGGGTACTTTTTCCTTTTAAGCTAAAACTCCACATACAATAAAATGCATTAATCCTAAGTGTACCACCGGGTAAGTTTTGACAATGCATGCACTTGTTTAATGCAAATCCCTAACAAAATGTAGAACATTTACCATAACCTCACAATATCCTCTGACTCTTATCCGATTACCTCCTGCTTCAGCCTCTGGTGACAATCGCTATTCTAATTGTTATCCACTGTCTATTGGTTTGGCCTGTTATAGAACTTCATAAAAATGGAAACATCTAATTGAACTCTTTTGTGTAAAGCCTCTTTCCCTCAGCACAGGGTTTTTGAAATATATCCATGTTGCAATATTTATTGCTGTTATTGCCTGTAGAGTTCCATTGTTTAAACATACCACAGTTTATTGGTAATCAATGTTTGGAATACAGGGATAAAAAGTGAAGGTTTCCTGTGGCTGTGAAGTTAGCCTTTTTTCATCTGGTGCTTCAGATTCCTCTGGTGTTACAATGGCAATGGTTCATGCATTTTAAATTATTTTAAATAATTCCGCTTTATCACACTTCTTTTTGCATAAATGGATAGTGCTTTTCTTTCAAAAAGCTCAGTGTTGAAAGATGATTAAGCTCTCTTTGTATAGACAGATAAATATCCCTTCAGATATTCAATGTTGAAAAATTCATCCAACAAAAACCTGGTTCAGTGAACATGTATTATTTGTAAGTTACTGTGTTAGGCATTTGGAAACACAGGCACGAAGAAAACAGAGGGTTGTTTGGTGTGTATTTTAGGGCACTTAAGATATATGAGGATACCATTGGAGAGAACTTTCCATGAAGACTCTCAATTGTCACCTCATTTGCTTCCTGCAAATCTCACGAGATATGCAGTGATCTTCAAATCCAGTCGTTCCGATGGGTAACACTGGGCATTGGTTTTTGTAGCTGTCATGCAAGCTCAGGAGTTTTGGACTGGGATCAGCAGAAACAGGGAACAATTAAGACCAAAATGGAAACTGACACAGGGCCCAGAGCTCTACTGCCAAACAGAAGATGGCACGGGGAAGGATTTAGTCCTTTGGTGCCAACTCTCATCTCTGGAGGCAGCTGCTAAGATGCAGACAGGAGCAGAGTTAGGGCTGAACTGGCAGTCAAGTGCTGTACCCACCTTGATTTCTTGGGGTAAAGGGATATACACAGTCAGCATCTGTATAGGTGACAGACCCCTTCAACACTTTTTTTAAAAGATTTTTTAAAAAATGTGGACCATTTTTTAAAGTCTTTGTTGAATTTGTTACAATATTGCTTATGTTTCATGTTTTGGTTTCTTGTCCCTGAGGCATGTGGGATCTCAGCTCCCCAACCAAGGATTGAATCCACACCCTCCTGCATTGGAAAGCGAAGTTTCAACCACTGGATGCCAGGGAAATCCCCACTTCAACTCTTATAGATGCACAAAATAAGGCAAAAGTGTGGCTAAATAATTTGCTTGGGGACACACCATGGAAAGCACTCAATGGATGCTGAATTTAGTTGAATAGTTGAATTTAAACCTCTTCTCCATCCCACACCCCAGCCATCACCTCATCACTCTGCTTTCAAGCTCCTTCATTTTTAAAAATCTTTTTGAGTAACTTATAAAAATCTTTTTGGTAGAATACAGTAACTACTAAACTTGGAAATGGTACATTTCTTTAAACAAAAAAATATGAGCTGAAATGGAAATGACTTTCTTCCAAAACACTTTGAAGAAACATATTATCATGTGGAATCTCATTCTGAATGAATCAGAGTACAGTAAATCTCCAAATATCTACCGAGCGGCATACTGTGGTTTCCTAAACAGGAAAATGACTTCAGCAGCATAGTCTTTTCCCCCTGGATCCAAAGCAGGCAGCTTTTTGTGCTGCTCTGAAAACATTTTAATTCTCCCCCAAGCACCATGTTTCTTGGAATTATTCACCGGAAACTAATAGTATTCTGAGTTTTAAAGTAATTCCAACCACAAGTGACTTTGTAATAGTGCTTACCAGTAGTATAAAAGGGATAGAGCACCGTTTATGACAGATTAGTCACATTTGCACATAATGACCCCCACACAGAGATGCGTGTTTCTATTCCACTGTGCTCACTGGACGGAGGTACTGGGTCATGACAACACAGAAGATAAATCAGTACAATGTGTTGGATAGTGTTAAGTGCTGGGGGAAAAAATTAGGCAAGGACAGGATCTTAAGCATTCCAGGGTGGAGGCAAGGAGGCAGTTGAAATGATAGATCAAGTGGTTAGGGAAGGCATCATGGAAGAGGTGACATTTGAGTCAAGATATTTGTAGTATGTGAGTCATATGGACGTCTGGGGAAGAACATTCCAGACAAAGGGAAGAGTATGTGTTAAAGCCTTGGGGCAGGAGTGTGCCTGAGGGACATAAGGGCATAGCTGGAATATACTGACTGATGGGGAGAGTAGTTGGGATTGGGGCTAGAGATGGATCTGGGGCCACATCATAAAAGGCCTCACAGCATAGACTTTGGCTTTCACTCTTAGCGATGGAAGACACCACTGGAGGTGTTTGAGCTAAGAAGTGACATGATCTGAATTGTGTCTTAGCACCCGAAGTAGAGAGAGCAGTTAAGAGGCTCTATTGAGCCAGAGAAGGAAGCACACAAACTCTTCTGAAGAAGGAAAAGAGTCTCCAAATTCTGGAGACAGGTCAGGTCTCCCCAGACAAGAAAAAATAACACACAGTAATTTTTCAGATAACTGAATATTTGGGGATTAAATGTGTGATGTTATTTTTAGAAAATAGCATTATTTTTTAAAAACGTCCTGCTCCTGGTTTCCGGTTGTATCTTTCAGAGCACACCATGAGCAAAGATAAGGAAGCATCGTCTTTCAAGTATAGCACTGAATTAAAAGACGCTGTTTTCCAGTTATGGTCTTATTTTGACCTTGTAGTATCCTGGGGATGATGATGTAATCTTTCTGAGCTTTAGTTTCGTCAGTGGAGAGCATCATTGTTAATTACTTTATGGAATTACCATGTCAATTAATAACACATTAATAATCTGATGGTCATAAAGTAACTCTGAGTGTCTTTGAAATCCACATGACGTGGTGGGGACCAATTAGTGTCGTTATTATAAGAAACACATGGTGTTTAGCACCAAAATGTTCATGGACAGGAAAAACTGTGGGCGATTGGGAGAAGACTGGTGTGAACTTGGAAAGAGATGAGTGGTAAGGGGGAGATGACATTTAATTTCAGGACATTTTGATGTATTTGACCAGAGATTTTGCAGTGCTACTTATAAAGGGGTGGACATTTTAGGAGGAGGAAGGAAAAAGAGAGCATGTGTGTTGAAGTATGTCACCTCCTGGTGCTAGGATATGGTACTCAGTACATGTGCACCTCCTCCCTTATTAATACTCCATTGTTATATCTGACTAGGATAGGTTGTATTTTTAAAAGTTTAAAAGATTTCTATATTGTAGTATAACTGATTTATAATGCTGTGTTAGTTTCAGGTGTACAGCAAAGTGATTCCATTATATATACGTCAATTATTTTTCAGATTCTTTTCCCATATAGGTTAATACAGAGTATTGAGTAGAGTTCCCTTGTCAATTACCTATTTTATATATAGTAGTGTGTATATGTTAATCCCAAACTCCTAATTTATCCCTCTCCCCCACCATTCCCTTTTGGTAACCATAAGTTTGTTTTCAAAGCCTGTAAGTCTGTTTCTCTTTCGTGAGTTAAGTTCATTTGTAGAATTTTTTTTTAATTTCACATCAAGTGATACCATATATTTGTTTTTGTCTGACTTACTTAACTCAGTACGATAATCTCTAGGTCCATCCATGTTGCTGCAAATGACATTATTTCATTCTTTTTTATGGTTGAGTAACATTCCATTGTATATATGTATCACATCTTCTTTATCCATTCATCTGTCAAAGGATACTTAGGTTGCATCCCTGTCTTGGCTATTGTAAATGATCACTGCTGCTGCTGCTGCTGCTGCTGCGTTGCTTCATTCGTGTCCAACTCTGTGCGACCCCATAGGCAGCAGCCCACCAGGCTCCCCCGTCCCTGGGATTCTCCAGGCAAGAACACTGGAGTGGGTTGCCATTTCCTTCTCCAATGCATGAAAGTGAAAAGTGAAAAGTGAAATTGAAGTCGCTCAGTCGTGTCCGACTCCTAGTGACCCCATGGACTGCAGCCTACCAGGCTCCTCCATCCATGGGATTTTCCAGGCAAGAGTACTGGAGTGGGTTGCCAAATGATCACTAGGGTGCTGCAATGATCATTGGGGCACATGTATCTTTTCAAATTATGATTTTCTCCAGATGTATGCCCAGGAGTGGGATTGCTGGATTGTATGGTAGTTCTAGTTTTAGTTTTTTAAAGAACCTCCATACTGTTCAGACGGAGAAGGCAATGGCACCCCACTCCAGTACTCTTGCCTGGAAAATCCCATGGACGGAGGAGCCTGGTAGGCTGCAGTCCATGGGGTCGCTAAGAGTCGGACACGACTGAGCAACTTCACTTTCACTTTTCACTTTCATGCATTGGAAAAGGAAATGGTAACCCACTCCAGTGTTCTTGCCTGGAGAATCCCAGGGATGGGGGAGCCTGGTGGCTGCCGTCTATGGGGTCGCACAGAGTCGGACACAACTGAAGCAACTTAGCAGGAGCAGCAGCAGCATACTGTTCAGATAACTTGTATTTTTGAGCAGCATGTTCAAAACACTGGCAGTTGACCTCTAGCATATATGTCCTGGATAATTATAGGCATATTGAAATGTGTGATATTTATTTTCTTTATTACACATTAATTTCTCAAACAAAATTGTGAAATCTCATGTAAGTGGCCACAACTTCTGATGAATAATGAGATGGACCCTGGTTTATCCTCCTCCTTTCCTGCTTCCTTTCTTTCTCTCTCTCCTTCCTTTTCTTCCTTCCTTCTTTTCCTTCTTTCTTTTTTAATTCAGAAAACTTTTTAATATAGAAAACAACAGATAACATAATAACTTATTATAAATTTAATAATGACTTATTATAAAATCATAATAATTTATATAGGTTATAATTTATAACAAATTTATAATTTTAATTTAATAATAATTTATTATAAATAAATTTATTATATAAATTATGTTATTATAAAAATAATAAAGAAAACTTTAAACTTTTCTGTTTTGCTACCTTTCAAAGCAAGATTATCTGTCCAAAGAATCTAGGAAATTACCTCTACTGTTTCCAGCTGATTTTGTCTAGACTGTTTCTGTGAAATGGTGGCTCTTTCTTAAAGTCAAAGGAAAACCAGTGTGAGCTTGGCTCTAAGGAGGGCACCAAGGAGGTCTATGAATTGGGGTCAAGATGTCTGTTGCTCTGGCAGGGCCCCTTAACTTCTTTGTTTACTCCTTCAACAGATAGTTTTTCAACCATATACTGCCTTGGGCACTGCAGAGCATAAAAAAGATGAGTAAGGCGTGGTCCCTATCGCCAATGAGCTTATAATCTAACAGGGAAATAACTCTCAGATCAGGCAGTTGGTGATATGTGTGTGTCACAAGCGGTCATGAACAGTTAGGGGTGGGGACAGTCCCTCTGGCTCAGAGGATCAGGGCTGCTTTGTGGAAGAGCTGGTGTCTGAGTGTGTGGCCGACTGTGCGTTCAAGTTGAACAGATAAAGAAGACAAGTGATGGTTGGGTAAGGCTGCTCAGAGAGGGTGCACTGGGAAGGGTACAGAGGAGACTTTACAGGCCAAGAAGCAGGCCTGAAACTCAATGGGTATGTTAAGGAGGGGCAGCCATCAGTTATCCTGGAGTGAATGAGTTCCAGGAGAAAAATCTGGCCAAGTAGATGTGGGCTGGATTTTGTCTTTGAAAATCAGGTCAAGGAGTTTGGAGACAATGGAGGGTACTAGTAATCTCTGAGCTGAGCCATGACATTTGCCAAGAGCATTTTGGGGATGCTAAGCTGGCAGCCGTGTAAGGGATAAACTCAAGAGTGAAAGAAAGCCAAATGGGGAGTCTTATCAAAATAGTATTAGAGGTGAAGAAAGAGGATCAGTGGGGACAGAACATAATGGGAGAGATGGGTGGGGATGAGATGTCAAAGAAGAAAATTAACACAACTCAGGGGTCTATGCACCATGAAAAAGCCTCCAAATAGCAGGGATTATTGAAGGGGAAGGAAAGGGTAACAATTTTTCCAAAGGGCTGAGTCAACGTGAAGCTGGAAAATGGTGACATCACGGAATAGGGAACTTGAGAGATGTCATCTCAACGTGGGGAGTTATCATCCACTCACACCACCTGAGTTGCGGAGAGCAGCTTGCTGGCGGTTGGATCCCTCGCACCCTCTAGGTGTGTGATTAATGGGAGCATGGTGTTTCTCAACTCCTCATCTGCTCAGAACCATCTAATCTCTGGGAACATATCAGATGTCTGGCTCCTGTCGTTTGGATGTATTTCCACGGGTTGTCTATGTCAGGTTGGAAGTGAACGTTTCTGCAGCTTTAGTGGAGAATAAAGGTCATGTATATACGTGCTCATTTCTAAATGGGCTGTAATTATATTCACAACCCAGGACTCCATGACTCACCTCTGCCCTTATTAACTCCACCCAATGAACTGCCTCTTTCATTCAAATATGAAGTCACTCCTTCTACTTCACTTTTTAAATCTTGGGAGAGACTTAATGATATATATATATATATATATATATTTTTTTTTTTTTAAAGGGAATCTAAATGTTTGAATGCCACACTCTCATGAGAGCCCCCAAGGATTCATAGGGAGACACGTCCACTCCCCAAACATGAGCTGGTTTGGTGTGTCTCTCTGAGATCCAGTGATTTCCACACCATCCCTGTAGGTGAGGAGAAGGGCAAAGGGTCCTTAGGTGGTGAGTAGGTTGACACATTGAACTTCAACCAAAGATCAAACAGCATAGTGGAGATTTTGGTTTCTTAATCTAAGTAGATTTAAACTTCTGGTGAGAGGGGAGAGGTAAAACAAATATGAACATAACATCCTGCTTTTAGCGCTGAGAGAGGCAGTTCACAGGAAAAGACCATAAATCAGAAGGGGCTGGCAGCTCACCCGTGGTCAGTAAAAGCGACATTTTCCACAGGGGAGTGAGCTGAAGTGAGGGAGGCTGGAAAACATCAGAATCCCTTCGGATTCCTTGTAAACACTCGTCTCCATGTGTACTTGTATTTACTACAGTCAGAAGACTGTGGTCAACACAGAGACACAGTTTCTGCTCTCTCCATATAATAAAACTTATTTATTTACCCATCACAGTTGCTAAGGTAATTACAAGGGTTTGCAGATGAGTATTTAGAATCTTTTATGGCTGTACAATGCTGTCTTTGGTCTTCCCTGGTAATTCAGTGGTAAAGAATCCACCTGCCAGTGCAAGAGACTCAGGAGAAGCGGGTTTGATGGCTGTGTCAGGAACATCTCCCGGAGAAGAATATGGCAACCCACTCCAATATTCTTGCCTGGGAAATCCCATGGACAGAAGAGCCGGGCAGGCTACAGTCCATGGGCTCCCAAAAGAGTCAGACACGAGTTAGTGACTAAACAACAATAAATGCTGTCTTACAGATACAATCTTTGAAACTAATATCTTTGGTAATGACTTTGAAAGTATAGTTTTTTCTCTGAATAATCATGATTTTTTAAAAATACTTTAACCATGAAATATTATAGATGGAAAGTAATGATTCCTGCTTGCTTTAAGATTCACATCGGCTCAACATTCATGGTGTGCCCACACGGGATTTTCACATATTTTACACTATTCACAAATGTGAGATGTTTTAATCGCCTCCATATATATATATATATATATTTTTTTTTTTTTTTCTTTTTTGGCTGGGCTGCTCAGCTTGAGGGATCTTCCCAACCAGGGATTGAATGTGGGTCCCTGGCAGTGGAGGCTTGGAGTCCTAATCACTAGACTGCCGGGGAAGTTCCTATTTCCCCTATTATAGAGATGGAAACAGGCTCAGAGAGGTTGCATAACTTCCTGAACCTTTTACTAGTAAGTGGCAGAATAGGGACTGAAACCCGGGTCTTCAGGGTGTAAATGCTCTGCAATTGTCCCATGAGAAAAAATAGACTAACCTTTAGGCTGATAGAAAAATATTTACATCTACCTTACCTCTACCCTAAAGTAAAGAGAATTTAAAATCCTCTTGGCATATAGACTTTGGAGTTGAGGACCATTTGGTTTCAGGATACTTTCTTATCCACCCTTCCCTTTTTGGGGTTTAAAATCCAAAGAGGTTATCTCTTGGACATCCAGCAAGCAAATCTTAGGAGATTTTCAGGTCAAATTGTAAAACCCATAATGTTTACATGGTCTAGATAAATTTTTATTGTTTATTTATATTTCAGTTTCCTAACTACTGGTAGTAAAACTGTCCTTACATAAACATGAAAAAAGTTCCCAACACTCAATATTATTTTTATCTGCCTTCAAGGTCTCCAAACCTTTCTGGCAATTAAATAATATGCCATCTTTGCTACTACTGTCCTTCCTCATTTGGTCCTGAAGTTGGACAAAAGTCTAAGGTTACTCTGAAGTTAATAATTAAAATCATCTCCGTGTGGACATTATTCACCATGTCTTGGGAGCCTTCTTAGGTCATCCGTTAGTTTCCAGTTCTGAAAGAGCATAGTGTAGATTCTTCTATATCCTGTGATAGTGTAGATTCTTAAACAGTGTGATAGAAATTCTGATGTCTTGGCTAATTTTTTAAAGAACTTTTTAGTTTACATTGACGAATAGGTGGTTAACAATGTTGTATTAGTTTCAGATGTACAGTAAAGTGATTCAGTTATACATATGCATGTATCTATTCTTAATGGCTTTTTACCTAATGAACCACCTTGTCCATCTCTACTTTTAACACTTCCCCCTGTTAATCGGTAGCTGTTACGGTCAAGGCCACTTCCTCTTTACCATGTTGCTCTTCAACTAGCGTCTTAGTTCAGGGGAACTGCCTTCTGAAGAAAATTCAGAAACACACAGATTTCTGCTAGAAGAAATTTCCAATATTCTTTTATCCAATGCCTGTTTTAATACATTTTTCTAAACATAATTCTTTTTATCATCCAGACTCTTATGATTCATTCAAAAGAAATCTAGAACCCAAATCAGGTTTTCAAACATGTATTTCCAAGCACTGTTTTGCAGAAGCTGATCTATTTTAAGATCATCCAAAGGTTATTTCAGGTCGGTGAATGAGAATATGCTAATGAACAGCAGAGGCTGCGTTTGTTCATTTTTAAGGGAACTCAGATTTTCAGAGATTTAAAGTTTTTCTTCAGTGATTCATTATCAGTTTTGCAATTTGAAAGCAGTTTATGAGTCATCTGGTTTATTAATCTGTTGTCATTTCCTAGGAAAAGGACTGCCTTTCCTTATGGCTTTTTAAAGTTTAGTCCAGTTATCTGAAAGCTGTCATCCTACCCTCATTTGTCCTACTTCTCCAAGAAATTTCCTTTGTTAGTGGGTAAGGAGGCCTAGAGACTAGTGATGTAAATTATCTGAAGTATTGCTGTTTGGGAGTTTTTAAGTCACAGCAGAATGGATAGTTGTTTTGGGAAAAAAACACACAAAAAGCCTATTAAAATACCACTGCCATTCCCCACTCCCCCCCACCCCCCCCACCCCCCCCACCCCCGCCCCCCCAGCCGGCCAAGTTCTAAATATGAGTTCTCTGTTTTCAGTTAACTTGTTTCTGCTCCCCATGCAATAAACTCTAGTCACCTGTAGGACCGCTGGGCCATATGACCTTTTGTTAGGATAAAAGAGCAGCTTTAACTGAAAATCTTCAAAAAAAAGGTAAAATACCCTCAGTTAGTCAAGGAATAAACCCAGTAGACTAGTGTTGACAAGGCCCTTGAGCAAAGAAAATAGGCCTGCTTTCAGGTCCAGACAGATCATTTAAAGTATTTTTGGATTCCTTTTTGATCAGGAAATCAGATCAACACCCTTGTAGGGAAAGGTTCACTTGGTCACAGGTGGGGCACTTTAGTTAAAGTGTCTATTTCTTAGTCCATATTAGGCAACAGGAACTGGTTGCAAGGCATTTATTCTTCATTCTGTGTCATTCAACCATAAATGACTCAGTTCTGATATTATTTACCAAGCTCCAGTGAACTCCTAGGAGAGACAGCTGGACAACACATGAAATGCTGATTTTATACTCTGAGCAGGGAAAGCAGTGAGTGACAAGGGAAGGGGGAACTTTTTCCTTAAGATGTTAATTTAATAGCTGATTCACATCCTGGGGACTTGATTGAGCCCTCAAAATGCTTCATTTCTGAAATATTATGGGCTTAATCTAAGTAATTTTACTGTCACTCCCGGCAAAGCTTATTGAAGTTTAAGGGGGAGTTTTTTAAAAGTCACATTTGAAACCACATGGGATTAGAGAAACTGAAATGATTTAGTAGCAGAAAAAAGATGCAAAAATAGTATGGAACATTAATCTAGCATTTGGAGTGTCACCAAATCTTATTACTTTTTAAAAACAGACTTGATTTGTTACTGCAGTTTTAAGCTCACAGCAAAACTGAACAGAAAGTAGAGAAAGGTCACGCGCCCCCTCGTCCCCCACGCCCCACCATGCACAGCCTCTTCCACCATCAGCATCTCCCGCTGGAGTGGTACCTTTGTTACAATCAATGAACCTGCACTGACCCATCATACTCACCCAAAGTCCATAGTTTACATTAGAGTTCACTCTTGACGTTGGATAAATGTATATAAGGGTAAGTATCAAACAAAGCACATAGAGTAGTTTTGCTGCTCTAAAAACCTCTGTGTTCTACCTATTTAGGGATTTTTTTTGTTTGTTTTAAATTTAATGATCCAAATAGCTAAAATTCAAAAGTTTTAAAAAGCACAAGACCCTGAGTGTTTAAATGTAATGGTTGTTAAAAGTCATTAATAGTTTTACTTAAAGCATATAATGTTAAATGTCAGCATTCATATTAAAATTTCATTAATTTGGAATATGTGTCTGAAATTTACCTTTGCAGCAGCCATGAAAAAAAAATCTGTTGGCTAAGTAAATTAAATGGTTTAACAGCCAAGGTATCGAACCAACTTTTACCAATTCCCTGCCTCTGGAACTTAGTTAAAATTAAGTAAACAATAATAACATAAGACAGAAAAATCTCCAAAGAATCTCTAAATATTAGGAAGATAAAATTTCTAGTATTTCTTTTTTTAATTAGTTCATTTTTAATTGGAGGATAATTGCTTTACAATATTGTATTGGTTTCTGCCATACATTAACATGAATCAGCCATAGGTATACACGTGTCCCCTCCCTCTTGACCCTCCCTCCTACCTCCACCCTATCCACCACTCTAGGTTGTCACAGAGCACTGGGTTGAGCTCCCTGGGTCACACAGCAAATTCCTCCTGGCTATCTGTTTCACATGTGGTAATGCATATGTTTCAATGACACTCTCTGAATTTATCCCATCCTCTTCTTCCCCTACTGTGTCCACAAGTCTGTTCTCATGTCTGCATCTCTATTCCTGCCCTGTAAATAGGTTCATCAGAAACATCTTTCTAGATTCTATATATATATGTGTGTGTGTGTTAATATATGTTATTTGTTTTTCTCTTTCTGACTTACTTCACTCTGTATAATAGGCTCTGTGTTCATCCAGCTCATTAGGACTGACTCATGTTCTTTTTCATGGCTGAAAGTGATAACAGGCATTGTATAGAACAGTATGGAGAACCCTTAAAAAACTAAGAATAAAACTACCATATGACCCAACAATTCCACTCCTGGGCATATATCCTGAGAGGAACATGATTGAGATACATGTACCCCAATGTTTGTTGCAGCACTATTTTACAATAGCTAGGATATGAAAGCAACCTAGATGTCTACTGACAGATGAATGAATTAATATAATATTACTCAGTCTGCTACTGCTAAGTCCCTTCAGTCGTGTCTGACTCTGTGTGACCCCATAGATGGCAGCCCACCAGGCTCCCCCGTCCCTGAGATTCTCCAGGCAAGAACACCGGAGTGGGTTGCCATTCTTATCCAATGCATGAAAGTGAAAAGTGAAAAGTGAAAGTGAAGTCGCTCAGTCGTGTCCAACCCTCAGCGACCCCATGGACTGCAGCCTACCAGGCTCCTCCGTCCATGGGATTGTCCATGCGGGAGTCCTGGAGTGGGGTGCCATTGCCTTCTCTGATTACTCAGTCTAGTATTTCTTAATTACACACATTTTTAAATAACCATAAGTCTCAGAAGAAATCATAGCAGGAATTAGAATACATTGTGAACTAAATAAAATTAAAACACAATATATCAAAATTTGTGTCATGGAACTGAAGCCCTAACTGCTTAGAGAGATGCTTACAGCATTTAATACATATATCAGAAAAAATGTATAAAATTAAATATCTAAGCTTCCACCTTAAGAAACTAGAAAAAAGAGCAAATTAAACCAAACATAAGCATAAGTAAAGAGAAGAGTGGAAGCTCAATGAAACAGAAAATGGTAAAAACAATAGAGAAAAATCAATGGGGCTAATAGCTGGTTCTTTGAAAAGATTAATTAAATTGATAAACCTCTAGAAAGAATGATCAGGAGGAAGGGCCAAGAGGGAGGGGATATATGTATACATGTAGCTAATTCACTTTGTTGCACAACATTGTAAAGCAACTATACCCCAATTAAAAAAAAATTAAAAAAGAGGGGAAACACAAATTACCAGTATCAGGAATGATATCACCATGGATCCTACAGATAATAAAAGGACTATAAAGGAATATTTTGAACAATTCAATGCCAATACATTTGAAAACTAAAATGAAACACATTCTTTGAAAGATACAAGTTATTGAAACTGATTCAAGAATAGAAAAATCTTGCATCTATTAAAGAAATTAAATTTGTGATTTAAAAACCCTGACAAAAAAGACGCTCTTCCCAAATGACTTCATTGGAAAATTCTAACAAATATTTAAGAAAGAAATAATTCCTATCCTACACAAATTTTTCAAAACAGAAGAGGTAGCATTTCCAACTCATTTTATGAGGCTAGGATTACACTGATACTTAAACCAGACAAAATTATTATTAACAAAGAAAACCATAGGCCAATATTCCCCATTAATAATACATTAACAATCTCTCTTTCAATATATATAAATATACCTTGAGAGGAAGAGAGAGGCAGAGAGGATAATACATAAGGAAGATATATATCAAAATTCCAGAAATTCAAGGTTGGTTTAATTTTTCAAAATCAACAAATATGACTCATAGAATAAAGGACAAATCTATGCTCTGTTGGTGGTCCCCAAACTACCTTCAGGTTCAATGATTCTTTAGAACTCAGGGTGCAGCATATAGTCATACTCATGTGCTTAATTCCTAAAGCAGTGTGTTGTCACAACTCACAATAAAATACTCTTTACTAGAGAAGCTCAAGAGAGACTCTGCTCAGGGTTTTTCTTGGGAGCTAGTCACATAGGCATTCTGCTTGGCACATACCAAAATTCCAGACTTCTAGAACAAAAGGAGGTGTTCAACATAAACCACATTGCTTATAAAAACAGTTTAGGCACAGTGAACCACTCATCAGTTCTGAGAATGGTGGGAAATCTCCCAAAACCTATGTCCCAGCTGACAGCCAAAGGGCAATCTTGCAAACAGACCTTTCCAAGTACAGCAGTCTCAGGACTGCCATGTTAACTCTTTTCTACATGGTATCTCCACGGATGCATTCCCCAAATGAATGTCATACACTGCCAAGATATCTTTGGCCAAAATTTAGTACCTATTCATAACTGATGGAAAATGGGGAATAGAAAGGAATTTCATCAATGTAATAAAGGATATCTACAAAAAACCTAGTGCTAACTATATCCTTCATGATGAAACACAGAATGCTTTTCCCAGAGATTGGGAAAAAGACAGGGCTGTCCACTCCAATCTTTCCTATTCAGTACTCTACTAGAGATCCTGATCTGTGCAATAAAGCAAGAAAAGGAACTTAAAAGTATACATATTAGAAAGATGTAAAATTAGTTTTATTCATGGATAATAAAATTTTTTATGTAGGAAATCCCAAGAAATCTACCAAACAAATGTTATTAGATGTGAAGTTAGTAAGGTATTAGGAGAGCTTCCTAGGTGGTGCAGTGGTAAAGAATCCACTTACCAATGCAAGAGACTTGGGTTTGATTCATGGGTCAGAAGATTCCCTGAAGTAGGAAACAGCTACCCACTCCAGTATTCTTGCCTGGAAAATCTCATGGATGGAGAAGTCTGGCAGGCTACCGTCCATGGGGTTGCAAAGAGTCAGATATGACTAACTGACTGAGCATAATGACGAAGGTTACAGGATTCAAGGCCAATGTATTTACAAAAATCAATTGGATTTCTATATATTAACAACATACCACTGAAAATTCAAATGTTACTGTTTACAATAGCTATTTAGAAGCTATTTATAATAGCTAGTAAAATCATGAAGCACCCAGGGGTAATCTTAACAAAATATATATGAGATCAGCACACTGAAAATCCCGAAATATTGTTATGAGAAATTCTAAAAGATATAAATAAATAGGTAGACCTTGTGCATGGATGGGAAGACTCAATTTTAAGAAAAGATGTCGATTATCTCCAAATTGATTTATAGATTCATTGCAATCCTAGCTAAAATTCCAGCAGACTTTTTGTAGAAATTGGCAAGCTGATTCTAAAATTTATTTGGAAATAGAAAGAATGTAGAAATGTCAAAAAGATTTTGAAAGTAAGGGGCAAAGTTGGAAGACTCACATTATTTGATTTGAGGATAAATATTCAGCTACAATAATCAGACAGTGTGGTACTGGTATAAAGACAGACACATAGGTCAATGGAATAGTATAGAGTATTAAAAATAAACCCACATATATTTAGTCAATTGACTTTTGACAAAGTGGGCAGGATAACTCATTTGGGAGAAAAGAGAGTCTTTTCAACAAATTGGGCAGGAAAAAACATATCAACATGGAAAATAGGAGCCTTGATGTTTACCTTATGTCCTACACAAAGTTAAGAGATATGATTGAAATGGATCATGTCTCTTAGCACAAAATTTGTAGATGAATATATAGAGAAAAATCTCTGAACTCTTGGGATAGGCAAAAATTCTTTAACTAAGACACAAAAACATGAACCATAAAATAATTTAAAAATGAACTCTATTGAAACAGACATAGAGAACAGACCTATGGACACAGTTGGAGGAGAGAGAGGAGGGAGAAAGGGAGATGTATGAAGACAGTAACACAGAAACTTACAATACCATATGTAAAATAGATAGCCAATGGGAATTTGCTGTATGACTCAGGGAACTCAAACAGGGGCTCTGCAACAGGCTGAAGGGTGGAAGGGGGAAGGAGATGGGAGGAAGGGGACATGGGTGTACCTATGGCTGTTTCTTGTTGGTTTATGGCAGAAAACCACAAAATTCTGTAAGGCAATTATCTTTCAATTAAAAAATTTAAAGAAAATAAATTTTAAAAATGAACTCCATCAAAGTTAAAGCTTTTTCTCTTGCCACAATACTGTTAAGAAAGTTAAAAAGTAAGTCACAGACTTGGAGACGGTATTTACGATGCAAAAAGCAGGTGAAATGCTCAGCATCACTAGACATCAGGGAAACACAAAGAAAAACCACACACGTTCATTGGAACGGCTAAAATTTGAGAGCATGATAATACCAGCATTGATGAGAGAATGGAAAAATTGGAGCTGCCACATATTGCTTGTCCAATCACTTTGGAAAGCAGTTTGGCAGTTTCTCATAAATTTATGTGTATGATTCAATTCCACTCCTAGTTACTCATCCAAGATGAATGAAACGTAAGTCTATAGCAAGACTTGCACACAAATGTTTATAGCATCTTTATTAATAATAATTGCCAAAGAACTAGAAATAACCAGACTGTCCATCCACGGGTGAGTGAATAAATAAATTGTGATATATCCATGCAAACATTATTACTCAATACAAAGAAACAAATTAATAATTCACATAAACGACTTTCTAAAAAAATGTGCTAGGTGAAGGAAGCCAGATGCAAAAGAGTATCTACTGTATCATTCTATTCATGTGACACTTTAGGAAGGACAACTTGAGCCTAGAAAGCAGATCTCTGGTTGCCTTGGGTCAAGTGTGTTTGCTCCAGATTTACTGGGAAAGAACACAAGAGAAGTTTGGAGTGTTATAAATGTTCTCTATATTTTTTTTTACGATTTGTTTTTTGATATGGACCATTTTTTAAAGTCGTTATTGGATTTGTTACAATATTGCTTCTGTTTTATGCTTTGGTTTTTCCGCAGAGAGGCAAGTGAGATCTTAGCTCCCTGGTCAAGTATCAAATCTGTATCCCCTGCATTAGAAGGTGAAGTCTTAACCACTGCACCACAAGTGAAATCCCCGATACAGTTTTATATCTTCATTGTGATTGTAGTTACATGGATATATTATTAATATATATTTGTCAAAAGTCATCAAATTGTACACTTAAAGTATATCTATTTTATTTTGTATATATTCTATCTCAATAATATTCATGGTTGATATTTTGACTGGTTTGATCTCCTTGCAGTCCAAGGGACTGCCAAGAGTCTTCTCTAGCACCACAATTCTGATGTGAAGCTCAAGGACTGACATTGAAGCTGAAGCTCCAGAACTCTGGCCACCTGATGCCAAAAGCTGACTCACTGGAAAAGACCCTGATGCTAGGAAAGATTGAAGGCACAAGAAGAAGGGGCTGGCAGAGCATGAGGTGGTTGGATGGCATCGCTGACTCAATGGACAGGAATCTGAGCAAACTCTGGGAGATAGTGAAGAACAGGGAAGCCTGGCATGCTGTAGTCCATGGGGTCACAGTGAGTCGGACACAACTTAGTGACTGAACAGCGACAACAATTACCTCAGTAAAGTTGCATTTACATCTCCAGGACTCTATTCATCTTGCAAAACTGAAACTATATGCCCTTAAACGGCTCCTTATTTCCCCTCCCGCACTCCTGGCAACCACCATTCTACTTTCTGTCTCTATGAATTGGACCACTCTATAAGTACCAATGGCAACCCACTCCAGTACTCTTGCCTGGAGAATCCCATGGACGGAGGAGCCTGGTAGGCTGTGATCCATGGGGTCACGAAGAGTCTGACACTACTGAGCGACTTTGCTTTCACTTTTCACTTTCACGCATTGGAGAAGGAAATGGCAACCCACTCCAGTGTTCTTGCCTGGAGAATCCCAGGGACGGGGGAGCCTGGTGGGCTGCCATCTATGGGGTCACACAGAGTCGGACACAACTGAAGTGACTTAGCAGCAGCAGCAAGTACCTCCTAGAAGTGGAATCGTACAGTATTTGTCTTTTTGTAGCTGGTTTATCTCCCTTAGCTCAATGTCCTCAAGTGTCATCCATTCAAACATAATTTTGAGGAGCCATCATAATGACTTCCTAAAAGCTCATGGAGCCTCCTCTTTGCCACATGGATCTGTGTCTGCAGATGTCCTGCAGACGGTACTCAGTGCAGACAGATGTACTGCACTGAGTACTTCGTGGTCCTAGCTGGCACTCCTGTCATTTCTTGGTACCACCCTCACTGCCCTTGTTCTACCATGGCTATCTTGCAGTGGGGATGTTTCCTTCCCACCCCCACCCCCCCACCCCCAGAGTTTGAAACTGGCTGTGAAATAATGAAACCCACAGACTGAGAAGTAAGAACATATTAGGTAAAGAGAATTCCTATTAAACGAAAGGGAGGGGGTGGAAGTCCTTTCACTAAGGGAGGAGAAAGTCAGTAGGAATGAGCCTAGGACATTACCTGAAGCCCTCAAGAACACAGTTACCCCCCAACTTCCTGTGTCCAGTTGATCTGCCTTTCCCAACACACCTTGACTGGCCTGAATTCACAGCTTGATGTGCAGCTAAGATGCATGTGCTGCAGATAGATATTATCCCTGTTGCTGTTGTTCAATCTCTAAGTGGGGTCCAGCTCTTCATGACCCCATGGACTGTAGCCCACCAGGCTCCTCTGTCCATGGAATTCTCCAGTCAAGAATATTGGTGTGGGTTGCCACTTCCTTTTCCAGAGGATTATTCCAGACCAGTATTCAAACCCAAGTTTCCTGCTTGGCAAGAGATTCTTTACCACTGAGCCACCAGGGAAGCCCTAGGTAGATGTCATAGCAGCAAGCAATTATGGTTTGCATTGCCTGTTTTGAGGTACAAAGGCAACTGATTTTTGAAGCTGGTGGTTATCAAGGATAGAATCTGTGATTACGTCAATGTTTATCTAGGACCCTAATGTGCTAAGCATTTGTTATGATTACCAAATAAAGGAGCAGCACAGAGAAGCAATGTGGCCTTGATACTTTGAAGTTTCAAGGTGAAAGGGACCAGTTGCAAGGGTGGTCTGAGTGACTGGACAATTAGTAGGTGAGTACCGTGTGGATAAGTATAGGGTGAAAGTGTGAAAGTGTTAGTCATTTCAGTCATGCTCAACTCTTTGCGACCCCAAGGACTGTAGCCTGCCAGGCTTCTCTGTCCAAGTGATTTCCCAGGCAAGAATACCACAGTGTGTAACCACTTCCTTCTCCAGGGGAACTTCCTGACCCAGAGATCAAACTCCGATCTCTTGCACTGCAGGTGGATACTTTACCACTGAACCACCAGGGAGGACCTTAAGTGTATGGAACATATATTTAAAGAAATATAATCTAAACTATTTTTAGGAAGAAGAAACAGTTAAGATGTTGATTATATTTGAGAGACAAGATCTATAAATCATAGTTACCAAGTCAAAAGAATGCTTTGGGTCTTCTGGAGGGATACTGGAGACACATTATATTGTCATTATTTATATTACATGAATACATGGTGAGTGAGTGAATAAACATATTTAGCTAATTACTTGTCTTCCTGGCTCTCATGTCAAACAGAGAAAAGCGCCCTTTCTACTTATTTATTTATTTTGGCAAATTATAGCTTTAATTTGATATCAGTCATGATGGGGTAAGGTTACCCAAACCTGGTGTTACTCTGGCTCCTTTGAAGATGTTTTATTTCACATAAAGCTACCCTGAAAGGAAAAAATTGTAAATAACATAAATAGAAAAGTTTAATATATTTTGATGCTTTCACAAATACAGTTAAATGCCAGACATGCTTCATCCATCTGATGATTGGTTAGCATTGACAAATCAATTTCAAATAGCTAGAGAGAATCTACCAGGTCATCGTCAGTCCATTCTTCCTCCTCATGTTTGGATTTCTTTGAAACATAATCATCATCTTCGTAACCTTTTCTCTTCTTCGTAACTACATTAAGTCCAAGCTCAGCAGAGTGACACCTCTTCAGCTTCTGTTTCAGAAAGCAACTTCTTCAGGTCTGGGTGGTTCGTATTTTTTTACCAAGCTCCTCATGCTTTTCATTATATCTAGTAATTGTGACAAGGAAGTTCTGTTCTCCTTGAGCATCAGACTTTCTGAGAAATAACTTTCCATAGTAATTCCTGCTCTGGATGCACTAAATAAAATGGCAGTCAGGGCAATCTGGGAAGGTGTGTATAAAAGGTGAGCATCTGTCAATGCAACTCTATTAAGAAAGTCATCAGCTGTTTTCCTCAAAATCTCTGGATTCTCCAACAGGGGATAGCGAGTCTTTAAATCAATGGGTCTATAATAGCCCTCAAAGGGTCTATAAGGATTGTGGACAATAAGGTGGAAATTAAGTTGCTGTATAAGCAGTTCATATTCCAGAATCTGTTCGAGGGCTTTCTCTTGTCCAAGAGGGCTCTCCCGCAGATTTCCAACAAAACTGTGGTCTAGATACATTGAATTCATCTACTTTGCAAGCCAAAAATTCACAAGTGAGCATTATTATCCGGGGGTGATATTTCATTACTGAGTTATTAAGATAAAAGCGCTTGAAATACATACAAGCTGTACCCTGGAAAATCCCATGGACAGAGGAACCTGGCGGGCTACAGTCCACACGGTCACAAAAGAGTTGCACATGACTTAGCACCACAACAGATCTTGACATTGCTGGCTTAAACACCGAACAGAATTCCAATAATCTTTTCTCATAATATTTGCAGAGCATTATTTCTTTATGAGGCTCAAGAAAGACTGGGTCATTTGGAAGAACTTCCGCTTACAAGTTCCCTGCCTGTGTTCTCCAGCCTTTCAAACACTGCTTCTGCCACACACGATCAAGAGCGTTCTGGAGACCAGCTCTGCGATTTCCGAACTCCTCCTTTGCACCTGTGGCTCTGTCCACCGGGAAAGTCCTTTCCCCATCTTCTCCCCACCAGCCACGAAGAGAAACCTACCCCCGGTACATTAGCATCCTACAAAGGGTCTTCTTTGCCTTGTTACTGACTATACAGTCCGCCGCTCGACTGAGGGGATGGACGGCGTTGTCCATCTCCTTACCCACTGTACCTGGCAACGTGCTCGCTGTTGATTAGATGGATAAACGCACTCTGCGCCTAGGAGGCGGGAGGGAGGTGTGGGGAGGTGGGTCCTGGGGGAGGGAGGGACAGGCAAGAGTTTTCAGAGCCCAAGGCCTAAGGGCGGCAGCCCGAGCCCTCACCTTCCCGTTCGCCACTGCTTTGCATTTGAATTTGCGGTTGGATGGGCCGGTAACCACGCCAGCTGCTCCTCCCTGGCGAAAGTCCAGTGCCTCTTCTGGCTACTGTCGGAGGCGAGGCCTAGGGAGTCTGTGGAGAGAAGACCGGGAACTGTACAAAACCTGACGTAAAGCACCTAAGCCACCTCCAGGATCCCACGGAAACCGCCCCCCGCCCCCCTTCTATTTAAAATGGATATCTTTTCCTTTTCCCTGAACCAAGACCCTCAGACCACGTGTCTATCTTCTTAATTTCATTTCTAGGACATGATTGATTAATAAATGAATTATCTAGTCCAGTGGTGGTAACATTTTTTGCATGAGGTCAAGTCAGGAAAAATGAAAATTTGGAGGTGGGGGGATTTTTTTCCCCCGTTTAAATATGACAAGACTTTCAGCCTCGTGGAATATATGTAGACTTTCAAAATTAAGATTATCTTCTTTTTTAAAATTTCAATTAATTAATTTTTGGGCTCTGCTGGGTTTGTGTTGCTGCATGAACTTTTCTCTAATTGTGACAAGCAGGTTTCTCATTGCAGAGGCTGCTGTTGTTCTGGAGCCCAGGCTCTGGAAGCTGTGTGGGCTTCAGTAGCTGTGGGATGAGAGCTCAGTAGTTGCCCCCCAGGCTCTAGAGCACAGGCTCAATAGCTGTGGCACACGGCCCAGTTGCCTCGTGGCATGTGGGATCTTCCCAGACCAGGGATCGAACTCACTTCTGCTGCATTGGCAGGCAGATTCTTTACCACCGAGCCACTGGGAAGCCTAAATTATCTTCTTGATTCAGTCATCAGGTGTGCTTGTGAAAATGGAACTGTGTTGTAGAGATCTGGGCAAAAATTAAAAAAAAAAAAAGTTAAAAAAAAAGTTGCTATGCAATAAAATGAAAAATTTTCTTCTAATCTTTTATCCAAAAATTAGATCTTGTCCTGTGTAATGGCAAGAATTGGTCTGTAAGCTCTACATCATTGATATGGACCTTTGGAGGTTAGGGTATCGACCTCTAACTGTAACCAGTGAGACACAGATAGTATCTACCTTACATCTTCCACTCAACAGGAGTGTAGCTTAAAATAAGACATTTAATGACTGGTACAAAATACAATAATACTTTAGCCATATTGTATTCAGTTCAGTTCAGTTCAGTCGCTCAGTCATGTCTGACTCTTTGCGACCCCATGAATTGCAGCACACCAGGCCTCCCTGTCCATCACCAACTCCCGGAGTTCACTCAGACTCACGTCCATCGAGTCGGTGACGCCATCCAGCCATCTCATCCTCTGTCATCCCCTTCTCCTCCTGCCCCCGATCCCTCCCAGCATCAGAGTCTTTTCCAAAGAATCAACTCTTTGCATGAGGTGGCCAAAGTACTGGAGTTTCAGCTTTAGCATCAGTCTTTCTAAAGAACACCCAGGACTGATCTCCTTCAGAATGGACTGGTTGGATCTCCTTGCAGTCCAAGGGACTCTCAAGAGTCTTCTCCAACACCACAGTTCAAAAGCATCAATTCTTCGGTGCTCAGCTTTCTTCACAGTCCAACTCTCACATCCATACATGACTGCTAGAAAAACCATAGCCTTGACTAGATGAACCTTTGTTGGCAACGTAAGGTCTCTGCTTTTGAATATGCTATCTAGGTTGGTCATAACTTTCCTTCCAAGGAGTAAGCGTCTTTTAATTTCATGGCTGCAAGTCACCATCTGCAGTGATTTTGGAGCCCCAACAAATAAAGTCTGACACTGTTTCCACTGTTTCCCCATCTATTTCCCATGAAGTGATGGGACCAGATGCCATGATCTTTGTTTTCTGAATGTTGAGCTTTAAGTCAACTTTTTCACTCTCCTCTTTCACTTTCATCAAGAGGCTTTTTAGTTCCTCTTCACTTTCTGCCATAAGGGTGGTGTCATCTGCATATCTGAGGTTATTGATATTCCTCCCAGCAATCTTGATTCCAGCTTGTGCTTCTTCCATCAGTGTTTCTCATGACATACTCTGCATATAAGTTAAATAAGCAGGGTGACAATATACAGCCTTGACGTGTACTCCTTTTCCTATTTGGAACCAGTCTGTTGTTCCATGCCCGGTTCTAACTGTTGCTTCCTGACCTGCATATAGGTTTCTCAAGAGGCAGATCAGGTGGTCTGGTATTCCCATCTCTTTCAGAATTTTCCACAGTTTATTGTGATCCACACAGTCTAAGGCTTTGGCATAGTCAAGAAAGCAGAAATAGATGTTTTTCTGGAACTCTCTTGCTTTTTCCATGATCCAGCGGATGTTGGCAATTTGATCTCTGGTTCCTCTGCCTTTTCTAAAACCAGCTTGAACATCTGGAAGTACACAGTTCATGTATTTTTGAAGCCTGGCTTGGAGAATTTTGAGCATTATTTTACTAGCATGTGAGATGAGTGCAGTTGTGCGGTAGTTTGAGCATTCTTTGGCATTGCCTTTCTTTGGGATTGGAATGAAAACTGACTTTTTCCAGTCCCGTGGCCACTGCTGAGTTTTCCAAATTTGCTGGCATATTGAGTGCAGCACTTTAACAGCATCATCTTTCAGGATTTGAAATAGCTCAACTGGAATTCCATCACCTCCACTAGCTTTGTTTGTAGTGATGCTTTCTAAGGCCCACTTGACTTCACATTCCAGCATATCTGGCTCTAGGTGAGTGATCACACCATCGTGATTATCTGGGTCATGTAGATCTTTTTTGTACAGTTCTTCTGTGTATTCTTGCCACCTCTTCTTAATATCTTCTGCTTCTGTTAGGTCCATACCATTTCTGTCCTTTATCGAGCCCATATTTGCATGAAATGTTCCCTTGGTATTTCTAATTTTCTTGAAGAGATCTCTAGTCTTTCCCATTCTGTTGTTTTCCTCTATTTCTTTGCATTGATCACTGAGGAAGGCTTTCTTATCTCTTCTTGCTATTCTTTGGAACTCTGCATTCAGATGTTTATATCTTTCCTTTTCTCCTTTGCTTTTTGCTTCTCTTCTTTTCACAGCTATTTGTAAGGCCTCCCTAGACAGCCATTTTCCTTTTTTGCATTTCTTTTCCACGGGGATGGTCTTGATCCCTGTCTTCTGTACAATGTCACGAACCTCCATCCATAGTTCATCAGGCACTCTATCTATCAGATCTAGTCCCTTAAATCTATTTCTCACTTCCACTGTATAATCATAAGGGATTTGATTGAGGTCATACCTCAATGATCTAGTGGTTTTCCCTACTTTCTTCAATTTAAGTCTGAATTTGGCAATAAGGAGTTCATGGTCTGAGCCACAGTCAGCTCCTGGTCTTGTTTTTGCTGACTGTATAGAGCTTCTCCATCTTTGGCTGCAAAGAATATAATCAATCTGATTTCGGTGTTGACCATCTGGTGATGTCCATGTGTAGAGTCTTCTCTTGTGTTGTTGGAAGAGGGTATTTGCTATGATCAGTGTGTTCTCTTGGCCAAACTCTATTGGCCTTTGCCCTGCTTCATTCTATATTTCAAGGCCAAATTTGCCTGTCACTCCAGGTGTTTCTTGACTTCCTACTTTTGCATTCCAGTCCCCTTTAATGAAAAGGACATCTTTCTTGGGTGTTAGTTCTAAAAGGTCTTGTAGGTCTTCATAGAACTGTTCAACTTCAGCTTCTTCAGCTTTACTGGTTGGGGCATAGACTTGGATTACTGTGATATTGAATGGTTTGCCTGGGAAACAAACAGAGATCATTCTGTCATTTTTGAGATTGCATCCAAGTACTGCATTTCAGACTCTTTTGTTGACCACGATGGCTACTCCATTTCTTCTGAGGGATTCCTACCCGCAGTAGTAGATATAATGGTCATCTGAGTTAAATTCACCCATTCCAGTTCATTTCAGTTCGCTGATTCCTAGAATGTCGACATTCACTCTTGCCATCTCCTGTTTGACCACTTCCAATTTGCCTTGATTCATGGACCTAATATTCCGGGTTCCTATGCAATATTGGTCTTTACAGCATCGGACCTTGCTTCTATCACCAGTCACATCCACAGCTGGGTATTGTTTTTGCTTTGGCTCCATCCCTTCATTCTTTCTGGAGTTATTTCTCCACTGATCTCCAGTAGCATATTGGAGCATAACCGTATGTATATAACTATAATATGCACATGAAAATTACAGATGTGCTGCTATAGAAGAATCACTTATTATTCTTTCTAAGTACTGTGTATGCCATGCACCAAACACACACCCCAATAAAACTGATCAAGATGGGAAGACAGAAGGTGCAAATCAACAGTACTAAGACTGAACTGGGGCACATAAATACAGATAGAGCAGATAAATACAGATACGCAGAGCTTAAAATGGTCAGAGAACATTAAAAACATCTTTAGGATCACAAATTGATAAATTCCTAGAAAAATGTAACTTAACAACAGTGGCTCAGGAAGAAAAAGTAAACCTGACTGGTCCTAAACTCTTTAAGGAAATTGAAACACAAAACAAAATTTTCCTTTGAGAGAATGTCAAGTCCAGGTGATTCTGCTGATAACTTTTACCAGACATTCACAGAAGAAATAATTCCAACTTTGCACAAACTCTTCTAACTAAGAGAGATGAAGTGAATATGCCTTAACTAATTTATTGAAACTGGAATCGATTTGTATAGTCATGAGAGCAAAACCAGACAAAAATGTACAAGAGGAGTATCCTTGGTATTCATACAGCTGAAAGAACTGAGGTGTAGTTACCACAGTCATTTCTCTCCAGGAACTTGGGTTTGAAGTGCCAGATTAAAGTTCTCTATGTGGGGCACTCTGTGAGCAAGTCAAACTAGACTAAACACAAAGGAGAAAAAGGAAATTTGACACCCCCTGGATTAGAATAGTGTGTGTCCTAGCAAATCACCAAAGGCTAGCCAAATCCTTGTGGAGAGACCATGAGTCCCTGACAAAGGTCTGTGAAAGGCAATAGAGAATAGATCAAGCCCTGAGCCTTTGGAGTGGAAGCACTGACTCCAAGACCCTAGACTACCAGAGAACTAACCCTAGGGAGTATCAAATAGTGAGAACTCACACAAAGGAAACCACTTGAATACAAGACCCACCATCACCCAACCACCAGTAGCACCCTGTGCAGGACACCTCACCTAAACAGCAAACAAAACAAAAATACAAACCCAGTCATCAGCAGACAGGATCACCACCTCACTCAGCCTTGCCCATCAGAGGAAAAGCAAGCAAACAAACAAAAACCCAGCACAAATCCCACCTGATACAAAGCTTACACAAACCACTGGACCAACCTTCAGTTCAGTTCAGTCACTCAGTCGTGTCTGACTCTTTGAAACCTCATGAATTGCAGCACGCCAGGCCTCCCTGTCCATCACCAACTCCCGGAGTTCACCCAGACTCACGTCCATCGACTAACCTTAGGTGGGCAGAAACCAAAAGGAAGAAAGAATTCAACCTTGAAGGCTGAGAAAAGGAGACCTCAAACACATTAAGTTAAAAAATAAATAATGAAAAGGAAGAGAAATACTACACAAATGAAGGAACAAACTAGAAATACAGAAGTCCAAATACATGAAGAGAAAATAGGCAAACTACCTGAAAAATAATTCAGAATACTGATAGTAAAGATGATCAAAAACCTTGAAAACAAAATGGAGACAATGCAAGAATCTGTTAACAAAGACCTAGAAGAATTAAAGAATAAACACAGACAACACAGTTGCTGAAATTAAAAATACTCTAGAAGGAATCAATAGCAGAATATCTGAAACAGAAGAGCAAATCAGTTAGCTGGAAGAAAATGATGGAAATAACTTTTGAAGAGCAGAATAAAGTAAAAAGAAGGAAAAGAACTGAGGATAATCTCAGAGACCTCTGGAACAATATCAAATGCACCAACATTCGAATTATAGGGGTCCCAGAAGAAGAAGAGAAAAAGAAAGGGTATGAGAAAATTTTTGAAGAAATTATAGTTGAAAATTTCCCCAGCATGAAAAAGGAAATAGTCTCTCAAGTCCAAGAGGCTCAAAGAGTCCCATACAGGATAAACCCAAGGAGAAACATGCCAAGACACATACTAATCAAACTAACAAAGACTAAACACAAAGAAAGAATATTAAAAGCAGCAAGGGAGAAGCAACAAGTAACATACAAGGGAAACCCCATATGCTTAACAGCTGATCTTTCAGCAGAAACTCTGCAGGCCAGAAGGGAATGGTGGGATATATTTAAAGTACTGAAAGGGAAAAATCTACAACCAAGATTACTGTACCTGGCAAGGATCTCATTCAAAATTGATGGAGAAATAAAAAGCTTTCAGACAAGTAAAAGTTAAAAGAATTCAGTACCACCAAACCAGCTTTACAACAAATGTTAAAGGGACTTATATAGTCAAGAAATACAAGAGAAGAAAAAAGATCTACAAAATCAACCCCAAACAATTAAGACAATGGCAACAGGAACATATATATCAATAATTACTTTAATGTAAATGGATTAAATGCTCCAACCAAAAGACACAGACTGGCTGAATGGATAAAAAAACAAGACCCATATATATGCTATCTATAAGAAACCCATGTCAGACCTAAAGACACATACAGACTGAAAGTGAGGGGATGGAAAAATATATTCCATGCAAATGGGAAGCAAAAGAAACCTGGAGTAGTAATCCTCATATCAGACCAAATAGACCTTAAAATAAAGAAGATTACAAGAGATAAGGAAGGACACTACATAATGATCAAGGGGTCAATCCAAGAGGAAGACATAACAATTGTAAATATCTATGTACCCAACATAGGAGCACCTCAATACATAAGACAAACACTAACAGACATAAAAGGAGAAATTGACAGTAACACAATAATAGTAGGAGACTTTAACACCCCACTCACACCATGGACAGATCATTAAAACAGAAAATTAATAAGGAAACACAAGTCTTAAATGATACATTAGATGAGATGGATCTCATTGATGTCTTCAGGACATTGCATCCAAATGCAGAAGAACACCCCTTCTTCTCAAGTGCACATGGAACATTCTCCAGGATAGACCACATCTTGGGTCACAAATCAAACCTCAGTAAATTTAAGAAAATTTAAATCATATCAAGCATCTTCTCCAACCACAACACTATGAGACTAGATATCAATTACAAGAAAAAAACTGTAAGAAACACAACACATGGAGATTAAACAACACATTTCTAAATAACCAGCAGGTTACTGAAGAAATCAAAAGGGAAATAAAAAAATTTCTCAAAACAAATGACAATTGAAAACATGACAACTCAAAACCTATGGGATGCAGCAAAAGCAGTTCTAAGAGGGAAGCAATACAATCCTACCTCAAGAAACAAGAAAAACATTGAATAGACAACATAACTTTACACCTAAAACAACTGGAAACAGAAGAACAAAAAAAAGCCCAAAATTAGTAGAAGGAAAGAAATCATAAAAATTCAAGCAGAAATAATGAAAAAGAAATGAAAGAAACAATAGTAAAGATTAATAAAACAACAATTGGTTCTTTGAGAAGATAAACAAAATTAAGAAACCTTTAGCCAGACTCATCAAGGAAAAAAGAGAGAAGAATCAAGTCAACAAAATTAGAAATGAAAAAGGAGAGGTTACAACAGACAATGCAGAAATACAAAGGATTATAAGAATCCATTATGAACAACTGTATGGCAAAAAATGGACAACCTGGAAGAAATGGACAGGTTCTTAGAAAAGTTCAACCTTCCAAGACTGAACCAGGAAGAAACAGAAATTATGAACAACCAAATTACAAGCACTGAAATTGAAGCTGTGATCAAAAATCTCCCAAAAAACAAAAGCCCAGGATCAGATGGCTTCACAGGAGAATTCTATCAAACATTTAGAGAAGAGCTGATGCCTATTCTTCTAAAACTCTTTCAAAAAAATTTCAGAGGAAGGAGTACTTCTAAACTCATTCTACAAGGCCACCATCCCCCTGATACCAAAACCAGAAACAAAGACAACACAAAATAAGAAAACTACAGGCCAATATCACTGATGAACATAGATGCAAAAATCCTCAACAAAATTCTAGCAAACAGAATTCAGTAACACATCAAAAAGCTCATACACCATGATCAAGTTGGGTTTATTCCAACAATGCAAGAATTCATCAATATACACAAATCAATCAATATGATACACCATAATAACAAATTGAAAGATAAAAACTATATGATAATCTCAATAGATGCAGAAAAAAACTTTTGACAGAATTCAGTACCCATTTATGATTAAAACTCTTCAAAAAATGGGCATATAAGGAACCTACCTCAACACAGTAGAAGTCATATATGATAAGCCTACAGCAAACATTATTCTCAATGGTGAGAAACTGAAAGCTTTCCCCCTAAGATCAGGAATAAGACAAGAGTGTCCATTTTCACCATTATTATTCAACATAGTTCTGGAAGTCCTAGCTACAGCAATCATAGAAGAAAAAGAAATAAAAGGAATCCAGATGAGAAAAGAAGAAGTAAAGCTCTCACTGTTTGCAGATGATATGATACTGTACATGGAAAGCCCTAAAGATAGTATCTGAAAATTACTAGAGGTACTCAGTGAATTTAGCAAAATTGAAGGATACAAAATCAATACACAGAAATCACTTTCATTTCTATATACTAACAATGAAAAATCAGAAAGAGAAATTAAGGAATCAATCCCATTCACCATTGCAACAAAAAGAATTAAATATCTAGGAGTAAACTTACCTGAGGAGACAAAAGAACTGTACACAGAAAATTATGACACTGATGAAAGAAATCAAATATGACATAAATAGAGAGACATAAACATGAAAAGATATTTCATGTTCCTGGGTAGGAAGAATCAATATTGTGAAAATGACTATACTACCAAATGCAATCTACAGATTCAATGTGATCCCTATCAAATTTCCAGTGGCGTTTTTCACAGAACTAGAACAAAAAAATTTCACAATTCATATGGAAACACAAAAGACCCCAAATAACCAGTCTTGAGAAAGAAGAATGGAGCTGGAGGAATCAACCTTCCTGACTTCAGATTATACTACAAAGCTACAGTCATCAAGACAGTATGGTATTGGCACAAAAACAGAAATATAGACCAATGGAACAAGATAGAAAGCCCAGAAATAAACCCATGTAGCTATGGGTACCTTATTTTTGACAAAGGAGGCAAGAATATACAATGGGGCAAAGACAGCCTCTTCAATAAATCATGCTGGGAAAACTGGACAGCTACATGTAAAAGAATGAAATTAGAACACTTCCCAACACCATACACAAAGATAAACTCAAAATGGATTAAAGACTTAAATGTAAGACCAGAAACTATAAAAGTCTTAGAGGAAAACATAGGTAGAACACTCGATGACATAAAGCAAAGCAAGATCCTCTATGACCCACTTCCTAGAGTAATGGAAATAAAAACAAAAGTAAACAAGTGGGACCTGATTAAACTTAAAAGCTTTTGCACAGCAAAGGAAACTATAAGCAAGGTGAAAAGACAATCCTCAGAATGGGACAAAATAGCAGCAAATGAAATGACTGACAAAGGATTAATTTCGAAAATATACAAATAGCTCATACAACTTACTGCCAGAAAAACAAACAACCTAATCAAAAAGTGAGAAAAAGACCTAAATAGACATTTCTCCAAAGAAAGCATACAGATAGCTAACAAACACATGAAAAGATGCTCAACATCACTCATTACTAGAGAAATGCAAATCAAAACTACAATGAGATATCACCTCACACCAGTCAGAATACGTACGTGAAGTTGCTCAGTCATGTCTGACTCTTTGCGACCCCATGGACTGTAGCCTACCAGGCTCCTCTGTCCATGGGATTTTCCAGGCAATAGTACTGGAGTGGATTGCCATTTCCTTCTCCAAAGGATCTTCCCAACCCAGGGATCGAACCTGGGTCTCCCGCATCATAGACAGATGCTTTACTGTCTGAGCCACCAGGGAAGTCCATCATCAAAAAGTCTACAGACAATAAATGCTGGAGAGGGTGTGGAGAAAAGGGAACACTCTTGCACTGTTGGTGGAAATATAATTGATACAGCCACTATGGAAGACGGTATGGAGATTCCTTAAAAAACTAGGAATAAAACCACCATATGACCCAGCAATCCCACTCCTGGGCATATACCCTGAGGAAACTAAAATCGAAAAATACACATGTATCCCATTGTTCATTGCAGCACTGTTTATAATAGCTGGAACATGGAAGCAACATAGATATCCATCAACAGGTGAATGGATAGAGAAGTTGTACATATACACAATGGAATATTACTCAGCCATAAAAAGAAATGCATTTGAGTTGGTTCTGATGAGGTGGATAAACCCAGAACCTATTACACCGAGTGAAGTGAGTCAGAAAGAGAAAGATAAATATTGTATTCTAATGCATATATATATGGAATCTAGAAAAATGGTACTGAAGAATTTATTTACAGGGGAGAATTGGAGAAAGAGACATAGAGAATAGACTTATGGACACGGGGAGAGGTGAGGAAAGGGTGAGATATATGGAAAGAGTAACATGGAACTTATATTACCATATGTAAAATAGATAGCCAATGGGAATTTGCTGTTTGGCTCAGGAAACTCAAACAGGAGCTCTGTATCAACCTAGAGGGGTGGGATGGGGTGGCATACGGGAGGGAAGTTTAAAAGGGAGGGGATATATGTGTACCTACAGCTGATTCATGTTGAGGTTTGACAGCAAACAACAAAGTTCTGTAAAGCAATTATTCTTCAATAAAAAATTTGATTAATAAAAAAAGTTAGTTACAATCTAAGAATACACTACCAAAATCATTATGTAAACAAATTTAAATATGGTTTAAAAAAATAGGAGGGAAAAGAAAAAAAATGGTACAAGAAAGAAGAACTTCTAACCAATTTCACTCATGAATATAGCTGTTAAAAGCAAGTATTAAAAAAAAATAAATAAATAAAAGCAAGTATTAGCAAATAGATTCAAGGATTATATGAGAAAGATAGTTTATTCTGGAAAATCTATTATAATTTTTCCCATCGGTTGCTTAAAGGGAAAAAATGATGTGATTGCCCCAAATCAATGAAGAAAAGCAAGTTGTAAAATTTAATATTCATCTATAATTTTAAAAAAACCTTAAACTGATTAGATATTCTTTTCTAAGAATATCCTTAATTGAATGAAGATAATTTATTTAAAACAAACAAGCAAAACTACAACAAAACTCAAACAATGGTGAAGCATTAAAAACATTCTTTTTAAAATTAGGAACAACTCAAAGACACCAAGTCTAGTCAGTGCAATAAGACAATAAAGGAAAGAAACATTATAGAATTGAAAAGGCAGAAGTAAAACAGAAACCATTCTGGATAAACAACAAAGTCCTACTGTATAGCACAGGGAACAATATTCAATATCCTGTACAAATCATAATGGAAAAGAGTATAAAAATAATATATATTTGTGCAACTTGGTCACTTTGCTGTATAGCGGAAATTAAACACAATAGTTTAGATCAACTGACTTCAATAAGATTTTAAAAAGAAAAAAGAAATCATTGTAGATGCATTTGACTGTCTTGTTAGAAAATCCTAAGGAATATACAGATACATTAATAAAGGATTTTAGAAATGTGGCTACATAATCAAAACCCAAAGATCATTCCTACAATGTTGCCACACCACCAACAGTGAAAACCAGGTAATAAAACAACACCATTTGCAGTGGTACTTGGGAATAGACATAATAAAAATGAGCAAGACTTTTGTAGAGAATGTTATAAAATTTGCCTAGCAGATATTAAAGACTTAAACAAATGGAGAATTATAGCATGCTTTTGGAGACATAACCTCCCTTTTTTTACTCCCCAGCTTTATTGAGCTTTATAATTGACATATAATGTTGAGTAACTATAACATGTTGATTTGATACACATATATATTGCAATTTGGAGGTTACCACCACAGTGTTAGCTAACGTCTCCATCATGTCATATGATTGCTTTTTCTTTTTTGTGGTGAGCACATTTAAGATCTAGTCTCTTAGCAAATTTCAAGTAAATAGTCAGCATTGTTAACTGTCATTGCAATGCTGTGCATTAGATGGCCAGATCTTATTCATCTTCTAACTGAAAGTTTGTACTTTTGACCCAACATCTTCCCCACTCCTCCAATCCCTGGTAACCATCATTCTGCTCTCTTTTTCCACAAGTTTGGTTTTTTAAGATTCCACATAGAAGTGATATCATACCATATTTGTCTTCTTCTGTCTGACTTATTTCCATAACCTGTTAAAGATACCAATTCTCCCCTAAGCGACCCATAGATTTAATGTTATTCCAATGAAAATTTCAACAAGGTGTTGGATTTGGTGGGATTTAGCAAACTGAACATTTTGCTGGTTGTAAAATAGTACATACAATAAGATTTCATTTTGTAAAAGGAAAACATGCACATTCACTGCAGGCATAAGTGGTCTGGAAAAAATTTTGGGTGGAGGGAGTATGTATTTTCTATCACTGTGTATCTAGCAGTATAAAACAGCACCTATTTATTAACTCAAGGTTCTGTAAGTCAGAAGTCTGCCATGGTGTGGCTGAGTTTCCTGCACAGGATATCACAAGGCTAAAATCAAGATATGGACTGGGTTTAGTTCTTGTTTGGAAGCTCAGCAGGAACATCTGCTTACAGACATAATCTGTTTCTTGTTGGCAATTTTTTTTTCAGCTCCTTGGGGTTGTAGGACTGAGGTGCTGCTTCCTTGCTGTCAACTGTGAGCTATTCTCAATACTTACAAGCTGCGCACATTCCTTGCCATGGAACTCACTCCATCTTCAAACCAGCAATGGTGCAGTGAACCCTCCATGCTTCAAATCTCTGACTCCCTTTTTTGTGACCAGTCAGAGAAAACCCTGCTTTTAAAGAGCTCATGTGATTAGATCAGGCCTACCGAAATATTTTCCCTATTTTGAGGCCAGCTAGTTTGGTACCTTAATTACATCTGCAAATCCTCTCCCTGGCAGTGCCCAGTATTTGACTGAATAGCTGCAAGAAGGTGTGTATGTATCAGGGGCCTGGAATTTAGGTGGGAGATTGCATTTTAGAATTCTGCCAATCACAGTGAGATTGCAAATATGCGTATACGTGTGTATTTATATATTTTACAATTGTTTGACATTGACTTGTTGAATTTCAAATTCTTTATTAGGCATAATATTTGTTTTATGTCCTTGGTATACAACCTTACCAATAAATCATTTTTAAATAAGAAAGTTGTTGAACATTATCAAATGCTTTCTCTGTATCTATTAAAATGATAGTATTATTTTCTCCACTAAACCAGAATTATAGTGAATTACATTGGTGGGTTTTCTGATATTAAACTATCCTTTTGTTTATGGAACACAGTGTTTTATTTAAATGTTTTAAAAATTAAATAAAATTTAAACAGGGGGCAGGGTCCTTGTTTCTCCTAGAGGAATAGACGTAACAGTATCTTTGAATTCTTCAGTAGGAACTAAGGCCCCCATCCAGGTGGAGGATGGTAACTTCAGGCTGAGCACAAGATTCCTGAAGCACCGCCCTGTTACCTCACCACTAAACAATCAGGAGAAAGTCCACATATAGAGGAAGATGCAACGATTCTGACCCTCTCCCCAAATGATTCTCCCTTTAAAAAGTTCATGGTTGAGCAGAATCTTCAGAGTTGGTTTTTGGACACAAGTCTACCTTCTCCCCATGTTATTTTTCTAAATAAAGGAAAATTTCCAGGAGCTTCCCTGGTGGCTCAGATGGTAAAGAATCTGCCTGCAATCCAGGAGACCTGGGTTTGATCCCTGGATTGGGAAGGTCCCCTGGAGAAGGGAATGGCTACCCACTTGAGTGTTCTTGCTTAGAGAACTCCATGGACAGAGGAGCCTGGCAGGTTACAGTCTATGGGATCACAGAGCCCGACACGACTGAGTAACTGTCACTTCCTTACCAACCAATACTTGCCTCTCAAATATTGACTTTTAAGCCACAAGCAGCCAAGCCTGAGTTTGGTAATGGTACGTGCCTGACCGCAGGAAGTTCTATTTGACCTGTTTGTCACCGCATTCCACTCCACAAGATCGTAACTTGTGTACAAATAAATCCGTTTGAGTCAGCCATCAGGCTATGAGTCCAGGCTTCACCTGTTACATTCCTGCTGGGCACCTCCATCACTTCTCACACCCTTCCTGCAAAGACTGGGCTATTCCTTTCAAAGAAAGTTTGTCAAAACTTTGATGTAACAGAAGATGATACTAGGGAACTTAAAACTAGATGCCAGATATATTGACTTGGAAGTCGTGAGGCCCAAGTCTTGAGATTTGGGTGCTCTAGAGTGTTCTGGCAGAGAAGGCAATGGCACCCCACTCCAGTACTCTTGCCTGGCAAATCCCATGGATGGAGGAGCCTGGTAGGCTGCAGTCAATGGGGTCGCTAAGAGTCGGACACGACTGAGCAACTTCACTTTCACTTTTCACTTTCATGCATTGGAGAAGGAAATGGCAACCCGCTCCAGTGTTCTTTCCTGGAGAATCCCAGGGATGGGGGAGCCTGATGGGCTGCCGACTATGGGGTCGCACAGAGTCGGACACGACTGAAGTGACTTAGCAGCAGCAGCAGCAGCAGCAGAGTGTTCTGGTGTCAATCACACTTTCTTTAACTCTCCAACACCAACTGGGAGCCCTGCAATTCAATTCAGTTCAGATACTAACTGCCTGAAGTTAATGCAGACCCCACAACTTAAGGGCTCAGTGTTACCGGACGGCCCCCACATTAGAAGCCAGGTGCAAGTCCTGGGCCACCTGTGCTTCTGACCAACTGGCCCCACAGTTGCAGGAGAGAAAGTGGGGCATGAGAGGTCGGTCACGTCTCAGGGCTTGGGCTAGTCCTGGGATTGGCTGCTGAATGTGGGTTCTTGGTTTTGAATTCTTGGAAAGAATTCAAGAGTAAGCCATAGTAAAGTGAAAGAAGGTTTATTCAGGGAGATGCAAACCCCACAGACAGAGTGTGGGCCATCTCAGAAGGTGAGAGACACCAGGGTACAGTGTTGCCAGTTTTTATAGGAGTGGGTAATTTCACAGGCTAATGAGTAGGAGGATTATTCCAACTATTTTGGAAAAGGGATGGGGATTCCAAAGAATTAGGCCACCACCCACTTTTTGGCCTCTTATGGTTGGCCTTTCATGGTGCCTGTGGGTGTGTTATTTAGCTTGCTGTGTACGACAATGGGCACATACTGAGCATATGTGCTCAGTGGCTAAGTCGTGTCTGACTCTTTGCCACCCCAGGCCAGGTAGTTGACTCAGGCACCATCTTGGACCTATGTATGTGTTCAGTCACTAAATCAGGTCTGACTCTTTGCCATCCCATGGACTGCAGCACATCAGGCCTCCCTGTCCTTCACCATCTCCCAGAGTTTGCTCAAATTCATGTCCATTGAGTTGGTGATGCCATCCATCTCATCCTCTGTTGCCCTTTTTCTCCTGCCCTCAATCTTTCCCAGCATCAGGGTCTTTTCCAATGAGTCAGCTCTTCGCATCAGCTGGCCAAAGTATTGGAGCTTCAGTTTCAGCATCAGGCCTTCAGTGGATATTCAGGGTTGATTTTCTTTAGGATTGACTGGTTTAATCTTGGACCTAGTTAGTTCTAACCAGTTTACGTCATGTTCTCAACAGCAGCATCATTTTTATTAACATTATACCCTGTCCCCTTCCTGTCTCACCACCACTCCCTCCTAAATTTTGATTACTTGCTAGAACCCAGGAAGGCACTTTTCCTATGCTTATCAGTTTATTATGAGAGACACAACTCAGGAATGCTGAATGGCAGAGATGCCCAAAGCAAGATCTGAGGGAATGGGGACTGAAGGGTGGCTGCTGGGAGCTGCTACTGCCCTCTCTGTGCGTGCACACAACTCTCACAGTTTTCCCCCGTATTCACCATCTCACCATCAAAACTTGTTGTTCAAGAGTTTTTATAGAGTTTAATCTTCACCTCCCTCCCTTCCCCTCTATGGACACACCATTTGGTCCTCTGGTGACCAGCTCCATCAGAGGCAATCTAGGGCCCCCACCCAGAGTCACCTTTTTAACAAAAACTCAAGTGTGATCAAAAGGAGCTCACACCTTTTGTTAATGAATGGCAAAAGACACTCTCATGGCTCAGGGAAGTACAAGGGTTTTAGGAACTCTGTGCCAGAAACAGGGGGCAAAGACCAAATATATTTCATATTGCTGTAGGAAGGGGGGCCCCTTCCAGAGCTCAAGAGTGGGCTCTTGTCTAACACTCAGAAATGAATTGTCCAAGGGGACACACATGCTGACAAAGCAAGAGACGTTATTAGAAAAGGGTGCCCGGACGGAGAACAGTAGGGTAAGGGAATCCAGGAGAGCTGCTTGCCAAGTGGCTCACAGTCTCTGGTTTTTTGGGGATGGGATTAGTTTCTGGGCTGTCTTTGGCCAATCATTCTGACTCACGGTCCTTCCTGGTAGCGCACGCATTGCAGGGATTGAACTCGTGTCTCCTGCTTTGGCAGGCAAATTCTTTATCACTGAGCCACCAAGGAAGTCCTTATTTAGTTTTCAATATTTAAAATTTGGAGACTTCGGCTTTCTCTTAAAACATGAGGAGGGACCATGATACTAGTGCATTGGCACCAGCTGTCTGGAGGTAAACGGAGCTGCCTTTGGAGGCAGACCTGCCCTCTCCAGTTTATCATGGTCCCCTCCCCGTCCCGTAGCCTTCCTGACCCCAGGAGACTAACACCATCTACACCTGGGTTTTCTGTTTGAATAACTCTGGGTTCATCAAGTGTTCCTGAAACAGAGGAGCAGCTAAGGGAAAGATGAATTCAAGCTCCCACTTTTGGCAACACAGCTAGTCTCAAAATACCTTTGGAGTCCCTTTCCCATAATAGTCAATTTAAAGATTTTTTTCCCTCATGTGCACCGTCAAGGAGGAGGCCAGTGGAAGTCCTAGGAATCTCTTTTGGAGCACAGGCCACCACATTTCCCCTGGTATACATGTCAATGACAGACTGGTAGTATAAATACTTATAATATGTAGGTAACATTCTGTCTTCATACCATCACTGTGTTTTCATTTTGTAAGTTCCATGTTTAGGGCGTTGGGTGTTTCTAACTTAGCAGGTGGCACCGGTGGCAGGAAATATTTCTCTGGCATGTAGACTGCTTCTGAGCTCTTCCCATTGCCACTTGGGGTAACACTTACTTCCACACTTCTTTTGTGAGTGTTCTGCTCGAGACTTTTGGCTGTTGAATTCCTTTGTTAATAGCTGTAAAAATATCATGGTGGAAATTTTCAACATCACTAAAGAGCTCATGGCAATGGGCGGGGGGGGAAAGGTGCCTTTTTCATGGATGTTTCAGAGTGGACTAAAAGAAAAAAAAAATACAAATTCGAATTCCTCAGAGAACTGACTGTGTTGAAATATTTACAGAAGGTCAAGGAGTTCTTTCCCCTGGCCCTGAGTGGAGACATGAAGCTGCGGCCGCGGTGAAGCGAGGCCGGCCTTTCCTTCCAGCCTTGTTTATTCTGGAAATAACTCTGGAAAAGGCCTCATATGGTTCCCCAGAGACCTGGAGGTGGGCCTGTGTCAGATCATGACAAATCCTAACAAACCGTTCCTCTGAATCGTTGAGCAAAATGTATAAAAAAGATCTTTCTTAGAACTTCCAGACAGACCTGAGGGACTAGAAACAAACTTGAAAGTGTGAGGAAGTCAGAGGACGGAGCTAGACCAAAAAAACACATTTAACCCAACTTTACAACTGCGTTAGATAGTGGAATTTTACACAGTCACTGAAATCCAAGGGTTTGAAGTGGATTTTGAAATGCTTATTTTCATCCATTTCTAGCTCCGTAATGAAGTCATTCCTTGAGGACCGGGCCAGCTGTCCCTTCTCTGCGGGTCTCTGTCTTTTGAGACTCTCCTCCCTCCACCCCCACTTGGCAGCTTGTCTTTTACACCCGGTGCCTGCCCCGAGCCTGGTAGGAGGGCAGCACCCTTGGCTGTTGGATAAACAGAACTTTACATCCAATGGAACTCTCAAGAATGATGAAGGGATGGATGGTCATGAACAAGTCTGTCCCCAGGAGAGCCTAATACATGCTATTGATCATTAATATGATTTCTTGCTATAAAATTCTTAAAATTTTTTAAATTGAAGTATGGTTGACTTACAATATTGTGTTAGTTTCAGGTGTATAGCAAATTGATTCAGTTATACATATATACATATTCTTTATCAGATTCTTTCCCATGGTAAGTTATAGTTGTTGTTCAGTTGCTAACTCGTGTCTGACTCTGCTACTCTGTGGACTACAGCACGCCAGGCTTCCTGCCCTTCACCATCTCCCAGAGTTTGCTCAAACTCATGTACGTTGCGTCAGTGATGCTATCCAACCATCTCATCCTCTGCCACCCCTTCTCCTTTTGCCTTCAATCTTTCCCAGCATCAGGGTCTTTTCCAGTGAGTTGGCTCCTCACATCAGGTGGCCAAAGTATTGGAACTTCAGCTCCAGCATCAGTCCTTCCAGCGAATATTCAGGGTTGATTTCCTTTAGGATTGACTGGTTTGATCTCCTTGCTGTCTAAGGGACTCTCAAGAGTCTTCTCTACCTCCATAAGTTAATGTTATTATATAATGTTAGTATAAGATATTGAATATAGTTCCCTGTGCTATATAGTAGGTCTTTGTTGTTTATCTATTTTATATATAGTAGTGTATATATATTAATCCCAAATTCCTAATTTATCCCTCCTTCCTCTTTCCCCTTTGGTAACCAAGATTATTTTCTATGTCTGTGGAAAAAACCTAAGTGTCCATCAATGGATGAATGAATAAAGAAGATGTGGTATATATGTAATGGAATATTACTTGGGCATAAATAAGAATGAAATAATGCCATTTGCAGCAATATGGATGGATTTAGAGATAAGCATATGAAATGAAGTAAGTCCAGACAGAGAAAGACAATATCATATACTACTTATTTGTGGAGTCTAAAAAATGATACAAATGAACTTATTATTTAAAATCATTTTAATTCAAAGGCACTCTGACTCATAAAGCACTTATAAAATTGGGACTGGTCCTCCAAGAGTCGCTGAGGTCACTGTGGACATCTGGTGCTTTCGTTCCTCTCCTTTTCTCTCATTATTTTGATCAGTCTCTGTCCTCTTCCCATCTTCTTCTCTCTCAGAGCCAGGTCTTAAGACTTGGTGTAGGGTTAGGTGGGCTTCTCAGGTGGCACTAGTGGTAAAGAATGTGCCTGCCAATGCAGGAAACACAGGAGACATGGGTTCAATCCCTGGGTGGGGAAGATCCCCAGGAATAGGAAATTGCAGCCTGCTCCAGTATTTTTGCCTGGGAAATCCCATGGACAGTGGAGCCTGGGAGGCTACAGTCCATGGGGTTGAAAAGGAGTTGGACACAACTGAGAGGCTGAGCACCCATGCATGTAGGGGTAGGTGACCTAAAGTACATCAACCTTACTTCTTCCTCAAGATTTTCCAAGCTGGGTGGATCTGAGAGGGAAAATCAATTTTCCTCCATGCTTTCGGAGTTACTAGGATGTGGGACTGGAAGCTGCTGGCAACCAGAGCTCCTGCTACATGGAGAGAGAGAATCAGTAGAGAGATAAGATTTAGGCAGCTTCAAAGCCAAGCGGTCTGACTGATGGCTTGGTAGGTGAGAATGAGGGGACATTCAGGGGGCATCAGAAGCCATGGATCCTGTCTGCCTCTTAAGATAAACTCCATTCTTGCCTTCTGCAGTGTGCTTACCTGGGGCTGCCCAGACATCCTCTTACTAAGCTAGTTTGAATTCAGTTTGCATCACTGACAATGGGAAGAGTCTTGAAAGTACCACTAGGAAAGCCATAGTGGACTCCCCGTTGTGATCTGAAAATGCAGGCCAAACTTCAATGTTCATTAAAAAAATTATTTCAAACTTGAAAGTGCACATTTTGGTCTGTGTGAGGATTTGTCCATTTTAGGGTTTGGTGGCTTTAAAATTTTTTGTTGGTTCTCTTCTCACATTTTTTAACATTCGGTTTCTTTCCCAAACACAAGATACTTTCTGAAAGTGCTGGAACAACACAACCATGACGAGTGTGAGCATTTGAGTATTTACTGTGTACCAGGTGACTGAGCGACTTCACTTTCACTTTGCACTTTCATGCATTGCAGAAGGAAATGGCAACCCACTCCAGTGTTCTTGCCTGGAGAATCCCAGGGACGGGGGAGCCTAGTGGGCTGCCGTCTATGGGGTCGCACAGAGTCGGACACGACTGAAGTGACTTAGCAGCAGCAGCAGCAGCAGCAGCAGGTGCCACTCTATTTGCATTAACCCTTTTCACCCTCATGAAAGCCTATGAAACATAGTGTCACTTCCCCCATTTAACAGATGAGGCACAGAATGATTAAGCAGTTAACCCTGGGATTACTCAGCTAAGTTAGTGGCAGAGAGAAGGTTTGCACACAAGTTTGTTAGTTCAGAGATAGAGCTCTTTTTGTATTGAAAACCATTGATTTTGTTCAGTTATGATGATCATGTTTAAAACTGAATTATAAATTTCTAAGTTTTGGAAATAATTTTGTGCTATTTTTCAAGACAATGAAAAAGCTACAAATGTCCTGCAGTTCAGTTTAGTTCAGTTGCTCAGTTGTGTCTGACTCTTTGCGACCCCATGAATCGCAGCACGCCAGGCCTCCCTGTCCATCACCAACTCCTGGAGTTTACCCAAACTCATGTCCATTGAGTCAGTGATGCCATCCAGCCATCTCATCCTCTGTTGTCCCCTTCTTCTCCTGCCCCCAATCCCTCCCAGCATCAGGGTCTTTTCCAATGAGTCAACTCTTCGCATGAGGTGGCCAAAGTATTGGAGTTTCAGCTTCAGCATCAGTCCTTCCAATGAACACCCAGGACTGATCTCCTTTAGGATGGACTGGTTGGATCTCCTTGCAGTCCAAGGGACTCTCAAGAGTTTTCTTTAAAGGTATTCAACTCTATAACTTGAACTCACACATTTAAAAAAATATATGCATTTATTTATTTGGCTGCTCTTTGTCTTAGTTGCGGCATGTGGGATCTCTAGTTGCAACATGTGAACTCTTAATTGCGGCATGTGGGATCTAGTTCCCCTACCAGGGATCAAGCCTGGGCTCCCTGCACTAGGAACTCAGAGTCTTAGCCACCGGACCATCAGGGAAGTCCCTGAACTGGTGTATTAAGAGACTCTAGCCCACAGAGGTTTTCCTCTGCTTTTCTGTGGTAGAGGTACATTCCCACTTCTGTACCAGCTGGACCATCCTATGGATGGATCTTCATGTAAGTACTGACTTCACCAAAAAACCAAACTGGTAGCAGTCTGATCGTGAGGAATGGGTCTGAAATGGAAGAGGGGAATGTTGTGAAGTCCCCAGGTCTCCTTTCAATTCTTCACAGCATTGTATCACCACCCCTTGTGCATTTGGTGAGTAAAGAACCTCATCTCTCTGGCCAGCTTTTCATCCTGCAATGGTGTACAATGGATGAATAGAAATGGTTAAAATGTTCAGCCCCATTTGCTAATGTCCCAGAAGCACATCGAAAGCAGGAAAAGTTCAACCAAGGTTCATCCCTCTGTCATTCCAGTGAAACATTTCATGCAGTTGCTGGGGAATTAGGTTGAAACCCATAGTTGTCATCCGGGGACTTTGGTGAAGTGTTCATTTCTTACCTGTTACCATTTCCTTTTTGAGCAACTGCAAAAACAGTGATCTCCTTAAGTCTCGAGCAGAAGGGAAGAGGGGACTCAAACACCCTTGACCCTGTCATTTCCTGTGAGATTGTGAAACAAAAAAGGTAAACATTTAAGGGGATGTGGTAACTGGGAACAATTGTCCCCATTGTGGAAGGAATACTGGTTTCTTTTTTACACAAACTCTTCCTAGTGGAAAGGCTGAACTGAAGAAGTCAGCTCTGCCATGGGCCCTCGAGGTTGCCCGGATTCACAGGGAGAAAATCCAGGGAGATTTGATTTGTGGGAAGTGTGTAGACTTTGAAGGGGTTGGGCTGCAGCATCCTTGGGTCACATAGAACAGTTGTCTTTAAAGGAAGTCCTTCTGAGTGCTTCAGGCCTGGCATCCTTCTACGAGGATCCGCATCACTCAACAACCTCATTACTGAGAGTCTGAAACTTGGGTGACCGTGCTGTAATCCGAGACCCCTTGCTCAGAAGCCCTTGGCAGCTCTCTGACTTTCTTCCTTTTTAGGTTTCTCTACTGCGAGCCCTTCACAGAACAAGGTCATGGTGATCTATGGCAGAGGCTCACGCCAGGCCTCTCCAGGCCTCCTTAGCCAAGACACAAGAGTCTTTTTGCAAAATCTCAGGATAGTTCCGTGATGGAGGGCAAAGGGCTCCAGCAGAACCAATTCAGCAGTGTCCCTTGGTCTTTATTTTTAATTATTTGACTGAAAGAATTCCATAGGGACTTCCCTGGTAGTCCAGTGGTTAAGACTCCTCATTTCCAATGCACAGGACATAGGTTTGATCCCTGGTCTGGAAACTAAGATCTGACATGCTGTGTGGCATGATACTCCTGTCCTCCAAAATAAATAAAAGTGTAAAAAAAAAAAAAAGACTTCCTTGGTGGTTCAGAGAATCTGAGTTAAAGAATCTGCCTGCAATTGCAGGAGAACTGAGTTCAATTCTTGGGTCAGAACTGAGTTCTGGAGAAAGGAATGGTTACTCACTCCAGTATTATTGCCTGGAGAACCCCACGGACAGAGGAGTCTGGTGGGCTATAATCCATGGGGTCACAAAGAGTCAGACATGACTGAGTGACTACACACTTAACTTCAAAAAAGAAAAAAAGAGTTCCATAACTACAGGGAAAGACTTCTTTGGGGTCAGGGTGAACTATTTTTTTTGTCCATTCAGCAAATTCTTACTCAGGAATTACTGTGTGTGTGTATGTGTATGTGTGTGTGTGTGTGTGTATGTATGTTTCTGCCCCAGGTTCTACCATTTTATCTTTGACTTTGGTTCTTGACACAGAGCTCCTAAAAACCCTTGTAATTTTCTGAGTGAGAGAAGCACCTTTTGTTAAGCGGTAGCTCCTGGATGGCTCCAGGGTAGGGATCAGTCACCAGAAGACCAAGCCATGATTAGAAGCTTGGCACCTTCAGCGTCGCCTCCCATTCTCTAGAGAAGAGAGAGGAGCTGGAAAATGGCTTAAGGATCCATCGTGCTGCCATGATGGAGTCTCCATAAAAATCCCCAAAGTACAGGGTTCAGAGAGCTTCCTGTTGGTGAACACATCCCCCGACCAGCATGGTGACACACTCGCCGCCAACTCCTGGGCACAGTAGGTTCCTGGGCTGGGGACCCTTGGGACCTTGTGTACTTCTTCACTTGTACACGCTATCCTTTTTTGTATAGTAAACCAATAAATGTTAGTGTTTTCTTAAGATCTATGGGTCTTTCTAGCATCTGCTCAAATCCAAGAAGGGGAGTGTAGGAATCCTGATTCATAACCAGCCAGTCAGAAGCACAGATGACAACCTGGATTTGCAGCTGGTGACTGGAGTGGGGGATGTCTTGTGGGACTGAGCCTTTGCCCTTTGGGACAGAACAGAACTGAGTTGAATCATAGAACATGCAGTTGGTGTCTGCAGGAGGGCTGGACTATTGTCTGGTGTGGGAAAACCCACACACATCTGGTGTCAGGAGTGAAGAATTGAGAGTAGGAGAAAATAGTGTGGTTTTCCTAAACAACCTGGAATTGCCCTAATCTCTGGGCATACAATATTGCTGAAGCTGAAGCTCCAATAATCTGGCCACCTGATGTAAAGAGACAACTCATTAGAAAGGACCCTGATGCTAGGAAAGATTGAAAGCAAAAGGAAAAGGGGGTGGCAGAGGATGAGATGGTTAGGTAGCATCATTGACTCAGTGAGCATAAATTTGAGCAAACTCCAATAGATAGTAGAGAACAGAGTTGCCTGGTGTGCTGTAGTCCATGGAGTCGAAGAGAGCTGGACATGACTTAGTGACTAAAAAACAATAACTGGGCATACAGTAGTGACCAAGTCAGACAATGTGTTCAGACTCATAGAATTCATAAGAAAATGGCCAGTAACAATTACAGTTTGATAAATACTTTGATGGGTAAACTCCAGGAGATAGTGAAGGACAGGGAAGCCTGGAGTGCTGCAGTTCATGGGGTCGCAAAGAGTCGGACACAACTTAGCGACTGAACAACAACAGCAGCAATGGGCCAAGTCGAGGGTCATGCAAAAATTCCCAAGGAGAGTTTCTGTCCTGGGTTTTTGGTTGGGAAAGGCAAAAAGAAGGAATGATTCATCCAGACCAGGGAAGGTCTCCCTCCTACTGTCTGTTTTCTTCTAGACTGACTTCTTTGAGGTGGTGAATGAACTCCTTTAAGACATATATTTAAGAGAAAATAATACGATGCCTTATTTATTTAAATTTTTGATATATTTTTACTAACCACACAGATCTACTGAAAAGTTGCAAATACAGTAGAAAAAAACTTTGTTCCTGAGCAATTTAAGAGTAAGTTGCCAATCTGATGACCCATCAAAACCAAATACGTCAGCTGGTACTTCTACAAACAAGGACATGCTCCTCCATAACTGCCATCGACCATCAGCATCAGGAAATTAGCTATGACTCATCACCATCACCATACTCTCAGACACCACTTGAGTTTGGTCAGTTGTTCCAAGAATGGCCTTTATGGTGAAAGGATCCAGTTCATGGTCATGTACTGATTGCGTCACATACCCTTCCTCACTGTTTCCTTGACCTTTGTGACCTTGTTATTTTTGAAGAGAATGGGACAGTTGTTTTGTAGACTGTTCCTCCACTTTCATTTGTCTGATGTTTCCTCATTCATCTATGTGTGTGTGCTCAGTTGTGTTCGACTCTTTGCATCCCCAAGGACTGTAATCCGCCAGGCTCTTCTGTCTACAGGATTTTTCCAGGCATGAACACTGGAGTGGGTTGTCATTCCCTTCTTCAGGGGAATCCTCACGACCCAGGGATTGAACCCATATCTCTTAACGTCTCTTACATTATAGCAGGTGGATTCTTTACCACTGCACTACCCAGGAAACCTGATATTTCCTCATGGTTAGATTTAAATTGTGCATCTTTAGTAGACACATCTCAGAGGTGAGATTGTGTTCTTTATGGCATCATCATGTGTGGTGCAGGATTGTGAATTGTTCCATCATTAGATAAAATGGCATTTGCTAGGCTTCTTCACCAGGAAACCACTCTTTTGCTCTCTGTGATTAATATGTATTTTTAAAAATTATGTTTATTTATTTATTTATTTGGCTGTGCCAGGCCCTACTTTGAAGCTGCAGCATGAAAACTCCCAGTTGCAGCATGTGAATCCAGTTCTCTGACCAGGGATGGAACCAGAGATGGAACCAGGGATAGAAGCCAGGCCCCCGCACCCCCTTGCTGGGAGCTTGGAGTCCCAGCCACTGGACCACCAGGGAAGTCTCAATATATATTTTGAGGGAGGAACTGAAAACATCCCATTTCTCATCAAGTCCTTAATTCAGTATGGATTCATGATTTTCTGTTTTATTCAATGGGTTATGTATGTACTCAGTCTCTCAGTTGTGTCTGATTCTCTGTGGCCCTGTGGACTGTAGCCCATCAGGCTCCTTTGTCCATGGGGTTTTCCAGGCAAGAATACTGGAGTGGGTTGCCCAGGGATCAAACCTGAATCTCTTGCATCTCCTGCATTGGCAGGTAGATTCTTTACCCCCTAGTGACACCTGGGAAGCCCTCAATGGGTTGTAATCCATTACAATTCTTTTTATGCTCAAATTGTGTTATATTTGAGCCCTTTCAAGCTGACTTCTGTGTCTTTGTGACATTTCCCTGTCATCCTTTGAACATTTCCATATCTTTTTCTGACACAGATAGATGTTCTAGGTTCGACTTCTACATACCCTGTCCTAGCCCTAGAACCAGCTGCTTCTCCAAGGAGCGTTTAGTGGAGAATGGTACTTAGAAACCAAGATCTGGGCACTAGGTGTGCTCATGGCTATGGAGCTATTGCTGCACCAAGAACCTCTTGGTAGACAGAGCTAGAAAATACATGAATGTGTCAACACACACACATTCATTTCTATGTGTATTTTTATTGACACCTTTGAGTTCACACCAACACCTTCAATTTCAACCCAATATCACAGGGCTCTTTCTCATCTTGTCTATTTCCATATTTGCAATTCCTTTCTCTTACAGTGAGAAACCTAGATCCCATTTTTCTAAGTATATTTACTTATTTGATCCATGCCCTGTATAGAATCAGTCTCCACCCCTCCTCCCCCATGTGGACTTCCTCCCTCTATTGGCTCTGACACCCCATCTGGACCTAGAATATGCACAGAATCCTGAGCTCTGAGTCCCCTCTCTGGGCCACCTCTCCTCACACACACCTCCTTTGCTCTATTGACCTTCATGAATTACAGACTTAATTATTGAGAAAGGGACAAGATGCTAAGAGAAGGAAAAAGGGAGAAAAAAAAAAGGAAAGGAAAGGGGAGACACATGAGGGAGGTCAGGAAGGCCACTTGCAAGCTTTTAGCTTCCGTTTCCTTCGTTGCACCTTTAAAGTACTGTGTTATCTATCATCACATCAGAATTCATGTTTACTTTGCGCAAGTGCTCCTGGTTCAGCAGCCTCTCCATTCCTCTCTCTACTTCCCTATCTGTATCCAAGAATCCATCCATCCTGGTCTCAGCTGCTCGTGGAGTTAGCTCCAGAGTGTGCAGTTCTGGACTATCTGGTTTGTCAGCGTCTTTGAAGAACCAGTTGTCTGAAAAGAATGAAGGATCTTAGCTTCCCTCCAGCAGAGCACGTAGAAGTTAAGCACAGGACATCTGATATCTCAGGTGTAATTCCATGCAATTATGAGATCATATCTCTGAAAGGGAAAAGGCAGTTAAATATATCCTTTAAGGTTTTGTTCTCTTGTTAATATGCGAGTTAGCACCATTTTTTGTTATTCAGATAATTTCGTCATTTAAATAGGTTTTCAATACCTCAGTATTGCTCAGTTCAACTTTCCTAAAACTAATTAAGAATGTCAGAAAAACACAACTCAGTTAATATTAAGAATTTGAAAGTCTAAAGGTACTCCTTAAATTTAAGTATAACATTTCAAGATTCAACCTTCTTTAATTAATCAAGATTTAATGTCTGCTTCCATTAAAATTAATTAATAAACAAAACAAATCCTCAGAACAACTCGAGCTATAACATACTTCAGTTGAAAATTTAATTTTACGTTGCATCTGCCTTGAGAAGTGGTACATCTTAGGGATTTTTAAAATAGAAGTAAGACCAGGACAACTATAGAAAGTTCTAATATAAATGTCCAATCTAATATAAATGATCCTCATGCATGGATTATATGAGCACCTCAGAGCTCAAACGCCTCAAAGATAAGAATTGTCTTACTTAGGGCGACTCAGACCACTGAGATATGCTTCTGTCGGTGTCACAGGAAAATGACAAAGCTGGAATTGTAGTATTCATTTCAAGTAATATGAAATGCCATTTTCTAATGACATCAGAATTCTATTTAAAGCTTTTCAAATTCATCAGATGGTATAACTGGAGATGAAAACCGAACCTCCATAAGCATGCCATCTCTTGGAGTCTGGTTTGTCCAAGCTTTGCACCTCCTTCACATGTACACCCCTCCCCAGGAGCCGTTGGAGCCCTGTGAGCTCACAGATCACAGACCCTAACCACTGTCCCTGAGTTGAGGGAATTTGTCCTAGGATGGTGGCAAGAGGACTTGGTGGGGAGGTGCAGGTGGTAAGTGGTGATAAGGATTGGGAGAGCTTGGAGTAAAGATGTCCAGATTGGGTGGACATCAGGAGGGATTCAGAGGAGAAGGGTTGAAGAGCCAAAAGGCTAAGCTAATTGCCAAAGAAGTCTAAAATGCAATGATGTTACATTCACAAACATAATTCAGTACCTAAAAATACTATAATATCAAAAGGGAGTGAGGAGACTTCAGGGGAGTAATGGTACTGCTCACTATTTTGATTAGAATGATGGTTTCATGGATGTATGAACACACAAAGCTTTTCTAATTGCACACATTTACACAAATTTTTATTTTGGCTGTTCGGGGTCTTAGTTGCAGCCTGTGGGATCTTGGCTCTTCAGTCTTTGTTGAGGCATGCAGGATCTTTAGTTGAGGCATGTGGGATCTAGTTCCCTGATCAGGGATGGAACCTGGGTCCCCTGCATTGGGAGTGTGGAGTCTTAGCTACTGAATCATCAGGGAAGTCCCTAATTGTACACTTCCTAATGTGCACTTTATCTTTTGTCTGTTTTACTTTATGCCTTAAAATGTGTGTGCTAAGTCATTTCAGTCGTGTCCAACTCTTTGTGACCCTATGGACTATAGCCCACCAGTTTCCTCTTTCCACGGGATTCTCCAGACAAGAATACTGGAGTGGGTTGTCATTTCCTCCTCCAGGGGATCTTCCCAACCCAGGGATTGAACCTGAGTCTCTTACATCTCCTGCATAGGCAGGTGGGTTCTTTACTAGCACCACCTGGGAAGCCCTTATGTCTTAACAAAACTCTTTAAAAAATATGGTACACAGTAATGGTAGAAACCTGTACAACCATTGCTAGCTGTGTCAAAATCTGAGCAGGTCAACCTGATATTGAGCTTTCTGTTTGGACCTGGGAAGGGTCTGGACCAGTGATTTATTATAGAAATGAATGCTTTTGCCAAGTCATGGTAGCCTCACTATCTTAACTGCCTTCAGTGAGTTTTTTTCATGGGGGCTGGGAATTAAGCAGAGGGCTCTGATTTGTGTTTTAATTTTAATTAGTCCTTGCATGCAGGTTTCGGGGAAGAAAAAAATGTTTCCTCCACCCTCTTAGGTTCTGTGCTGAGGGACTTAGAATTAAACGAAAAAAGATAGTTTAAGGGGGGCAGAATATGCAAGTTTTAAACACATTTACATAAATGAGAGTTCACATTAACAAAGTGGAACTCAAAGAATCAGTAGATTTGGGGATATCATAAAAGATATCATTTTTAACCAAGGAAGGAGAGTTTGGGCTTCAAGAGATGATAAATCCTGGGGAAGAAGTAGAAAATACATGGGGGAACTAATGGAAGATAAAGGTTCTTATAGTTAGGGCTGTTGCTTGTTTGTTGAAATACTGATTTATTTATTTGGCTGTTACCAGGTCTTTCTAGGTGGTGCAGCTGGTAAAGAATCCTCCTGCCAATTCAGGAGACACAAGAGATTCTGGTTCGATCCCTGGGTTGGGAAGATCCCCTGGAGGAGGAAATGGCAACCTATTCCAGTATTCTTGCCTGGAAAATCCCATGGACAAAGGAGCCTGTCGGGCTACAGTCCATGGGCTTGCAAAGATTCAGATATGACTGAGCCCAGCATGCACACACACACACACACACACACACCCCAGGTCTTGGTTTCAGCATGTGGGGTTCCCTGAACGGGTATCAGACTCATGCCTCCTGCATTGGGAGCACAGAGTCTTAGACACTGGGCTGCTGGGGTAGTCCCCAGTCAGGTCTGACACCACCTTGGCTTGGTGTCATTCTTCGTCTCTGTCATGAGTTCTCTCCTCTTCTGGTACAGGGGTGGGGTGGGACCGTGGGATTTGGGGAGTGCGAGTGGGGACAGAGGACACTTTCACACTTGCAAATGTGTGCCCTGATCTTAGGCAGTTAAGGGGAGAGCAGAGAGCTTCTCCTACATTTGCTGATTCTCAGGTGCTTTCAACTCAAAATAATTCTTATGCCAAAGAGGAAGATTTTGGGGTGGTGAATTCTTATCTCCTTCCCAGGGAAGACCACCAGGAACTGAACCTTTTAGATTTTGTGCCTCAGCTCCCCACCCATGTTATTGTCACTTGATCGTGGGACAGAGAGTTACAGGAGCCTCATGCCAGCCTCGAGGACAGAGCAGGTGCTTCCTCTGGGGTTAGCATTTTGCATCTTGACTATCTCCTTGTCTGTGTCTCTGAGTCTGCATCCTGCTCCCTCCGTCTTGCCTGGGGCACCCTGTTTTGTCTGACTTTCCAACTTCCTCCCTCCTTGCTCTCACATCCTGAGCTAGGGCTCCAGGAATGGCTTTTATCACTTTAAAAACATTGTGCAGTATTTTCTCTCTTGACGTTGTTTCTGTCAGATGCACATTGTATCTGACTTCACTGACTTGATGCACTCTACAAACACTGAGAATTTAGTTTTCCAAGAAAAAAAATCTATTTTCTTCTGTTTAATATTGTCCATATAACATTTTTTTTTAGTTTTATTTTTTTATTTTTTTTAAATTTTATTTTATTTTTAGACTTTACATAACTGTATTAGTTTTGCCAAATATCAAAATGAATCATTTTGATATTTGGCATATAACATTTTTGTACTTAAATAATATCCCCTTCCCCCTTTTTTTAAAGAAGGAGCTTGGCTCAAAAACCTCAAAAGCTGTGGCCACCAACTGAGATCCTAAAATGACCTAGAAGTGGAGCTGGGTCAGCGTGAAACAAAATAAACCCCTTTCCAAGAAGTTCAGCCTTGGAGAAGAGCGTTCGTGAACAAAACCGCAGGCCCCTTGCCATCCTCCGCCTTTCTGCTTTGGTTGGCTGCAGTCCTGTCATCTTCCCTCCTAACCAAAACGATGCCTCTGAGACGATGCGGATTTTTACATTTTTTCCTTAAAAAAAAAAAAAGTTCTATATCTCAAATATTTAAGAATTCAGTATAGAATGTACCTTTGAAAAAGTACATACTGATGTCTGAAACACAGTCCTCCAACCACCATTAAAAAAGATTCAATATCTGACACACGTCTCAGAGTTCCAAGGTCACAGATTTCTTAAACTTTGTAAGAACAGCCAGACCAGCTCACACATGCTAAAATGTATTATAAAGGGTTTAAAAGGAATAGGAAGACTTAAGTGGTTTTCTTTGCTTTTCTGGGATGTGAATGTGTTCATCAGATTCTTGCCCCTCTTAGTTTTTTTTCTCTTTCTTTTTAATCCTTAAGAAGAATTGAAGAATTGGCCAGCTCTCACCCAACCCTGCCAACCACCCCATTTTATACTTTTGTAGTCCGGGAAGGGGGGTCTTTGGGAGGGTTTTCAGGGTCTTTTCCATTTCCTTAACTCCCCCTTCCACCCCAAATTTTATCATGAGCACTTTCAAGCAAACCAGATACACACAGTGAATAAAGCAAGGCCCAGTTGGTTCAGTTCAGTTGCTCAGTCATGTCTGACTCTGCGACCCCAAGGACTGCAGCATGCTAGGCTTCCCTGCCCATCACCAACTCCCCAAGCTTGCTCAAATTCATGTCCATTGAAAAGGTGATGACATCCAACCATCTCATCCTCTGTTGTCCCTTTCTCCTTCTGCCTTCAATCTTTCCCAGCATCAGGGTCTTTTCCAATGAGTCACTTCTTTGCATCAGGTGGCCAAAGTATTGGAGCTTCAGCTTCAGCACCAGTCCTTTCAATGAATATTCAGGCCCCTCATCCAGTTTATTAATCAATGCTGTTTCTCAATGCTGTTTCATCATCCTGCACACAGGACATAATTTTACCCATTAACACTTCAGTGCTCCTGGGACAGAAGAAGACTTTTTCTGTGGTTTTTGTTCGGTCACAAGTTCAGTTCAGTCACTCAGTCATGTCTGACTCTTTGCGACCCCATGAATCACAGCATGCCAGGCCTCCCTGTCCATCACCAACTCCTGGAGTTCACTCAGACTCACGTCCATTGAGTCAGTGATGCCATCCAGCCATCTCATCCTCTGTCGTCCCCTTCTCCTCCTGCCCCCAATCCCTCCCAGCATCAGAGTCTTTTTCAGTGAGTCAACTCTTCCCATGAGGTGGCCAAAGTACTGGAGTTTCAGCTTCAGCATCATTCCTTCCAAAGAAATCCCAAGGCTGATCTCCTTCAGAATGGACTGGCTGGATCTCCTTGCAGTCCAAGGGATTCTCAAGAGTCTCCTCCAACACCACAGTTCAAAAGCATCAATTCTTCGGCGCTCAGCCTTCTTCACAGTCCAACTCTCACATCCATACATGACCACTGGAAAAACCATAACCTTGACTAGATGGACCTTTGTTGGCAAAGTAATGTCTCTGCTTTTGAATATGCTATCTAGGTTGGTCATAACTTTCCTTCCAAGGAGTAAGCGTCTTTTAATTTCATGGCTGGAGTCACCATCTGCAGTGATTTTGGAGCCCAGAAAAATAAAGTCTGACACTGTTTTAACTGTTTCCCCATCTATTTCCCATGAAGTGATGGGACCAGATGCCATGATCTTAGTTTTCTCAATGTTGAGCTTTAAGTCAACTTTTTCACTCTCTACTTTCACTTTCATCAAGAGGCTTTTGAGTTCCTCTTCACTTTCTGCCATAAGGGTGGTGTCATCTGCATATCTGAGGTTATTGATATTTCTCCCGGCAATCTTGAATCCAGCTTGTGTTTCTTCCAGTCCAGCATTTCTCATGATGTACTCTGCATAGAAGTTAAATAAGCAGGGTGACAATATACAGCCTTGACGTACTCCTTTTCCTATTTGGAACCAGTCTGTTGTTCAGTCACAAAGTCATGTCCAATTCTTTGTGACCCCCATGGACTACAGCATGCCAGGCTTCCCTGTCTCTTGGAGTTTGCTTAAATTCATGTTCATTGAGTCAGTAATGCTATCTAACCATCTCATCCTCTGCTGTCCCCTTCTCCTTTTGTCTTCAATCTTTCCCAGCATCAGGATATTTTCCAGTGAGTTGGCTCTTCGCATCAGGTGGCCAAAGTATTGGAGCTTCAGCTTCAGCATCAGTCTTTCCAATGAACATTCAGTGTTGATTTCCTTTAGGATTGACTGGTTTGATCTCCTTTCTATCCAAGGGACTCTCAAGAGTCTTCTCCAGCATCATAACTCAAAAGCATCAGTTCTTCTGTGTTCAGTCTTTCTGAGGGCAACACCATTATCAACCTAACACAATTAACAAAATACCTGTAAAATAGTAAAAAGCAAGAGAGTTCCAGAAAAACATCTACTTCTGCTTTATTGACTATGCCAAAGCCTTTGACTGTGTGAACCACAACAAACTCTGGAAAATTCTTAAAGACACGCGAATACCAGATCACTTGACCTACCTCTTTAGAAATCTGTACACAGGTCAGGAAGCAACAGTTAGAACTGGACATGGAACAACAGACTGGTTCCAAATCGGGAAAGGAGTACGTCAAGGCTGTATATTGTCACCCTGCTTATTTAACTTCTATGCAGAGTACATCATGAGAAACGCTGGGCTGGAAGAAGCACAAGCTGAAATCAAGATTGCTGTGAGAAATATCAATAACCTCAGAGATGCAGATAACACCACCCTTATGGCAGAAAGCGAAGAAGAACTCAAGAGTCTCTTGATGAAAGTGAAAGAGGAGAGTGAAAAACCTGGTTTAAAACTCAACATTGAGAAAACTAAGATCATGGCATTTGGTCCCATCACTTCATGGCAAATAGATGGGGAGACAGAGCAAACAGTGACAGACTTTATTTTTGGGCTCCAAAATCACTGGGGATGGTGACTGCAGCCACGAAATTAAAAGACACTTGCTCCTTGGAAGAAAAGCTATGACAAACCTAGACAGCATATTAAAAAGCAGAGATATTACTTTGCCAACTTTGCCAAGGTTGGACGGACCCAAAGGTCCGTCTAGTCAAAGCTATGGTTTTTCCAGTAGTTATGTATGGATGTGAAAGTTGTACTATAAAGAAAGTGGAGCGCTAAAGAACTGATGCTTTTGAACTGTGGTGTTGGAGAAGACTCTTGAGGGTCCCTTGGACTGCAAGGAGATCAAACCAGTCCATCTTAAAGGAAATCAGTCCTGAATATTCTTTGGAGGAACTGATGCTGAAGCTGAAACTCCAATACTTTGGCCACCTGATGCGAAGAACTGATTCCTTGGAAAGACCCTGATGCTGGGAAAGATTGAAGGCAGGAGGAGAAGGGGACGACAGAGCATGAGATGGCTGGATGGCATCACCAACTCAATGGACATGAGTTTGAGTAAACTCCAGAAGCTGGCGATGGACAGGGAGGCCTGGTGTGCTGCAGTCCATGGGGTCACAAAGAGTCAGACACGACTGAGCGACTGGATTGAACTGTAAAATAGTAACTGCTTGGGTCAGAGTGAACCACAGCCAAGCATCTGGGGATGGGATCAGGACCACCGTAGGCCGGCAGAGTTGGTGGACTGGGAGAAGTGTTGGGTGGGAACAGAGGAATACAAGCGGGAATCCACTGATTCCTCTGTGCCCCTGTCCTGCATGGCATCATCACAACCTTGGAGAGCCTCTGTCTCCCAAATCTGGTGAGAATTCCTCTCTTGGCCTCTACTAACCCAGAACTACTTCAAGAAAGGGATCTACAGAAATATAGCTCCAGCTTGGCCAGGATGACACAGTACAAACTGCTGCAATCATCTGATACCCAACTGAGTTCAAATTTCCCCCAGGGCCTCAATAATGGGGTTTTACAGTTGATTTGTTCAAAACTGGATCCAAACAATATCCACATATTGCATTTGACTGTTAGATCTCTTATGCTTCTTTCAAGCTGAAATAACCCCCTCCTCCTTTTTTTCCAGAATGTTTGTTTGTTGGAGAACCTGGGTTGTCTGTCCTGTAGAAAGTCCCCACATTTTATGAAGGTTTCTTTAAAAAGTAAAAATAGAGCTTGTGATCCTGCAATCCCACTCCTGGGCATGCATCTGGAGAAAAAGCATGATCCAAAAGGATACACACACCCCACTGTGCATTGCAGCACTGTTTACAATGGCCCAGACACGGAAGCAACCTAAACGTCCATCGACTGAGGAATGGATAAAGAAGATGTGGTACAGATATACAATGGAATATTACTTAGCCATTAAAAAGAATGAAATAATGCCATTTCCAACAACATGAATGGAACTAGAGAGTGCCACACTGAATGAAATAAGTCAGAGAAGGAGAAATATCCTTTGATGTTCCTTATTTGTGGAATCTAAAAATAAATGCTACAAATGAACTTACTTACAACACAGAAAGAGATTCACAGACTAGAGAAGCAAAGTATAGCTGCTGGGGGGAGGGAATAGTTAGGGACTTTGGGAAGGTCATGTACACACTATTATATTTAAAATGGATAACCAACAAAAACCTACTGTATAACACATGGAACTCTGCTCAATGTTATGTGCCAGTGGGAGTGGGAGAGGGTTTTGGGGGAGAATGGATACATGTGTATGTATGGCTGAATCCCTCTGCTGTCCACTTGAAACTATCACAGCATTATTAATCAGCTATACCCCAACACAAAATGTTTTTGGTGTTAAAAAAAAAAGGCTTTCACATTAAAAAAAAATGAATGATATTACAGTAAAACAATGGCCAATCTAATTAAAGTCCCTGATGCCAGGAAAGATTGAAGGTAGGAGGAGAAGGGAGAGACAGAGGATGAGATGATTGGATGGCATCACCGACTTGGTGGATATGAGTTTGAGCAAGCTCTGGGAGTTGGTGATAGACAGGGAAGCCTGATGTGCTGCAGTCCATGGGGTTGCAAAGAATCTACATGACTGAGTGACTGAACTGAACTGAAATGAATATAATTAACTAATGAAAAATATACTGACGCTTCAAAGATAAAATTAAATAAATAAAATGGATAACCAACAAGGACCTATTGTATAGCACATGGAACTCTGCTCAGTATTACATGGCAGCATGGATGGGAGGAGAGTTCGGGGGAGGATAGATACATGTATATGTATATGTATGGCTGAGTCCCCTCACAGTTCACCTGAAACTACCACATTATTAATCAGTTCTACTGCAATACAAAATAAACAGTTAAAAGTTTTGGGGAAAAAAAGAAAATCCCCATATTTGGAATCTGGCTGATCCCATCCTCCTGTGATCATGGTAGTGAGGTCTAGAAGTTTGAGAGGGTTCTGGCTTTCGCTCTTGTTCTGCTTTGGCAAAATGCCCTGAGGTTCCTTAGCTTTTTGACTCCCTCTGAGATCCAGAGCTGTCCCACATCCCAGACTGATAGGGTTGGGAAAGCCAGGAAGCAGTCAGTGGGCTACCCTGCCCTAGGTCAGCTTCCTTTCAGTCATCACTGATCATGAATGGTCTCCTCTAGGGAGCTGGGTAAATTCTACAGATATAATTCTTTCAACCACCCTTGGCCTCACACCATGGGCTCATCTGTTTCCATCTTGGCAATAGTTAGTTCACTGGTTCTTCTTTCAACTGGATGAATATTGTAAGAATGGTGATGCCAATTTCATTTTTGACGCCATCTTGGTATGTTGGTTGGATTAGAATCTAGTGGGAAGAGCCCACACATATGCCTTCTCTATAAGATTAGATTAAAGTCTGTGTTTTTTGAACAAAGGCTATTGAAGCTCATAGGAAGTGGGGCAGCCTTTCCTTCCCAAGGGTGGAAGCAGATGTACCCTAAGACCCCAACATATGAATGAGCTCCATTTTGAGAGTGCATTTGTAGGTCCAACAAATTAGCCTAGATACTCAACTAACACAATCAGCTATATAATTGTTGCCTGAAGCATGCCAGGCTTCCCCATCCTTCACTACCTCCTGGAGTTTGCTCAAACCCATGTCCATTGAGTCAGTGATGCCATCCAGCCATCTTGTCCTCTGTCATCCCCTTTTCCTCCTTGTCTTCAATCTTTCCCAGCATCAGGGTCTTTTCCAGCGAGTCCATTCTTTGCATCAGATGGCCAAAGTATTGGAGCTTCAGCTTCAGCATCAGTCCTTCCAATGAATATTCATGACTGATTTCTTTTGGGATGGACTGGCTTGATTTCCTTGCTGTCCAAGGGACTCTCAAGAGTCTTCTCCAACACCACAATTTGAAAGCATCCGTTCTTCAGCATTCAGCCTTCTTTATGGTCCAACTCTCATAGCCATACATGACTACTGGAAAAATCATAGCTTTGTATGGATCTTTGTTGGCAAAGCGATGTCTTTGCTTTTTAATATGCAGTCTAGGTTTGTCATAGCTTTCCTTCCAAGGAGCAAGCAGCAGCTATATAGTACTATACTGTAATAGGTTTATAATACTTTTCACACAAATAATACATAAAGAGCACAAAAAATAAAGGAAACATTTTTAATCTTACAGTACAGTACCTTGAAAAGTACAATAGTATATAGTCCAACAGCCAGCACACAGCGGCTGCCATCAAGTGAAGAGGCAAGAAGCGTTACTGACTGGGGAGGGATAGGAGGTGGGAGATGGCAGAGCTGAAGGATCATCAGCAGTAAGAGATGGAGGACAAGCTGCAATGTCAGTCACACCTGACACTGGTGGGAAGCATGTTGATATCTTTGGAAGTTCAAAACCTGAAGGTTCGTATGTAGGGGACATACTGTATTCTGAGATACAACTCAGAGTAGCTTCCCAGGGACCAAAGTGGACGCCTCCATGGACTCAAAGTGAAAGTTGCTGAATCATGTCTGGCTCTTTGCAACCCCATGGACAGTACAGTCCATGGACTTCTCCAGGCCAAAATACTGGAATGGGTAGCCTTTCCCTTCTCCAGGGGAACTTACCAACCCAGGGATCGAACCCAGGTCTCCTGCATTGGAGGTGGATTCTTTGCCAGCTGAGTCACCAAGGAAGCCCAAGAATACTGGAGTGGGTAGCTTATCCCTTCTCCAGAGGATCTTCCCAACCCAGGAATCGAACTGGGGTCTCCTGCACTGCAGGTGGATTCTTTACCAACTGTGTAATCAGGGAAACCTGTGGACACAAAGGGGCCCATCAATACAGTCCATGTTTTTTTCTGTGTCCTTGAACTTTTTATACCCTGGGCTCATTATCCTTATTGAAGAAGATCTTGCTCCAGCAATCACGGTGGTGTTCAAGAAAGTGCTTATCAACATTGGACTCTCTTGTTTCTTGAACCAAACTCAGTTTCAGGTCATGTCCTCACTGGGTAAGAGAAACTGAAGTTGGTGCCTGGGTTTCCGTGAGCTCTAGCTCCGGTTCCAGATACCCAACGTTCTAGATACTTTGTTTCCCAGAATTGACCCCAGGACTCTGGATGAATGCTTCTTAAAATGAATGTTTCATGCAGAGTTTGGTGTGAGGCCCATAATCCCAGTGTAAGAAGATTGTATTAATCCTTTGAAGATTTTCATGGAAAAGAAAATAATTAAAATACTTTAGTAAAACAACTGTGGCTGTGTGAGGATGCATCTCTGGGACAGACTTCCAGGACGTTTGAGCACATCTCATTGGTACCTAACAGGTCCACAGTTTTTCTGACAGATAGTATATGTCAATGCGTGCTCAGTCAATCAGTCGTGTCTGACTTTTTTCGACGCTATGGACCGTAGTCCACCAGGTTCCTCTGTCCATGGGATTTTTCAGGCAACAGTACTGGAGTGGGTTGCCATTTCCTACTCCAATATATATCAATATTTGAGCTAAAGCTAATTTCTGCCCAGAATTCTGACTGGAGCAGACAGGGATGGGCTCCTGTGGTTTACACTGGGGTCACTGGTAGAGTTGGCTCAGCTGGTAAAGAACCCACCTGCCAATGCAGGAGACATAAGAGACATGGATTTGATCCCCAGGTCGGGAAGATCCCCTGGTGGGGGAAGGGGGGGCATGGCAACCCACTCCTGTATTCTTGCCTGAAGAATCCCATGGAGAGGAGCCTGGCAGGCTACAGTCCATGGGGTCGCAAAGAGTCAGACACGACTGAGCACGCAGACAGCAGCAGCACTAGTTAGAACTGAATTTAAGCAAAAGGGAATGCATTAGAAGGGCCACACTGGCTCTTAGAAGGGATGTGTGGTGTGGGCCCTGGGTTTGGAACGGAAATGATGCAGTTCCGGTTCTGGTTCTTGGAGACCTGGAAGCATGTCCCTTCAAGCCCTCAGTGGGAGGCCTGAGCCAGGGTTTTCAGTCCCATCAGGTTGCCCTGAAGGGGAAGAAGCAATTCCATAAAAGGAAGTTGGTCGGCCATCAGGATGGCAGGATGATTACAGGGCGACTGAAACCTGACCCAGTCCACTTGCCCGTACCATAGAACAAGAGAACCACGACCAGCTTCCTCTTAGGAAAAAATTTAGTTTCTGGGCTGAAGGGAAAAATGAAAAAAAAAAAAAAAAAAAAAAATCTAAAACCTTGAACCTAAAGGAATGCATTTGCAAAAATCTAACTCCATAAACAATGCCATGAAAGGCCAGAAGGAAGGCTGTCAGATTGGGGTGTTTGTGTTGAATTTCTCAATTTACCACATTCCAAGAGCAGAATTTGTACTCATTGGTGGGGAATGTTTCCAAGGACACCCGGGGTCAAGGAAATGTGGTCGTTTGCATGTTGAAACCCAGAACTGTATGTTTCTACAGCTGCTGTCTTACCAGCTCTCTGGGGGCGCAGGCTTAGTTCATCTTGGCCTAGGGACAGCATGGCTGAATGTCTTCTCTGGTCACAGAAATTACAGGACATCTGAGCAGAGTTAGACAGAGGAGCAGTCAGTGGGCTGGAAAGATGGGCCCTGAGCTCAAGGATCTGAGATATCAGCAAGAGATTTGGGAGGAAGTGAAGTTTGTCATGGTGGATCCAAAGGTTTACATCCTTAAAGACAGCAAAGTGACATGCTTCCATTTCTATTTTTTAAAGTAAAACAATGACTAAACTTAACCTTTGGTTGGTTTTCTCTGAGCCCTGAGTGGTATCAACACCTTGGGCCCTCAGTCTGGTACACATAAATCATTTTCATTTTTAAATTTCTTTTTTTAGAACAGATTTTATCCTACTTTATTTTTTGGCTGTGCTACATGGTATGCAGGGTCTTAGTTCCTGAGCAAGGATAGAACACATGCCCCCACAGTGGAAGCTCCTAGCCACTGGACCATCAAGGAAGTCCCCTTTTTTAAATTTCTAACCATAATGCCTCTTGGATTAAAGAAAGCTTAAGGAACACTGATGATGAAAAATAAAGGCTAAATGGCAAGATGTGTGTGTATGTGCGTGTGTGCACTCAGTTGGGGCTGACTCTTTGCGACCCCATGGACTGTAGCCTGCAGCCTCTTCTGTCCATGCAATTTTCCAGGCAAGAATGCAGGAGTGGGTAGCCATGCCCCTCTCCAGAGGATCTTCCCAACTCAGGGAGTGAACCTACCTCTCTTGTGTCCCCTGCACTGGCAGGTGGATTCTTCACTGCTGCACCACCAGAATGATAAAATTTCCACAAATTGGCTATAATATGGTTTCCCAGCTTTCTTAGTTGTTTTCATCAGATCCAAATTAAAATTTTCGAAAATTAAAAGCTAAAAGTATCAAATTGCCAACATCTGCTGGATCATGGAAAAAGCAAGAGAGTTCCAGAAAAACATCTATTTCTGCTTTCTTGACTATGCCAAAGCTTTTGACTGTGTGGATCACAATAAACTGTGGAAAATTCTGAAAGAGATGGGAATACCAGAACACCTGATCTGCCTCTTGAGAAATTTGTATGCAGGTCAGGAAGCAACAGTTAGAACTGGACATGGAACAACAGACTGGTTCCAAATAGGAAAAGGAGTTCGTCAAGGCTGTATATTGTCACCCTGTTTATTTAACTTATATGCAGAGTACATCATGAGAAACACTGGACTGGAAGAAACACAAGCTGGAATCAAGATTGCCGGGAGAAATATCAATAACCTCAGATATGCAGATGACACCACCCTGATGGCAGAAAGTGAAGAGGAACTCAAAAGCCTCTTGATGAAAGTGAAAGTGGAGAGTGAAAAAGTTGGCTTAAAGCTCAACATTCAGAAAAAGAAGATCATGGCATCTGGTCCCATCACTTCATGGCAAATAGATGGGGAAACAGTGGAAACAGTGTCAGACTTTATTTTGGGGGGCTCCAAAATCACTGCAGATGGTGATTGCAGCCATGAAATTAAAAGATGCTTACTCCTTGGAAGGAAAGTTATGACCAGCCTAGATAGCATATTCAAAAGCAGAGACATTATTTTGCCTACAAAGGTTCATCTAGTCAAGGCTATGGTTTTTCCTGTGGTCATGTATGGATGTGAGAGTTGGACTGTGAAGAAGGCTGAGTGCCAAAGAATTGATGCTTTTGAACTGTGGTGTTGGAGAAGGCTCTTGAGAGTCTCTTGGACTGCAAGGAGATCCAACCAGTCCATTCTGAAGGAGATCAGCCCTGGGATTTCTTTGGAAGGAATGACGCTGAAGCTGAAACTCCAGTACTTTGGCCACCTCATGGGAAGAGTTGACTCATTGAAAAAGACTCTGATGCTGGGAGGGATTGGGGGCAGGAGGAGAAGGGGATGACAGAGGATGAGATGGCTGGATGACATCACTGACTTGATGGACGTGAGTCTCAGTGAACTCCAGGAGTTGGTGATGGACAGGGAGGCCTGGCATACTGCGATTCATGGGGTCACAAAGAGTCAGACACGACTGAGCAACTGATCTGATAGGACAATGATGTCCAATCTTGCTTGTCATTTTTTAGGAATAAAGATTATGTACACCCAGGTTGTGTTTTTGCTGAGGGCGCTTTCAACTGGTAGTCTGGAACCTTCCCATTTGTCATTTAGAAGTAAAAATAGTGTGATTTATCTATAAATAAAAACCTCAGTTATTAAAACCTAGTTTTAAAAATGCAAAAATTTCCAAATAATCTATAAAATCAGTTCTTTTTTTGATGCCATCAATACATACTTTGAATCTACATTTGTCACAAAATATATTGCTTTAAAACTTGCTGATAAATTATACTTTTCCTAAAGGAATTCATTTAGAGTAAATTAAGCATGAGGCTCCAGGTTCAATCCCTGGGACTCTCAGTTGGAACTTAACTTCTTGTGCGGCATTCCCTGGTGGCTCAGACCATAAAGAATCTGCCTTCTAATGCAGGAGACCCGGATTCAATCCCTGGGTTGGGAAGATCCCCTGGAGAAGGTAATGGCAACCCACTCCAGTATTCTTGCCTGGGAAATTCCTTGGACAGAGGAGTCTGGTGGGCTACAGTCCATGAGGTCCCAAAGAGTAGGACATGACTAACACTGAAGAGTATGTCTTTCCTTAAATGTGATAAAGTTTAAATAAACATTTTTAATATAAGTTGAGATTTGGTGATTGTGTTTGAAATTTGCCATTAATCCCCCCACTACCATCCCAGCAACCTAAATAAAAAATAATCTGCAAATGCTAGCATCTTGCTGTGCAAATCCTGCCTGGCAGCTTTGCTGTGTCTCTTCATCTCACTGTCTGCCAGAATGCTGCCCCTCAGGCCCTTCACATGGAAGATCTAAGACTGCCACTCAAACCAGCTCTGGCTGATGGAGGCACAAAGGCACAGGAGGTCCTGTTGTTCAGTCGCTAAGTCGTGTCTGACTCTTTGCAAGCCCATGGACTGCAGCATGCCAGACTCCCCTGTCCTCCACTAATCCCCAGAGTTTGCTCAAACTCATGTCCAGAGGTGGTCCTGAGGGAGCTCAAAAAAATGGGCAGTCTGAGTCATCTGGTCTCAGAATAACTCCAGGACCTGGGTGGAGCTATAATCTGAGCTGAGCTATAATCAGCCTCTTCAGAAGTGCAAGTTCCTATTTTCTCAAAGCTTTTGAGATGAGTTGCCAGGTGGCCTTCTAGAACAAATTTGGAAACTTTGTGCATTGGTCCATGTGCCTCTTCCTTCCATAGCTGCTCCATGCTGGGCTCCCTGATGGCCCCTTGTCTGTGGTCTCAGCTCTACCCCAGGTTCCACGTTCAGGTCCATCAGAACCTTGACCTGTCAGCAGCATCTGGTGTGGACAGTCACTCAGGTGTGATTAGGCAACTTCACGTGACTCATGAATCCTGGGACCAGGCATCCCTAGGAGTCATTGCTCTTGGCCCTTGCATGTGGCAGACACTGGTACTTGCCTGTTTAATAACCATTATCTCCTTTTCTCTAATTGCTGTTGTTATTCAGTCACTCAGTAGTGTCTGACTCTTTGAGACCCCATGGACTGCAGCATGCCAGGTTTCCCTGTCCTTCACTATCTCTGGGAGTTTGCTCAGATTCATGTCCATTGAGTCAGTGATGCTATCTAACCTTATCTCATCCTCTGTATTCCCCTTCTCCTTTTGCCTTCACCTTTCCCTGCACCAGTCTTTGTCAAAGAACTCAGTATTGACCATTCTAGGGTTGTTTCCCATTTGAAGCAAACTGGAAAGGTGAAAACGTGGGTGCATCATGAGCTGACCACAGATTTTTTAAAAATGTCATTTTGAAGTGTCTTCTCCTCTTATTCTACACAACGACAATGAACCATTTCTCAATTGGATCATGATGTGCGAAGAAAAGTGGATTTTATATGAAAACCAGTGATGACCAGCTCATGGTCATCAGAGAAGAAGTTGGACAGAGAAGAAGTTGGACAGAGAAGAAGTTCCAAAGCACTTCCCAAAGCCAAACTTGCACCAGAAAAAGGTCATGGTCACTGTTTGGTAGTCTGCTGTCTGTCTGATCCATTACAGCTTTCTAAATCCCAGCGAGACCATTACACCCGAGAAGTATGCTCAGCAAATCGATGTTGCTGTTGTTGTTGTTCAGTTACTCAGTCATGTCCGACTGTTTGTGACCCCACGGACTGCAGCACACCAGGCTTCCTTGTCTTTCAGCACCTTCTGGAACTTGCTCAAATTCATGTCCATCCAGTCCATGAGGCCATCCAATCATCTCATACTCAGTTGTCCCCTTCTCCTCCTGCCTTCAATCTTTCCCAGCATCAGGGTCTTTTCCAATGAGTTGGTTCTTGGCATCAGGTGGCTAAAGTATTGGGGTCTTCAGCTTCAGCATCAGTTCTTCCAATGAATATTCAGGACTTATTTCCTTTAGAATTGACTGGTTTGATCTCCTTGCAGTCCAAGGGACTCTCAAGAGTCTTCTCCAGCACCACAGTTCAAAAGCAGCAGTTCTTCGGCACTCAGCCTTCTTTATGGTCCAAGTCTCACATCTGTACATGACTACTGGAAAAACCACAGCTTTGCCTAGACGGACCTTTGTCGGCAAAGTGATGTCTCTTCATTCTAATTCACAAATCAATTAGAGGTACCGAAAACTGTAATGCCTGCAGGCAGCAACGGTCAACAGAGAGGGCCCAATTCTTCTCCTTGAGAACACCTGACTGCACATTGCACAATCACCACTTTAAAAGTTGAACAATTTAGACTACGAAGTTTTGCCTCATCTTCCATATTCACCTTACTTCTCACGAACTGACTATCACTTCTTCAAACATCTTGACAACTTTTTGCAAGGAAAACCCTTCACAACCAGCAGGATGCAGAAAATGCTTTCCGACAATTCATTGAATCCCAAAGCATGGATCTTTACACTACAGGAATAAGCAAACTTATTTCTCCTTGGCAAAAATGTGTTGATAATAATGGTTCCTATTTTGATTAATAAAGATGTGTTTCAACCTAGCTTTAATGATTTAAAATTCACTGCCTGAAACCACAATTATCTTGGCAATCTAAATACTTTGTTTTTGTGATACACTGCCGCCTTATCCTCTTCTTCTTTGTTTTCATCTTCCTCCTTGGAACGTGGCCATGAAACTGGAGCTGGAGCAGCCACCTTGAACCATGAGGTAAGAATCCACAAAGCCGAAAGTGACATGCTAAGGATGGTAGAACATAAAGATAAAAGGAGTCTGGAGTGGCATGTTGTGGAGGGTAGGCCTGCTCTAACCTTTGTAGGGCCTGGGCAAAAGTACAAAGAAAGCCTATATATTGTGCCCAATTTTTAAAATTATCAATCAAGTGCACAAACTGTTAAACAAAATATGTTCTATTCTCTTACCTTGACAGTATACTTCATAATGAACTTTAAAAAATATGCATAAAGATACGGCTTTTATATGACTTAAAAGTCAGAAAATTATCCAAGAAACCAAATATTTTGGTGCTCTTTTCAGTTTTCCACTGCAAATTAGTTCATCATGAATTATGACTCAGGATGTACTGGGCCTTGGGATCAGCATTCTGAGCATTAGATATTGTAGAGGGGTGTGGACATAATGACGTTGGATGATGCATGCTGAATGAATCACTCAAGGAACACCAGAACAAAAACTGGCAGTTTTGTTATTGTTTTTTTTTTTTTAATAAAGTAGATTTTATTTTGGGCTTATTTAATGATATGTTAGGCAAGAATACTGGAGTGGGTTGCCATTTCCTTCTCCAGGGTATCTTCCTGACCCAGGGATCAAACCTGGATCTCTCGCATTGCAGGCAGATTTTTTACCATCTAAGCCACCAGGGAATACCCATGATATGATTTACGTTCTTTTAAAAAAAAAATTACCAACCCCTTCTATTCTTGTTAGTTTGGAAGATTTTTTTGGCTTGATCCTAAAGGGTTGCATTTTTTCTCTCTTTGTACATCTTGTGCAGGCTCTGGAAATGGAGCAAAGCTAAATAATTATGAAAACAGTTTCATAAGATAAAGTTTAAAGAAGTTCTTTATAAAGACACATGACGGATGACAGCTTTCCCTTTCCTAAATGGCAGTTGCACAGGTCAAGCAGAAGGCAAACTTAATAGGTAGCTATTATGTCAAACCACAAAGAACTTTGAATTCCGTGGTGGCAGATCCTCTGACCTCAACGCCAACACGCAGAGACTTAAATCTTCTTGCGGTTTCAGATTCAGAAATGCAGTATTTCCATCAACCTCCTCCAATGAGTTATCAAAGGAAAATGCTTCCAGAATCATCAGTGTGAATGCAGCTATGCTTCAGAACAGCGGTTAAATGTTTACAAGGGTTCAGCTGATTTCCAAAAGCATTAATGAGCAGCGAGCAGACATTGGGGCTTTCAGGAGGCAGTTCATATTGATATCCCAGAGTCTGGAAAGCTCCCCCAAGCCTGGGAGATCAGCTTGGCCATGATCCATAGTTTTAATTCTGGAAATTCCAGTTTATTTCTACTTCTGGTCTAGACTAGACACTGGCTACAGTCCCAGACACTCACTTTTTCTATCACTGCTCATTCAGGAAGACAGAACCCACATGTGAGAGGAGGAACTGAATTGTGTCCCCCTGAATCCATAAGTTGGATTTCTAACCCCCAATAAGACTACATTCAGAGACAGGGCCTTTAAGGAAGTCAGGTTAAATGAGGTCACAAGGGTGGGGCCCTAATCCAACAGGACTGGTGTCTTTATAAGAAAAGGAAGAGATACCCTAACTCTCTCCCCATCTTGTGAGCACACAGCCAGAAGGTGGCCATCTGCAAGACAGGAAGGGTGCTCTCACCAGAACCTGACCATGCTGGACCTTGACCTTGGTCCTTCAGCCTCCAGAACTGTGAGAAAATAATTTCTATTGCTGTCTGCCGTGTTGTGTCTTGGCAGCTGGAGCAGACTGCTGCAGTATGATTTGCCCCCAGTTCATTTCTAAGTTAAATGTGGTGCATGAGTGCATGCCAAGTTGCCTCAGGTGTGTCCAACTCTTTGCGACCCCATGGACTATAGACCACCAGGCTCCTCTGTCCATGGGACTCTACAGGCAAGAATACTAAAGTAGATTGCCATGCCCTCCTCCAGGGGATCCTTCCTGACCCAGGGATGGAACCTAGTCTCTTATGTCTCCTGCATCGGTAAGCGGGTTCTTTACCACTAGCACTATCTGGCATGATCCCCTAAATTCTTCCTTCCCAGGATATTGTTTAGGAATTTAGCTGCACAATTTGCTTAAAAATATAGACTATTTTATGTTTGCACTTTGCTTTTTCTGATCCTCTGGCAATTGTTATTTGAATGTGAAAGTAGAATGAAACTTTTAATTTATTTATTTAGGTCATGCAGAAGGATATGTCCTGGGCCAGGCTGCCACCCAGTTGAGACTTCCCCCTGGACTTGGAGGAGAAAGGATTGGGTGAATTATAATGGTAACACCTCTGATAAATGCCTTTTAACTCATCATATGTGATCAAATTGGTACCTCATGTTTACTCTTAGAGGCATATGGCACACATAAAAGTATGTCTATTTCAGAGATGTTAAAAGTGAGGCTTAGGCCAAAATTGTGCAGCTGCTGGTGAGTGCCCAAAACTAGACTCCCTGCTCACATAGGGGAAGATGAATGATTCTGTTGTGTGGTGCTGATTAAAGGGGTTATTGGGGCAGGTCGCCATAATAAACGGAACTATATCATGTCATTTAAAGAGGCTTCATAAGGAGAGAGTCTGGCTGTGCTCCCCTCTCCACTACACCGAGGCCTGCAGTCTGGGTACCACCCACCTCCATCACTTGTGACCTAAAAGCCATCCACTCTTGGCAGCAGATGCTCAGATCCTTTATCTGTTACTCCCTTTCAAAACAAGAAATATTTTCAAAGACATAGACCTATTCGTTATCTCTCTGAGTCATTTCTAAAAAGTGTAAGAAAACTCTTGGTAAAAGAAGTCATTCAATTGGGCTGTGCCCCATGGTTTGTTTTTGAGATGGCAGAAAGTATCTTTTATTCCCCCCTCCATCCACTCCACTGGTGGAAATCTCTCTTAAAATAAGAAGAACACAAAACCAAAACACAAACTCAGTCCTAGTTGAAACAAGAGAGAAACATGCAACTGAGCTGTTAGTGGTGATAAAGGGGCAGGATTGGTGATACAGGGGAGGAGAGCAGGTGGAGGCAAGGAGCCCAAAGCCTGTGGAGTAGAGAGGAGGCCAGGTGAGGAGGGGGCTGGAGATGGGAGCCCTTAAAAAACACCTGCTCACTTCTTTTTAGACTGCACCCTGTGGCATGTGAGATCTTAGTTCCCTGACCTGGGATCAAACCTGTGCCCCCTGTAGTGGAAGTGTGGAGTCTCAACCACTGAATTGCCAAGGTAATCCTTTTTTTCTTCCAACTTGCTCACTTCTGTTTAGGCCAGAGGTTTTTGCCCTGGCTACATCCAATCACCCAAGGGACTTTAAAAATTCCGATGCTCAGGCCTAGCCACAACCCTCCCCCCTCGCCCCTCAACTCACGCCTTCTCTCCAGGATTATGACTTGCATGGCTGGGGACACTGGGGAGAAGGAACTGGACTTCATCATGCTCCCCTCCCTCTCTGCTCCTCAGTCTCTGCCAGCCTGCGGAGAGCAGGTGTCCCATCAGTCTCGCCCATCTGGGGAGGCTGCCGCTTTCCGGCACAGCTGGGTGGGTGCACTTAATTCTAGGGTGTAGAGGGAGGATGCGCCCTTGGCTGGCTGACAAGGAGCCACCTCCTCCAAACAGGCCTGGCAGTGAGAAAGCTGTTGTTCTGACCTCCATCTCTCTTACTCCAGCACCTACCTTTCAGCTGGCTCTGTATACTTTCTCAGGAAGCTGCTGGAAGATGTGGTCCACGAAGGGGAGGGAGGAACCTGAATAGCCAAGAACGAGGAAGAGGAAGTCCCAGGAAGGCGGGCTTAGAGGAGCAAAGGGAATTTCCAGGGTGGTGGTGAGGGGAAGTCCAAGGACAAATTTATGGCACCTGCTGGCAGAGGGGAACGAAGTTTAGCCACAATCGGTGAGCCTGGGTTCCAGGAAGGAGCCTCTTGGAGACAAAAATGGAACCAACTGATTATCAGCTGGGAAGAAGGAAAGTTAAGGGATGAGGGGAGAAAGTACAGATATGAATAAAACAAAGGAAATCCAAAATATAAGGCAAGTATTTTTAAAAAGGGAAAGGGACTTGCCTTGCAGTCTAGTGATTAAGACTACACTTCCAATGCAGGGGGTGCAGGTTTGGTCCCTAATCAGGCAACAGTGATCCTGCATGCTGTGTGGCCAAAAAAAGAAGAAAGGAAGAAAATAAGGAAACTATTAATTTTGAGACAAACAAGAAGTTGCAAAAGAAACTATAATCATAGTTTATTACTTGACTCAGCAGTGAACAATGTTTCACATGGTCTTAATAGTATAGATTTTAAAGACTGATTTAACCAAAAGTTAATGCTGTACCTATAATTGGGTGTCAAAGTACTAAATTCTCAGCTACCATAACGGGAAGACAGTAGATGGTATCTAAGTTGGATTAGTCAAGACAGAGTTGTAAATCAACTGTGAAAGAATGAAAGTGTTAGTCGTTCAGTCGTGTCTAACTCTTCGGGACGACGTGGACTGTAGCCTGCCAGACTCCTCACTCCATGACATTCTCTAGGCAAGAATACTGGAGTTGGTAGTCATTTCCTTCTTTCTGACCCAGTGATTGAATCTGCATCTTTTATGTCTGCTGCATTGGCGGGTGAGTTCTTTACCGTTAGGGCCACCTGGAAGCCTATAGAAGTGTGTGTGTGTGTGTGTGTGTGTGTGTGTGTGTTAGTTGCTCAGTTGTGTCTGATTCTGTGGCTCTAGGGACTGTAGCCTGCCAGGCGCCTGGGTCTATGGAATTTTCCAGGCATGAATACTGGAATGGGTTGCCATTTCCTCCTTCAGGGGATTTTCCCAAACCAGGGATCGAACCTGCACCTCTTAAGTCTTCTGCATTGGCAGATATGTTCTTTACCACTAGCGCCAACTGGGAAGCATTGTAACAACACGCTAAATCGCTTCAGTTCAGCTCAGTTCAGTCGCTCAGTCATGTCCGACTCTTTGCCACCACATGAATCGCAGCACGCCAGGCCTCCCTGTGAAACTCCTGGAGTTCACTCAGACTCACATCCATCAAGTCAGTGATGTCATCCAGCCATCTCATCCTCTGTCGTCCCCTTCTCCTCCTGCCCCCAATCCCTCCCAGCATCAGAGTCTTTTCCAATGAGTCAGCTCTTAGCATGAGGTGGCCAAAGTGTTAGTCGTTCAGTCATGTCCAATTCTTTGAGACCCCATGGGCTGTAGCCCGCTGGGCTCCTCTGTCCATGGGATTCTCCACGCAAGAATACTGGAGTGGGTTGCCATTTCCTCCTCCAAGGGATCTTCTGGACCCAGGGATCAAACCTGAGTCTCCCATATTGTGGGCAGATTCTTTACCAATTGAGCCACCAGGGAAACCCTTGTAAACCTGTACTTAAAAGTAGGGAAATAACTACCAGAAGAATCTGCTAAGAATTGGAAGTATCTACACAACAGTCTGCCCGTGATGCAGGAGTTTCAGTTTTAGTTTGGTTGCTCAGTTGTGTCCTACTCTTTGCGACCCCATGAACCACAGCACGCCAGGCCTCCCTGTCCATTACCAACTCCCAGAGTCCACCCAAACCCATGTCCATTGAGTCGGTGATGCAGGAGACCCAGGTTGAATTCCTTGGTCAGGAAGGTCCCCTGGAGGAGTGCATGGCAACCCTCTCCAGTATTCTTGCCTGGAGAATCCCATGGACAGAGGAGCCTGGTGGGCTACAGTCCATATGGTAACAAAGAGTCAGACAAGAGTGAATGACTAACACTTTCACTTTTTACAAAAAAACAATTAGATGTAGACATGATATCAAAAACAGTCCTCTTCTGGGGAAGAGAGTACAAATGCAGGGTTTTGAAAATGCATTTGAAATCAAGAGATTAGCAACTGAAAACAACCACATATCTATTAGAGACTGCTATCCAAAACGTCAAACCAACTGCAAACCAAGAATCTAAAATAGATATACACACACACAAGACAAAGAAATCCGAACATAACACTAAGGAGAAGAGAACAAAATTGCAATAGGAGAGAACAAAAGAAAAAAGGTTTAAGTGGGGGGAAAGACCTACAGGAGTTGGAAGTATCCAATGAAATTAAATGGGGCAAGTGACCACTCTTTTGCTTTGGTTTTGTAATGAGCCTTTTAATGCTGTTTGACAAGAGAGGCCCACACACACCCAAACCAGACACCCATGTTTCATCTTAATAAAAATGTAAAAACAGTTTGGGTTTATATTCAGTTCTGACCTCCTGCCCAGATCTCAGAGAAGGCAAGTGTAACCCAATATACACCCCAAGAAGAACTTCTACTGTCTTTTTAATCTCTGGCTTATAACCAAGCTGTGCATACTCTACCTGCATAATTCCAATGTATTGTTAGGAATAAAAACAATTAGCTATGTATTAAGAATTCTGGAGTGTCTTGAATAGCGGAAAGTGCAATTCTGTCTGCTTATTTCTGAGGAGTTATTTTTTTAAAAATTTTATTTTATTGTAGTTGATTTACAATGTTGTTAATTTCTGCTGTGCAACAAAGTGACTCAGTTATACATATATATGTGTTCCTTTTCATATTCTTTTCTGTTTATAATCTATCACAGGACATTGGATATAGTTCCCTATGCTATACAGTCGGACCTTGTTTATCCATTCTCTATATAATAGTTTGCATCTGCTAATCCTAAAGTCTCACTCCATCCCTCCCCAACTCCCCTCCACCCTTGGCAACCACAAGTCTGTTCTCAACATCTGGGAGTCTTGATGAACAGCAGTTTGGGTTTGATTCCAGCTAGGAAGCAGGAAAATTTGGTGTCTGTAATTTTTGTGCATGTTGAGGTAAACCCCTGCTGAGTTCTCTACCTGACACAGCAATGCTTGGTCCACGTCGTACTTAGAAAGTGTGTGGGATGCTCTAGACTCCCAGGGCTGGAGGTAAGAGAGTCATTCCACAAGTCAGTTCTGTTAGCCAGATCTGTGGTAAACCTGATTCTACTTGGCAAGGTTTTAAAAAGTGAACTTTGTAGTGTGAACTGTTATGCATATTTCAATACAAATTTGTATTCCTATTTACTTCCAAAGAGGCTTAGAGGCAGCTTACAATAAAGTGATAGTAATGAAAATCAGTAAAAATCAGTTCCTTTCTTCTTCTTACTAATCAGTAAAAATTGGTGGCTCAGGGGCAAAGAATCCATTTGCCAAGCAGAGATGTGGGTTTGATCCCTGGATCATGAAGATCCCCTGGAGGAGGAAATAGTGACCTGTATTCTTGCCCAGGAAATCCCATGGACAGAGGAGCTTGGCAGGCTACAGTCCATGGGGTCACAAGGGTCAGACACAATTTAGTGTGACTAAACCACCACCACTAAAAATTAAAAGCAATCAAGATATTCTTTCATAAGCAAATGGATAACCAAATTGTGGCACATCCATGCAATAGAATATTATTCAGTGATAAAAAAAAAAAAATGAGCTCTCAAGCCACAGAAAGGTATGGCGAAGGCTCAAATACATATTACTAAGTGAAAGAAGCCAGTCTGAAAAAGCTATATACCTCCTGTATGATTCCAACTGCATGACTGTCTGGAAAAGCAAAACTAGGGAGATGGTGGAAAGATAAGGGTTGCCAGGGGTTATAGAGAAGGGAGAGGATATGAATAGGTGGAGCCAGGGGATTTGTACGGCAGTGAAATTTTTCAGCATGATACTTCGATGGTGGATACATGATATTATATGTTTATCAAAACCCTTAGAGCACAGCATAGAGAGTGAATCCTAACATAAACTATAAGCTTTAATTAACAATAATGTATCAATACTTCCTTATCAACTGTAGCAAGTATACCATGAATGAAAGATGTTAATAATACGGGAAACTGTATATAAGGAGAGGAAGGGGAGATATGGTAATTCTCTGTACTTTCTGTACAGCTTTTCTATAAATCTAAACAATTGCTTGAATGAATGAATTAACAAAGAATTAGTACCTCAGTGAAACCCAAAATCATTAAAATAAGAGTCAAGTGACAGGTAAAATTACAATGAAGGACTCAGGGTAAGAAAAAGTACTGAACTGAACACTGACCTTTACTCTAAATTCTCTAACAAGAAAAGGATGGATTGCATAGCATATTGTCTGCAAAGAGGAAATGGACCAGTTTGTCAGCTGAGACAGATAGACTCAGAGATGAATTTATTTTTAAGAGACAAACACTGTAATGGCGGATGACCTTGATTGGACTTTCAGAGAAATTTTTGAATTTATTTTTAATTGAAAGATAATTGCTTTCCATTGTTGTGTTGGTTTCTGCCATACAACAATGTGAATCAGCCATAAGTATACACATGTCCCCTCCCTCCTGAACCTCCCTCCCACCTCTACTCCCATCCCACCCCTCTAGGTCATCACACAGCACCAGGTTGAGCTCCCTGTGCTATACAGCAGCTTCCCACTAGCTATCTGTTCCGTACACGGTAGTGATATGTTTCTATGATACTCTCCAAATTCATCCCACCCCCTCCTTCCCCTGCTGTATCCACAAGCCTGTTCTCTATGTCTGCATCTCTATCCCAGCCTTGCGAATAGGTTAATCAGGTAGAGGGTGTAAAGAAAAGGGAACTCTCTTGCATTGTTGGTGGGAATGTAAATTGATACAGCCACTATAGAGAACAATATGGAGATATCTTAAAAAAATTGGAATAAAACTACCATCAGTTCAGTTCAGTTCAGTCACTCAGTCATGTCTGACTCTTTGCGATCCCATGGACTACAGCACACCAGGCCTCCCTGTTCATCACCAACTCTCGGAGTTTACTCAAACTCATGTCCATCGAGTCAGTGATGTCATCCAACCATCTCATCCTGTTTTCCCCTTCTTCTCCTGCCTTCAATCTTTCCCAGCCTCAGGGTCTTTTCCAATGAGTCACTTCTTCACATCAGGTGGCCAAAGTATTGGAGTTTCAGCTTTAGCATCAGTTCTTCCAATGAATATTTAGGACTGATTTCCTTTAGGATTGACTGGTTGGATCTCCTTGCAGTCCAAGGGACTCTCAAGAGTCTTCTCCAACACAACAGTTCAATTCTTTGGCACTCAGCTTTCTTTATAGTCCAACTCTCACATCCATACATGACTACTGGAAAAACCACCGCTTTGACTAGACGGACCTTTGTTGGCAAAGTAATGTCTCTGCTTTTTAATATGCTGTCCAGGTTTGTCAGAGCTCTTCTTCCAAGGAGCAAGTGCCTTTTAATTTCATGGCTGCAGTCACCATCTGCAGTAACTTTGGAGCCCAAGAAAATAAAGTCTCTCACTGTTTCCATTGTTTCACCATCTATTTGCCATGCAGTGATGAGACTGGATGCCATGATCTTAATTTTTTGAATGTTGAATTTTAAGCCAGGTTTTTCACTCTTCTCTTTCACTTTCATCAAAAGGCCCTTCAGTTCCTCTTTGCTTTCTGCTATAAGGGTGGTATCATCTGCATATCTGAGGTTATTGATATTTTCTCCCTGCACTTGCAATCCCACTACTGGGCATATACCATGAGGAAAACATTATTGAAAAAGACACATGTACCCCAATGTTCACTGTAGCACTATTTACAATAGCCAGAAAATGGAAGCAACATAGATGTCCATCGAGAGATGAATGGATGAAGAAATTGTGATACATACATACAAAGGAATATTACTAGACCATTATTTTATACCAACCCCCTGATTTAAAAAAAAAAATCCCAAGAGTGTCTGATGTCACATAGTAGTTAATAAAGGCAGATTTGTGAGACCAAGTAGGATAGAGAACAGAAACATTCTTCTGCTGGGTGAATGCTTACTATGATCCAATCTTATGAATACCCATTTGCCCTCAGCTTCTAAGCTGAGTCAAGGCTGAGCCATACGGTTTTGTATGCACACACATTTCCTTATCTGCTCAATTGTTTTTTTAAAGGGCTGCTTTAAAAATCAACACACGAGCAGTGTTCTTGCTATGATAGATTTAGTCTTTTAGTCCCCTTCCTCCTTTACTTGCTTCTGCAAAGGAAATCACAATACCATAGAGGTTAGAACGGAAGGGACTTGGCTCATCAAGGACCTCCCTGCCCCCCACTATTACAAATGAAGGAACCCAGACAGGTATAAATGGTTTGCTCATTGGCACAGGGCTAGTTACCAGCAGAGCTGGTTCCAGGATCCAGATTGATATCAGTTAAGTGATATGCCTGACCCTTCCACTCACAGGAAATTACTGCTCTGGGTCCGGCCGGATTCTGGGGCATTCATCATGATGTGGGCGGGGACACCACCCAGGAGCAGGAGAGCACGTGACTGCCTGCAAACAGGCTGCCTGATTGCCATCCGCACCGCCCACCATCCTACTCCAGCCAGCTGCCCCCTCCAAGACATGAGCTATTTGGGCTGCAGAGTTTTGAGCAGCCACACAGAAAACCCCGTTTCACCAGACAGCAGCAGACCTAGGAGTGGTGAGATGGGTGTCAGCTTATAGTTGTGAACAGGGCTGGGAAACTCTGATCTCCTGACCCTCTTAACACCCTGCACCCCTAAGCTGAAACGACGACTTTCTACCATTCAGCCTGAAAGGAAAATCCTGTCACATATTCTGCTGGCCTCATGCTGTGAGTGTGGACAGGGAGGAGCCACAACTCTGTCAGCAGAACCCCAGCTGCTGTGATTTGGATCTTTGCCACCGGTGGCCTGTGCTGATGGCCCTGGTGGGTGTGTTTACTTTGCCTGGCTGGGGAGAAGCCCCACTGGAGGCACTTCCGGGTTGATGCTGGCTTCAAACCTTTTTTTTTTTTTTTTTGGTAACTTAGAAGTGGTAAAGATAAAGTTAAGTGAATCTTCAGGTTAATGAATCAAGCCCGATAAAGAATGCCGATTCTCTATCACTGGGTTTCCTGCTATTGTAATATACAAAGACGGCAGATTCTGTTGTGGATGGTGGCTCTGGGGTAAACAAAGCCTGGGATTTTTCCATCCCTGAGGACAAAGAACTTTTCAGGAGCATCTCTGGCCTCTGGGGAGCTGAGCTGCTGAGCTGCCAGGATTGATGGATGAGTGGCATTTCTCTGCCCACTGACCCCATGGACTCTGTGCAGGAATTATTATTGGAGCTGCTGGCTCTATCTTAGGACGGACAGCCCAGGGAAAGCAGGCCGTACATAAATACAAATGTCATTTTGTGAAGACAAAATCCACACTACATGTGAAATAATTCTATGGTCAGTAGTAAGAAATATAAACTTCATTTTTATCTAGGAAATAAAGCTGGATGTGATTATGTTTTGCTCTTTGAGATCTCCCATTTATTTTTCTTTTTAAATTTTTTGAGTTCTCTATTTTTTTAAATTTTTTATTGAGGTATAGTTGATTTACAATGTTATATTAATTTTGTGTATACAGCGAAATGAATCTGTTATACGATATATGCATGCATGTCTGCTTAGTCGCTCAGTCATGTCTGACTTTTTGGAGTCCTATGAACTGTAGCCTGCCAGGCTCCTCTGTCCATGGAATTCTCCAGGCAAGAATACTGGAGTGGGTTGCCATGCCCTTCTCCAGGGGAATCTTCCTGACCCAGGGATCAAATCCTGTCTCTTATGTCTTCTGCATTGGCAGGTGGGTTTTTTGCCACTGGCGCTACCTGGGAAGCCCTATACTATATATATATATATATCTCCACTCTTTGTTATACTCTTTTCCCATATAGGTCATTACGTAGTATTGAGTAGAACTCCCCGTGCTATACAGTAGGTCCTTATGAGTTATCTGTTTTATGTTATAGGAGTGTGTATGTGTCAATCCCAATCTCCAAATTTATCCCTCCCCTCCTACTCCCAACTGCCCCATAACCATAAGTGTATTTTCTACATGTGTAGCTCTATTTTTGTTTTGTAGATAAGTTCATTTGTAACCTTTTTTAGATTTCAAATATGAGTGATATCATGTGATACTTGTCTTTCTCTGTCTGACTTACTTAGTATGATAATCTCTGGGTCCATCCATGGTGCTGTAAATGACATTATTTCATTATTTTTTATGGATGAATAATATTCCATTGCTACATGTACCACATCTTCTGTATCCATTTCTCTACGGACGTTTAGGTTGCTTCCATGTCCTGCTATTGTAAATAGTGCTCCAGTGAATACTGGGGTGCATGATTCTTTTCAAATTATTATTTTCTCTGAATAAATGCCCAGGTGTGGGATTGCTAGGTCGTATGGTAGCTCTATTTTTAGTTTTTTAAGGAACCTCCATACTGTTCTCTGCAGAGGGTGCACCAATTTACATTCCCACCAAAGTGGGAGGGCTCCTCTTTCTCTACATTCTCTCCAGCATTTGTAGATTTTTTGAGGATGGCCATTCTGACCAGTGTGAGGTGAGGCCTCATTCAAGTTTTGATTTGCATTTCTCTAATAATTAGTGATGCTGAGCATCTTTTCATATGCTTTTTAACCATCTGTATGTCTTCTTTGGAAAAATGTCTGTTTAGATTTTCCACCCTGGCTTGACAGAAGAAAATGGTCTCAGCCTCCACCTGCCTTTCTAGGAGTATGGTTGGTGGAGCAGGAAGGAAGGGACAGAGGAGGCCCCTGGAGTGCGCTTTGTAGTGTGGGCTGGTCTTTCAAGGGCCAGACAGCCTCTCCAAGCTCCTCCTCCCAGTCACCTGCCTTCATCCTGTGGCCTTCAGAGCAGCTGCCTCTCCTGGTCTTCCCCTTGGCCAGCCTGACTGGCCTCAATCCTTTATGCCTGGGCCTTCAGCCTCTACAATTGATATACATTTATTTTGCTGTATGATGGAGGACTCTTATCTGGAGATTGAGTTTATTCTGGTGGAGGGAGGTTCCTTCTGTTATCCCTAAGTCAATGATGCTGTTCTGTAAGTCTCAGGCTTTTCTCATATTAACAGAGCAGTACCACATCCCCTCACCTGTCTCCCAAGACCCCTATATGTGGGTCAAGAAACAACAATTAGAACCAGACATGGAACAACAGACTGGTTCATAATGGGGAAAGGATTATGACAAGGCTGTATATCGTCACCCTGCTTATTTACCTTATTTTCAGAGTATACCATATGTAATGCAGGGCCTGATGAATCACAAGCTGGAATCCAGATTGCCACGAGAAATATCAACAACCTCAGATATGCAGATGACATTACCCTGACGGCAGTAAGTGAAAAGAAACTAAAGAGCCTCTTGATGAAGACGAAAGAGGAGAGTGAAAAACCTGGTTTAAAACTCAACATTCAAAAAACCAAGATCATGTCATCTGGTCCCATCACTTCATGGCACATAGATGGGAAAAAAGTGGAAACAGTGACAGATTTTCTTTTCTTGGGCTCCAAAATCACTGCAGATGGTGACTGCAGCCATAAAATTAAAAGACACTTGCTCCTTGGAAGGAAAGCTATGACAAACCTAGACAGTCTATTAAAAGGCAAAGACATTACTTTGCCAACAAAGGTACATTTACTCAAAGCTGTGGTTTTCCAGTAGTTATAAAGAAGGCTGAGCACCGAAGAATTGATGCTTTCCAATTGTGGTGCTGGAGAAGACTCTTGAGAGTCCCTTGGAGATCAAACCAGTCTATCTTCTAGGAAATCAGCCCTGATATTCACTGGAAGGACTGATGATAAGGCTGACGCTCCAATACTTTGACCACCAGATGTGAAGGACTGAACCACTGAAAAAGACCCTGATGCTGGGAAAGACTGAAAGCAAAAGGAGAAAACGAAGACCAAGGTTGAGATGGTTAGATAGCATCACCAACTCAATGGACATGAATTTGAGCAAACTCTGGGAGATAATGAAGGATAGGGGAGGCTGGCATGCTGCAGTCTACTGGGTCGCAAAGAGTTGGACATGACTTAGCGAACTGAACAACAACAGCAATCCGCTTGGATGACCGGGTTAGGTTTCTCTGTTAGGAAGGGAGGTGCAGACTGATTAACACAAATATTCAGTATACTCAGTGTGGCGCAATGGGAAATAGATAAATGGTTTTTGTCTTCGTACTTGGAATACAGCTTCTAAAACCTTTGGCATCTCTGGAATGATGACTCTTTTGAATGAGATGACCCTTGGCTGGAAGCCCTTAGGTAACTTCAGGTTGGAGGCTGGTTGTCAGCATGATCAAGACATGATTAGACAGTTAAACTTTCAGTAGCACCCACGAACTCTCAAGCGTACACATGCACTCACCAGCTTCTAGCAAGGAAAGAGGGACTGGAGATTGAGTTAGTCACCAATGACCAAAGATTTCATAAGTCATCCATTTGTACTGAAACCACCATAAAACCCTTCAGTGATAGAGTTTGGGAGCCTCAGGGTGGGTGAACACGTCCAGGTTCTGGGAGGGTGGTACTCCCAGAAAGGGCACAGAAGCTCCCCATCTTTCCAACAGGCTTTGTCTTGTGTATGTGTCTCTTCCATCTGGCTGTCCCTGAGCTGCATCTTTTATCATAAAAACAGTAATAATAAGTAAAGTTCTTTCCTCAGCTCTTTGAGGACTTCTCAGATGACACAGTGGTAAAGAATCTGCCTGCCAATACAGGAGCCACAGGAGATGCTGGTTCGATCCCTGGGTTGGAAAGATACCCTAGAGGAGGAAATGACAACCCATTCCAGTATTCTTGCTGGGGTAATCCTATGGGACCGATGCTTTTGAACTGTGCTGTTGGAGAAGACTCTTGAGAGTCCCTTGGACTGCAAGGAGATCAAATCAGTTAATCTTAAAGGAAATCAGCCCTGAATATTCATTGGAAGGACTGATGCTGAAGCTCTGATATTTTGGCCACCTGATGCAAAGAACTGACTCACTGGAAAAGACCCTGATGCTGGGCAAGATTGAAGGCAGGAGAAGAAGGAGACGACAGAGGATGAGATGGCTGGATGGCATGACCAACTCAATGGACATTAGTTTGAGCAAACTCTGGGAGTTGGTGATTGACAGGGAAGCCTGGCCTGCTGCAGTCCATGGGGTTGCAAAGAATTGGACATGACAGAGCAACTGAACTGAACTGAACTGAATCCCAGGGACAGAGGAACCTGGTGGGCTACAGTCCATGGGGTCACAAATAGTTGGACACAACTGAGCACACACAACTCTTTGAGGTATTCTAGCAAATTGTCAGGAGAAGGCAATGGTGACCCACTCCAGCACTCTTGCCTGGAAAATCCCATGGGCGGAGGAGCCTGGTGGGCTACAGTCCATGGGGTCATGAAGAGTCGGACCCAACTGAGGGACTTCACTTTCACTTTTCACTTTCATGTATTGAAGAAGGAAATGGCAACCAATTCCAGTGTTCTCGTGTGGAGAATCCCAGGGACGGATGAGCCTGGTGGGCTGCCATCTATGTGGTCGCACAGAGTCAACACGACTGAAGTGACATGGCAGCAGCAGCAGCAAATTGTCAAACCTGAGAAGGGTTTGGATAAATCATAGTAGAACCCCTGGCTTATCTGCTCATCTGTCAGAAGGATGAGTGGCCTGGCGACATGAGATTGGCAGATGGAGTGAGGAAAGTCCTGTAGGACCGAGACCTTAACTGTGGGCCTGACAGGTAAGGTCAGAATTGAACTGAACTCTTGGACACCCAGTTGGTGTTGGTGCAGGAGAAAACCCACACATTTGATGTCAGAGGTGGTGAGAATAAAGATAGTTCACTTGGCAATTATATTCTGGTGTATGTATATATTTAATACAAAGAAATTATAAGTATTACTTATAAGAAATTTATATTTATTCTGGTTTAGTCACTGAAATTTATTTATTTCCAGTCCCATCACTTCATGGAAAATAGATGGGGAAACAATGGAAAGAGTGACAGACTTTATTTTCTTAGGCTCCAAAATCACTGCAAATGGTGACTAGAGCCATGAAATTAAAAGACGCTTGTTCCCTGAAAGAAAAACTATGACAAACCTAGACAGTATATTAAAAAGCAGAGACATTATTTTGCCAACAAAGATCCATCTAGTCAAAGCTATGGTTTTTCCAGTAGTCATGTATGGATGTGAGAGCTGGGCCATAAATAAAGCTGAGTGCCGAAGAATTGATGCTTTTGAACTGTGGTGTTGGAGAAGACTCTTGAGAGTCCCTTGGACAGCAAGGAGATCCAACCACTCAATCCTAAAGGAAATCAACCCTGAATATTCACTGGAAGGACTGATGTTGAAGCTGAAGCTCCAATACTTTGGCCACCTGATGCGAAGAGCAAACTCAAATAAAGATCTGGATGCTTGGAAAGATTAAAGGCAGTAGAAGAAGGGGACGACAGAGGATAAGACTGTTGGATGGCATCACTGACTCAATGGACATGAGTTTGAACAAGCTCCAGGAGATGGTGAAAGACAGGGAAGCCTGACATGCTGCAGTCCGTGGGTTCACAAAGAGTCGGACATGACTAAGCAATTGAACAATTTATTTTATGTAAGTTATATTAACATGCATCAATCTAGAAAACTAGTTTCTTTTCTTTTTAGAATTTTATAGTTTTAAATTTATTTATTTATTTATTTTAGATGGGCTCTGGGCCAGCCTGATATAGACCCACACACCCAGTGTGACTGGGCAGGAAGAGAGGGGTGGTCCCTCAGCCTGAGAAGGGCACAGAAGTGACTTCGAGGACTGGTAGGCAAGAGGAAACCTCACATTTGGTCACTGAGAACAAAGAGCACACCATTTGACAACCGGAGGTCCCAACAGATTGTAGGCATCAATCACAGGGCCACAGGAGTGGAGGGCAGAGCCCAAGACCTGGTGGACAAGTGACTCTCAGGAGCAGCCAGGACAGAGGGCCATGGACCAGCTGTGCCATCCTTCTGTGACACTCAGATACTGTGTAAACCTCCCCTGAATCCTGGTCCCACACAGGATAAGGAAAGAAGATGGGATGGAGTGAGAAGCACCTCAAGTTGACCAGTCCAATACCACCATCTTCAGGCAGAATCCCTTCTCCAGGAAACCTCAGTGTTGGCTCTCAAGGCCTCTGACTGGTTGGGTTAGGCCCAACCGCATCATCAGGGGTCCTCTCATTTCCTCGAATTCAGTGATGGCAGAGATTGACCACATCTACAAGGTACTTTCAAGGTAACACCCCAGTTGGTGTTTGATTAGATACCTGGACCGGACAGCCTGCTCAGGCTGACACAAGAACCATCACTCTGGCTTTTTTTGCATATCCAAGTTTGTGATTCTGTTTAAATTCACACTTGAGACAAATATAATGTATAATCACACATCCTGATGCTTCTAATGGGGCACACTGGGACTCTTGGGTGAGGCAAACCCCCACTCTGTCCACTCCCACTTTTGGGGGGGCCTGGCTCCCCATTTTCTCTTGTCAGGCGGGAGAAGGGGCAGCAGCTTCACGTGTGCCCTCCTTCACCAAACACAGAAAGGTTCTATTTTGTTGCTATTGTTGTTGTTTAGTCGCTCAGTCATGTCCGACTCTTTGCAACCCCATGGACTAAAGCCCACCAGGCTCCTCTGTCCATGGAATTTTCCAGGCAAGAATATTGGAATGGGTTCCCATTTCCTTCTCCAGGGAAGAGAGCAATATAATTCACAAACCGTAGAATTCACACTGTTAAAATGTATAATTCAGTGGCTTGTAGTATATTCACAGACCCATGCAAACATCATTACAATCTAATTTGAGAGCAGTTCCATCACCCCCTGAAGAAACTCTGCCCCCATTAGCAGTCATTCCTTGTCTCTCCCTGACTCCTCCAGCCCAAGGCAACAATTAATCTGCTTTCTGTCTCTGTAGATTTGCCTGTTCTGGACATTTATTATAAATGCTCAGTCACTCAGTTGTGTCTGACTCTTTGCAACACTTTGAACTGTAGCCTGCCAGGCTCCTCTGTCCATGGGATTTTTCAGGCAAGAATGCTGCAGTGGGTTACCACTTCCTCTTCTAGGGGATCTTCCCGACCCAGGGATCAAACCCATGTCTCCTGTGTCTCAGGCATCGCAGGCAGATTCTTTACTGCTGAGCCATCGGGGAAGCCCTTTGTGTAAACAGAATCATCCAATAGGTGGTTTCCTGTATCTGCTTCTTTAACGTCACAGGATGTTTTCCAAGCTCATCCACATTGTAGCCTGTATCCAAACTCCATTTCTTCTTCTTGCTAAATATATTCCCTTGTACAGACGCAGCACACATTCCTCATCCTTTCACCAGTTGATGGACATTTGGATTGTTTCTGCCTTCTGTCTGATTGGAATAACGCTGCTGTGAACATTTACATGCCAGCGTTTGTGAGGACATATGTTTTCATTTCTCTCGGGTGTCCTCCTCGGAGTGGAACCACGCGGTCATATGGTGACTCTATATTTAACCTCTTCAGGAAGCGCCTGACTGTTTTCCGCCGCAGCGGCTCCATTTTTACCTCCCCACCAGCAGGGTATGGGCTCCAGTTACTCCACATCCTCACCAGCCTGGGTTTTTCCATCTTTTTGATGATAGCCATCCTGGGGGTGTGCCTTAGCTTGTTTGTGTTTTTGTATGGCCTGTAAGCTAAGAATAGTTTTTCTATTTTTAAAGGGTTATAACACACACACAGAGGAAGAAAATGTGACAGAGATGGTATGTGACCCACAAAGCCTTAATTAAACATTTACTGTCGGCCCTGTCACCTTGACCATCCTTGCAGACTTCTCGCCTGCAGGAAAAAAATGCTTACAAAACTTTACATGTTTCTGCTCAGCAGTCTCCCACATGTGAATGCTGGCATTTTCCTTTTATACCTGGGAGATGCCTTCTCCCCCCTCCTTTTTTAAAATATGTACATTTTATTTTTTTAATTAAAACTTTTAAAAATTGTATTTATTTTTAGTTGCTCTGGGTCTTCATCACGGCACACAGGCTTAGCTTCCCCACAGCATCTGGGATCTTAGTTCTCCAGCCAGGGATCAAATCCATATCCCCTGCATTGAAAAGTGGCTTCTTAACCACTAGGCCACCAGGGAAATCCCTCTTCTTCCTTAAGACCTGAGGACAATCTCATTTTCTTGGGGAAAGTTTCTGGGTTGTCTTCACACTCCCGTTTGCCTTTCCGTGTATTTGGCAAACACCTCCTCTGGCAGGATGCTGACCCTCAGTACACTGTTTATGTTTTTTTACCATCTGAGGCCCTTGAGGGCAGAGGTCAGGGTTGGTGTGTTGATTCTCATCTTTCTTTCCAAGCCGAGTGCTGAGCACAGCATTTGCTTGTTGAAGGAGTGAAGGCACGGAAGGACGAGATGAAACCCTTGCCCTCAGAAAGCAGAATGCTCATGGGGTAACACACCTTGCACAAAAGACTGTGACAAGCTGCCAAGGCATTCGTGCCTCCTGCAGTGTTTTTTTAATTGAGGTTTTAAAAATTATTATTATTATCAAAATTTTATTATTTTTTGGCCGTACTGCACAGCATGTGGGATCTTAGTTCCCCAACCAGGGGTCAAACTAGTGTCCCTTGCATTGGAAGTGCAGAGTCTTAACTACTGGACCACAGGGGAAGTCCCAGCAGTGTTTGCTGACTGCCTCCTTGTGCCAGGCCCCATGCAGGCAGCAGCGGTACAACGGTAGAAGGGAAAGAAGCTTGTGTCCCCGTGGAACTGAACGTGCTGGTTGCAGCCTCCGTCACGTGGACACATGGCCTCGGCTGGCAGGTGGGCTCCCCTCCCTCCAGCCAGGGGTCTCCAGGTGCTGGCTAAGCAGGTACCACCCATAACGATCCAGTTCTGGGGAAGTCACTAGAGTTCTTTACCTGAACCTCGGGTTTCCTCTTTCTAGGCTCTTGATGGACTGGCACCTCCCTCTTTGTGGCTGGGGAGGCTGTTTGACTCAATGAAACATGAGCAGAGGCAACGTGTGTCATTAGAGGGTAGGGGGACCTTGAAGGACCAGTGAACACTGTCCTGTTTCCTTCTCCGTCCTGCACTGACCGTGGGAGCACATGGCCAGTAGAACATCCTTCTGCCTAGATGACTCTGCAGATCAGAATTTTCCAGACCATGCTGGACATGTCTCATAGGATTTGGAGGTCACCCAGGACTATGGCCTGACCTAGCCTCTCCTATCTGACACAAACCCCACGTCCATGGGAGTTCCCCCACAGGAGGGTCTGGAGTGGCTACTGTCAGAGGTGGTGTTGACCCTGGTCATACAGGATGAGTGGGGCAGGGGTGGGCAGAGGGCCAGAGAGGACCAGAGGAAGGATGTGCTGCCCCTGGAAGGTTTCAGCTGAGATTGCTGCTCACAAAGACTCTGTTCCCCCTTCGCTACCAACACCTTGTTTTCCAACCAGGGTTAGAGCCACTTTGCCAATGTCCCTCCCTCGGAAGAGATTCCATTAGTGCACATTTTATACTTTGTGGGTGAATACACATAGATCCTTCCTTCTGCATCTTATTTTACTTCAGAGGAGATGCATCAGTAAAATATTTCTGCTCTCTTTGGCTCACAAAGTTATCCCGTTCTGGCATGCAGGTCAAAGGAGAGATGAAACAGCAGGAGTGTTGGCAGCCAGTCTACAAGAGTCAGGACCTCCCTTACGGAATCGTGCTCTGGTCCAAAGCACCATCCATGAGTCTGGGTGATGGTGGCATATGGTCTGTTTTATTTCTAAAATCAAGGACTCACTGATGAAGCTGGGCTGGAATTCTTTTTTTTTTTTTTTTTTGATTGGAGGATAATTGCTTTACAATGCTGTGTTGGTTTCTGCCGTACAACAGTGTGAATTACTCATAAGTATATATATGTTCCCTCCCTCTTGAGCCTCCCTCCCACCTCTCTAGGTTGTCACAGAGCACTGGGTTAAGCTCCCTGTGTTATCCAGCAGCTTTCCACCAGCTATTTATTTTACATATGGTAATGTATATGTTTCAATGCTACTCTCTCAATTTGTCCCACCTTCTTCTTGTCTCACTATGTCCACAAGTCTGTTTTCTAACTTCTGCATTTCTATTGCTGTCCTGCAAATAGATTCATCAGCGCCATTTTTTTCTAGATTCCATATATATGTGCTGTTGTTGCTGCTGGTTAGTCACTAAGACATGTTCAACTCTTTGCGACCCCATGGACAGCAGCACTCCAGGCTTCCCTGTCCTTCACTGTCTCTCAGATCTTGCCCAAGATCATGTCCAGTCAGTCAGTGATGCATCCCAACCATCTCATCCTCTGTCTCCCCCTTCTCCTCCTGCCCTCAATCTTTTCCAGTATCAGGGTCTTTTCCAGTGAGTCGACTCTTCACATAAGGTGGTCAAAGCATTGGAGCTTCAGCTTCAGCATGATAGGGGATATGACTATGTGCATTAATACATCATATTTGTTCTTCTCTTCCTGACTTACTTAACTCTGTATAACAGGCTCTTGGTTCATCCACCTTGCCACAACTGACTGAGATTTGGGCTGGAATTCCTAACTGAAGTTTGAAAAGCATTCCATGTTTGCTTTCTGGTTGCAGGTCATACACCACTGTCTTCTGTCACTTTCATGAGTCTTGTTATTTAGAAATAATGACATGAATGATTTTAGTGCTGGGAAGAGTTAATTTACCAAAACAGTGTCCGCATACAGGTGTTGATGGGATTTCAGGAAAACACCATCACAGCATCACTCCCTGCTCATCCAGGAAAACTACCATCACTCCTTTTCTTATGGGCTGCAGGATCTATCAGAGAAGCATCCGGTGAGGGTCCCTGGCAAGTTGCCCGCTGCCAGAGCCAGATTGTTTTTCTTAAGTGACAAGGGAGGGGAGGAACAATAGTGCCCTTTACTCACCAGTGACTAAATAACAACCTTCTGGGCCAAGAAGCCCAGGTGCAGGTGTTTTCTCTGCAGGGAGTGTGCGAGCTGAGTTTTATGGGCTGCAAACTCCTATCAGAAGTTGATAAGAGAACTTCTGGGCCATTGGTTCTCCGCTGATTGGACATGGATTTCCTAAGCCCCAAGTGTGAAACAGCTGAGGATGAATCATCCCCATGAGCCACGTTCTGCACAAAAAAATCTATCTATTGCCAACAAAGGTCTGTCTAGTCAAAGCTATGGTTTCCCCAGTGGTCATGTATGGATCTGAGAGCTGGGCCATAAAGAAAGCTGAACAATAATGAACTGATGCTTTCGAACTATGCTGCTGGAGAAGACTCTTCTGAGTCCCTTGGACTGCAAGGAGATCAAACCAGTCAATCATAAGGAAATCAACTCTGAGTATTCATTGGAAGGACTGATGCTGAAGCTGAAGCTGAAACTCCAATACTTTGGCCACCTGATGTGACGAACTGACTCATTGGTAAAGACCCTGATGCTGGGAAAGATTGAAGGCAGGAGAAGAAGAGAATGACAGAGGATGAGATGGTTGGATGGCATCACCAACTCAATGGCCATGAATTTGAGCAAACTCTGAGATAGTGGAGGACAGGGAAGCCTGATATTCTGCAGTTCATGGGGTCAAAAAGAGTCAGACATGACTTGTTGACTGAATAGCAACAGCAACTGGTATAAACGCACACACACACACACACACACACACACACACACACGCATGCACACCTTTAACCTGGTAATCAGGGCCCCCGAGGAAGTGGTGAAATCAGACAGAGTGTGTGCCACCCCCTATCCCAACTCAAGTTACAATCAGAAAGTGAGATCTGATAGAAGGGAGGAAAGAGGGAAGCCCCAAGGGATTCATCAGAAGGAGCCAAGACGTGGAGGGGATATGATAGGAATCGTCAACAGATGTGTAGCTGTGATTCTGTGTGTGTGTGTGTTTATATCCCAGGATTTAAGTGCCAGGGGGGTGAGCCACCTCCAGATACCCTCCCCACAGCCTCCCTGCTGCTCCTGTCATCTGGGCCCTTCAGAGGTGCCCCTCTTACAGGACAAGCTCCCTTACCGGGGTGGTGGGTCTCCTGGTCACACAATCTCACACAGCCATGGCTTTTCAGAGTTAGGATACAAAGGTGCATGTCTGAGAGCAGACATTCCAATGCTTTGGAGCTGCCAAAGTTCTGAATGTTTTATAAGTCATACTTCACGGCCATTCATCTTCTGTCCCAGGAACACTAAGTTCTTTGAGGTCGGTGTCTGAGTCTCACTCCTCAGGGGGCTCCCCATGTACCCACGAACCACACGTTCAACATTCTCTAACTCTGTGTCTCTGTCTCTTTCTTTGTCTGTCTGTCTCTCTGACAGAACTGCCACCAGCTGATCAGAGTCTGTGCCTCCGTTCCTTTTTCTTTTTGAGGGCCAGTCTTCATGGAAAGAAATAAAATTTAAAGCTCTTTAAAATACCTGGGATACCACCCTCTTCAGGGACTTGATATAATTACTATGTGTGATGAGTTAGCAGGAATGTAACAGGTGAAGTTGAGTAGGTGGCGGCACTCGCTGGTAAGTTCAGAGGGGCTCTCCAGCTTCAGGCTCTGCTACCCCAGCGTAGGTGGGGGGGTCCTGGCTGATTCCTCTGCAACCTCTGAGCTGTAGGCAGGTGGTACTGCCTTCAAATGCCTCCTGTGGGCCTTCCCACCTCATGTCTGAGCTGTCTCCACCTTATCTGGTCTCCACTGGCCCCTTCCAGAAGTCAGGATAGAATACTGCAGTGGAAGTGGGGGGATCAGGTTCTGTGAGCAGTAACACCAATGGGGTCAGTAGGCAATCTTAAAATGGGTGAGAGAAAGAGAGGGAGGGAGGGGCGAGTGAAGAGGAAGAGCAAGGGAAGGAGAGGAAGAAAAGAAAGGAAGGGAGGGAAAAAGGAAGAGAGGGTGTGAGGAAGAGAGAAAGAGAGACAGGTAGGGAGGGAAGGAGGGGGAAGAAAGAAAAAAAGAAGGAAAGGAGGGAAGGAAGGAAGAGTCTGGCACTCTTCCCAGGCATTTCGCCCACAAACTGGTTTAGGCCAGTGGGACGAGGTGTTCTACAGAGCAAAGATCATGTGATCACACAGTGTGAACAAACAGATGGTGTATCATTAACAAAATGCAAGGCTGCGTTTCACCATCTCTGCAGGGTGTCAGTGACCCAGGCAATTTAATTAAAAACATAAAAAAATAAAATAAAAAGTAACAAAGGCCAAAGTTTCATCCTGTTCAGATTCAACCTTGCCAACCACGTGGAGTGGCTGCCTGCCATGCAGGCCTGCACATCCGGCCCTCTGTGAAAGGTGGCCAGTCTGCCTTGTCCCGTCCATGGCATCCAATCTTTGTTCTAGCTCAGAGCAGAGGGAGGGGCTCCAGGACAGGGACTTGTCCCCTACTTTCTCCTGGAGAGTCAGAATGGCAAGCTGCAGAGAGGATCAGGCAGTGCATGTGGTGAACCTTGAGTCCACACAAGCAGGTGTCACCTTGGTACTGGGATGCAGGCTCCAGGTGGACTGGGAGGGCTCAACCAAGAGTTGGCATCCAATGCCCAACTCTGCCGTAGACAGCCTAAGGTGATGATGTCAGGGCTGTGTACCTGGGGCTCCGCCGTCCCCCAGTGGTGGGCACCTTATTGAAGCAAGCCTTGGTGTTCTCACCTGCAGCATCATGGCAGGGTTCTTTCTTGGGAGAATCCATGAGAAGAGCAGAAAAAGGCCCAGGACTGTGCCTGGAATGGTGGCTATACTGAATCTGGCTCCTTGCACAGAGGTTGCCTTAACCACCAGGGTCAAGTTGAGCCGGGACACGCCGGCCTCACAGGTGGGTGGGGCTCTGTGGATAGCATCAACAAAGAAAGGGAGGGCTTCCCTGGTGGCTCAGTGGTAAAGAATCTGCCTGCCAATGCAGAAGATATGCGTTTGATCCCTGGTCTGGGAAGATACCACATGCCACTGAACAACTACGCCTGTGAGCCACAACTACTGAGCCTATGCTCTAGAGCCCAGGAGCCACAACTACTGAAGCCCTCATGCCTAGAGCCCCGGCTCTGCAGCAGGAGAAGACGCTGCCATGAGAAAAGCCTGCACACCACAACTAGAGTGTAGCCCCCACTCACTGCAACTAGAGAAAAGCCCATGCAGAAACAGAGATCCAGCACAGCCAAAAATAATAAAATGGAAGGGAAGGGACAGACAGGGACAGGGAGGGAGGAAAGAGCAGCCAGGAGTTCCCTGGAGCCGGCTGGCGGTGGCACCGTGTGGTGCTCTAGCAGGCTTGCAAAGCCACCAGCGGGCACAGAGTTGTGTGGCTCCAGGACTTGTCTCCAGGCAGAGGTGCTGCTGGAGCTCTTCTTTGGGAACCTGATGTGATGGATGCACATTTTCAAAGGCTCCTTTGCAGTCATGGGGAACTCCTGTCCAGCAGTGGTGTTGGGCTGCACCAAAGCAAAAGAGCCTCAGAGCAGAGACAGGGAGAGGTTGAAGGGAGCTAGGGACAGGGTAGGAATCTATGAGCAAGGATGTAGAGGTTTTTAGAAGGGCATATATTTGTGGGCCTCTGAGAATGCAAATGAAAGAATTCCTGTTCATCCTAAGTCCAGATCCAAAGAGTTTGGAGGGCTTGTTTGTATGTCAGCGCCTATGGAGAGCAGTTGTTGTTTAGTTGCCAAGTGGTGTCCCTCTCTTTTGCAACCCCATGGACTGGAGCCTGCCAGGCTCCTCTGTCTATGGGATTTCCCAGGCAAGAATGCTGGAGTGGCCATTTCCTTCTCTGGGGGATCTTCCCGACTGAGGGATTGAACCCGCATCTCGTGCATTAGCAGACGGATTCTTTACCACTGAGCCACCAGGGAAGCCGTGGACAGCAATAGCTTTCTAGAAATTCTTAATAAAATGTAACGTGGATAAACCTTTTAGCCCAGGGATGCATTTAGAAGAAGCACAAACCTAAGGTCATGAGGCTTTCAAGAGAAACACTCATCTGTTACACTTGAGCTCTTTTTGAACAGATGGCAGAGAGCATCAGACAACACAACCCACACAATGAACCATTCTGAACCAGGGTCGCCACCTCTCCCCTCAAATTTGTTCGTCATTTACTCTGAGCACACAATACATGCTCTGCTCTAGATGCTGAGCTGGCCAATCGGACCCTGAAGGTCTCTGGGCTCTGTGTTGTTTAAACTGAATGACTAAAAGAATCCAGTCACACACAGAGCTGAGGGGGAGCCTTTAAGGGAGAAGGAATAGCTTGTGCAAAGGCCCTGAGGTGGAAATGAGCCTGACAGGTTTCTGGAAAGCCAATGTAGCTGGAGGTTGGGAAGCAGGAGTGCCAACACCAGATACAAGGGCTGTGGGGAGATGGGAAGGGGCCAGGTCACAGAGGACCTTCAGGGTTAGATAAAGGGTCTGACTTTTACTCCCAGTACGTGGAATAGCCATCAGAAGGGAGTCTGATCCAATTTACCCTTTATTTTTTTTGTCTTTATTGAATTTATTACAATACTGCTTCTGTTTTATATATATTTTTTGGGTTTTGGTCCTGAGGCACATGGGAGGTATCAAGCCTGAACCCCCTGCCTTGGAAGATGAAGTCTTAACCACTGGACCACCAGGGAAGTCCCTTGATTTACACTTTAAGAGCGTATCCTGGGTACTGGTGAAGGATGGAGTCTGAGTGTTGGTGGTAGATGTGGTGAGAGAAGGGAGGAGATTATTACAGATTCCTGGCTTCAGGGACTTCCCTGGTGGTCCAGTGGCTAAGACTCCACACTCTCAGTGCAGGGGGCCCAGATTTACTCCTTGGTCAGGGATCTAGATCCCACATGCTGAAACTAAGAGTTCACACGCCACAACTAAAACTCCTGAATGCGGAAATGAAGACTTGATGCAGCCAAATAAATAAATAAATATTAAAAAGAAGAAGAAGAAGAAGAAGAATCTTGGCTCCCGCTGGAGTGCAGGCAAGGAGGTCCACAGATGTGGGTGACTGGGACATGCTTCAGACTAACAGGACTCTATTGAGGGTTGGAAGTTGAAAATGAAAGGATCATTTCTGTCCTCACAATGTGAGTGTGAATTGAGAGTGTTGTACATGGGAAGGTGGCAATTCCTGACGTGGGAGGTTCATTTACTTCTGGGTTTTTGTTTTCATTTGCTTTTGTTTTGTTTTTTCAGGGAAGGTTGAGAAAGGATGCTCTGTTGGAAGGGAGGGAGAGTTCAGAGCAGAGAACTGTGGTTCTCAAATATTAGGGTGAGTCAGAATCACAGGAGTGAGTGGAGTGAGTGAAAGTCGCTCAGTCGTGTCCGACTCTTTGCGACCTCACGGACTATACAGTCCATGGAATTTTCCAGGCCAGAATACTGGAGTGGGTAGCCTTTTCCTTCTCCAGGGTATCTTCCCAACCCAGGAATCAAATCCATGTCACCTGCATTGTGGGCGGATTCTTTACCAGCTGAGCCACACAGTCTGCCCTCCCACCTCCACCCTCCTCTGCCCCCCGCCCGCCCCGAGTTCCTGATTCAGCAGGTCTGGGGCGGGGCCTGAGCATTTCTAATATGTTCTCAGGTGATGCTGAAGCTGGCTTTCTGGCCTCCTCTTGGAGAAGGAATGGAGTTGATTAAGGAGAGTGCAGGAGGCATGTCTTAAAGACTGGGAAAGCAGTGTGGTGTGTGCTAAGTCGCTTCAGTTGTGTCTGACTCTTTGCTACTCTGTGGGCTATTGCCCACTAGGCTCCTCTGTTCATGGGATTCTCCAGACAAGAATACTGGAGTGGGTTGCTATGCCCTCCTCCAGGAGATCTTCCAAACCGAGGGATAGAACCCGAGTCCCTATGTCTCCTGCATTGGCAGGTGGGTTCTTTATCACTAGTGCCACCTGGGAAAGCAGACCCAGGGGCATTTCTAGACAGAATGAGTGCCCATCGGAGATGTGTAGCCACTGGGACTCTGTAGATGATACAGAGCTGGGGGTCCATGCAAAATCCAACTGACCTTTAATAGCAGATCCACGTGCAGAGAGGAAGCTTGGTTTGGCCCTACATTGAAAGAAGGTCAAACAACTCTACACTCACTCACAAGCTTTAAGTTGTAATAAAAAATGTTTAGAACAGAATCCCCTTGGCATTATTATCTAAATAAACTTTATGCTTAACTTTGGGATTATAGAACTATTCCACTTTGGAAAACAATTTAGTGATTACCTCAAAACTGAAAATATACATTATCCTAAAACCCATACACCACAGTACAGTAAGCCCCCACATACGAACCCCCAAGTTGCAAACTTTCAAAGATGTGAACATGCATTCCATCAATGTCAGATGTGAGGGACATTGCAGCTTGCCCTCCAACCCCTACTGCTGACAATCCTTCAGCTCTACCATCTCCCACCTCCCCTCCCTCCTCCAGTCAGTAACACTTTTGCCTGATGACTTGATGCCAGCCCCTGTGTGCCAGCTGTTGGACTGTACTACTGTATACCTTTTCAAGGTACTATACTGTAAGATTAAAAAATGGATATTTTTGTTTCTTGGTTTGTTTTTTGTGTATTATTTGTGTGAAAATTATTATAAACCTACTACAGTACAGTACAGTAACTAAGAGAAGCAGAAGATATTAAGAAGAGGTGGCAAGAATACACAAAAGAACTATACAGAAAAGATCTTAATGACCCAGACAACCACAATGGTGGTTATCAGATCACACAATGGTGTGATCACTCACCTAGAGTCAGACATCCTGGATTGCAAAGTCAGGTGGGCCCTAGGAAGCATCACTATGAACTAAGCTAGTGGAGGTGAGTTGAATTACAGTTGGAATTGCAGTTGACCAATTTTAAATCCTAAAAGATGATGCTGTGAAAGTGCTGCACTCAATATGCCAGCAAATTTGGAAAACTCAGCAGTGGCCACAGGACTGGAAAAGGTGAGTTTTCATTCCAATCCCAAAGAAAGACAATGCCAAAGAATGTTCAAACTACCACACAGTTGCACTCATCTCACATGCTAGTAAAATAACACTCAAAATTCTCCAAGTGAGGCTTCAATGGTATGTGAACCAAGAACTACCAGATGTTCAAGCTGGACTTAGAAAAGGCAGAGGAACCAGAGATTAAATTTTTCAACATCTGCTGGATCATCAAATAAGCAAGACAGTTCCAGAAAAACATATGCTTCATTGACTAGGCCAAAGCCTTTGACTGTGGGAATCACAACAAACTGTGGAAAATTCTTCAAGAGATGGGAATACCAGACCACCTGACCTGCCTCCTGAGAAATCTGCATGAAGGTCAAGAAGCAACAGTTAGAACCGGACATGGAACAACACACTGATTCCAAATTGGGAAAGGAGTGCGTCAAGGCTATATATTGTCACCTTGCTTATTTAACTTATATGCAGAGTACATCATGCAAAATGCCAGGCTGGATGAAGCACATGCTGGAGTCAAGATTGCTGGGAGAAATACCAATAACCTCAGATATGCAGGTGACACTACCCTTATGGCAGAAAGCAAAGAGGAACTGAAGAGCCTCTTGATGAAAGTGAAAGAGGAGAGTGAAAAAGCTGGCTTAAAACTCAACATTCAAAAAATGAAGATCATGGCATCCAGTCCCATCATTGCATGGCAAATAGATGGGAAAACAATGGAAATAATAACAGACTTTCTTTTCTTGGGCTCCAAAATCACTGCAGATGATGACTGCAGCCATGAAATTAAAAGACAGTTGCTCCTTGGAAGAAAAGCTATGACAAACCTAGACAGCATATTAAAAAGCAGAGACATTACTTTGCTGACAAAGGTCCATATAGTCAAATCTATGGTTTTTCCAGTAGTCATGTATGGATGTGAGAGTTGGACCACAAAGAAAGCTGAACACCAAAGAATTGATGCTTTTGAACTGTGGTGTTGGAGAAGACTCTTGAGAGTCCCTTGGACTGCAAGGAGATCAAACCAGTCAATCCTAAAGAAAATCAGTCCTGAATATTCATTAGAAGGACTAATGCTGAAGCTGAAGCTCCAATACTTTGCCTACCTGATATAAAGAAGTGACTCATTGGTAAAGACCCTGATGCTGGGAAAGATTGAAGGCAGGAGGAGAAGGGGATGACAGAGGGTGAGATGGTTGGATGGCATCACCGACTCGATGGACATGAGTTTGAGCAAGCTTCGGGGGTTGGTGATGGACAGGGCAGCCTGGCATGCTGCAGTCCATGGGGTCGCAGAGTTAGACACGACTGAGCAATTGAACTGAACTGAACAGTACAGTACTCTATAGCCAGTTGTTTTAGTTGGGTACCTTGGCTAACTTACAAACAAATTGGACTAAGAAACACGATCTTGGATTTGAGCTCACTCATAGGTAGGGGACATATTATAATCATTGCTTCTTTTTTTTTTTTTAAACAGAAACTTCTTTGTTGTAATGAATTCAATAAACAGTTTAAAACTGGTCTAAATAAAACAAATCTTAAAAAAATGTACAACTCAGTGGTCTTGAACATATTCACAATTTGTGTAACCATTACTTCTTAATACTCTTCAAAAGATCAGTGCATGTGATAGGTTCATATGAAAGAGTACAATGCATATCAGTGAGAACAAATCAAATCTGTTCTCTTCCTCCTTAATGTAGATATTTGATTTTTATCAAATGCCTTTACGCATGTTGGATTAGTTATATACTTTTTCACTTAGTTCAAATTCTGTTAATCTCTCATTGAGATGAATTATATGAATTCATTTCTAATGGGAAAGAATTCTTTTACATATGAATAAGCTTGGTCATGACACCCTAATATAAATAAAACCTCTAATTCAAAAAACAAAACAAAACAAAATGCTTAAGAGTTGTATATTTTGCTTTTTAAAAAATAATTTTTATTTATTTGGCTGTGCTGGGTCTTAGTTGTGGCATGTGGGATCTAGTTCCCTGCTGTTGCTGCTGCTAAGTCACTTCAGTCGTGTCTGACTCTGTATGACCCCATAGACAGCAGCCCACCAGGCTCCCCCGTCCCTGGGATTCTCCAGGCAAGAACACTGGAGTGGGTTGCCATTTCCTTCTCCAATGCATGAAAGTGAAAAGTGAAAGTGAAGTTGCTCAGTTGTGTCCGACCCTCAGTGACCCCATGGACTACAGCCTACCAGGTTCCTCCATCCATGGGATTTTCCAGGCAGGAGTACTGGAGTGGGGTGCCATTGCATGACCAGGATTCAAATCTGAGTTCCCCGCATTTGGAACACAAGAGTCTGAGCCACTGGACCACCAAGGAAATCCCAAGTCTTTGGTTTTTTTTTAGGTTATAAGACTTCCTTCTATGTTCTGTTTTTAAAACATTTGAAATACAATTTATATATGAAAAATGTGCAGATTTTAAGGGTATTGTTTGATGAGATTTGGAAAATGTTAACACTCTTGGAACCACTATCCCATTCAAAAAATTTGTTTCCATTTCCCCAGAAAGTCCCTTGTATCTTCTTCCAACCAATAATCTCTCCCTGCCAAAGGCTGCCACTATTCTTTCTTCTCTCTCCATAAATTAGTTTTGCCTGTTTTAGAATTCCTTATCAATGGAATCATACAATGTTTACATTTTTGTAGACAGTTTTTTAAAAATTATTGTTCAGCATAAAGTTTTTGAGTTTCACACATGGTATTGAGAGTATTCACAGTAATATATTTGTTTTTCTTGTGGAATACCTGGTGGCTTCCACGGTAAAGCATCTGCCTGCAATGTGGGAGACTTGGGTTCGATTCCTGGGTTGGGAATATCCCCTGGAGAAGGAAATGGCAATCCACTCCAGCACCCTTGCCTGGAAAATCCCATGGACGGAGGAACCTGATAGGCTACAGTCCATGGGGTCACAAAAGTCAGACACGACCGAGCGACTTCACTTCATAAGGGGACAACAGAGGACAAGATGGTTGGATGGAATCACTGACTCAGTGAATGTGAATTTGAGCGAACTCTAGAAGATGATAAAGAACAGGGAAGCCTGGCGTGCTGCAATTCACAGAGTCGCAAACACTACTTAGCGACTGAACAGTAACAATATGATGCTTTGGTTACTCATTTATTTGTTGATGAATATTTAGTTTGCTTCCAGTTTGAGTTTATTACAAATGATACTATGGTAGATATTCTTTTTTGTGTACCTTATTGTTTTTTAAAATATAAAGACATTTGTCTCTAATGTATTTATGATAGTTTATTATTTAGTTTTGTAGGCTTTTAAGCTCTTTAGAAATGGCATTATGTTTCAGTAGGTCTTCTGGGACTAATTTTTCCCTTAGAATTTTGTCTCTAGGGTTAATCTATCATATGACAGGCAACTGATTTTTTAACATAGCTCTTACAGATAGAGCGTGCTAAATTATCTTACTATTTTAAAATATCTATTTATCTATCTTGTGGGTTTTATTTATAGAAAATCATATAATCTGCAAATAATAACTGTCCTGATTCTTCCTCTCTAATGTTTATGCCTTGAATTTATTTTTCTTATTATATCCTCTAGAATGCCAGTAAATTTAGAGAAAGAGCAGTAAATAGTGACATTTGTGATTTGCTCTTGACTTAAAAAAAAATACTTTGAACATTTCTATGTTTATAGTGTTTGTTTATATTCTCTGTATCAGGCTGCAGAAGTTTTATCCTAATCCTAGTTTCCTAAAGTCTTTTTTTTATCAAAATAATTAGATAATTTTGTTAATTTTTTTTGCATCCATTGAGTTTACCCAATTTTTTTTTTCATTCATTCCACTACTAAGAGTTAGCCAAACTCAAGGTGATGGGCACAGTCCTCCAGACTACCGAGTTGGCCTGAGACTTCTGACACCAGTCTCAAGTTGAGGGGTCTCCAAGGCCACTTCTGCTCAGAGCATGTGGCTACAAATTCAGGGACCTGGACTCTCTCAGGGTTACTAAAATAATTCATCAGGCTCAGGGACATGCTATATGTAACAGTTACAGTCTTATTATAGTAAAAAGATACAAAACAGAGCCAGACAAGGGAAGAGATACAGAAGGCAGAATATGAAATTGGGAGGGTTTCAGACACAAAGCTTCTGTGTCCTCAGGGATGCACAGCCCTTTCCGCATCAGTGCATGGCAATACACAGAGTGTTGTCAACCCACACGGCTCCCCTAAGCTTTGCTGTCCATATTTCTTTTCCCAGTTTTATTTATTTATTTTTGGTTGTGCTGGGTCTTTGTTGCTGTGCAGGCCCTCCCTAGTTGCAGTGAGTAGGGGCCATTCTCCACTGGTAGTGCATGGCTTCTCATTGTTGTGGCTTCTCTTATTGCAGAGGATAGGCTCTAGGGGTTTAGCAGGGATTTAGCATAAGGGGTTTAGCAGTTGCAACATGTAGGTTCAGTAGTTGTGGTTCTTGGGCTCTAGGACAACAGGCTCAAATTTGTAGCACAAATTTGGCTTAGTTGCTCCACCGCATGTGGAATTTTCCTGGATCAGGGGTCAGACCTGTGTCTCCTGCACTGGCAGGCAGACTTTTCACCACTGAGCCATCAGGGAAGTTCTGCTGATTAAATTATTGCCCATGTGGTTAGCTTTAATTTCCAACAACTTTCTCCCTCTCCCGAGGTCAGGCTGGATTCAAGTGCCCCAAAGCCCCAACTCTCTAATCACCTAGTTGGTCTTTCTGGTGCAGCCAGTCCCCACCCTGAGTCATCTTATTAGCATAAACTCTCAGGTGTGTCACAAGGGGCCCACCATGAATAATAAAGACACTCCTATTACTCAGGAAATTTCAAGAGTTTAAAGGTTACCTCCCAGGATCTGGGACAGAAGCCAGATCTGTCTTTGGGAGAAGTTAATTTTTCACTACACAATGACATTCACAGATTTCCTCATTTCAATCCAACCTTGCATTCCTGGAAAAATAAAACATCATCTGTTTTAAACATGGTTGGATACATTTTGCTAATTTTTAAAAGAATTTTACACCAATGTTTATGAATGAGATTAGCCTATTTTTCCTTTCTCTTACTGACTTTTCCTGATTTTTAAAACTGATATATTATACTGAGCTCATAGAATAAGTTGGAGAGCATGTTTTCATTCTTTCTGTGTGCTAAAAGAATTTTTGTTGGGTTGGAATGATGAGTCTCCTGAAATTTTGAGGAACTAACCTCTAAAACACTGTCTGGTGTTTTGCTATGGATGATGTTTTAATACTGCTTCAATTTTCAAAAATAATGATAGTATTCTTCAAGCTTTCTATTAATATTTCTTCTTGAGTCACAATTAATAAATTATATTTTTCTAGAAATTTGTCTGTTTCATCTAATTGTCAAATATATCAGCATAAAACTTCATTGTATTCTCAAGTTTTGCTTTTTTTAAATGAATGAATTAATTAATTAATGGCAGTGGTGGGTTTTCGTGGCTGCACTCAGGCTTTCTCTCTAGTTGCGGTGAACCAGCTGCTACTGCTGCTAAGTCATTTCAGTCGTGTCCGACTCTGTGCGACCCCATAGACTGCAGCCCACCAGGCTCCCCCGTCCCTGGAATTCTCCAGGCAAGAGAACCAGAGCCACTCTTCACTGTCGTGCGTAGGCTCTAGGCATGCAGACTTCAGCAGCTGCAGTGCTTAGTTGCTCTTCGAGGCATGTGGGAACTTCCTCCATCAGGGATGGAACCCATGTCCCCTGTGTTGGCAGGAGGATTCTTAGCCACTGGACCACCAAGAAAGCCTCTCTCATGGTTTTCACCTCTGCTGTATTTGTAGTTAAATACTCTCGACTGGTGATTAAATATTTATGTCTTTTCTTTTTTATTGATCAATATCACCAGAGATTGGTCTATTTTATTAGTCTTTTCAAAGGACCAGCATTAGGCTTTGTTGATTCTTTCTACTGTATGATATTTCTGCTACTCATCGATGCCTGCTCTTTTCTTTATGATCTTCTCTTTTTGTTTTCTTTAGATTTTTGCTGTGATTTTTGCCATAACATTTTTAGTTAGGAGTTTGCTCATTAAATTTCAGCCTTTATTCTTTGCAAATATAAGTATTTAACACCATGCAATTCCCTCTGAGTTCAGGTTTTACTATAATACACAAGTTTTAGAGAACCTCATGGGCAGTATGAGTTTTTATGATTATTCCAACCATTTCTAAATTTTCATTCTAATTTCTTTTTGGAGTCATGAATTATTTAGAATTCTGTTTTTTAAATTCTAGTGTATAAAACATCTTATCTTTTTGTTATTGACTCTACTTAATTAGGTCTTGTCTTCCCTTGTGGCTCAGATGGTAAAGAATCTGGCAGTGATGTAGGAGACCTGGGTTTGATCCCTGGGTCGGGAAGATCCCCTGAAGAAAGGAATGGCTATCCACTCCAGTATTTTTGCCTGGAAAATTCCATGCACAGAGAAGCCTAGTGGGCTACAGTTCATGTGGTTGCAAAGAGTCTTGGACACAACTGAGCAATTAACACATTCACACTTTCACTACTTAATTACATCGTGTTCAAAGAATGTGTTGGGTATATGGTTTGTTTTTGGAAATTTGTTGAGATGTGCTTTACTTTATTTATTTATTTGCCATACCATTTGGCATGTGGGATCTTAATTCTCTGTCCAGGGATCACAACTGACCCCCCTGCAGTGGAAGCACAGATTAATAACCTCTGGATTGCTAGGGAAGTCCTCTGATTAATCTCTGTACCTGTTTCATATGTACTTAGGGAAAATGGATCTTCTCTAAATGGTTGTTATATTCAGAATTTTACCTGTGTCCATTATATCAAGGTTGTTAATCAAATTGTCTAAATATATTTATTGATTCTTTTTTGCTGCTCAACTGACTAATAATTGAGAGAGAGATGTTGTTTGATTTGTCAATTTCTCCCTATACTACTAATTTATAGTAGTACATACAAATTTTTGATTTATATGGCATGAAACTTTATTGGATGTGTATCCATTTAGAATTCTTAGGTCTTCCTGGTAAGTTGAAAATTTTTCCATGATTTAGTAACAGTTTTTGTCTTAAAGTTCATTTTTTTGTGTGTGATTTTGATGAAGGTATGCCAATTCTCCTTTGGTTACTATTTTTCTGGTGTATCTTTTTTCTTCCTTTTCATGTCAACTTTTCCACGTCCTTTAGTTTTAGTTGTATCTTAGGCAGAACGTCTCCCAGTATGTCTGCCTTTTAACTTATGGGTTTAATCCATTTATATCCAGGAGGATTATGACTACTGTGAATATAAACTTCCACCATCTAAATGAGGGTGCAGAGGAGAATGAGAGTCTTGAGGTCTTCACCATCTTCACCAGTCATTAAAGTGAGTGATCTGACAACTCAGACCTGTTGATTGCCTTCCACTTTTCCTCAATAGGGCTTCTATTAAGTTTCGAATCTTGAGAAAATGTTACTTTCTGATTAGGCATAGGAATGGAGTCAAATCTTTGGGAAATTAATGAATCCACATAATTTCTCAAAAGATTTCTCAGGAAACTCTGAGAGGCTGAGTAGCAGATTGTTGAGTGCTGGACAGAACTGACTGCTAATCTTTGCTTGGTCCCTTTCTAGCTGTGTGATTTGGAGTACATTCCTGAATTGCTCTGAGTCTCTTTCTTCAGCTGGAAATCAAAAATCACCACACCAGTTTCCCCAGGATTCTCTGCCTGTGGATGGGATCGCCTGTCATAGAGCAGGTGCCCAGACTATGTTTTCACTCTCTATGTTCCTCCTTCCTCTTTTCAAGGGCATGGCCTTAATGATGTCAAGAACATTTTGTAAATATTACAATAAGATGTGTCACTGTGATTATTACTTATTAAAATCACTTTGCTTTCTGACTTAGGTGATTCATTTCAACTAAAAGAAAGATTTGAGCAAAACAATAACTGCCTCATTTCAGCAGCCTGTTCTGTGTTGATCACGATGTCAGTCTACACTGACATAGATTGCAGGTAATTACTGAGCTTTCTGAAGCTGTTTGTTTGCATATTTGTCTGAAGGCAGTTAAAGTGTGACTTAGGTAATGTGATTTTATTCTCAGGTATTCACAGAGATCAAAACACAGATTTGAAAGGTGCCAGAAGGAATAAGAAGTTCCCAGTGTATGAGTAGAAAAGTACAAGAAAGTGAAACCCTCAAAGTTGGCGTTTTGTAAAAATAAGGAACTTAGACATCTCTCTTTTCTAGGCTCCTTTGACCCATCAGATGCTGAAAAAACAGGGTATTAATTATCTGTCACAAACCTTGTCTTGTTTCTTTTCCCACATTTTTATCATCATCAAATTTTTGAGTGTCCGTAAGCGTTACATGGTTTTGATGTGATTGCCATTTGGCTGGAAGGTATTTGAGTGTCACTCAGTGCTCAGGTTTTCTTTTTTTGTTTTGTTTTTGTTCATGCTCTCCAGCAGTTTGGAATCTAGCATGAAATCTCATAAGGAAGATGACACAGAGGAAGTGTGAAAATGCACACAAAAACTATGCTTATACATTTGCGTTTTTCATGCATGTCATGGTTTGGCTAAGGAGAAAACACGAGATAATCAGAGAAGGCTTACTTGAGAGGCTATATAGAATCTCCTCCCAATGCTGATTGCCACTTTGTGGCTGTGTGATCTTGGGCAAGCTGCTTTACATCTCTGTGACTCAGGTTCTTCAACCTTGAATACAGACCCATCATGCCTTCTTTATAGGACGGTTGTAAGGATTAAATGAGTCAGTACCTATAAAGCACTTGCTGTGGTGTACAGCTTCCCAACATATTTTCAGATTATATAGACTTCACATGAGTGACAGAACTATTGGTCCCAGGTACCTGGCTATAGACTTCAGTTTCTTGGGCTCCAAAATCACTGCAGATGGTGACTGTAGCCATGAAATTAAAAGATGCTTGCTTCTTGGAAGAAAAGCTATGGCAAACCTACACAGTGTATTAAAAACACAGACATCACTTTGCTGACAAAGGTCCATGTAGTCAAAGCTATGGTTTTTCCAGTAGTCATGTATGGATGTGAGAGTTGGACCACAAAGAAAGCTGAGCACCAAAGAATTGATGCTTTTGAACCGTGGTGTTGGAGAAGACTGAGAGTCCGTTGGACTGCAAGGAGATCAAACCAGTCAATCTTAGAAAATCAACCCTGGATATTCATTGCAAGGACTGATGCTGAAGCTGAAGCTCCAATACATTGGCCACCTGATGCAAAGAGACTCATTGGAAAAGACCCTGATGATGGGCAAGACTGAAGGCAGGAGGAGAAGGGGATGACAGAGGACGAGCTGGTTGGATGTCATCACACATGGACATGAGTTTGAGCAAGCTCTGGGAGTTGGTGAAGTACAGGAAAGCCTGGTGTGCTGCCGTCCATGGGGTTGCAAAGAGTTGGACTGAGTGACTAAATTGAACTGAACTGATTCTTTGGAAAGACTGATGCTGAAGCTGAAGCTCCAATACTTTGGCCACGTGATGTGAAGAGCTGACTCACTGGAAAAGACCCTGATGCTGGGAAAGATTAAGGGCATGAGGAGAAAGGGGCTGGAGGGGATGATATGGTTGGATGGCATCATTTATTCAATGGACATGAATTTGAGCAAACTCTGAGAGATAGTGAAGGACAGGGAAGCCTGACGTTCTGGGGTTGCAAAGAGTCAGACATGATTGAGTGACTGAACGACACCTGGCTATGAGCATCCCCACCTGTTCCCCAGTGTGCTTGAAACATTGCATTTTCTATGATGGTCATGAGATGACAAAGCCTGAGGCCTCTGTTAGGTTTGTTCTCTGTCCTTGAGGATGTGGGTACCTTGGTGACAAATGCACTGGTGAAGCAATACAAGGCCACCATTACGAGTTTGTACTTGGGGACTTCCTCGGTGGTCCAGTGGATAAAACTTTGCCTTTTAATGCAGGGGGAGCAGGTTCAATCCATGGTCGAGGAGCTAACATTCCACGTGCTGTGGGGTGCAGCCAAAATTTTTTTAAAAGAAGAGTCTGTACTTATCTATTGACATCAGAGGTTTTCGAACTTTTATTTGATCTGTTGGGAGCAAAAGTATTTGACACTTGGGAGCACAGCCAAGACCAAAAACAACTGAAGTGACTTATGCCTCTTTAATTATCAAGAGGCAGAATATATTTTAAATTTAAAAATGTGAAAAATGATTCTTGAGAGTAAACATTTGCTGTAAGGGCTAGATTCCTACCTCTTCAGATAAAGTAAAAGCTGTTGCTCCTTAAGAAATCTGATTTTGCAGAAGGACTGGCTCTGTGCTGTCCTGACTATCACATGACCAGAGGTGCTGGGCACGTGGGGCATCAGATTGAATGTGCTCAGTTAAACATAAGATGGCATGTTGCTCCTTGTGGAAGGTGGGTCTGGACACAGATGCTTCCTTACATGAAATCTCCCTGCTTTTATGTAGGTCTGACAATTTCCATAATTAAAAATTTTAAACATTCACTCAGATAAATAAAAGATCTTTATTTAGGATAAAGAATGCTATGGAATCATGATTAACTCTTTTATTAATATTTATATACATTTTTAAAGCTTTTATTTATTTATTTGGCCACGCTGGATCTTTGTTGCTGCGCTGGCTTTCTCTGGCTTTCTCCAGTTGTGGTGAGGGAGGGCTCCTCTCGTACCACAATCATTGTGGTACTCAGCTTCTCACTGCTGTGGCTTCTCTTGTTGCCAAGCATGGGAACTAGGCACAAGGGCTTCAGGAGTTGCAGCGCATGGGCTCAGTAGTGTGGCACACCAGCTTAGTTGTTTCATGGCATGTGGGATTTTCCCAGACCCAGGATTGAACTTGTGTCCTCCGCATTGGCAGGCAGATTCTTAACCACTGGACCACCAAGGGCATCCCAATATTTATATTCTTAAGAAACTTTCTAAACCATCCAGAAAGTCTGATTTCTCTCCTTTCTGCCATTTTGAGACAGAGTTCATCAAAAGTAATAAGTCATGAGTTAGCTTTCATGGGTACTAATTAACAATTGATAATAATAATAATAATAATGGCTTCCCTGGTGACTCAGATAGTAAAGAATCTGCCTGCAATGTAGGAGACCTAGGTTCAGCCCCTGGATCAGGAAGATCCCCTGGAGAAGAAAACGGCTACCCACTCCAGCATTCTTGCCTGAAGAATCCCATGGACAGGGAAGCCTGGCAGGCTACAGTCAATGAGATCACAAAGAGTCAGACACAACTGAGTGACACTTATTTAATAATAGTAATAACAGTGAACACATATACTTCTGTTTATGATAAGAAGGGCACATTTTTGACCACTTGGCACATATCACAGAGTTCTCACCAAAACCCAACGAGGCGGGTATTTCATTATCCCCATTTTATGGATGAGGAGACTGAGGCACAGAAAGTAATTTGTTCAAGGCCACCAAGCCAGTAGGTGGCAGAAAAAAAAGTGAAAGTGTTAGTCACTCAATCGTGTCCAACTCTCTTGTGATCCCATGGCCTGTAGGCCACCTGGCTCCTCTGTGCATGGGATTTCCCAGGCAAGAATACTGGAGTGGGTGGCCATGCCCTCCTCCAGGGGATCTTCTCAACCCAGGGATCCAACCGTCTCCTACATTGCAGGGGGATTCTGTACTGACTGAGCCACCAGGGAAGATAAATTGAAAGCAGAACATCAAAGTTTCACAAAGAGAAAAGTCTTCAAACTCATGTATCAGTGATAAATAATCATCTCTCCAGACACAGTACAGAATATCAAAAGTGTGAATAAGTGGAGAAGGTGTTAGGGAAAAGTCAGGAAAGTTAACCTATTTTGCTCTTCCATCATTATATGGAAATGCACACCTATTTAATACTTTAACTGTGCCTACAGGAGTGACATAGTCGGTAGCTGAGAAACATTTTCTATACTAGAATGTTAAACCTTTAAAATATAATTATCCAATTTTAAAAGTTCTAATTTTCAAGTATTTAAAATAAAATTTTAGTTTGTTATATCTTAGAAGTTTATTTTGTGAGGATTATTTATCTTAGGTCAAATAATTGGCTTCTGTCATTGAACATTCACTATCGGACCGAACTCTGCATTCACTGAACCTCAAGTAGCTAAAATTCTGTAAAACAGGAATGAAATCAAACTTTATCTTAAAAATGATAAAGTCTAGCAGGGACTTACCAGATAGTAGTTACAGAAGAAGAAGTAATCATTCAAATATGGGAAGGGAAGAACTTAACTAGATCCAAGGAAGAAAGATAAAGAGCTTGGGATCAGTGATGAATTAAGGTTGAGTGATGGTTGGCATTAAAAACAACAACCGGAAGTCCATTCTCTATGAACATTGTAAATCAACTAGACTTCAGTCAAACAACAAGGACAACAACAACCACACTGGTATGATCTGGAGGGTAAATGGGTGTCTGTGTTTTGCATCTATCAAACAGTTATGAAATGTTATACCAAGTAAGAGCTGACATGACATATCAGACCCTAGACAGAGTGTAGAACTGATCATAAAAAAGGTTCTTTAGTAACTAAATAAATAAACTGGAATTGTTTCATCAACAAAACAGTTAATCAAAAGGCATCTTGATTCCTTTTTCAGGGATGTGAAAGTCTTTTCATAGAAGTTTGCAAATATATGTTCTTCGTGTTTACAGCAATCTGAAAAAAAGGAAATATCACACTTGTTAAATAAGATTTGAAAGATATGAAGACTCCTTAAATCAATCCGTCCAAAGATACTTAGTGAGGTCAGATTATTTGTCAGGCACTGTCTTTGACATTATAGTCATCTCCAGGCCTGGAGCTTGGGGCCTCTGAGCTGATCTCAAGCATCTTGAAACACTGTGTTCAGTCGTTCAGTTGTATCCGACTCTGCAACCCCATGGACTGTAGCCTGCCAGGCTCCTCTGTCCATGGAATTTTCCAGGCAATACTGGAGTGGGTTGCCATTTCCTTTTACATCTTGAAATATTGGGGTCCTGAAAAATTGTATTGACTACTAAATAAAGGAGAAAAAATCCTGAAATAATGTTTGGATATCTCTGAAATGTGGCACAACATCAACCTTGTTGGTTTATAATTTGTAAGCATCTTATTTCATTAAAAAACTACCTGTGGGGACTTCCCTGGTGGTCCGGTGGCTAAGACTACATACTCCCAAACCAGTGGGCCCGGGTTCCATCCCTGGTCAGGGAACAAGATCCCACAGGCCGCAACTAAGATCTAGCACAGCCAAATAAATAAATATTTTTTAAAAAGCTATTTGTAGATTACATGTCTTCCCTCTTTCACAAATGTCCCAGTTTGCATGATAACTGCTGAGAATGTCACAGCTAATCATAAATTAGTTATCTGGAGCCTAATAATTTTAGCAGCAAAATGATGATCAAAGTTGTTTCAGATATTTTCATGGATAGAAGCATGTGGGGCTCAGGTGATTTTTACTGTGTCTGGTACAATGTTGGATGGGGTCTCCACATGTAAGAGTCTCCAGATCTAAGTCCTGGAACAGAGGGGACACTTGTTTTGTTTCTCCGACTATTGAAATACACACTCTTTGCAGACTTCAAAAGATCCTGGAAGGAACACAGATGGAAACTTCAGATAATCCCCCACTCAGAGACACCCCCTATTAACATTTTGATTCAAAATACGTTCCAAAATTTGCTCTATGCCTCAATCCACATAAATGGATTTTTAAACAGCTTGACTGAGATAAAATTCACATTTTGTTTTTTTGGCTGCATGGGATCTTAATTGTGGCATGCATGATCTTTTTCAGCTGCATTTTTATTACTTTTTCAAGTAACGTTTAATGTAGATATCACTCCAAGTCAACAAATATAATTTTAAATGCCTGTATGCGATACCATTGAAAGGTGGTCCAGTAACTTAATTAATCCTTCTTGTTGGACACTGTCCTTGCTTTCATTTTTTGCTATTATATACAGCAAATCTGGAAAACTCAGCAGTGGCCACAGGACTGGAAAAGGTCAGCGTTCATTCCAATCCCAAAGAAAGGCAATGCCAAAGAATGCTCCAACTACCGCACAATTGCACTCATCTCACACGCTAGTAAAGTAATGCTCAAAATTCTCCAAGCCAGGCTTCAGCAATACGTGAACCATGAACTTCCAGATGTTTAAGCTCGTTTTAGAAAAGGCAGAGGAACCAGAGATCAAACTGCCAACATCTGCTGGATCATCAAAAAAGCAAGAGAGTTCCAGGAAAACATCTATTTCTGCTTTATTGACTATGCCAAAGCCTTTGACTGTGTGGATCACAATAAACTGTGGAAAATTCTGAGAGATGGGAATACCAGACCACCTGACCTGCCTCTTGAGAAACCTATATGCAGGTCAGGAAGCAACAGTTAGACCTGGACATGGAACAACAGACTGGTTCCAGATAGGAAAGAGAGTACGTCAAGGCTGTATATTGTCACCCTGTTCATTTAACTTCTATGCAGAGTACATCATGAGAAATGCTGGACTGGAAGAAGCACAAGCTGGAATCAAGATTGCCCGGAGAAATATCAATAACCTCAGACATGCAGATGACACCACCCTTATGGCAGAAAGTGAAGAACTCAAGAGCCTCCTGATGAAAGTGAAAGAGAAGAGTGAAAAAGTTGGCTTAAAGCTCAACATTCAGAAAACAAAGATCATGGCATCTGGTCCCATCACTCCATGGCAAATAGATGGGGAAACAGTGGAAACAGTGGCTGACTTTATTTTGGGGGGCTCCAAAATCACTGTAGGTGGTGATTGCAGCCATGAAATTAAAAGACGCTTACTCCTTGGAAGGAAAGTTATGACCAACCTAGACAGCATATTAAAAAGCAGAGACATTACTTTGCCAACAAAGGTCCATCTAGTCAAGGCTATTGTTTTCCAGTAGTCATGTATAGATGTGAGAATTGGACTATAAAGAAAGCTGAGTGCTGAAGAATTGATGCTTTTGAACTGTGGTGTTGGAGGAGACTCTTGAGAGTCCCTTGGACTGCAAGGAGATCCAACCAGTGCATCCTAAAGGAAATCAGTCCTGGGTTTTCATTGGAAGGACTGATGTTGAAGCTGAAACTCCAATAATTTGGTCACCTGATGCAAAGAGCTGACTCATTTGAAAAGACCCTGATGCTGGGAAAGATTGAGGACAGGAGGAGAAGGGGTCAACAGAGGATGAGATGGTTGGATGGCATCACCGACTCAATGGACATGAGTTTGAGTAGGCTCTGGGAGTTGGTGATGGACAGGGAGGCCTGACATGCTGCAGTTCATGGGGTCCCAAAGAGTCGGACACAATTGAACTGAACTGAACAGCTCTGCAGTGGCTAACCTTATACTTCTGTGTCTTTGTACATTTGTCCTTTCATGGCTCCTTACATTAAAACACTGACGTTTCTTAAGATCTTTGATGGATATTGGTAAGTATCTTTCCAGAAAGATTCTACCAGTGTATTCCCCACTCCTATCCTTATCCATAGTGGTTCTTACATTAATTTTTTTAATGTAATAAGCTAAAAAGTCTCATTTTAGTTCAGATATCTTTTGCAGCTCATCAATCATTTTTTTCAAATTGCCTAATCATAGTCTGTTTTTCTGTTGGAAAACTTTTTTTGTTGTTGATTCTTAAGACCTCTTTGTATGACTTAGCCAGTGATTTTTATTTTTAATGTTTGCAGAAGATATATTGTCATCAGTTTTTTAACTTTGATTATGGTATTTTTGCATTCAGATGTGTGCTCAGTTGCTTAGCTGTAGCTCACTTTTTGAGACCCTGTGAGCTGTAGCCTGCCAGGCTCGTCTGTCCATGGGATTCTCCAGAGAAGAATACTGGAGTCGGTAGCCATTCCCTTCTCCAGGGATCTTACCAATCTAGGGATCGAACCCGTATCTCCTGCATGGTAGGTGGATTCTTTAGCACTGGACTTCCTGGGAAGCCTGCTTCACACATATACAGAAACACACACACAAAAGTTTAGTCGAAGTAAGGGAGACTCCACTCCCAGGGCCCCTCCCTTAAATTTTTCTAAGTCCCCAGCTATTGTTGGGTTGGGGGCCCTTCCTGTGAGAACCCTTTTCCCTTCCTAATCATGCTTACCTTCCTCACTTACGGGTGCCAGATTTAACAAATATAAATACAGGACACCCAATTAAGCAGGAATTTAGATAAACTATGCATTTTTTGTTGTTGTTGTTAGCAGAAGCACGTCCCTTGCAACTTCTTACCTGATGGCTCTCCCCCTCTGGGTCTGGGCTCACAGACCAGGTGTCATGGCCCAGTCCTAGAACATAATCCAGCTTCCATTGGTCTCAGTTAATCAGAATCACTAGCAAAGTTTGAAAGCCACTAGTGGGGGTCATGTTTATTTAAACCCAGTTGAAAGCAGAAGAAGAGGGCAAGTGGGGGAAGGAGTGTGGGGAGTATTTTATTTTATTCTTCAGTTCAGTCACTCAGTTGTGTCTGACTCTTTGCAATCCCATGGACTGCAGCACACCAGGCTTCCCTGTCCATCATCAACCCCCAGAACTCATGTCCATCAAGTCGATGATGCCATCTAACCATCTCATCCTCTGTCATCCCCTTCTCCTCCTGCCTTCAAACTTTCCCAGCATCAGGGTCTTTTTCAATGAGTCAGTTCTTCGCATCAGGTGGCCAAAGTATTAGAGCTACAGCTTCAGCATCAGTCCTTCCAATGAGTATTCAGGACTGATTTCCTTTAGGATTGACTGGTTTGATCTCCTTGCAGTCCAAGGGACTCTCAAGAGTCTTCTCCAACTCCACAGTTCAAAAACATCAATTCTTTGGTGCTCAGCTTTGCCACGTGGTATTTTTACCCATGGCCTGCAGTGGAAGCAGTGTCTTAATCACTGGACCGCCAAGGAGTCCTTATGTTCATGTGTGCGTGTTCAGTCATGTCTGACCCTTTGCAACCCTTTGGACTGTAGGCCACCAGACTCCTCTGTCCATGGGATTTTTCAGGCCAGAATACTGGAGTGGGCTGTTATTTCCTCCTCCGAGGGATCTTCCTGACCCAGGAATTGAACCCGCATCTCCTGTGTCTGCTGCACTGCAGGCAGATTGTTTACCTGCTGAGCCATCTGGGAAGCCTGAAGTCCCTATAGGAGTAGTTTAAAATTTTTTTAATGCTGCCTGCAAACTTGTCTTTGGTGGTCCAGGGACACGATGGGATGGAAGAGGGTGTGAGGATGGAAGCAACCTCTCCAGGAAGATTGAAGCCACCTGGGACCTTGCCCAGCTTCCCATGGCCACAGTGATGTCCCTTCTGCTGAGCCCCTACCTGGTGGCCTTTTTCGCACACCTTTGATCCCAGAGGCCTCTGTGGCTAAAGTTCTGAGTGGTCGAGAATTGTCCCAGTTACATTTGTTGGGTGAGGGTTAGAGTGCAGCAGAAAATCCAGGAGGACGAGGGCGTCAAACGCATGGATAACTCTGGACATGGCTCTTTCCTGTGTCCTTTAAAGACTGTAACTGTGGATGATTTCAGCTTCCATTGAAGCCCACACAGGAGAAGCCTGGACCAAAGAATTCCTGAGAGTTCTTCCTCTTCGGTGATGGTTGAGTCTGTGAAGGGCTCACTAAGCCAGGGGTTCTGAGCCTGAGGTCCGATGAGCTTCAGTTCAACTTTCTGTGGCCAAGATAGTTTTCTTTCCTCTGAATCCGTGAATAGCCAGCATACGTCTTCAATTCGAAAGGGAACAGAGAGGAACTTGGGAACGAAGGAGAAAAATGCATCGCACCTGGACAAACAACTCAAAGCAGATGGTCCATGGAACAAAGATCAGCCATGCTATGTTCCTATAGAAATGCTCACATATTGTTCAGACAATCATGATGAACTGCTTACCATTTCCCCCAGGAACTGAAGGAGAGGAAATTGGTTCAAATCGCAACAGGAAGTTTACATTATAGTAAAAAAAAAAATTTTTTTTAAATCCACCCACAGTAAGTGGTCCTTGATAATGTTATTGTGTCTCTGGGAGGATGTACATGTTCTGGTACATGCTCGCTCAGTGATACAGAGGTTCTCGCACGTACATCTTGTGTGGGCTCAAATCCCAGTGCTTTGAAATTCAGATAGATCAAAACCTCACTGAAACCTGTGTAGGAATCAGCATCTCAGATGAAAACTTAAATGGTGACAGATGTCTGAATGTTTGCCTGAGCAAATAAGACTTCGGCACTCTGCCCATGTTTGGTGTCACTTCTCGAAAAGGCTACTTTGGCATTTATTAGGCATGACATCATTTTCTCTTTTATGAGCTGAAAGGATGAAATATCAAGAGAAGGAATTAAATATATGGGACTGGGGGCTGGGAGACATTTAACTACAAGGACCTTCCTTATGACTCTGACATAAGGAGGCTGACCCACCCAGCCTTTGCCTTGTTTGGACAGTGACTAGGCCATTAGAATTGTTTTTGAAGCAACTAGAAATAGAATCAATTGCTGTTTGCTGTGATATCAAAAACATATGTCTTGGGCTGGGAAAAGAGAGAACGAGGAAGCAGCAAACAATTAGGGAGTATGTTTTAATCTGGGTTAAGCTTTGGAACATTTACATTAGTAAATGTATATTCTAAAAACAATGTTATACTTAAAAAGAAAAATCCTCTCTATGAGAAACATGAAAATACAAAGCCACCCAGAACAGGCCTTTCTGCAGAGCCTGGTGGGTGATCATAAGGCCTGACATTGAGGTGCACCTAATGAGGCCCCCCAAACAGCCCTAGTGTCCTGATCTTATCCTTTTAATCACACCTATTGTCATTCCAAACATGGCAGGGGAGCAGGAGAACTTCTTTGGGTAGCTTAATTGACTGCTGCTGCTGCTGCTAAGTCACTTCAGTCGTGTCTGACTCTGTGCGACCCCTGAGACGGCAGCCCACCAGGCTCCCCCATCCCTGGGATTCTCCAGGCTAGAACACTGGAGCGGGTTGCCATTTCCTTCTCCAATGCATGAAAGTGAAAAGTGAAAAGTGAAAGTGAAGTCGCTCAGTTGTGTCTGACTCTGAGTGACCCCATGGACTGCAGCCTACCAGGCTTTTCTGTCCATGGGATTTTCCAGGCAAGAGTACTGGAGTGGGGTGCCATTGCCTTCGCCGAGCTTGATTGACTAGGTAGCTATTATTCTCCTGCTGCTCTGCATCCAGCCTCGAAACAGTGTTAGTGCCTGCTTAAGGAACATGATTAAGCTGGAAGCTAAAACAAATATCCATGAAAAACATCAGACCCAAGAGAGCTTTTTTTTTTTTTTTTTCAATTTATTTATCTTTGGCTTTGCTGCAGGCGGGCTTTCTCCAATTACAGCAAGTGGGGGCCACTGTAGTTGTGCTTCAAGGGCTTCTCATTGTGGTGTCTTCTCTTGTTGCAGAACGCAGGCTCTAGAGCTCTCAGGCTTCGGTATCTGTGGCACGTAGGCTCAGCACTGGGGCTTGTGACCTCCAGAGCACAGGCTCATTAGTTGTGGCGCACAGGATCGGTTGCCCCGTGGTACATGAGATCTTCCCAGGCCAGAGATCAAACCTGTGTCCCCAGGGTTTCAAGGTGGATTCTTAACCACTGGACCACCAGGGAAGCCCAGAGAGCACTCTTGAGTTACAGGAAATTTGGGTCACAAATGTTGGTGAGTGGAAGGCCCACACCCAGGGAGCAGTGAGCCCAAGCAGGAAGCCCCTATCGCTATCCTCAGAGAGATTACAGGAGTTGGAGCTACCTGAAGAGAAGAGGAACAGAAAAGGAAGAAAGAATAAGATGTAGACCAAGGAAGGGAGGTGAGGGAGGAGATGAAATCTGGAGTTGATGGCCTTGGGGGAGATAGCTTTTGTTGCAGGGGAAAAAGAAGAGCTTTAGAGTGGGGTATCCTGTGGGGTCCTGTGCCAAGCAATTCCAAATACAGGACTGGCCAATTGACCAAGCTGGAGATAAGGTCTTAGGAGTCATCCTCCTGGAGATGCAAAGTTGAAGTCCTAAGAATGGAGGGGTCCAGTCAGGAGTGAGAATGCAAGGGACCCCGAATTCCTCCTCTCCCCTCTTTTTCTCTGTTCCCCTCTTCCTTCCTTCCTTTCTTTCTTGTCTGTCCCCTCCCCAATTTTTTTATTCTCTTACCTCTCCCTTTCCCACTTGCATCCCCCTCCTTCCCATTCTTCAGTATTTGATGGGTGTTGTTTGGTTTTTTAGGGCTTCCCTGGTAGCTCAGACAGTAAAGAATCTACCTGAAATTCAGGAGACCTGGGCTCAATCCCTGGGTCAGGAAGATCTCCTGGAGAAGGAAATGGCAACCAACTCCAGTGTTCTTGCATGGGAAATCCCACAGACCAGGAGGCTGGTGGGCTATCGTCCATGGGGTTACAAAAGAGTCAAACATGACTTAGTGACTGAGCATGCACACATGCATTTGATTTTTATAAGATCTTCCTATTTGTGTTCTGCTATTTTAGTGCATATACTTCTGGTCAATTTTATTTGGGAATAATTTAAAATTTCCTGAAAATCTGCAAGAATAGTACAAGGTGTACCCTTTGCTCAGGTTCATTCATTGTTTACACTTTGCTCTGTAGGCTGTGTCATTCTTTCTCTACAACACACACACACACCTGGAAGTGTTAGTCATTCAGTCAAGTCCAAGTCTTTGTGACCCCATGGACTATAGCCCACAAGGTTCCTCTGTCCATGGGATTTCTCAGGCAAGAACACTGGAGTGGGTAGCCATTTGAATCAAACCTGGGTCTCCTGCATTGCAGGCAGATTCTTTACCATTTCAGCCACCAGGGAAGCCTACACCTGGATTCATATTTTTTCTGAACCATTTCAGAGTTAAGTAGGAGGCACTGTGCCTCTGGACACTTCAGCATGTGTTTGCCAATCACCAAGACATCCTCGGATACCACCACCCCACAGTGACCAAGATCAGGAAACTTAACGTAAAGAGAAAGCCAGGATGCAGTCCACAATCTAAACTGGAATTCCACTGGCTGTCTGCATGTTGTCCCCGCAGCTCCTCTTCTGGGTCTGAGACCTAATCCTGGATGGCGGGGGCCTTAGTCATCCTTTCTCTTCTGCCCACACCTTGAGCACCTGGGCCTCTGATCTACCAGGTCTTAGTGAAAGGTCACCCTGTGACGCTCCCCCTAATACGGGTCCTGAGCCCTTCCTGCAGCACTTTGCTCCCTAGCTTGGTCCACATCCTCTTTTATTATCTCTTCCCTTTGACAGCCGCGGATACAGCCTGGGGGCAGGCGGGATGGACATCCCAGGGACCCTTCTGGGACTGTGTGACCCTGGGCAGCTTAGCCCCAGCTCAGCCATTTGTGAAACAAGGATGATGACTGCACCCATTTCACTGGGGTTTCTGGGGAACAGACAGATGGATCCATTGTGAGAACTGAATGACTCCAAATGAGTGAGTGCTTGGCACACACTATGTACCCAGGAAATAGAAGCTGTTCTCCCTTCCTCCATCCTTTATCATTACCATCCTTGTCATTGTTTAGAAAAAGTGCCTGGCACAGAGTAGATACCCAACAAAATATTTGTTGGACAAATGGGTTTAGACAGAAGTGGTGGGAGGCAAGGGGGAAAGAGAGGAGGATGCCAAGAGAGCATGTGGAGCTGGACCCGTGATTTCATCAAGCCCTTTCATTCTGCAAATCCCACCATTGGGAGTTGCATGGTTCCCAATGATGCAAGAATCAATTACACACAAGGAGATGGGATGCACTGTAACTGGGCTCACGTGCATAAAAGTGTTAGGGTGCGGGTTCCTTCACCAGCAGGACTGGTGGAGCAGGGATGCGTGTTAAGGGAGCCCCTTCTGGACTGAACTGTGAATTATCAGGAACAGATCGGTCTTTGTTGTCATCATCACAGCTTGGCAAATTGAGCACTACCTAGCTCACAGGCAGACAGGATTATCCTTACTTTGCAGGTATGGAGTCTAAGGCTCCGAGAGACGGTTATAGATGAAAGACCTGAGGTTCAGCCAAAAATCTAGGAAGGTGAGGGCAGAGTCTGTAGTGGGGAGTGAGAAGCATCTTCCCCTAAAACTGGGAGCAAGAAGAGACAGGGAGAAGCAGCAATTCTCGGGGATTACTGGAGTGTGACTGGGGGACCCAGCTGTGGGTTCAACTGCCTTGTCCTATTCAGGTTTTCTGAGAGAGAGGATGGAGAGAGGCCCTGAGGCCAGAGAAGAAGCCTCCCCATCATAAGACCTGTGGGATTTTGCTAGGAAGAAAATTAGAGGTGATCAGAAGGTCTGTGGAGAAGGCAATGGCACCCCACTCCAGTATTCTTACCTGGAAAATCCCATGGACGGAGGAGCCTGGTAGGCTATAGTCCATGGGGTCACTAAGAGTCGGACACGACTGAGCGACTTCACTTTCACTTTTCACTTTCATGCATTGAAGAAGGAAACGGCAACCCACTCCAGTGTTCTTGCCTGGAGAATCCCAGGGACAGGGGAGCCTGGTGGGATGCCGTCTCAGGGGTCGCACAGAGTCGGACACTTAGCAGCAGCGACTTAGCAGCAGCAGCAGGTCTCAGCTGATGAGGCACCAGGCTCTGTGTCTCGTGAGGACTTCCTGTGATTGGGACCAGGAGTAGGAGGGCCCAGGGAGGAGGTTCAGTGAATAGCAGGGGTCCTCAGAGCTGTGGGGGGGTGGGGCGGGTGCATGGAGGTGGTAGAGTCAAGGCTTCGGGGTAGAGAGAGGCTCCAGTGCCCGGATGGATGCCCACGCGCTGAGTCAGTGCCCCTTGTTGATTCAGGCAGGAGTTCGTGCCCTCAGTAAACTAGGAGTGGTCATGACCTAGGAGGGAGGGGGAGGGAGGTCCAAGGCCAGAACCTTTGGACGTGTCCAAGTGCAGGGAGGAGGGAGGGGAAAGGCAGCCAGGTTAAAGACAGGCAAGAAGTAGCTGGAGAAGCAGGAGATGGCTGTGCTCAGAGCCCACCTGTGGGGAGGCGTCCACTCCAGAAGCTGGTCCCAGAGGTGGGGTGAGGGCAGGTCAGGATGGGGCCTGGGGACTCTAAGTGTTTTGTTTACCCACCCAACGTCAAGGGGTGAAGGTCTGACCTGGAAAGAGGAGGTGGTCGATACTAGTTAACATGTAAAATCGGGGAAAAGCAAATTGAATCACACCCAGATTTTCCCAACTACCCCTGCCTGCCAGTCCCCAGCCCTCACCTCTTACCTGATGACAGAGGGGTGGGGGCGGGGATGGGGCTGCCCCCACCCAGACCTGACTTCACAGGGTCATCGCTGAATCGTCCCTCTAGCAGTTACATTCCGGGTAGTCTTGAAAGTCACTGAGCCCCCGGGAACAGAATCATCTCATGGACTTCTGAGCCCTGACAGCTTTATTGATTTTTTTTTTTTTTTTTTACTGACAGTTTTAGCTGATCTGATTTGATGAGGGTGAAGAAAAGCCCAGGACCCACGTCTTCTTCTTTTAGCAGTTGTTTTGATCTCACCCTGGCGGAGGTGCGGGGAAATGCAAACCACTTCCTTCTAGCATCCCTTTTAGATTTTGGAAAGTCCCTTGGACTGCAAGATCAAGCCAGTCAATCCTAAAGGAAATCAACCCTGAATATTCACTGGAAGGACTGATGCTGAAGCTGAAGCTCCAAACCTTTGGCCACCTGATATGAACAGCAGACTTATGGGAAAAGATCCTGATGCTGAGAAAGACTGAGGATGAGGGGGTGGCAACGGAGGATGAGATGATTGGATGGCATCACTGACTCAATGGCCATGAATTTGAGCAAACTCCAGGAGATGGTGAAGGACAGGGAAGCCTGGCATGCTGCAGTCCATGGGGTTGCAAAGAGTCAGACACGACTTAGCGACTGAACTGAACTGAGCTTCTTCAGCACCCACTGGAGAGAGGAGCTAAAAAGCTTTTTTTTTTTTTTTGGCTGAGCAGCATTCAGGATCTTAGTCCCTGGGTCAGTACCCCTTGCATTAGAAGTATGGAGTCTTAACCATTGGACCACCAAGGAAGTGCCTAAAAAGCTTTTTAAGTTCAGGTCCACAGAGGAAGATTAGCTGGACTGTCCTGTGATGTGGGGGCATGGCTCACCCAAGGTGAGAGAGGGCAATTTGGCAAAAGCTTCTGTATGCCCCAGGAAGTACCAGGCTTCAGAGTGAGCACTGGGAGTGCAGAGGGGGTCCTGGCTGCACACAGTGCCTCTGTTGGGAAGGTTTGGGCTACACTTGACCTTGAGAGTGGCAGGAGGGTGCCTGGGGCCAAGTCCTCAGAGAGCTTGGAAGATTTGGGGTCCGCAAGGCCTGGAGGGTGGCAGTGATGTTCAGCCAGAGATGGCTGGAGAAGGAGACCCTGTGGACCAACCACGGGGCCCCTTCTTTTTGTCTCGGATTCTTGGATAAGCTCTTGGAGGAACATAGTGTCCTGATAGTAACTGAGGGTGCTGCCTTCCTCGTCCTGTAGAACAGGATGTGGCCGTTTGGGTACCCAGTTCACAGCTTGCCTTGCCCCAAAGCTGCTAAAAGGAGTCTACACGTGAGTCCTGATTTATACTAGAAATGTTCAAATCACTTTTCCCACATTTTAAATGTTTCCTGCATTTCTATTCTTTTATTGTGAAAAATTTCAAACACACAGAAATAGACTAGAACTCACCCAACTCACGGATAATGTTGTTTCAACTGTACCCTCCCCCCACCTCCTCCCTTTACATCTTCCTCCTCTATGATTACTTTTATATGTATATAAACTTTTTAATGAAGTTTACTATCAATGGTAACTCACTCTAGTATTCTTGCCTAGAAAATGCCATGGACAGAGAAGCCTGGCAGGCTACAGTCCATGGGGTTGCACAGAGTCAGAGATGACTGAGCACAAGCAATGTTAGAGGAAAGTACACAAACCATAAGTGTACAGCTCAATGAACTTTTGCATCCTCTCCCATCATTTCAAAGCCACGGTGTTGTATTATTTCACCTACCTATTTCATCCTTAAAGATTTTTATGTTGTGGTAAAAAATGCTGCTTTGAGATTTAGCATCTTAATTATTTTTAAGCGGACACTTTGGTAATATGTACCATGCAACAGAGCTCAGAGAATCTTTGCACCCTGCAACTCTGACACTCAATTTCAAATCCTTTTTAACAAGCATCATGGGAGAGATAAGCTGTCTCAACTGCCTGAAAAAAAAGATGCGTGCATCCTTCTTATGTCACAGCACCTGCCAAGGAAGACAGGGAAGGAACACACAGGGGTCATGATTATATATACCTGACGCCAGAAAAGCTCTGTAAACAGGAGGCCGACAGCACGCGCTGCTTGGCGGGCATGCTCCCTGGAGGTACAATGATTACGGGGTGGACGGCACGTAGGAAATGAGATGAGGTCAAGGCTCCGCGGCCTGGTGGCCGTCACCTTTGTTCCTGAGGAGTGACTTGTTGCTTGGTTTCACAGCAGTTAGCAATGCGCTGTGGCCTGCAAAGAATGAAGGGAAGAGTTGATTAATGTGTTTCTAAAGGGAGTAGAGGAGAGTGCAGAGCCTTGGCTGGTTTTCCCATTGAACTGAAGGGTCTTTGGCCCCCACCCCCACCACATCTGGGCTGGGCAGTGGGAATGGCTGAAGCCAGGGAGACTGTAATCCTTCAACCCGATTCTATCATTCCTATTTACATTCTATGTCCTCTCTTTCAAGAATATTTTTCTGACATTTGCCTTCTGGCAGAGCTGGGGCCAGTGTGTGGGAGTTGTGGGGAGGTGGACTTGGCTGGAAGCAAGGAAGAATTTTCTTAGTCAGAGTTGTCCAAAAATGGAACAGCCTGACTCAGAAGGTAGTGTGTCCCCAGCCTGGATAAAGTCCCGGAGAGGTCCTTTCAGGGGAGCACTCCCTCTGCTGTGGCCACCGTGTGCAGAAATCAAGGATGACCACCCCTTTCTGAGCACCTACTGTGTGCCAGGCATTGCTCTCCCGTGTTTGTGTGGACTGACCCACTTCATCAAATAGCCCATTGTAAAGATAGGGAAACTAAGGCCCGCAGAGGCTTACTGACCTGCCCAAGCTATGGGTCACGACTGCTAAGTCACTTCAGTCGTGTCCGACTCTTTGTGACCCTATGGACTGTAGCCCACCAGTCTCCTCTGTCCATGGAATTCTCCAGGCAAGAATACTGGAGTGGGTAGCCATGCCCAAGCTGACGCTGTGCTAAGTGAGGGAGGCAGGATCAAGAGCCAGGCAGTCTACTCCCCTCCCTCAACCCTCCCCCCTTCCCCCGCCCCTACTGTTTGTAACTCTGTGAACCGTGACCTCAGGTGAACACCCAGCTGGGTGACCAGCTGTTGTCTGCTAAAGTGAGCTGAAACGGCAGTTGACTCAGCATGCAACATCCGGTGAGAAGGCCGGAGGACTGCCACATTCCAGACCCCACAAGTAACAGGGGCTGGGTTTGCTCAGGACTGTGTCTAAGTGACAGGTGGACTCCAGGGCCCAGACCTCCCAGCCCAACCGTCCAGCTAGCAATGCGCTTCTTGACCCCTAGGTCTGTAAACTGGCTTCTTGCCTCGTTCCTTCAAGTTTATCCTCCAGTTTCAGGAATCCATCCCGAACTACCACCACCCCTTCCCCGAGGCTGAGTCCTTGCCTTGGTCATCTGCCCAGGTCTTGGTTTCTCTGAGAAAGCCTCAGGGTCTGGAGAGGCAGGCAGGCCAGCCTTGGAATCTGGGCGTGAAGCCTGATTCTCCCACCCCCAGGGGAAGGTTGCTTACACATCTGATTCCTCAGGCAGGAATCCGATGCCTGTTTCATAAGACTGTGGTGAAGATTACCAAGTGATCACATGGGAAGTGGCCAAGCTCATGGCAGCCTCTATGGATGACGGTCACCTCCATCATCTGCTTCTATTGATGGAGGGGCTTGTCCTGAGCTCAGTGCTTGGCACTGAGCCCCTAGGGTTGTTGAACAGTTGCTCAGTTGTGTCCAACTCTTTGTGACCCCATGGACTAAAGCACACCAGGCTTCCCTGTCCTTCACCATCTCCTGGAGTTAGCTCAAACTCATATCCATTGAATTGGTGATGCCATCCAACCATCTCATCCTCTGTCACCCCCCTTCTCCTCCTGCCCTCAATCTTTCCCAGCATCAGGGTCTTTTCCAAAGAGTCAGGTGGCCAAAGTATTGGAGCTTCAGCTTAAGCATCAGTCCTTCCAGTGAATATTAGGGTTGATTTCCTTTAGGATTGACTGGTTTGATCATCTTGCTGTCCAAGGGTCTCTCAAGAGGCTTCTCTAAAAGCGTTCACATCCACAAAATCTGAGGAAGAAGGTACTTGGGCATGAATTTGCCCCTCAGTGGGAGCAGGGAGCCTACTGCTGCATGGGCCATAGCTGGGTGGAGCTAAGTGGTTCCTTTGAACAATTCTCAGAATCAGAAAACTCGGCTTTTAGCTCCATGGCCCACTGTTTTAAAATGAGAAATAACTAGAAAATCCCTAAAACTCCTCCTAGCTATAAAAATGTTCTGGTTCATGATCAGGGGAAGGAGGAAAATGTGTATGTGATAAAATAAAAATACTTTCTGCGGTGGCCCAAGAAAAGAGAACAAAAGTAATTCGCCCTCCAGTTCAACCCCACACTGTTGAAAATCCAGGCTCCTGCACAAGGCACCTCCTGGTTTTCTTCTGCTCAGATTGCACTATGGTCCCCGAGGGACATTTCTGAAGTCCCTGACAACAGATTCCAATCAGGTGAATTGGCTGTAACTTTACACCATGCAGGCTTCCCGGGGGCCTGGAAATCTTAAACGTTTATGAGCCAGTTAACAACAAGTGCATACTTCTCAAGCTTTATCCAAGGTTGTGTTTCCCCTGCAGTATCATTAAATAGGTTAAAATAATTTTTCTGATTTTGCACTTGGGATAACTGAGGTACAGGAAGGTTTAGTCATTTTTCCAGAATGTGTCAATAGAGAGAGAAACTTTGGGTCTTGGAATTGGCTAGATCCTTGCTAGCTAAGCAAGCTGTGGGATCTTCACCCATTGCATCTTTGAAGAGAAGAGAGTTTCTTCTTGCTTTCCCTCAAATATTTTCTCTGCATTGCTGCACCTGCTGAACAACTGGAAAAGATTTCTGAGGGGTGAAGTTTTTTTATAAAACCTCTGTCTCCTCTCTGCATTTCAAGACATCTTAACCCTGCAGCCAAACTTTCATTCGCAGTAAAGGAATAGCTTCCTTCATTGCTAATTTCACTGTCTCAGGGCATAGTTTGGGCCAGAAAGAATAACAATATGGGTGTTTTTAACCACTTGAAGCATCTGTTGTTATGACACAATCTTTAAAGCCTTTGTTAACTTTTCTGATTACGATCACCACCATACATTCTTTCCCACGTGTCTGGTCCTTTACTGGGCCAGCCCGACCATCCAAAATTAGAAGATTTCTGAAATCCCAACCATTCTCTGTCCCAAAAGATGATGAGCTTTACGATTCATCAGTGGAACTGGGCAAAGAACTGAAGGACAACTGGTCAGGTTGGAAAGACACGAGATAGAAACATTGATACCTGGATTTTCCCCAAACCCTTTCCCAATGATACAAACCAACGCAGCCTTGAGTGTAGGAAGCACTTGCCAAGATAGGGAAATCTCACAGGCAAACTCTGCAGGTCCCCTGTGTTTGCTAACTTTCTCTCCCAAGTTTTAAAACTTACTGACACATTTAATGAGGTGATAATACTCTGTCTTAGAAACTATGCCCCAGTGGGGGAAAAAGCAAAAATAATTTTAGGGAATTTCAAATTGAGTCTCTTACGATAGGAAAAATCTCCATCACAGATTTGGATAGGAAAAAAGGGACTTGGCTGTCAGATGTGGGTCATGTTCTCCACATGAGTTTGGATGGACCAAGACACCCGGGAAATCTACTGTCTGAACTGAGTAAGGTTACAGTGTCCTGAAGATCTCTTCGCTGGGAAATTTGACAGTGTCAAGGACATGGAGTAGGGTCAGTATTTTCTCAGCGACTTTGGATTTATGTGATGGTCTGGAAGGGGAGATTTCAGTCACCACTCAGGAACATTCTTATATCTTTTCTAAGCTTATTCCATGATCTTTTGGAGAATGACAACCGTGAAGGCTCCCACGCTCACAGAACTCACATGGCTCACTATCAGTAGCATGGTGGGCCCTGGGATCCACATGATCCCAGGATGCGATTTAGGTTAATTTAGGATATGATGCTAATTTAGGCTATGATGCTAAATTAAGCCTTATGCTTTTAATCCATTTCCCAATAATAAAAATTTTTTAACTTTATTTTATTTTATTGAACTATAGTTGATTTACAATGTTGTATTAGTTTCAGGTACACAGCAAAGTGATTCCATTATATATATTATTTAAATTAAAAAAATTTTTTTACAATACTGTGTTGGTTTCTGTCATACAAGAATGCAAGTCAGCGATAATTATACACACACCTCTCCCCCCATCCCACCCCTCCAGGTCACCACAGAGTGCCAGACTGGGCTCCCTGTGCCACACAGCAGCTTATATATATATTCTTTTTCAGATTCTTTTTCCTTATAGGTTATTATAAGATATTGAGTATCATTCCCTGTGCTGTATAGTAGGTCCTTATTGGTTACCTATTTTATATATAGTAGTGTGTATCCGCTAATCCCAAGCTCCCCATTTATCCCTCCCTCTCTCCCCTCTCAATAACTATAAGTTTGTTTTCTATGTCTGTGGGTCTCTTCCTGTCAATAACACAAAAGTTTTACAGAGTAAGAACCCCGGCACATCGTCACAGAGAGGGTTCAGTCGTTCTATGCATGGCCTTCCTTATTCAACTCTGCCTAATGGCAGAAGGGATGTTCACGAACCTCTCCTTTTATTGTCCACCAAGCCCAGGATCTGAGATGCTGTGCATTCTCATGCAGTAAGTCTGGATCCTTTTCTGCTCTTTTCCATTGCCAATAATCATAAAAGCTGTTTGTTGCCAGGAAGCCATGAGATCTTGTATCTCCCACTCTGGGTTTTCAGATCATAAAATGGGCTTTGTCATGTGCTTGGAATCATAAGATGCTTTTAGAGCTAGAAAAGATCTTGAAGATCACATTGCCTAATCTCCTTTCACAGGTGAGGAAGTAAGGCTTGGATCAGGTGACCCTGGGCCTCTGGCTGTAGTGGCCAAGCCCACAGGACTACAAGGACCCTGGCAAGCGAGCGCGGTAGACCAGCTTCCTCCAGTAGCCCATGTGCGCTGGATGAGAAGGAGCACACGAAACACAGACAACTCTAAAGTACAGGAACCTGAAAGCACTGGCCAGGCCAGGCTCTTTAGCCAAGGTGAAATGACACCCATTGTAGGGAGTTAGGGCCTGAGGCAGGGCCACTGCCTCATTTATGAGGCCCCAGGGCAAAGTAACAATGCAGGACTTCTTGTTCAAAGAGCAGAAAGGGATTTCCCTGGAGGCCCAGAGGTAAAGACTTTGCCTTCCAATGCGGGGATGCGGGTTCAAACCCTGATTGGAGAGCTAAAATCCCACATGCCTCATGGCCAAAAAACTTAAAACCAGAAGCAATGTTGTAACAAATCCAATAAAGATTAAAAAAAAAAAGGCAGGAAGAAAGCTGTGTCCTTTCTCCCATGGTCTCTGTTTCCTTCTGCCATGGTGTTTTCCATTTGCTGTTTAATGGAAGTACTTCTTCAGTTGCGGGGTAGGGGTGGCACAGATGTCTCTGAGAATACAGACCATCCCCTACCAGGGGCCTGGGAGCCCTTTGTCTTTAAGAGGGGGGTGAGTGTATGTCCCCAACCCTGACTCTCCTCCCACCTGGTACCAGGCCCCACCAGTGGTAGAGGGTATCAGTGGTCACTGGACAGGGGCAGAGAAGGGGATCTGGGTCCCGCAGGGCACCAGGGAACCAGGAGCACTAGGCAGCCAAGGACCCACAGGAAGTGGATCAGAAGATCATGTGTGTGACTCCAAGCCCCTGACATGCGCTTCATTGTCCCACTGAACCTCATTCACAAACCACAAGATCAAGGATAAAATTAGTAAGTTCAAGACCACAGTCACAGAACATGAAACCTTGTGCGCATGGTCTCCTCTGAGCATAGGAGCCAGTGTGTCTGATCCTCACGTATTCAGGCCAGAGGTAAGTAGGCTGGGACCTCTACCATGGCCCTGGGCTGACAGAGGCCCAGGCCCTGCAGGGATGCAAGCTTGAGTCTTTCTTATCTGCGACCTCTATCTACAACCTTTCCTGGGAGGGTAGGGGATAGGGCTCCAGCTCAGACCAGTATGACTTGGTGATGGAAGATTTGGGGGTGGACCCTGTCTGGGCTTCCCTGGTGGCCCAGATGGTAAAGAATTTGCCCGCAATTTGGGAGACCTGGGTTCGATCCCTGGGTCAAGAAGATCCCCTGGAGAAGGGAATGGCTACCCACTCCAGTATTTTCACCTGGAAAATCCCGTGGACAGAGGAGCCTGAGGGACTGTAGTCCATAGCGTCGCAAAGAGTTGGACAAGACTTAGCAACTAACAAACTTTTTCTGTCTCAGGTGGTGGCTGAAAGAATTCTCAGGTTAGCAGGTGAATAAAACAGCTTATCAAAGCTGATATCACCCTTAGAAGGAGCACTGTTCTGAGAGGTATAGAAATGGGGCTGCCAAGGGCCCCATCCCATTCATCTGAATGCTTCATTGGGGAAACACAAGTTTTGCCATTCAACCCAGGGATTGAACCTGGGTCTCCCGCACTGCAGGTGGATTCTTTACCATAAGCCCCCAGGGAAGCCTAAGTTTTGCTATTTAAGATGGCATCTTCTGACAGCACAGACCTTCCCTTCTCAGTCTCCCTGGACCCTAAACTCCCTGCTCTTTGCTGGGCTAAGTCAGTGTTAACACTCATTTGATGGAGCCATGGGATTTAACCCTGAAAGACCCCACCGAGAAAGACTCAGACCCTAGAATGGGGAACCCCACTCCTGAAGTCACCTCCTGCCACAAAATGTTCCCCAGGAAAGAATCTTGCGTTTAGTTGTTCATTAAGCATCGTGGAGTCCAGGCACGGTTGTAGGTACTTTACAAAAATAGGTTTGCCTTGATCACAACCCTGCTGTTATTCCTGGTTTTCAGATACAGAGAGAGAGGATCAGTGATGACCAGAGAGGTTAAAACTTGAGCTCAGAGAACGGGGAGCTGGTTGGGATATTGGGATTGGCATATATACACTGCTTCCCTGAAGGCTCAGAGGTAAAGAATCTGCCTGCAATGCAGGCAATGAGAGTTCTATCTCTGGGAAAGGAAGATCCCCTGGAGGAGGAAATGGCAACCTGCTCCAGTATTCTTGCCTGAAAAATCCCATGAACAGAGGAACCTGGTGGGCTATAGTCCATGGGGTCACAAAGAGTTGGACATGAATGGGGCTTCCCTGGTGGCTCAGAGGTTAAAGCGTCTGCCTCCAATGTGGGAGACCTGGGTTCAATCCCTGGGTTCGATCCCTGGGTCGGAAAGATCCTCTGGAGAAGGAAATGGCAACTCCAGTATTCTTGCCTGGAGAATCCCGTGGACAGAGGAACCTGGGGGACTATAGTCCATAGCGTCGCAAAGAAATGGATAAGACTTAGCAACTAACAAACTTTTTCTGTCTCAGGTGGTGGCTGAAAGAATTCTCAGGTTCAGTTCAGTTCAGTTCAGTTCAGTCGCTGAGTCACGTCCAACTCTTTGCGACCCCATGAATCGCAGTACACCAGGACTCCCTGTCCATCACCAACTCCGGGAGTTCGCTCAGACTCACGTCCATCGAGTCAGTGATGCCATCCAGCCATCTCATCCTCTGTCATCCCCTTCTCCTCCTGCCCCCAATCCCTCCCAGCATCAGAGTCTTTTCCAATGAGTCAACTCTTCGCATGAGGTGGCCAAAGTACTGGAGTTTCAGCTTCAGCATCATTCCCTCCAAAGAAATCCCAGGGCTGATCTCTTTCAGAATGGACTGGTTAGATCTCCTTACAGTCCAAGGGACTCTCAAGAGTCTTCTCCAAAACCACAGTTCAAAAGCATCAATTCTTCGGCGCTCAGCCTTCTTCACAGTCCAACTCTCACATCCATACATGACCACAGGAAAAACCATAGCCTTGATTAGATGGACCTTTGTTGGCAAAGTAATGTCTCTGATTTTGAATATGCTGTCTAGCTTGGTCATAACTTTCCTTCCAAGGAGGAACTGTCTTTTAATTTCATGGCTGCAGTCACCATCTGCAGTGATTTTGGAGCCCAAAAAAATAAAGTCTGACACTGTTTCCACTGTTTCCCCATCTATCTCCCATGAAGTAATGGGACTGGATGCCATGATCTTTGTTTTCTGAATGTTGAGCTTTAAGCCAACTTTTTCACTCTCCTCTTTCACTTTCATCAAGAGGCTTTTGAGTTCCTCTTCACTTTCTGCCATAAGGGTGGTGTCATCTGCATGTCTGAGGTTATTGATATTTCTCCTGGCAATCTTGATTCCAGTTTGTGTTTCTTCCAGTCCAGCGTTTCTCATGATGTACTCTGCATAGAAGTTAAATAAACAGGGCAATAATATACAGCCTTGACGTACTCCTTTTCCTATTTGGAACCAGTCTGTTGTTCCATGTCCAGTTCTAACTGTTGCTTCCTGACCTGCATACAGGTTTCTCAAGAGGCAGGTCAGGTGGTCTGGTATTCCCATCTCTTTCAGAATTTTCCACAGTTTATTGTGATCCACACAGTCAAAGGCTTTGGCATAGTCAAGAAAGCAGAAATAGATGTTTTTCTGGAACTCTCTTGCTTTTTCCATGATCCAGCGGATGTTGGCAATTTGATCTCTGGTTCCTCTGCCTTTTCTAAAACCAGCTTGAACATCAGAAAGTTCACGGTTCACATATTGCTGCAGCCTGGCTTGGAGAATTTTGAGCATTACTTTACTAGCATGTGAGATGAGTGCAATTGTGCGGTAGTTTGAGCATTCTTTGGCATTGCCTTTCTTTGGGATTGGAATAAAAACTGACCTTTTCTAGTCCTATGGCCACTGCTGAGTTTTCCAAATTTGCTGGCATATTGAGTGCAGCACTTTCACAGCATCCAGGAAAGAATCTTGCGTTTATTTGTTCATTAAGCATCGTGGAGTCCAGGCACGGTTGTAGGTACTTTACAAAAATAGGCTTGCCTTGATCACAACCCTGCTATTATTCCTGGTTTTCAGATACAGAGAGAGAGGATCAGTGATGACCAGAGAGGTTAAAACGTGAGCTCAGAGAATGGAGAGCTGGTTGGGATATTGGGATTGGCATATATACACTGCTTCCCTGAAGGCTCAGAGGTAAAGAATCTGCCTGCCGTTAGGCGATGAGAGTTCTATCTCTGAGAAAGGAAGATCCCCTGGAGGAGGAAATGGCAACCTGCTCCAGTATTCTTGCCTGAAAAATCCCACGAACAGAGGAACCTGGTGGGCTACAGTCCATGAGGTCACAAAGAGTCGGACACGAATGGGGCTTCCCTGGTGGCTCAGAGGTTAAAGTGTCTGCCTCCAATGTGGGAAACCTGGGTTCAATCCCTGGGTCGGGAAGATCCCCTGGAGAAGGAAATGGGAACTCCAGTATTCTTGCCTGGAGAATCCCATGGACGGAGAAGCCTGGTAGGCTACAGTCCATGGGGTTGCAAAGAGTCGGACATGACTGAGAGACTTCACTTTCACTTTCATGTAAAAAATAGATAACTACAAGCAGGAGACCCAGGTTTGATCCCTGGGTCAAGAAGATCCCCTGGAGAAGAAAATGGCAACCCGCTCCAGTATCCTTGCCTGGAAAATCCCATGGACAGAGGAGCCTGGCAAGCTATAGTCCATGGGGTCACAAAAGAGTCAGACATAACTTAGCAACTAAATAACAACAGCAACTGAAAACCTACTGTATAGCATAGGAAAGTTTACTCAAGGCTCTGTGGTGACCCAAATGGGAAGGAAATCCAAGAAAGAGGGGATATATTTATATGTGTGGTTGATTCACATTGCTGTACAGCTAAAACTAATACAACATCGTAAAGCAGTTATATTCCAATTAGAAAAAAAGAAAGAAAATGGGGAGCCAGGAGCCATTCCTGGTCAGCTCCAGACCCTTCGCCTCTGGCTCCACTCTGCTGCTCAGTATTCACGTTGGAGGCTCTAGGCCCCCACCATGAAGACAGGTAATGAAGCAGGACTGTCTGTTTATCAGCTTAGTTGCCACATGGGCACAAGGCCTTGGGTCACGGAGCAGAGCCAGTTTCAAGGATGATAAGTTTAGGAGATGCTGCAATAGGCCACCTGCAGGAGGTAGAGAACTAGAGTGCCCACCTGCTGCCTTCTCAGCTTCTCATGACAAACTGATGTTTGCTTGGTGAGCATCTCAGGGACCCTTCAGAGCCTGTGCGGCACCCACCCCACCCGCATCTGGTGGGTGTGAGGGTCTCACTGGAGACCTTGGGGAATCTGAGTTTTCTTTCTTCCAGGTGAGTAACTATGAGTTTGTAAATAACTCCTGGGGGGTGTCCACTGCTCAACATTGCTTTGGGCTATTGGCCTTGAAACAGCGACTACCCACAGGCTGCAGAGGGGATCCTACCTAAGGATGGAGCAGGGGGGCTGGGGGATAGACAAAGCTGCTGACAACCTGCCCAGCGAGGCAGGCTGATGACTGGTCCCGTCTCTCTGCTCATGAGCCCTGTGGCCAGGCGCCCAGAGGTGGGTGGAGTAAACAGGTGGCTCTTCTGTGGAACATAAAAAAAAAAAAAAAAAAAAACCTGCAAAGCATGTGTTGTGCGTTCAGGGAGAGTTGCCAAATTCTTGCCCTTGGAATAATTTTTCAGGTCTTTCTATTAGAAAAAGGCTTAATTTGGAGAGTGAGGAAGAATGAAGTCCAGGAAGGAATAGCCAAGTTAGCATAAAGCCCCAGGGTCTCTGAAAATTAGAGAGGAACATTCTTCATGGGAGCCTGTTCTAAGGACAGAGCGCCTACCCTCCCTCACCCCCGTTTCCGCAAAAGGAATAATCAGAGCCACAGCTGAATTCATGGAATTCAGGCTGGCACATCTGAGTATAGACACGAGCACCCCATGGACCTCTCACTCCAGCTTTGAGAAAACAGGATTGTGTTTACGTGGTTGGTCTCTGCACGCCCAGTGCCAGGGCAGCCCCCAGACTTGGGGGACACGCTGACTTGGCACCAAGCACTCTCCACCACCCTGTCCTTGTTAGCCCTGCTCAGGCTCAGCAGCCCAGGGAACTCTGAGTCATCCGCCTCCTTCTCAACCACGACATGTTTCTGGGAATGTGAGAGCACTCAGCGACGTGACATTCCTTAGCTCGTAGTAGGAAGGCAACTCCCCACTTCCTTTCTCGTCACGTTGCATCATCTTTCCCAACAGGACCGGACAGATTTACTTGAAACTTACATGCCTTTAGGAAAGAAGGACCTGAGTCCACGTCCGAGCCCCACCCTCTCTGTATAGTGCAGCCCGGTTATCCTGCCCTAGAGGAAGAGGGCAAATGTCATAAGCAGCCTTTGCAGGGATAAGAAAGACATACGTGACGTACGTTCTGCGCTCACCTCACCATCATGAAAAAGGGACGCGACAGTCAAGGCACTCGTGTGTCACAACACACAAGTACATGGCATCTAGTTCACCCGTATCAGTTCGGGTGGGGTATCTCAGTTTAAAAAAAATTCTACACACTTGTCATCTCAGAGTAAGTCTCGGAAAGGTAAATGATCTCTGTGAAACTTTGGCCTGTGGGTAAACTTTTGAACATCGACATCCTGGGAGAATGTTATTTATTAACAATGCGGTTAACAGGCAAACACTGGGGGTTTGTGGACAGGAGATGGGGCGGGGGTGGTGGACACAGAGGTGACAGAAAGTGAATCTGTTTCCACGAGGGCGCAGAGTCATGATGGGGAATGGACCTTCCATGGCATGCAGTCGAGGGCAGTGGGGTGGAGGGAGGGCATGGGTGGGGCGCAGGGGAGGGGGCACTGAATGTCCTGGGGGAGGGCGGGGAGGACCAGCTGCAGGAAGGATGTTTGAACCGGGCTGGGAGATGCTGAGATGGGGTACTGGTGTCCATTCGGGTGATGGGACCACCACAGAGAAGGTGGGAACTGTGCAGGGAAGATGGACAGGAGGTGAACACAGAGATGGGGAGGTGGCAGCCAAGGTGGGTGTGTGCAGGTGACAGAGTGATCAAGCTGGAAACAGGCACAAGCCAGGGATCCGTGCAAAGACAATTCAGGTTTTAGTTTGTAGATGGTCACAAACCATTAAGAGTCTCGAGTGGATGAAAACCTCCAGAAATTTGGCCTGGGAAAAGCTGAGGGTGGGAGGCCATGTCTGTGCCACAGGTGGGCTGGGACTGCGCTCGAGCGATAGCAAAGGCCAGAGAAGGCGAGAAACAGTGATCACGGTGACAGAGCGCATTGGAGCTCATCCCTTAGAGATACTAAGCACTTCCTGTGTCCTTTCACCATCGGAACCTCAGTCCTAAGTGACAGTTCTATCAGCCCATCTTACAGATGAAGAAACTGAGGCTCAGAAAAGGGAGGGAACTGCTTCCGGACACATAATGTGTCAGCAACAAGGCCAGCATTTCAGTTGAGGTCAGCCTGACTCTGACCCCACCCCGTATCATGGAATAACAGAACTGTTCACCACCCAGTTGTGGGAGGGGTAGGGAGGTGTTCTGGTGGCTTCTGCCTGGGTGCCTCTGAGGAAAGATGACAGTGGGTAAGATGGGGGCAGGCATGGTAAGGAGGAATGACTCATAACTAATCTGATTGGGACCAAAAGAAAACTTAATACCATGGGTGGTATTCACAGTCTGGCCAGACCTATAAGCCTGGGGCTCATATAAAAGGTGAGACCAGAAGTGTCCACTTGATACAAAGGAATATTGTTTCTATCTCGGGGGCAGGAAAGCAAAGTGCAAGCAGAAATGGAGGAGCATGGCTTCAGAGCTTTAACATGCAGGGGCTGAGCTCCATGCTGCCATTTGTTGCTACTGCTATTGTTTAGTCGCTCAGTCGCATCCAGCTCTTTGCGACCCGTGGACTGTAGCCTGCCAAGCTCTTCTGTCCATGAAATTCTCCAGGTAATAATACTAGAATGAGTTGCCATTTCCTTCTCCAGGGGATCTTCTTGACCCAGGGCAAAACTGTGTCTCCTGCGCTGGCAGGTAGATTCTTTACTGCTGAGCCACATGCCCCTGCTGTGCCTTCTGACAACCAGCCCTTCTGCTACTGCCATCTTAGTTACAGGTGAGGAAACAGAAGCTTGGAGACATTAAGTCATCACCTGAAGCCATACTGTCAGTAACGGTAAACCTGGCACTTGAGCCACAGTCTGACTCCCGAGGGCATCCACATAGACAGTTGTGGGACAAAGTTACCCAACAGGGGTTATCAAGCAGCACCGGAGTGGCAGGCTACCCACAACTCCTCTAGCAGCTTATCCGCCTCCTGTCTATAGTTCATAAGCACTATTTTTGTAATAGAGACAAAAGGAGGTTTATAAAAGCAAAATGGTGGATGTGCAGTTGGATAGACTTTTTGGAAGACAATTTTCCAACCTCCATCAAAACTGAAAACTTGGCTTATTCTTTGACCCAACAGTTCTATTTTCAGAAAAAAATAAAAGGAGACCCGCAGAGCATCAACCTAGAGATGTACGTACAAAGCAGCAGATTAGAGGCAATTCGAAAATACCATCAATATCTAGTAATAAAAGGTTGAGATAAATTTTGGCTCAGCCATACGGTTGAATTCAATACCAGGTAGCATTAAAAAGGATCACGTCAATTGAAATGGGTGTGTAAAGGTTATTCACGATGACGGCACTTCCCTGGAGGTCCAGTGGTTAGGACCCCACACTTTCACCATTCAGGGCATGGGTTCGATCCCTGGTTGGGAAACTAAGATCCTGCATGCCATGTAGTATAGCCAAAAAAAGAAAAAATTTATACGATATATTAATGTATGAGGAAAATACACTACAAAACATTATGTACCAGTTGGTCTTATTTGTGTTTAAAGAATTGGTTCCTATGAATACATTCATTAGACAATTCAGCTTTTTAGAAAGATAGCATGCAAATATTTAGTTCTAATTGTGACAAATGTTCATCAGAAGAGGCTGCACTGAATGTATGTGACGGGGAGGAAATTCAGTAAGCGTTGTAAGGGTGTATGTCAAAATGCTTTGTGGCTTTAATTATTCTTTTTTAAGAAATGTTTTCTTTTATATTGGAGCATAATTGATCTACAAGCTTGTGTTAGTTTCAGGTGTACACCAAAGCGATTCAGTTATACATATACACAGATCCACTCTTTTTCAGATTCTTTTCCCATATGTTATTACAGAATATTGAGTTAATTTTTCTTTCCATGGTTGGTGGTGGTGTAGTCACTAAGTCATGTCCAATGCTTGTGACCCCATGGACTGTAGCCCACCAGGCTCCTCTGTCCATGGGATTCTCCAGGCAAGAATACTGAAGTAGGTTGCCCTTTCCTTCTCCAGGGGATCTTCCCAACCCAGGGACCATCATCTCCTTCATTCCAGGCGGTCTCCTGCATTGCAGGCAATCTTTACCGACTGACCCACGGTCTATATTTTCTAGTTTTTTTTCCCAACAGCAAAAATGGGTTACTTGGGGAGAAATATTTAATTTTAAATAAAATTTAAAACAAAAAAGAAAGAAACTGAGGTAGAAAGAAAAAATGAAGGGTACGTGAATTCAAGGGCTGATGGAGAAGAGACTTTCCAGAAGGTAGTAGATAACATCAGCTGCCTCTGAAAGATTCAAGGGGATGAAGACCAAGATGAAGGAAGGAGGTATATATGGAATCTAAAAAGAAATGATACAACTGAACGTACAAAACAGAAAGAGATTCACAGACTCAGAGAACAGATTTATGGATGCTGGGAGGATAGGGGAAGGGATAGTTAGGGAGTTTGGGATGGACAGGTACACACTGCTATATTTAAAATGGATAACCAACAAGGACCTACTGTATAGCACAGGGAACTCTGCTCAGTGTTATGCCACAGCCTAGATAAAAGGGGAGTTTGGGGGGGAATGGATACACATACATGTATGGCTAAGTCCATTCATAGTTCACCTGAAACTATCATAATATTGCTAATCGGTTTTACCCCAATACAAATAAAATGTTTTTTAAAAATGAGGGAAGAAGGGAGACACACATGACCTCACCCAACTTACAGAAAATATTTATTGTTACTTATCTCCAGCCACTTTCCTGTCTCAGCTCAGACCTCCATTCTCCACTGAGTCCTTTCAGCTTCCATTACCTGGTTACGGAGCTTCCCAGGTGGCACTAGTGATAAAGAACCCACTTGCCAGTGCAGGAGATCCAAGAGAGGCAGGTTCAATCCCCGAGTCAGGAAGATCCCTTGAAGTAGAAAATGGCAACCCACTTCAGTATTCTTGCCTGGAAAATTCCATGGATAGAGGAGACTGGTGAGCTACAGTCCATGAGACCGCAAGGAGTCGGACACAACTGAGTGACTGAACACTATAGCATTACCTGGTTATTCTGTGGGTGGTTCAGACTTGGCATTAAAACTGCCTACACCCTCCACCCCTTCATTCCAGCCGCCAAATAGTCAGACAGGCAGAAATACAGAAACCAGACTTATTCACCTACACTCTCCATCATTCAGGCTACACCACCATCCACCCAAACAGAGCCCTAGATTCCTCCCTCCCCTCTCACCATACACATGTAAATGATCCTTAAATATCTCTTTGACTAAGCTCTCCTCTTTAACCTTGAGGGTACAGCCTTAGTCAAACCTTCCTCATCTCTTGTGTATACTGATTCACCTACTCCTTAATCCATCCTCCACACCTGCATCAATTCTAAACGCCATTGGACCATTTGACTCACACCTGACACCCTACTCCCATTCTGTCAAGAATAAATCTAACTTTAAAATATTGCAAATAATGAAGCAATAAGCATCTGTGTGCATACAATTCAGTTGTTTTCATTCAAATTATTTCCTTGGGATAAATCCACCCTTCTGATATTGAGTACTAATGCACCCCTCCAGCATTCTTCTCCAATATAAACGTTTTTAGAGTTTGCAGGGAAAATAAATTTTAATTTCTGTGCCCTGACTGCCAGAATTTTTTTCTCCCTTTCATGTCAGGTCTACGTTACCTTTTTATCAAGAAAAAAATTATTTTCATTTTAAAGCATGATATATATAAGCACCTTCCTCCCTCTAGTTTTTGATTTTGCTTTTACACTCACACTGCTTCAGGTTATAGAAAGTGAAAGTCGCTCAGTCGTGTCTGGCCCCCATGGACCATACTATCCATGGAATTCTCTGGGTCAGAATACTGGAGTGGGTAGCTGTTCCCTTCTCGAGGGGATCTTCCCAACCCAGGGATCAAACACAGGTCTCCCACATTGCAGGCAGATTGTTTACCAGCTGAGCTATCAGGGAAGCCCCCGAGGTCACAGAAACCTTTCTCCAATTGGCAGGCATTTCAAAAGCTTTGCAATGTGATGATTTCTCCCCAGTGAACTCTTAAAAATTGGGACAGGGATGAAAAGGAGGTTGGGCTTACTTTCTTCTAGGTGCTCCAAGTTAATAGCTTTTTAAAAATGGGGAGAGTCATCTATATTCAGAGAGTAGTTGACTCTTACTAGCCTAGTGGGTCATTTTCTCTTTTTGAAGAAGAAGAATGTCATGGGTGAGGTCCCTGGATCTGGAGATATGGAAAATCTCTTCTGAATTGACTGTAGCCATTTTGGGCAAACTTTAAACTGCTTGGGATTGACACCAGGAGAAAATGGCAATTGAATGAATGACTGAGCCATTCTTCCTCACCCTCCATAGAATCATCCAGGAATATCCTGAGCAAGGAGGCCAGGACCATGAGGGCTTATACCTGCTGGACAGATTTAAATGATTGTTTTGGGGGTAGTGGAGAGATATCAGAACCTGGTTCATCAATATAAACCATCAAATAGAACTTGCTATCTCTAGGTCAGATACACATTTTTAGTGACATAATTTTTCCTCAGATCAGGAATACTCTGTGAAATGGTATTTAAAAATGCCTTTCTCACAGTAACAGACTCACAGAGGTAGAAAACAAAATTATGGTTACCAAGGGGGAAAGGGAGCAGGGGCAAATTGGAGGTATAGGATTAACAGATACACACTACTATATATAAAATAGATAAACAACAAGGATCTGCTGTAAAGCACAGGGAACTATAGTCAATATCTTATAATAACCTGTAATGGAAAAGAATATAGATAGATAGTGTAGAATAGATAGATAGATAGATAGTTCTTCATTTGAAGGTCTGATGCTAAAGCTGAAGCTCTAATATTTTGGTCACCAGATGCAAAGAACCAACTCATTGGAAAAGGCTTGATGATGGGGAAGAGTGAGGGCAGGAAGAGAAGAGGGAGCACAGGATGAGATAGTTAGCAATATGGGTTCAATGGGCATGAATTTGAACAAACTCCGGGAGATAGTGGAGGACAGATGAGCCTGGTGTGCTGCAGTTCATGGGGTCACAGAGTGGGACACAACTTATGGGCTGAACAACAACAGATAGACAGACAGATCTGAATCACTTTGCTGTACACCTGAAACTAACACAGTGTTGTAAACCAACTATAGGTCAATTATAAATACCTTTATCAAACTCCTGCAAGCCTCTGACCTGCTTTCTCATCCTCACAGATGACCCAAACATCACCAAAGGATGCCTCTCTCTTCTGAGACAAACAAACCCACCTACACTTGGCCCACCCTACCTTCCTTGCTCTTTTGCTCAGTTAGGGTCCCTGCCCCAGGGCCTTTGCACAGCTACGGACTCTGCCACAGGCTCTCAGGTGACACTAGGTGTAAAGGATCTGCCTGCCAATGTAGCCGACAGAAGAGATGCAGGTTGGATCCCTGGGTCTGGAAGATCCCCTGGAGGAGGAAATGACAACCCACTCCAGTATTCTTGCCTGGAGAATCCAATGGTCAGAGGAGCCTGATGGGCTACAGTCCATAGGTTTTCACAGAGTTGGATACAACTCAACGACTTAGCACACACACCCGTGGGCTATCTTACAAACCAGATCTGTCACTTCTTGTCTCCAATGCTGTTACCGTGGCCAAAGGTAGACCAACTCTGGTGGACCACTCAAACACCTTCCCTCTGTGTGACCTGCCTCCACTCCAGCTCTACAAAATTCACATTCCACACAGCAGCGGGGATAACTGTCTAATAAGCTAAACAGAATTACATCACAGGCCTGCTCATAGCCAGGCATGACTTACAGTTCCAACCTCCCATCTGTGCCTTCCTGTGCCACCTGGTCCTGACCTGGTTCTCCTGTCTGTCTCCTCATCCACTCTGCTCTGGCCACTCTGGCGGCTTTGCGGGACCTCAGCTACTCCAACCCAGAGGTTGTTCTCTCTGCTGGGAAAGCCTCACACGACCACCCTCTTTCTTATCCAAGTGAAAGAAAAGTGAAAATTGCAACTCCAGGCCAGAATACTGAAATGGGTAACTTGTCCCTTTTCTAGGGGAATCTTCCCAACAGAGGGATTGAACCCAGGTCTCCCGCATTGCAGGCAGATTCTTTACCTGCTGAGCCACAAGGGAAGCCCAAGAACACTGGAGTGGGTAGCCTATCCCTTCTCCAGCAGATCTTCCTGACCCAGGAATCAAACCATGGTCTCCAGATCTCCATGTAATCATCTTCTCCTTGGAAAGATCTTCTCCACGCTCATGCACACAATTCTCATTTTGTCTTATTTTCTCCCCAGCTCTTATCTCTGACTTTGTTGATGTTGTTTAGTCACTCTGTCATGCCGGACTCTTTGAGACCCCATGGACTGTAGCCTGCTAGGTTCCTCTGTCCATGGAATTTTCTAGGCAAGAATACTGGAGTGGGTAGCCATTTCCTCCTCCAGGGGATCTTCCTGATCCAGGGATCAAACCCACATCTCCTGCATTACAGGTGGATTCTTTACCACCGAGCCACCAAAGAAGCCCTATCTCTGACTTAGTGTTGTTTATTTTCTTGTTGATGTGTTTACTGTGTTTTCCTCCCAGTCTCCTTCGTACCCAGAAAGGACCTGGGATCAGGAGGCACTTAGCACAGGCCTGCTGAGTGGGAGAATGAAACTCCCTGAATGATCACCTATGAAAACGTCCTAGTTGAAGAGGAGGAGAAATCCAGCATGTTAGGCTTGGGAAGGTCTTGGACAGCATCCCTAAGGTGGGCATCCAGACTCTGCTGGACCTCTTGCATGGACCGAGAGCTAATTCTCATTCAGGGCACAAAGGCAGATAAACAAGAATAGCCAATGAGATGGCACATTATGTAATTTTCCAGGTGGCACTAGTGATAAAGAACCTTCTTGCCAATGCAGGAGATGTAAGAGACACAGGTTCAATCCCTGGGTTGGGAAGATCCTCTGGATAAGGGAATGGCAACCCACTCCAGTCTTCTTGCCTGGAAAATCCATGGACAGAGTAGCCTGGCGGGCTACAGTCCATGGGGTCGCAAAGAGTCGGACACAACTGAAGCAACTTAGCACACAGTTTTCAAGAGCTTATTTAATAACCGGGGCTTCCCTTGTGGCTCAGCTGGTAAAGAATCTGCCTGCAATGTGGGAGACCTGGGCTTGATCCCTGGGTTGGGAAGATCCCCTGGAGAAGGGAAAAGCTACCCACTCCAGTATTCTGTCCTGGAGAATTGGGTCCCAAAGAGTTGGAAATTACTGAGCGACGTTCACTTTCTTTCACTTTCTATTTAATAACCGCACTATGATTCACCACTTAGTGTAACATTTATTAAGCACATGCTAAGTGAGAGAGTATTAATAGAAAATTAATTTAAAAAATCAATAATAAAAAAAATCCAAGCCAGTGCTCCAAGTTAGAAGAAAGTGAAAGTGAAAGTCACTCAGTCGTGTCCGACTCTTTGCACTCCATGACTATACCATCCATTGAATTCTCCAGTCCAGAATACTGGAGTGGGTAGTCTTTCCCTTCTCCAGGGGATCTTCCCAACCCAGGGGTCGAACCCAGATCTCCCACATAGCTGGCGGATTCTTTGCCAACTCAGCAGAATAGGTCTAAAGAGGTCTTTCCTAGCTGTCTCAGTGTGGGTAAAGGATTGTGAACATTAAAAGATAATGTAGGTAGGGACTCCCCTGGTGGTTCATTAGCTAAGACTCTGAGCTCCCAATGATGGTTCCATCCCTGGTCAGGGAACTAGATCCCCCACATGCCGCAACTATAGATCATGCAGCAACAAAGATCGGGAACAGCCAAATAAATAAATACTTTAAAAAAAAAAAATGATGGGGAAGACCTCGACAGAGGCACCAATGCTGAACTGCACGTTGAACGATCAACATGAATTTATCAATGAAATTTCCACAAATTTCAGAAAGAGGGACCCACACTGAATGCAGAAGTCTGGAGGCGAAAAAGCCCTTGGCTGCTTCTAACCCAGTGTTTCCCTATTAGACTTGTCTGCTTGTTAAATACAGATTCCTGGGCTCCCTTCACCCCCATCCTGATTCCACCACTCAGACCTTTTGAATCAGAATCCACAGGGCAGGAGCCAATGAGCCTGGATTTTTACCTGGTGCCTCGGGGCACTCTTGTGACCAGCAAGTTTGGGAAAGCTGGACTGAGCTGCAGTAAGTGGCTTATGGGGTTTTGGATTCATCAAGACTTTGAATCTTAACACAAAACCTTTTGGTTCTTTTCTGTTAGGGGAGAGGCCACAAATTCTTTTTAAAATGTGATGAAACAAACAAGCCTTTTCTGAGAAAATGCTCCTCTCTAACACACAACATTTGAATACCTTTTCAGTGACCCAAGAGTCTGCTCTTTGGAACCCAGTGGGAGAAGCTTGAGGGCAGTAATTGTAATCAAGAGAGACCTTGGATAACATCGAAGGCAGCTCTCATAGCGGTGCAGAGATGATGGCAAGGGGCTCCAGGTGGGAAGTCCAGTCAGTAGGTAAATGTGGATGGAGAATGAAGGACGTAGATGAAAGTCAGAATGAGGATTCCAGGGCACGTGACCAAGAACTAGGCAAGAGCCTGGAGGGGGCAGAATTCAAAGTGAGGGAGGTTCACCTTGGGGAGACCTGCAAAGAGGGACATGGGGGTGGGGGTGCAGGGACCATGACCCAGTTCCTTGTCATGTCCAGTTTACAAGGAGTGGAAGGATTTCAAGGAATCAGGCACTGCTTCAAGGAATTTCAAGGAATCAGTGGAGGTTCAAGTAGAAGTTAAGAAGGGGGCCCAGGCTAAGAAAGTCAAAGCTGTGTTTTTTCCAGTAGTCATGTACGGATGTGAGAGTTGGATCATAAAGAAGGCTGAGTGCTGAAGAATGGATGCTTTTGAATTGTGGTGCTGGAGAAGACTCTTAAGAGTCCCTTGGACAGCAAGGAAATCAAACCAGTCAATTCTAAAGGAAATCAACCCTGAATATTCATTGAAAGGACTGATGCTGAAGCTAAAGCTCCAATACTTTGGCCACCTGATGTGAAGAGCCAACTCACTGGAAAACACCCTGACGCTGGGAAAGATTGAGGACGATGGCATTACCTACTCAATGAACTTGAGTTTAAGCAAACACCAGGAGATAGTGAAGGATACGGAAGCCTGGTGTGCTGCCCTCCATGGGGTCGCAAAGAGTCAGACCAGACTTAGGGACTGAAGAAGGAACGACAGGCTAAGATTCAGTGCTGGAAGAGGATGGGTGACAGCTAATGCTGTGAGAGTCCTTGACCTCCTCCGGGAAGAAGTGGTAAAGTGAGATGGGAGGCAAGACCCTGGAGAGATCACCTATGAAGGGAGGGAGGAGAGGAGCCCAGGAAAGGGGAAAATCAGAGGAGGGAGAGACAGAGAGAACAAGGAACAGAAGGGCCAAGCAAATGAACTCTGCCAGGCCATTGGACTGGGCAGCTCAGAGGTCACTGGGCACCCTCAAGACAGTCTTTTTCTTTAGCTAACCCTTGTCCTTAGTGATAAGGAGAGAGGCAGTCTGCAATTTACCTGCAAATGATTTAGAAAAAAAATACAGATACATAGAGAGAATGATCAAGCAAAGGTGATAAAATGTTCCCAAGGGGTAAGAGTTTGGGGAACCTTTTTGTAGTATTCTTGCACTGTTTAAGTTTGAAATGATAGAAACATAAAAACTCTCTTGTTTTAAAAAGAATAGTTTGTCGAGAATCAGGCAGTGTGTGTTAGCCTGTGAAGACTAAGCTTTGGAGAAATCTGAGGCTGTGTGTGTTAGTCGCTCAGTCATGTCAGACTCTTTGCCACCCCATGAACTGTACCCCACCAGGTTCCTCTGTCCATGGACTTCTCCAGGCAAGAATACTGGAGTGGGTAGTCATTCCCTTCTCCCACGGATCTTCCCTGACCCAGGGATCGAATGCGGGTCTCCTGTATTGCAGGCAGATTATTTATGGTCTGAACTACCAAGGAAGCCCACAATTGAGGCTGAAAGAAAGGAAAAGGAGGGTGGGATTTTTTTTTTGGGGGGGGGGGTGTGCTCACTGAAAACTATATGGGATCTTAGTTTCCCCACCAGGTACTGAATCAGCGCCCCCTGCATTGGAGCGTCCCTGGTGGCTCAGACCATAAAGAATCTGCCTACAATGCAGGAGACCAGGGTTTCATCTCTGGGTCAGGGAAGATCCACTGCAGAAGGGAATGGCTACCCCACTGTAGTAGTCTTGCCTGGAGAATTCCATGAACAGAGGAGCCTGCCAGGCTACAGTCCATAGGGTCGCAAAGAGTTGGACAAGCCTGAGCGACTAACACACACAGCCCTTGCTTTGAAGTGCAGAGTGTCATCCACTTGACAGCAGGGGAAGTCCCAAAGAGTGAGATTTTTAAATGATGGGGCTCAGAGAGGATGAGTAGCTGCTCCAGCACACCTTAGGGCTGGAACCAGGTCCGAGGAGGCCCAGGAGAAGGGACAAAAGAAGGAAGGGGAGGGGCGGAACCAGTTTGAAAAATGTGGTATGAGCCCAAGTTCAGTCTTGGAGTGACACGTGGGGCCCTTTGCAAACTGGGGCCATTTGCCCCCGTGGGAGTCAGGTGGGCCCCTCCTCCAGTCGGCCACCGGAAGCGATTGCCCTTTTAAGGCGCGGGCCGCCGCGGTGAGTCACGCGGCCCGCCCGGTGGGGGTGCCCCGCCCGCCCCCCTCGTCCCCTCGCCGTCAGCGCGCCCCGCCCCCGCGCTGAGGGGCCCAGCGGCCGCTGCGCAGGAAGTGGGCTTTCGGCGCCTCTCCATTCCTTTCTTCTGAGCCAGGCGTCTTTGCGCCTTTATCAAAGTTATTTTTACACGTTGAGAAATGTTCGAGTGAGCACTTGTGCGGTGCCACCTTCTCCTTGTGGCACTGGGGCCTTGAAGAAATTCCCCGGCTTATTTATAGGTCCTGTGTATTTTTACTCGGGTCCCGAACTTGAGCCTCTTGGAAGTGCTGGTCTGAGTGGCCGCAGGTCTGGAGGGAGTCCCGGCTTTCTGATCAGGGATCCAATAACAGGGATTGGCCTGTGACCTGGGGGAGCCCCTGCAGGGCGAGAAGAGGGACAGACCCAACCAAGTTCAGTGCTGGAGTCGGGGGTGCTGTCGGAGACTCTTCCCCCTCCCGCCCGCCCCGTGCATGCAGGCAGAAGATGACCTTGGCCACCCAGCCCTTCCTCAGTGCGCTTTTATTTCAACCCCCCCCCCCGCCCCCCATCCAGGTGTAAAATCAGATCATCTTCATCCTCCCTGACTGGTTGCTACCTGCTGAGAGCTTATCAGTGACATCAGACCTTTTAAAAAATATTTTGTTATTTTCTTTTATTCAGCTGCTGGGTCTTAGTTGGGACATGCACGTGTGTGTTTAGTTGCAGCACGTGGACTCTTAGTTGTGGCATGTGGGCTCTGGTTCCTGAGGAAGGATGGAACCCCCCACCCCTTGCATTGTGCGTGCAGAGTCTTAACCACTGGACCACCAGGGAAGTCTCAGACTTTTGAGAAAAGTGATGGTTTAGCTTTTGCTTGACTGTGAGGCTCAGATAGTCTCTTGAGGCTCCATACGGTTCGGTGGAGTCCCACTTCACAGGGAACCCCACTTCACAGAGCCAGAGAAGCTTCTAGGGTGGCAGGAGTTACCCCTTGCAGGGTAGGGTAGGATCCTTGAGGAGTTGATCGCTTAGCACCCTGTTTGATGGGCGAGCTTGCAGCCAAGGACAGAAACACTTTGGAAATAGAAGAAAGTCCAGGTGTGACATAAAGAACAGATTTCAAAGCCACCACATGCGGCCCCCTCGTATGTATTGTTGTTGTTCAGTCACCAAGTCGTGTCGGACTCTTTTTGACCCCATGGACTGCAGCATGCCGGGCCTCCCTGTCCCTCACCATTTTCCTGGGTTTGCCCAAGTTCACGTCCATTGAGTCGGTGATGCCATCCAACCATCTCATCCTCTGTGGTCCTCTTCTCCTTCTGCCTTCAATCTTTCGCAACATCAGGGTCTTTTCCAATGAGTTGACTCTTCGGATCAGGTGGCCAAAGTATTGGAGCTTCAGCTTCGGCATCAGTCCTTCCAGTGAGTATTCAGGGTTGATTTCCTTTAGGATTGACTCGCATGTATCAACACAGTGAAATTTCCCAGGGATTGCCCAGAGAGGGTGCAGACTTACATTCCTGGAAGACAACTTTGGCAAAAACTCCGAAGTTGGCCTTGAACATTCGGATTCCCTGTGTAACTGGCTGTCTCAAGCCTGATGGAGCCAAACTTTGAGGGCCATCTTTAGGGCTCAAAACTCAGCACTGAATAAACCCCATCTTGGTTCTTTTATATTTCCCTGGAGCAGTTAGATTTTCCATTCTCATGAGTCAGGGCCTGTTGAATTTATTTTATGTTTATTCTAAAACAGCCTGGATTTGGCTGAAGTCATCCTCATTCAGCGCTAGACTCTAAAACTGCATTAGCCCAGCAGTTGAATATAAAAGAAAGGATCCGAGAATAGTGCTCTTTTGTTTGATTTTGCTCTTACTCTTCCCAGAAAATGGGTCTGTGGGTGGGACCTGGGGGATTAAAGACCCGGGGTCCCGGGCAGATATTCTGTAGTTTTCAGTGACTCGCATGGGCCCCTGCTTCCGAACTAGCAGCCTGGGGGTTCCCTCCCTGTGTTTTGTTTGCAGGTAGATGGATGGACGTGCAAAGGGCAGGAGAATCATTAACGAAGAGAATTGAAGGAGAAGAGACTTTCTACCTCAACTAGCCTCTGGCTAAGAGACAGCCCTCAGCCTGGATCCCTTTCAACCCTCAGTTTCTGGAACTTCATAGCCACTGTTGGGGAACCATTCTTGGTTGGCACATGGTTAGTGTTAAGTGCTACATCTTTTCATTTCTACCCTATAGAAAGGAAATGTCTACTTTAGCCAGCTGGATGCTGACCCAAAGCATCCACTCTGTGCAGGCACTTGGTCCTGATCTAAGATGTCGACCCATCTTAAAGCAGGTGGACAAACACCCATTCTAAACTCTGATTTGAACTTTTGGTCATTGAAAACAGTGCTTTCTTCTCTTGACTTCATTACTTTATGCTTCATTAATTTAAAGATTTGTTGGGAATTCTCTGGTCGTCCAGTGGTTAGGACTCAGTGCTGTCATTGACAAGGGCCGGGGTTTGATTCCTGGTCAGGAAACTAAGGTCCCACAAGGTATATGTTGCCACAAAAAAAGCTTTTATTGAACAGTTATGAAAATTATGAAGTTCCTGAGAGCAAAAAGTGTTTTAAATGTTTCGGTAGGTATTACTGTCTACTTTAGCTATTCAGTTTTCTGTGGTTTTGGCCTAATTTGCTTATGTATCTTGAGATATGGGCTTCCCTGGTGGCTCAGTGGTAACAAACCGGCCTGCCAATGCAGGAGACGTGAGTTCAGTCCCTTGGTTGGGAAGATCCCTTGGAGAAGGCAACCCACTCCAGTATTGTTACCTGGGAAATCCCAGGGACAGAGGAACCTGGAGGGCTACAGTCCACAGGGTTGCAAAAGGTCACGATTTAGCAACTAAACAACAACATACAGAAACTAAAACAACATATAGCAACTAAAAAACAACAGATTTTTATTGCAATTCACATTATTGTGATTTACAGATATTGCGTTTTTTACAAATTGAAGGTTATGGCAACCCTGTGTCAAGCAAGCCTGTCGGCACCGTTTTTCTAACAGCATTTGCTCGCTTCATGTCTCCATGCCACATTTTGGTAATTCTCTCAACATTTCAAACTTTGTCATTATTGTGTTTGTTATGATGGTTAGTGATCTTTGATGTTACTATTGCAAAAATTTTATAACTCCCTGAAGGTTCAGATGATGGTTAGCATTTTTTTAAATAAAGTAATCAAGTTATGTATATTGTTTTTTTAGACCTCATACTTAATGGATGACAGTAAACCTAATTTTATATGCACTGGGAAACCAAAAAATTTACGTGTCTTGCTTTATCAGGATTCTAGTTGATTGCAATGGTCTGGAACCAAACACACAATCTCTGAGATATACCTGTAATGAAATTAATTTCATTTTTCTACTTTTATGCTTCAGGACATGGGAAGAATATGTTTAATGTGATTTTGAAAAACACTGGGCTTTTGAAGGAAACATGCTAAACAAGCATTGCTCATCGTGTTCCTAGACATGAACAAATATGCCAGTCTCAGAGTCCACTAAAGTTCATCAACAATGATAGTACAGAAGGTGGCTAGGTCTGGAGTGGATGTTTTCTGTCTAGTGAGTGAAAGTCGCTCAGTCGTATCCGACTCTTTGCAACCCCATGGACTATACAGTCCATTAAATTCTCCAGGCCAGAATACTGGAGTGGGTAGCCTATCCCTTCTCCAGCAGATCTTCCCGACCCGGGAATCAAACCACGGTCTCCTGAATTGCAGGAGGATTCTTTACCAACTGAGTTATCAGGGAAGCTCTTCTGCCTAGAACTATCCTCTTTAACTGACTAATTAATTTGGCTGCACGAGTCTTAGTTGAGGCATGCAAGATCTTCTAGTTATAGCATGTGGACTCTTAGTTGCAACATGTGGAATCTGGTTCCCCCACCAGGGATTGAACCCTGGCCCTCTGCATTGGGAGTGTGGAGTATTAGCCACTGGACCACGAGGGAAGTCCCCAGGGCTATACTATTGTACCTTCTGTGTTGTTCACAGTTCTAGGGGGGACGACAGACCTGATGAGAACCCGGGTACCCAACCCTGGGGCTGAGTTTGCAAGACTGTGACTTGGCCACCCAGAGGTGTCATGGGCTAAAGACACCTGTAAGGTCCCATCTATTCGTGGGAGCTCTAAAACCCAGCTTCTCAGGAAACCTAGAAATAAGATGTTTTTTCCTCCTAAATGATTTACTCTTTTAAATAATGGCAATCACGTCAACTGTAATTTATTTCAGCCTCACCAGATGGAAGTATGTAATAATTTACATACATGTTATAAATGAAGTTTTGCTGAGCAGGAAAGATCAGAGGGAAAATATCTAATTTATGTGTCACAAAAACATTTTTCTAGATTTTAGAAACCCTCCTTTGTATATTATAAATTTAATGTTGATTTAAATGATTCTTCTGTATTCCCTAAATAAACCTGCCAGGGTGTCCACGGGGTAAGCTTCTGTTTTCCCAGGGACTTCTCTGGTAGTTAAGTGGTTAAGACTTTGCTTTCCAATGAAAGGGTGTGGGTTCGATCCCTGGTTGGAGAGCTAAGATCCAGAAGCCTTGTGGCCAAAAATCCAAAACATAAAACAGAAGCAATATTGTAACAAATTCAATAAAGACTTTTTTTTTTAAGAAAAAGTTCCGCATTTTTAAAATATCTTTAAAAAAAAATTCTATTTCCCCCTATTCTGAGTTTCTGTAGTTTTGAGGGCAGTAGAACTAAGTTTCTTTTAAAATATCACAGGAGATAAAAACACACCATCCCAAAGCACACCAATTTGGCATAAGGATTGTTTTGAGCTGAAGGCAACTGAGAAAAAGCAGACACAGGAAAGGCAATCTGCTGTCCTGCTCTTTGCCTGAAAGTAGGTCATAAATTTCCCTGGTGAAGATGTTCTTCCCTCCCTCGTACCAGGAAGACAGGAGCAACATTTATCACTGGAGATGGAGATGGCGCCAAGATGAGTCTGTATAAACAAAACCCTACTTTATCTTGTAGTACTTTCTCCAATATGTTTACCTTTCCGCCATTTACCACTCCTAGAAACCCAAACCCCTTTTCCTCTGTCTTTTCTCTTCTCAAAAATGTATTGCCCTTTGCTAAAATGGTATATAAGCCCTCTGAGTTTAACCACTTCATTTCTTTTCTATGAAGTCCTCCATGCATGTTAAAATTTAAATATTAACCCATGCACGTAAAAATTAAAATATTAACATCAAACAAAATTTGTATGCCTTTTTCTCCTGTTATGGCCTTTATCAGCCTAATTTGCAGGCCCTAGCTCTGAAACTTAAGAGGGAAGAGGACAATTTTTTCTCCCCAAAAGTATTCTCTAATTAGACTAATTAAAATGGGTGGTTCTATAATCTAATCCAATCTGTAAGATTTTATAATATAATTTTTAAGAAAGAAATGTCCAATTTATCACCATAGCTGGAAGCATTTGAAAATTCTTTCTAGGTTTGTTTCCTCTCCAGAAGCCCCAATAGTATTCATCTCCTGAGTCTGGAAACAAACAGATAAGAGATCCCAAATGCAGAGATTTGAAGTTTAAAACAAATGTGAATTCTTTTCCCATTTTCCAGGTGATTCACCACCTACCTGTTCTTACTGGCTGTGCTAACTGGTCATCATTTGCTAATAGTAGCCAAGCCTTTATTCCTGATCATGGGTAGGAAAAAATGTGAGTGTGTGTGAAGGAAGTGGCTTATGGCTTCCTTGGAATGGGGGTGGTGGTGGGGTGGTGGAGATGAACCAGAGTCTGAGAAACAAATGCAGTTTAGCTCAGCATCGTCACCTTCATCATCACCATCACCTTTGTATTCTTTCTTGTCTTCCTCCTCTACGTCGTCATCATCCAGTCATCCTACTTGCCCCTGTACACCATGCCCAGCACCAAAGCAAGCGCTTCACAAAGCATCATCTCACAGTCATGGAGAATCAAAATCTTGGGATTCCAGTCCCCTACAAGACACTGTGATGATCCTTCCAAGAACTGACAATGGGCAGTGTGCATTTTCCTGGTTACTGGGTCCAGAGAGACAATGGATCAGCTCAGGACTAGGTTTACTTCTTAGAAGGAATAAATAGTTGATTCACTCATTCAACTAAGATCTGGAATGGCTGTAAGGAATGGAGACTGTGCTCGGTGCTGGGGTTCCAGGGATGAATCGGGCAGAGATGGTCCTGCCCTCAGTCTTCTGCTTCTAAACAGACCCAGTAAGAACAGGGGAAGCAAGCAGTTGAAGATGCGGATCCTCTCAAAGCCAGGACACGATCAAAGAGAGCAGAGGACTGTGATGTCGAAGAGAGAAGAAAGCCTAGCTGCTCCCTAAGATGGGAGAAACCGTATCTTCTGGAGAAGTGGGACCAGGAAGGCCTCTGGGAGAGGGATGAGTCATGGGAGTGGAGTGCTCTCAGTCAAAGGGAGCAGCCAGGCCGAATGGACCTGACATGGCCGGGGGAGACGTGCTGTGTCCCCAAGCCACCACCCATCCATGTACCCACCTGCGGCAGTGTCCACCCAGGAGCCACTGGTCCATGTAGCACCTTCAAGAGACTGTGGGGTCCTGGGCCTGATGCAGAAGGAAGCAGGGGCACGTTTCTCCAGTTTCCTCCTGCTGAAATGGCAACAGTGGAAAGAGAAGATGAGGGAGGTGAGTGACCAGTTATTTGGCTTTTGACTTCCTGAATCTTGCACATCTTAAGATATCAGGGAAAAAAGGCCCTTAGCTAGAAGTGAGCACATGGGGCAGGGTCAAGAATGTGTTTGCCCAACGACTGGCTGCATCCCAAGCAAACTTGAAGCTGAATATTGCAGAGGAGGGAGGAAAACTCCCAGGCATCAGTGACTTGCCGTGGAGGATGGCAGGGTGATGTAGAAAGAACTGGAGGGCAGGAAGTGCCCAGTGATTCACGCGGGGAATAGTTGGGACAGGCAGAATAATACTCATGGCCCGGAAGTAGGATCTCACAGAGAAAAGCTGTGCAAGACTCACCCATCCCAAAGGGAGAGACCTGGCTGTAAGCCTGAGGGATGCAGGGAGAAGAGGGACCCATCAGGAAGGTAAGAGAAAGCCAGAAGGTGGCTGCTGTCATGGCACCTGGACCCAGGAGGTATTCCATCCTGGGACAGAGCTCCCCAAATGGGCAGAGAGCAGCATCTAGGTGTGACATCTGAAGGAAGCCTCTTTGGGTAAGTTAGATTCTTTTTTATTTAATTTTTATTTTATGTTGGCATACAGTTCATTTATGGGCTTCCTGAATGGTGCTAGTTGTAAAGAACCCGCCTGCCAAAGCAGAAGACGCAAGAGATGCAGGTTTGATCCCTGGGTCAGGAAGATCCCCTGGAGGAGGCCATGGCAACCCACTCCAGTATTCTTGCCTGGAGAATCCCATGGACAGAGGAGCCTGGTGGGCTACAGTCCATAGGGTTGCAGAGAGATGGCCACAACTGAAGTGACTTAGCATGCACACATGCATAGTTGATACACAATGTTGTGTTAGTTTGAGGTGTACAGCCAAGTGTTCAGTTATATGTTTACATATATCCACTCTTTTTTTGGTTCTATTCCACTATAGCTTATTACAGAATATTTAGTAGAGTTCTCTGCACTATACAGTGTGTCCTTGTTGATTATCTATCTATCTATAGTAGTGTGTACATGTAATCCCAAACTCCTACTAATTTATCCCTTCCCCCACTCCACATTTCCCCTTTGGTGACCATATGTTTGTTTTCAAAGTCTGTGAGTCCTAAATCAGATTCTTTCACAAACCAAAATTTATTGAGTATCAGCCCTTAGATTCTAGGCTAGACACAGTGGTGAACAAGACAGATATCAGAGTCCCTGTCCTATTGGAGCTGACCTTTCAATGGCAGGAAGCAAGCAAAAACCGAAACCAAAACCGACGAGTAAGCAGACTAATAAATACAATCATTGCAACTCTGAAGAAATAAGAGTAACCACAGGGGACCTTATCCTTGGACCTGATTAACCAAGGATAATCAAAGGAAGCCTCCTGGAGGATGTGGAATTCAGCCTGAGAGTTAAAGGACGAGAAGAAGAGATGAAGTAGCAGGAGCAAAGGTCCTGGGGCAGGAAGAAGTTGGGCCTGTTCAAAGGCTAGAATTCAGCTTGAGACCTAAAGGAAGAGAAAAGGAGATGAAGTAGCAGGTGCAAAGGTCCTGGGGTTAGAAAAGAGTTGGACCTATTCAAAGACTGGAATTCAGCCTGAGACCTAAGGGAAGAGAAGAACAGATGAAGTAGCAGGTCAAAGGTCCTGGGTCAGGAAAGAGTTGGAAGACTGGAAGGAATGGGGCAAGAGTTGCATTGGATGAGTTTGGTGAGAATGGCAGGGGCTTTAAGGGTATTCAGCAAGGGATGACATAACCTGCTTCACATTTTTTAAGAAGCCCATTTTCACTGCCATGTGGAAATTAGATTGTGGGAGCTTCTGACAAGCTCTTGACTTACCTTGTGAACCATTTCATGTCTCTAAGGAAGTATCCCCAGGAATGGCCACTGTATGGAGGGGCTTTACCCAAGCAGGAATGATAGAAACCCTGGAAATAAGCATCTTGCAACCATTAGTGTTCATGATAGTTGAGAAGGATAACAGTAGGTGTGTTTTCTAATCTTTAGTTTGGGAGATTTCAAAAGACATTGAGGAGCCTTATGATTCCAACCTGTGCATCTCAAAAGGTGAGATCAGTTCAGAAAAAAATGGAAATTCCAGCTGTGTGATTACAAATGACTTTCTTTCTAATGAGAAGGACATGGGCAGTGACCGCAGACATCATTCCACAGGGGAACTGAGATTTTTAAGGGACAGGTACCTAAAAGGAAAGGTGCCCTGACCGTGGAAAATACAAGAGACTAATATAACCTCTAAGAATAATCTCAGGAATGCAAAGCACAATAGAAAGGGAAACTTAAAAACAATGAAGACAGCCATTTGCAGCAACATGGATGAGCCTAGAGATCATCACACTAAGTGAAGTAAGTCAGACAAAGATTAATACATATGATACCACATATGTGGAACCTAAAATAGGCTGCAAATGAACATCTCTATGAAACAGAAACAGACTCAGAGACATAGAGAACAGATTTGTGTTTGCAAAAAGGAAGAGGGAGTGGGGGAGGAAAGGATCAGAAGTTTGGGGTTAACAGATGCAAATGATTGTATATAGGATGGATAAACAAGGTCCTACTGTATAGCCCAGGGAACTATAGTCAGTGTCCCATGATAAGTGATAGAAAAGAATATAAAAAAGGCTATATACATATCACTGAGTCACTTTGTTGTACAGCAGAATTTACAACATTGTAATCAACTATACTTCAATTAAAAAAATAAAAACAAATAAGGGACTTCCCTGAGGTCCAGGGGTTAAGAGTCCTCCTTCCAATGCAGGGGACACAAGCTCAATCCCTGGCTGGGAAACTAAGATCCCACATGCTGCAGGGCAGCTCACCTGCATACCACTACTGAGCCTGTGCTCTGCAACAAGAGAAGCCCGAGCACCACAACAGGAGAAGCCCACACACTGCAACTAGAGATAAAAGCCCACGCTCTGCACCAAAGACTCAGCACAGCCAAAATTTAAATAACAATAATAACAACACAATAATTAAAAAATAAAAACAATGAAGGCAAGACTCCTAGGAAGTGCAGCTGATAATAAAGGTGCAGTGTGGCTGGCAATCAGGGAAGTGGAATTTGTCACTTCCTATATTGTCTGTATTTTCATCCAGGGGGAAATATTTAGCCCAAGAAAGAGGAAACCTGCTGGACGTGGAGGACACCCAGGACAGAACTCTGGGAGGGCAGGGGTTCTTGCTTGCTTTGTCATCTACAACATCCCCTGCACAACTGGCCCCAGGTTGTTGTTCAGTCACTAAGTCGTGTCCAACTCTGCGACCACATGGACTACAGCATGCCAGGCTCCTCTGTCCTCCACTATGTCCCAGAGTTTGCTCAGATTCTTGTCCACTGAGTTGGTGATGCTGTTTATATTTGTTGAGTGAATGAAGCCTGCACACAGGCAGGCATCAATGAATGAATGACAACACAGGTGTTATAGTGTTGCTATGATAAAGATATATGCAAACTATCCAGGCTGGGGTCATATACTCTTCCTGAAGGAGGACTTTGTCCCTTTCTTTGGTTTCCCAACATGTGTTTGGTGACCCCTGTGTAGGTGGGAGTGTTGGTGGGAGGCAGCCTCATTTGCCTATTCAGCAGGTGAGGAGATGAGAGCTGCTGTTTCTGGTGCTAGGGCACAGATCTAAGACCTGCACTTGGCTTATCATGTGCATTTGTGGAAGCAGCAGGGGCTGCTGAGGGATTTTGCCAGCCAAGATATGAGGCAGGTGGTGGCCTCATTAGAACACAATATTGATGGGCAGGCATGGCACAGGCTCTGTCCCCTGCTTCCCTATAGCCAGCACCCCCGCCCCATCCTTGGCTACTTTGTCGTTGTTTCTTTTACACTTTTTACCTTGAAATAAGTATGTTTGTTGTTGTTCAGTTGTTCAGTCAGGTCCAACTCCTTTGCAACCCCGTGGACTATACCCACCCCCCCAGACTCCACGGCCCATGGGATTTCTCAAGCAGGAATACTGGAATGGGTTGCCATTTCTTACCCTAGAGGATCTTCCTAACCCAGGGATTGAACCTGCATCTCTTGCATTGGGAGGTGGATTCTTTACCACTGAGCCACCAAGGAAGCTGTGTAAAGATGTGAGGACAGATTATTCTAGGTGCTATGCAGCAGCAGCTAGGGGCTCTGGGCAGGCATCCAGTGGAGAAGCAGGAGAAAATCATGCTGAGAGGAGGGGACAAGCCGTCCAGGGAGAGGCCCAGATGGCATGTGCAAAGGTCCTTTGGTAGAAAGAGGTTGGTCTGCCCAGAGAGCCAAAATAAGACCAGAGTGGTGGACAGTTGTGATCACAGAGGAGCGACCCAGCCGAGGGCATTGAAGAGGCAGGAAGGGCAGATCACGTTAAGGTCCCCTGGGAAGTCATCAGAGAGTTTTAGGTAAGAAATGAGAGGAGGCTCCAGCAATAGCTCAGGTGAGAAAGTCTGATGACATATACCTGAGTAATGGCAGTGGAGACAGAGATGGGATACATTTGAAAAGTCTTGGAGATAGAATTGGTAAGCCTTGCTGCTGAATTTGACAAAAGGTTGGCGTGCAAGGGTGAAGGAAGTAAAAAGCAGGACCCCCAGGTCTCTGTCTGAGCAGCTGGGAAAGGGATGCTGCTCGCTGAGAGAAAGGCAGGTGAGAACGGGTGGCTTTAAGGAAGAGGTGGGACATCTGAGGGGATCAGTCAAAGGACTGATTGGAGATGCTGGTCTGGGGTGTATCTGGATCAGATGTCAAGGCCATTGGTATAAGTCTGGAGAACATGAGCCACCAACCATGGTTATGTCATGGGGATGAAGGAGACAGAAGAACTCTTAGAGTCATTAGAGAAGAGATCCCAGGACCCAGCTCTGGGGACCCCAGTATTTTAGAGTAGGTGGAAGGGTCTTCAGTGAAGGAACCCCAGGGGTAGTTGAAACAGTGAGTATCTTAGGGTGAGGGCTGGGTGTAGTGGTGGTGGTGCTGGTTGTCCTGGAGAAATGGGTAGGATGCCTCTAAATATTTGAGGAGTGACCACACATAAGGGTATAGACTCCAATTGCAGTATGGTCTTTGGCTTAACCTAATGAAAAGGTGCCCATATCCAGAGCTGTGCAGAGATGACCAAAAGGATCTAGAGGGAGTTCATCTGCAGCTGGGCACTTGGAGATAATCTTCTAATCTGAATTTTATGATTCTAGTTCTAGAGTAGGTCTGCACCAAGGGAAAAAAGAAGACTTTGCTTTATTTCAAAGTTTGTCTTTTTAATAAAATGTAAGTCATTAGGATTTCCCTTGTGGTCCAGTGAGTAAAAACCCACTTGTCAATGCAGGGGACACAGGGTTGACCCTTGGTCCAGGAACGTTCCACAGGCTGTGGGGCAACTAAGCCCATGTGCCACAACTACTGAGCCCACGAGCTCTAAGGCCCATGCTCTGCAACAAGAGAAGCCGCTGCAACGAGAAGTCCAGCACCACAACAAAGAGTAGCCCCCACTTGCCACAACTAGAGAAAGACCAGTGTAGCCAAAAATAAATAAAAGAAAAAAGTGTAAATCACTAGGTCATTAGACACACACTTGGTGAGTTCCTCGCAGCGTGCCAAACTCGGGAACACCGTGGTCAATGCCAGGGGCAGAGCTGCCCTGCCCTCAGGGACTGTGGGGATGGACACGTTTAGATCTCTGTAAAGGTGCATATTTATCTTTTTCCAGAAAGTGCAAGTCAGGGACCATGTCTGCATTTTCCTGTTGGTCACTGAAGTGTAGCAAGAGATCATGAATTCGTTTCACAACGGATTTAACAACTCTTGACACATTCAGCGAAGAGTATTAATTTTAGAAGGTTGAGTGGATGAGGAGCTGTTCCATATGCTCACCAGTAACACATCCCCTTTTACCAAAAGAAAAAACCATAGATTGGCCGCTAGTGTAACCCATGATGGCGAAGCTGGTCAGATTGGACGCGTCAGTACTGAGTTGTTTACTGTACACACACTTCATCTTTTCCTCCCAGACCCTTCATGGAAGCCACGTCTGTGCCAAAGGAAACAGTGTAAACAAAACCAAAGGTGTGTGATGCAGGTAATAGTTCATGCTGTTTGCACTTTTCTCTAAAGGCCTGGCTCCTATTCCCTCGTTATATTTTTCCTCCCTTAGAAAGTGCCAGGCATTTGTTATCAGCCTGTGTTATTCCTTCACTGAATATTGACAGAGGACACTGAATGAACAGGAAGTGGAGTGGGAGAGGGGCTTGAGGAGGGGGACGTCGGAGGGTGCAGAGTATCAGGTGGGAACAGAAACCCAGACAGCTAAATGAATCTATTTGCCATCTTTTCATGGCAAATAGAAGGTGGAAACTGTGGAAGCAATGACAGGTTTTATTTTCTTGGGCTCCAAAATCACAGCAGACAGTAAATGCAGCCGTGAAATTAGAAGATGCTGGCGTGGCAACCCACTCCAGTATTCTTGCCTGGAGAATTCCATGGACAGAGGAGCTTGGTGGGCTACAGTTCATGGGGTCACAAAGAGTCAGACACTGAGAGACTGAGTGTCAGACACTGAGTCAGACTGAGCGACTAACACTTTGCTTCTTGGAAGGAAAGCTATAGTAAAGCTAGACAGAGTATTAAAAAGCAGAGTACAACACTTTGCTGACAAAAGTCTGTGTAGTCAAATATATGGTTTTTCAAGTAGTAATGTATGGATGTGAGAGTTGGACCATAAAGAAGGCTGAGCGTCAAAGAATTGATGCTTTTGAACTGTGGTGTTTGAGAAGACTCTTGAGAGTCCCCTGGACTTTAAGGAGATCAAACCAGTCAATCCTAAAGGAAATCAACCCTGAATATTCATTGGAAGGACTGATGCTGAAGCTGAAGCTCCAATACTTCAGCCACCTGACATGAAGACCTGACTCATCAGAAAAGACCCTGATGCTGGGAGAGATTGAAGGTAGGAGGAGAAGGAGGGTGACAGAGGATGAGATGATTGGATGGCACCATCAACTCAAGGGACATGAATTTGAGCAAACTCTGGGCAACAGTAGAGGACAGAAGAGTCTGGCATGCTGCGGTCCATGGGTTTGCAAGGAGCTGGACATGACTTAGCAACTGGACAACAACAAATGGGTCAGAGAGGGAGGCTGGGGGCAAGATGAGGGAAAAACAGATTGAAAGGAAAAGCTGAACAGGCGTGGGTGCTGAAAAACGGATAGGCGGTCAAAAGAGCAGCAGCTAAAGGTGATTCTCACCAGGGCCTCTCCTTTGAAATAGATCTGCTCCACTGTTCTGCTATGGTCATACATTCTCATACCGCGAGGGTCAAAGGTCAAATTCCAGAGGTGGGGTGGGTAGTCTGCTTTGCTGAGCTTTTGCCACACTTGATGAAAAGGTGGGGCAGGTTGGTGGACACATATTACGGAGGGCAGGTACTTACTCCAAGAAAAATCAATTACATTCTAGTAGGGGAGATGTGATGCATTCACGTTAAAGGAAGAAGGGAGGTATCCTGATAAAGAATAACACTTGATGGGGGAGGATGTATCCAGCAGAAAGTAAAAGTTAGCTCCAACTCTTGCAACCCCCATGGACTATTCAGTCCATGGAATTCTCCAGGCCAGAATACTGGAGTGGGTAGCCTTTCCCTTCTCAAGGGGATCTTCTCAACCCAGGGATCGAACCAGGGTCTCCTGCATTGCAGGTGGATTCTTTACCAACTGAGCTATCAGGGTATCCAGCAGAGAAGGCAGCATATTCAAAGCTATGAAGTGAGACAAAGCAGAACAGGGCAGGAGCTGAAGCAGGTAGTACTTGAGCTTTTTTTCCCCCTCAGTATATTAAGAAATTAACCCAAGTAAGACAGTAGGTGTTGCAAGAGGGCATCAGAGGGCAAACACACTGAAACCATACTCACAGAAAACTAGTCAATCTAATCACACTAGGACCACAGCCTTGCCTAACTCAGTGAAACTAAGCCATGCCCGTGGGGCAACCCAAGACGGGTGGGTCAGGATGGAGAGATTTGACAGAATGTGGTCCACTGGAGAAGGGAATGGCAAACCACTTCAGTATTCTTGCCTTGAGAACCCCATGAACAGTATGAAAAGGCAAAATGATAGGATACTGAAAGAGAAACTCCCCAGGTCAGTAGGTGCCCAGTAGGCTACTGGAGATCAGTGGAGAAATAACTCCAGAAAGAATGAAGGGATGGAGCCAAAGCAAAAAGAATACCCAGCTGTGGATGTGACTGGTGATAGAAGCAAGGTCCGGTGCTGGAAAGAGCAATATTGCATAGGAACTTGGAATGTCAGGTCCATGAATCAAGGCAAATTGGAAGTGGTCAAACAGGAGATGGCAAGAGTGAATGTCGACATTCTAGGAATCAGCGAACTGAAATGGACTGGAATGGGTGAATTTAACTCAGATGACCATTATATCTACTACTGTGGGTAGGAATCCCTCAGAAGAAATGGAGTGGCCATCATGGTCAACAGAAGAGTCCAAAATGCAGTACTTGGATGCAATCTCAAAAATGACAGAATGATCTCTGTTTGTTTCCAAGGCAAACCATTCAATAGCACAGTAATCCAAGTCTATGCTCCAACCAATAACGCTGAAGAAGCTGAAGTTGAACGGTTCTATGAAGACCTACAAGACATTTTAGAACTAACACCCCCCAAAAGATGTCCTTTTCATTATAGGGGACTGGAATGCAAAAGTAGGAAGTCAAGAAACACCTGGAGTAACAGGCAAATTTGGCCTTGGAATACGGAATGAAGCAGGGCAAAGACTAATAGAGTTTTGTCAAGAAAATGCACTGGTCATAACAAACACCCTTTTCCAACAACACAAGAGAAGACTCTATACATGGACATCACCAGATGGTCAACACCGAAATCAGATTGATTATATTCTTTGCAGCCAAAGATGGAGAAGCTCTATACAGTCAGCAAAAACAAGACCAGGAGCTGACTGTGGCTCAGACCATGAACTCCTTATTGCCAAATTCAGACTTAAATTGAAGAAAGTAGGGAAAACCACTAGACCATTCAGGTATGACCTCAATCAAATCCCTTATGATGATACAGTGGAAGTGAGAAATAGATTTAAGGGCCTAGATCTGATACATAGAGTGCCTGATGAACTATGGAATGAGGTTCATGACATTGTACAGGAGACAGGGATCAAGACCATTCCCATAGAAAAGAAATGCAAAAAAGCAAAACGGCTGTCTGGGGAGGCCTTACAAATAGCTGTGAAAAGAAAAGAAGCGAAAAGCAAAGGAGAAAAGGAAAGATACAAACATCTGAATGCAGAGTTCCAAAGAATAGCAAGAAGAGATAAGAAAGCCTTCTTCAGCAATCAATGCAAAGAAATGGAGGAAAACAACAGAATGGGAAAGACTAGGGATCTCTTCAAGAAAATCAGAGATACCAAAGGAACATTTCATGCAAAGATGAGCTCGATAAAGGACAGAAATGATATGGACCTAACAGAAGCAGAAGATATTAAGAAGAGATGGCAAGAATACACAGAAGAACTGTACAAAAAAGATCTTCATGACCCAGATAATCACGATGGTGTGATCACTGACCTAGAGCCAGATATGCTGGAATGTGAAGTCAAGTGGGCCTTAGAAAGCATCACTACGAACAAAGCTAGTGGAGGTGATGAAATTCCAGTTGAGCTATTCCAAATCCTGAAAGATGATGCTGTTAAAGTGCTGCACTCAATATGCCAGCAAATTTGGAAAACTCAGCAGTGGCCACAGGACTGGAAAAGGTCAGTTTTCATTCCAATCCCAAAGAAAGGCAATGCCAAAGAATGCTCAAACTACCGCACAATTGCACTCATCTCACATGCTAGTAAAGTAATGCTCAAAATTCTCCAAGCCAGGCTGCAGCAATATGTGAACCATGAACTTCCTGATGTTCAAGCTGGTTTTAGAAAAGGCAGAGGAACCAGAGATCAAATTGCCAACATCCGCTGGATCATGGAAAAAGCAAGAGAGTTCCAGAAAAACATCTATTTCTGCTTCCTTGACTATGCCAAAGCCTTTGACTGTGTGGATCACAATAAACTGTGGAAAATTCTGAAAGAGATGGGAATACCAGACCACCTGATCTGCCTCTTGAGAAATTTGTATGCAGGTCAGGAAGCAACAGTTAGAACCGGACATGGAACAACAGACTGGTTCCAAATAGGAAAAGGTGTTCATCAAGGCTGTATATTGTCACCCTGTTTATTTAACTTCTATGCAGAGTACATCATGAGAAACGCTGGACTGGAAGAAACACAAGCTGGAATCAAGATTGCCAGGAGAAATATCAATAACCTCAGATATGCAGATGACAACGCCCTTATGGCAGAAAGTGAAGAGGAACTCAAAAGCCTCTTAATGAAAGTGAAAGTGGAGAGTGAAAAAGTTGGCTTAAAGCTCAACATTCAGAAAACGAAGATCATGGCATCCGGTCCCACCACTTCATGGGAAATAGATGGGGAAACAGTGGAAACAGTGTCAGACTTTATTTTTCTGGGCTCCAAAATCACTACAGATGTTGACTGCAGCCATGAAATTAAAGACGCTTACTCCTTGGAAGGAAAGTTGTGACGAACCTAGATAGCATATTCAAAAGCAGAGACATTACTTTGCCAACAAAGGTTCGTCTAGTCAAGGCTATGGTTTTTCCTGTGGTCATGTATGGATGTGAGAGTTGGACTGTGAAGAAGGCTGAGCGCCGAAGAATTGATGCTTTTGAACTGTGGTGTTGGAGAAGACTCTTGAGAGTCCGTTGGACTGCAAGGAGATCCAACCAGTCCATTCTGAAGGAGATCAGCCCTGGGATTTCTTTGGAAGGAATGATGCTAAAGCTGAAACTCCAGTACTTTGGCCACCTCATGCGAAGAGTTGATTCATTGGAAAAGACCCTGATGCTGGGAGGGATTGGGGGCAGGAGGAGAATGGGACGACAGAAGATGAGATGGCTGGATGGCATCACTAACTCGATGGACGTGAGTCTGGGTGAACTCCGGGAATTGGTGATGGACAGGGAGGCCTGGCGTACTGCGATTCATGGGGTCGCAAAAAGTCGGACACGACTGAGCAACTGATCTGATCTGATCTGATCTGATAAAAGGATCTTTAAAAAGAAAGTAACATGATCTGATTTTCACTTGCAGAGATTGCCCTGGCTGGAGGGTAGAGAATATATTGGATAGTTAAGCATAATCTGTGGGTGCTCAGTCAGCACTGGCTTGTGGACGAGAGTGGGGCATGGAACATGTAGGGGAGGGAAAAGTTGTCCTCCACCCTTTAGTTTCTGTGACTAGAGTGTGTGAATTAAGTTGACAAAAGACAGACTCGTAGGGAAAATAATTGAAACCCCAAAGAAATGGCTAAACTTGGGGGCTTAAATACCACTTTAACAAAGGGCAGCATGACAAATAGAGGAGGAAAAGGTGGACGTAGTGACAGATTTCCTCATTTGGGGTTCTAAAATTACTGCGGATGGTGACTGCAGCCATGAAATCAGAAGACATTTGCTTCTTTGCAGGAAAGCTATGACAAACCTAGGCAGTGTGTTGAAAAACAGACATTACCCTGCCAACAGAGGTCCGCATTGTCAAGGCTGTGGTCTTCGCGGTGTTCACATGCGGTTGTGAGAGCTGGACCATGAAGAAGGCAGAGCACTGAAGAACTGATGCCTTCGAACTATGGTGCTGGAGAAGACTTCTGAGAGTCCTTTGAATAGCAATGAGATCAAACCAGTCAATCTTATGGGAAATCAACCCTGAATACTCATTGGAAGGACTGATGCTAAAGTTGAAACTCCAGTATTTTGGTCATCTGATGCAAACAGCTGACTCATTGGAAAAGTCCCTGATGCTGGGAAAGATTGAGGGCAGAAGAAGAAGAGGGTGCCAGAGGATGAGATGACTGGATGGCATCACCAATGTAGTGGACATGAATTTAGGCAAACTTCAGGAGATGGTGAAGGACAGAGAGGCCTGGCATGCTGCAGTCCATGGGGTCACAAAGAGTCGGACACAGCTGGGCGACTGAACAACAGCAACAATATATAGTGGAGACATATACCAGGACAAAGGAACCCCAGTTCCTTCTAGGGCCAGTAAATTGCAGAGAGGTAAATATATGGGGGCTTCCGTTGTGGCTCAGTGGTAAAGAATCCGCCTGTCAGTGCAGGAGACATGAGTTCAATCCCTGGTCTGGAAAGAGCCCCTGGAGAAGGAAGGGGCAATCCACTGCAGTATTCTTTCTGGGAGAACCCCATGGACAGAGGAGCCTGGAGGGCTATGGTACATGGGGTCGCGTAGAGTCAGACACAACTAAGCAACAACAAATATATGGGTAGAACTAGTGGCAGGCAAAGGTCGTCTAGTAAGGCTTGTTTGTGCAGACTCACTTCAGTACTGTCTATCTCTGGTGATAAGGGTTGGCCTAGCATGGGAGAAGGGTAGGGGACAACCTGGCAAGGGGAGTTTACACCTTGCTTTTAGGCAAATAGTGAGAGCACATAGAGCCCTTCCTGTGGCTACTTTTTCTCAGTTTCCTTTGGCCCCAAATAAACCTGTGCCAAAGTGCCTGTTTGAGGGTGGCATATTTTGATCCCCTTTGAAGGTAAGGAGATAGGATCAAACAGACCAAGGAGTAGGGGGACATCAGTTATTACAGGAAGAAAAAACAAATATAACAGATCCAGGAGGCCCAGAGCAGGACTTTGAGAATCCTTTGGTAAAAGGAAGAGCTAGCAGATACCATGGAGCCAAGTCAAAGACCCAGGACATCCTTGAAGGTGGGGAGAACCTCACAGGTACCAGGCACCCAAGTAGGCAGGCCATGGAGGAGGAAGGGGCAGAAGGCACTGTGAGTCTAGATGAATAATCAGGTCCAAAGTCTGTGGGGCTAAGATGGGCCAAGAAGAACCAATGGGTCCATGGGAAAAGTGCCAGAAGGCTGGCTGGCTGCCCTCTGTCCCCCTGGTTCATCGTCTTGCCCAGGAGGGAAGGAGCTACGAAGAGCCATGTGTCCTGAAAGGTCTTGATGGAGTAAAACACAATCCTCTTAGGTCTTCTGCAGTGAAGGGAAAGGTGATTCAGGGAAAGGGTTTTGGGGGGCTAGACAATGGTGTTCACAACTAGAACTTTTCCTATTTATCCTACAGGTGTACCTGTACAAATGCACAAAAACATATGGTCCAAGGATGTTCATTACAGCATTATTTGTAATAGTAAATAGAATTGTTGTTGTTGTTGTTCAACTGGCCTCGGAGCAATTAACTCAGTGCCCCACAACTACTGAGCCCACACCCTGCAACGTCTGAAGCCCACACACCTAGAGTCCAAGCTCCACGACAAGAGAAGCCACCACAATGAGAAGCCCACACACAGAAATGAAGAGTAGCCCCCACTCACTGCAACTAGAGAAAGCCCGGGCACAGCAATGAAGACCCACCACAGCCCCCCAAATTAAATAAAGAAAGAAATCTTTAAAAATAATAAATAAGTCCAATGCAACACCAATCAAAAGCGCCAGAAGGATTTTTTGAGAAATTGACAAGCTTATTCTGGAGTATAGGTGGAAGAACAAATGGCCAAAACTAGTTAAGACCATTTTCAAGAAACAGGGCAAGGTGGAAATTTTGTGGGTTTGTCCTTCTAAATGTCAGGACTTATTATAAATGTACAGGAGTTAAGATGTGGCATATTAACTCAGAAACAAGCAAACTAAAGGACAAAGCTATGACAACGCTAGACAGTGTATTAAAAAGCAGAGATGTCACTTTGCTGACAAAGGTCCATATAGTCAAAGCTATGATTTTCCAGTAGTCATGTGCAGATGTGAAAGTTGGACCATAAAGAAGGCTAAGTGCCGGAGAATTGAAGCTTTCTAATTGTGGTGCTGGAGAAGACTCTTGAAAGTCTCTCAGACTACAAGGAGATCAAACTCGTCAACCCTAAAGGAAATCAACCCTGAATATTCATTGGAAGGACTGATGCTGAAGCTGAAGCTCCAGTACTTGGGCCACTGATGTGAAGAGCCAACTCGTTGGAAAAGACCCTGATGCTGGTAAAGATTGAGGGCAGGAGGAGAAGTGGGCAACAGAGGATGAGATGGTTGGATGGCATCATCTACTCAATGAACATGAATTTGAGCAAACTCTGGGCGCTAGTGAAGGACAGGGCAGCCTGGCGTGCTGCAGTCCATAGGGTCACAAAGAGTCAGACATGACTTAATGACTGAACAACAACAAAGGAACAGAGCTCAGAAATAAACCCACAGGTTTATGAGTATTGATCATGCAATAGAGAGGACATTGTCCTGACAGGGTTCGGGGCCTACTCCAAAATACAGTGCCTCAACATATTGAATGTTTTTATTTATTTTGGCTACACTGAGTCTTCTCTGTGGCGCACGAGGGTTTTCTCTGGTTGTGGTTCATGGCTTAGTTGCTCCCTGTCGTGTGGGATCTTAGTTCTCCAACCAACCAAGGATTGAAGCCATGTCCCCTGCATTGGAAAGGCAAATTTCTAACCACTGGACCTCCAGTGAGGTCCCTGGCATATTGAATATTTTTAAATAAAAAGATTTGAGAAATGACAGGTGCCAGAAGGACTCTGACTTTCCCATGAAGCAGGTCATAAGACCCGCATGTGAGAGGTCCCCTCCCTGTGCCTGGAGAAAAGGAGCCTTTTCCACTCCAGTGATAGAGGGATGCTGAGAGGAACCTGGAAGAACAGGCTTTGCTAAGTTCCCCTAGTTCACTACCCTGGGCTCATACTCTTTTTTTCTATTACATTTCCCCACAATTTTCCACTCTTAATCAAACTGAGTATAAAAAAACACTGAAGTTTAACTGTTTCTTCAGGTCTTCCTTTCCTTATGATGGTTCCTGTATCTCATACAACTTGTATTTAATAAATTTGTGTGCTTTTCTCCTGTTAAGCTTTTGATAGAGTCCCAGCTGAGAGAACACAGAAGAGTAGAAGGAAAGGGATAATTTTCCTCCCTTAATAGTAGATTAGCAATAAAATATTTGATTGTATCAATTGGAACTGAACAACTGATTGTGTGTATGAAGAAAGTAAATTAGACTCTCACTTTGGGTGTTGTTGATAAGCTTCTGCTATAGCTGAGGCAACCTTTTCAATTACATGGATTTGTATATTGGGGAAAGAAACAGGGTTCCAATATCCCTGGGGCAAAAGGCTTAGGGGAACCAGGAAGTGGAGGGTCTTCCAAGTTATACCCAAATGCATGTCAGCAGCTCTTGAGCACAAAAGACAGAGAAATAAACTCTGCTGGCTGACATTGCGGCCTAAAAAATAACTGAAAACCCTGGGAGCAAATGGGGTGCTGAGATTTCCTGTGGTTTTGATCTAGTCCTCACATGAGGATACAGTAGCTTTGGTTGTTTCACAACCAAGTGAGTTTGTTTCCAACTGTAAAAATGATTTGGTGCCGGATATCAATTTTATGACCTTTCCCTGGGTGTAAAGACTGGAAAATGCTGGAGGAAAATCTCTCTGAAATACAAGTGCTCCCCACATACCTTCCTGCCTCCAGGAGTGAGAGCTAGTGGAGAGCTAGCAAATGATTACATTATTTCTGCAATAAAGCCTGATACATGCATAATAAAAGTTAATGATTATGCACAGACTTTCAGATGCTTCCAAAGAGTCTAGACTAAAAACACTAAATCTTTGTATGTCCACTCTTGCAAATTCCATGGCAGTAGGATTTTAAATTTGCTTCAGTAACAGCCTAAGGCTATTAGTATACATATTTTTTTCTTTTGTCATCTAACAGCCCCACTTAGGAAAGCTGTCAGAACTCTCAGAATAGGTCTAGGCTGTAAACTGTGTTTCAAAACATCAAAAAGATACAGTGTATGCTCAGTTGTTTAGTCATGTCCAACTCTTTTGCAACCTCACAGACTGTAGCCCACCAGGGTCCTCTGTCCATGGGATTCTCCACGCAAGAATGCCAGAGTGGGTTGCCATGCCCTCCTCCAGGGGATCCATTGGCAGGGAAGTTCTTTACCACTAGTGCCACCTGGGAAGCTCCTGTCTTTTGATGGTACCATACTGTTTTGATTCCTGTAGCTTTATAGGAAGTTTTACAATCAGGAAGTGTGAGGCCTCCAAATCTGTTCTTTTTCAAGATTTTTTTTGGCTCTTCTGAGTCCTTTGAGATTCCATATGAATTTTAGGATGAATTTTCTGTTATTGCAAAAAACATTGTTAGGATTTTGATAGAGATTACATTGAATCTGTAGATGTTACTATTACTTTTTAAAAAGCTTGTTAAATGGGCATGTTGAAATGGTATTTTGCTGTATTTTGTTGTTGTTGTTGATTTGGCTTCACCAAGTCTTAGTTGCAGCATGGGGGGGTCTAGTACCCTGGCTAGGAATGGAACCCGAGCCCACTGCATTGGGAGCACAGAGTCTTAGCCACTGGACCATCATGGAAGTTCGGAATTTCGCTGTATTTTAATATGCATTTCTCTTATTACAAATAAAACTGGCTATTTGTATCTCTCCTTATCGAATTGCCTGCTATCCTTTGCCCACTTTTTCTATTAGAGTTTTACTATCATGTAAATAGAGGATGTTACCAGTAGCAACACTTTTGTTACATGAAATCATCAAATACTCATTGAGCACCTTTTTAGATGAGGCCCTGAGTTGGATGTTGGGCTACAAGGTGAGGTTGGAAACAAGATCACAATCCCTGCGCTCGTGGGGCAGGAAGGTAGACAGACAGTGTGGAAGAATTACTCAAATACATAATAACGAATTGGGATAAGTGATGTGAAAGTAAGGACCAGAGTGTGATAAAGAGGATCCGATCTAATCTAGGGTTCAGGGAAGTCTTTTCTCAGGAAGTGACATTGTAACTATGATTTAAAGATGAATAGGAAATAGCTAGGGCTTTCCTCAGAGAAGGCAATGGCACCCCACTCCAGTACTCTTGTCTGGAAAATCCCATGGATGGAGGAGTCTGGTAGGCTCCAGCCCATGGGGTTGCTAAGAGTCGGGCATGACTGAGCGATTTCACTTTCACTTTTCACTTTTATGCATTGGAGAAGGAAATGGCAAGCCATTCCAGTATTCTTGCCTGGAGAATCCCAGGGACAGAGGAGCCTAGTAGGCTACTGTCTATGGGGGTCCCACAGAGTTGGACACGACTGAAGCGACTTAGCAGTAGCAGGGCTTTCCTGGTGGTCTGGTGGTTAAGAATCCTCCCCCCAGTGCAGGAGACAGGGGTTTGATCCCTGGTCCAGGAAGATCCTACATGCTGTGGAGCAACTAGGCCTGTTGCCACAACTACTGAGCTAGTGCTCTAGAGCCTGCAAGCAGCAGCTACTGAGCCCACTTGCAGCAACTACTGAAGCCCAAACACCTAGAGCCTGTGGTCCCCAAGAGAAGCCACTGCAGTGAGAAGCCTGAGCACTGCCAGGAACTAGAGAACCTTGCTCACTGCAAATAAAGAAAGTCCTTGCACAGCAATGAAGATCCAGCACAGCCAAAAGTTAAATATTTTTTTTAAAAGGAACTAAAGATGGTGTATGGAGTTGGAGAGCATTCCTGGCAAAGATATTAGCAGGTGCAAAGACCCCGAGGCCAAAGGAGCTGGTTGTGTACAAGGACATGAAAGAAGGTGGTTTGAGCTGAAATGTGAAGGGAAGTGGGAATCAGGCTTGGAGAATAGAGATCCAGGTTAAGGCATCTGACCATTGGTCAGAAGCGATTTCCCCTTTCTTAAGTGAAATAAAGTGAGAGTCGCTTAGTCGTGTTGGACTCTTTGCAGCACCATGGACTAATTCTCCAGGCCAGACACTGGAGTAGGTAGCTGTTCCCTTCTCCAGTGGATATTCCCAACCCAAGGATCGAACCCAGGTCTCCTGCATTGCAGGCAGATTCCTTACCAGCTGAGCCACTAGGGAAGCCCAAGAATATAGATATAGCGACAACCACCTGAGGCTTAGGCTTCCATCTTGTGTTTTTTGTTTTTTGTTTGTTTTTTTTTTTTTTGCTTTTGCTTCGGAATAGTTTTATTAGTTTGGATACACTTTATCCACACTCAACTTTTCCTCTTCTACTTTGATACACGTATTTACTCGGAATCTTCATCGACGTCTTCGTTGCCCCATAGCTCATATATTGTAATGTTATTTGTGTCAGCAGGTACCTCGAAACTGGGAAGACTGAAGTTACTGCCAGTTGCCATGGTGAGTTTCAGATTCCGCGCCCTGGACACCAATTTCTCAAGGTCCATCTCAAGCTGGTCTAAGGTATCGACCGTATAGTCTTTGTTGGGGGAAGCCTTTTTATTTTTCTTTCCCGAAGAGCCAAGTGAAGGCTCTTGGAGAGCAGGAAGAGTCTGCACAGTAGTCTCGTCACTGTCTCCTGGAAACTTCTGTATCATAAACAGCACAGCAAGGAGAAAAAGCCAATGCAACTTGCTCCCAAGCCAGCCTCGGTCATGCTCTGGTAGATTCTGCTGAATTTGAAAGTGCCTTCTGCAGGGCACCTTCCTGGGGAGTTCTATGGTGTCATCTCTCAGACAGTAAAACACAAAAGCACAGAAAGAGGAGACACACACAGACCAGAAAAGGAACCACATTACAGACCGCATGGTGAACAGAGAGGAACTGGCTCTGGTGCGCTTGTCTGCCCTGGCATCTGGAGACTGAGGACCAGGCAGGGCTGGGCCCTTGGTGATGTCACAGAGGGCCCCGCCCTGGCCAGAACCCATCTGGCCATTGTGATGACTTCAGGGCAGAGATCAAGGAGGCTTGCGGGGGTCAACTGGGAGTGGGCTTAAAGGGAAATGGTGACATTTCCAGCCGGCAATCCAAAAAGAGGCGGGGAGTGACAGAATGCCGCCTCCTTGCCAGTGTATTCTTTCTGAACCTGATGCTCTACTGGGAGAGTGGATCCACCTTCTATTTTTAGTTTTCCCTTTGTTGAATCCAAACACTGTGGTGAGCAAAGCAGACCCACAGGCTTGCATTCCTCTGGAGTAGAGAGCCAAAAGGGAAAGAAAGATATTAAACCAGAGGCCACAAACTAGGAGCCACTGATGTGTTTTGTGTGGCCTACACTGTTCGTAAAGATGATTGTGTTCAGTCATGTCTGAACCTTTGAGATCCCGTAGACTGTAGCCCACCAGTCTCCCCTGTCCATGGGATTTCCCAGGCAAGATTACGGGAGTGGGTTGCCATTTCCTTCTCCACATCTTGTGGTTTTCTTCTCCCCTCTCCGCTCTGCCATTTTCTTGGATGAATTCACTTTCTATTACCCTGGTGCTTTCCTTAATAGGTTCATCCATTCAGCCATTCATTTATCCCACAAATATTCACTGAGCACCTTTGATGTGCTGGCTAATTAATAAGCCAATCTCAGATACTGATAAGTTCTTAGAGGTGGATGAAGAGGGGGAAAAGTGGAGCATCAACTGGTCGGCCATTGTTGTAGAGCCAATGTGGCTGGAGCTCTGGGTGGACACCATGGGGCAGAAGGAGGGATGGTGGTGCAAGCCCCTCCTCCTGCCAGGGTGGAGATGGGATCCTCTTCATGTTGAGGACAAAGGGAAGTCACAGATGATTTTCAGTCAGGAAGCGGTTCCATCAGGTTTATGTTTGGGAAAGGTGTCTGGCTAGGTTGGGGATAAGGAAGCCAGGGCAGCAATCCCAGAGGTTTGGGAGGCCATTCAGTGGTCCAGGTGGGAGATGAGTGTGTCCCAAGAAAAATGGGCTTCCCTTATGGCTCAGCTAGTGAAGAATCCACATGCAGTGCAGGAGACCTGGGTTCGTTCCCTGGGTTGGGAAGATCCCCTGGAGAAGGGAAAGGCTACCTACTCCAGTATTCTGGCTTGGAGAATTTCATGGACTGTACAGTCCATAGGGTCACAAAGAGTCGGACACGACTGAGCAACTTTCATACTAAGAAAAAGCAGTGAACACAGAATGGCATGAATGGAAGACTCCAAGGTGTTCAAGAAGGTCAATTCACAAGACCTGGCGAAGGGCGAGTCATTGAGGAGGGTGTGGGGAAGCCCAGGATGTAGACCCAGGTCCTGGAGGGTAGATCCAGAGAGGATGCCTTTTAGTGAGAAATGGAACTCTGCAAGGGTCCCACTGGCAGGGAGGACCTTGAATTTGGTTTTGGTGAGTTAGTGCTTGGAGGCGCTTGTGCAAATAGCAAGTTGGAAGAGGCAGAGAAAGGGAAGTTTGTGGATGTGATGTATTTCCAGGGGGAAAACAATAAGATCTTTTGATCCATTGAACACTGGGAATCAGAGAGGCAGAAGTGATGAGGAGGAGCCCAAGTCTCCAGCTTGTATCACCTGGAAAGATGGTGGTGGTATTTGTGACAAATATTTTTACTTGTTTGCCTTTTACTTTTGTTTGGGGTGGGATTAATTTAGCTGACCATAGGAGAATAGTTTGCCTGTACATTTTAAGAATGTTAAAGTGAAATATATGTTGGTCACAGACGTTTGGGGCCACGCTAAACCAATATCCTAAAAAATAAAACCCTCATCTCCAAGAAAAAATATTGAGTTGGCCAGAAATTTCATTTAGGTTTTTTTTGCAAGATCTTATGGAAAAACCCAAACGAGCTTCCTGACCAGCCCAATACAAATTTTGTGCGTTAACCCAGAATAATCAGAAGAACTGATTATTCATTCATCAGTTCTTCTTTTATCAAGAGTAATGTGAGTTTGCTTATAATACTCCCAGACCATTGTCTCTCAAAAATCGTTGAATTCCAGTAGCGATTAAAAAAAAATCCCAGATTGTTGGGGAGGGATGTATTGGGAGCTTGGGATTAGCAGGTGCAAACTATTATATATAAAATTGATAAACAATAAGGTCCTACAGTAAAACTCAGGGAACTGGATCCAATATCTGTGATAAACCATAATGGAAAAGAATATAAAATAATGTATTTGTATATATAACTAAATCACTTTGCCGTACAGCAGAAATTAACACAAACTTTTAAATCAACTATACTTCAATTTAAAGAATGCATCCCTGACCTTAAAAAAAGGAAAAGTCTCAGATTATAAACTGACAATGTAACCTGAAGGCTGCTCACACCTGCTGAGTTGCTTTCTAAACTCTCACGAAAACAACAGTTTCTCTTGTTCCCAGTGCAGCTTGAAGCCACAAAAATTAATTACATCACCTGCAAAATTAGTCCTATGTTTTGCATCCAAAGGTCAATGTTCAGACTGAGAAATGGTTTAGTGCTTTCAAACACAGGGCTGAGCACATAAATATTTATCACAGGAGGACAGGAACTCACTGTACACGCGTGTTTGCCTTATCAGGCAGTTACCTGGGGCAACGAGTAAGTCTGTCTGCTTCCTGTCCCAATTTCTTTTGCCCAAGACCTTGGGCAATTGTTTATTGGACAGAGTGTTCTGTCCCGTTTCCCTTCTTCTGGGAATAAAGGCACAGAGTGCCAAACAAACACACCTCCTGGTCTACTAATACCTGATTTCTGGAGAGGAGAGGGTTCTAGGTGTTTGCTAGAAAGATCCAACAACAATTATGAAAGAGAAAACTGTTGGCTACACCCAGCAGAGAACAGAAAGCATGCATTTCCCCATTCCTGACTTGCTTGTTTTCATTACAGTTTTGAATACTTTCCATGAACTTTATGGAATGTTCAAGCTTTTGATAGTGAAGATGATATAACAGAGATACAGGCAAACAACAGTTCCCGATCATGATTTATGGTAAATGCACAGCCTTGTATTTTATTAGTTTTCTATGTTCATAAAATGAGAATGTTAAAGAAACATTGGCCAAGTCAGCTTGAATCTGGCTACATATTTGTTTTGGCCACACTGAGCTTTCATTTCACAAGTTCTCATACGAACCAGCTGAGGCCATTGTTACATAAGAAAGTTCAGCTGGACCATACCAAGTCAGCTCAGCAGTCGCTGTCTCCCCACGGTGGTCTCAAGGAATGGCTTCGTGAATCTTCCAACTTAGACTAAGTAAACTCATATGCAGGGAAACTCTGACAAGTTATTTTTCAACTGTTAGTTTCCAGAGCCTCCAAGATCCTGGTTCTCACTAATGGATCAGTAGACACCTGGTGTAGATTTATCAGAGTCAATTTCAAGTCTATTAGTCTCTTCTACCTGCTGACCTACTAACTCTGAAGGTTTACTAGCAACTCCAGATTGTTATATTTTAATTTGCCTTTAATTTTGCACATATTTTAATTTGCACTAAATTCAACAGGCCATTTATATCTCTTTCTGAATTGCCTGTGGAGTTTTGATATTACCTATGTAAAAGATAGGGCTTCCCTGGTATCTCAGACTATGGAGAATCTGCCTACAATGCAGGAGCCCTGGGCCAGGAAGATCCCCTGGAGAACGGAATGGCTACCCATGCCAGTATTCTCAACTAGAGAATTCCATGGACAGAGAAGCCTGGAAGGCTACAGTCCATGAGGTGCAAAGGGTCGGACATGGCTGGGCAACTAACACACACCTATAAAGGATATATTGGAAGAAAAGCTATAACAAACCTAGAAAACATAATAAAAAGCAGAGATATCACTTAGCTGACAAAGGTCCATGTAATCAGAGAGATGGTTTTTCTAGTAGTCATGTACTGATGTGAGAGTTGGACCATAAAGAAGCTTGAGGGCAGAAGAATTGATGCTTTCAAGACTCTTTAGAGTCCCTTGGACAGAAAGGAGATCAAATCAATCAATCCTTAAGGAAATCAACCCTGAATACTCACTGGAAGGAAAGCCCCAATGCTTTGACCACCTGATGCAAAGAGCCATCTTATTGGAAAAAACCCTGGTGCTGGGAAAGATTGAGGGCAGGAGGAGAAGGGGGTGACAGAGAATCAGAAAGTTGGATGACATCACCAACACAATGGGTGGACATGAATTTAAGCAAACTCTGGGAAATAATGAAGGGCAGGGAAGCCTGGCATGCTGTGGTCCACGGGGTTGCAAGGAGTCAGATATGGCTTAGAGACTGAACAACAACAGAATGCAAAGGGTATCAAGCATATCAACATTTCTTTGTTAATTACCAGCTATCTTTTGGGCGTCTCTCTGGTCTTGGGCATTGTGGGCAGATTCTTCTGTTTGTTCTAAATGTCCCCTGCCTAGCTTCATGAGATAATCCTTCCAACAAATTTCCCAAAATTTGGTAAACAAGCTCATGTTATTGTTTAATGACTGCCTGAGGACAGGGCTTGGTCTATCTTGTGCGTTTTGAATCCTAGATGTGCCCAGACCAAGTAGGCATTTGATAAATATTTGTCTAATGGACAGAAAATCCTTCAGAAATTATTTTCTAGTTTGCCTTGATCCATCCTCTTAATAGGTAAAAAAAAAAAAAAAAAAACCAGCTAACTTTTTTATTCTAACCCCAACAACAATCTCCCCTCCTTGTGATTATTTTAATGGTTCTCCTGCAAGCTATTTTCTTGACACACAATAATAAAAAATGTGGACTTCCCTGGTGGTCCAGTGGCTATGACTCCATGCTCCCATGCAGGGGGCCTGGGTTCTATCCTTCGTTGGGGAACTAGATCCCATATGCCAACACTAAGAATTAACATGCCACAACTAAAAAAAAGAAAAATTCTTATGTGCTGCAACTAAGACCTGGCACAGTCAAATAAATAAAACTTTTTACAAAAATAGTTAAAAGTGTATATGGTGTCCCAGGTTGTACAATAAAATATGGACATATTTTCATAAAATCCTGCCTGATGTGTTTTATGGGTTTTTGGCCACAGGGATCTATTAGCCAATGTGTTCAATGGAATAGTCCATTGTAACTCCCTGAAAACTGATATAATGGAGCTTATTATCCTGTAATTATCACTTGTGTTATGATGCCAAGTTTCACTGATTCATTAGCTTGTGCTTGTCCTTCCTGAAATGAGTTTTCAGGACTACACAATCCTACGCACGTGTGGCATAGGTGATGCATCACAACTGTGAATGAACTGAGGAATTCTGGGTGGCTCCCTCTTGCTCCAGAACCTCCCCCACGTCCAAGTTCAGTTGCGCCTGAGTTCCAGCCCTGTTCGTCCATTTCCTGTTTATTGGGCACTGACTCTGTCAGATATTACATGAGGCACCAGCAGCAGAGATTTTTGCCTGGAGCTAATGATTTCTTTTCAAAAGTAGGTTCAACCTGGGTAGATATCACATGAATCACAGATGTCTTGGTGTGAATTGATTTACGAGGTCCCTCAAGTTCACCAAGCCCGGAAGGGGTGGAGTCGAGCTTCCCACCCAGGCAGTCTGGCTTCATGTATTCCAAAAGTGTCATCCAACCACGTCATCATTTGGGGAGGATACACATTTACTGGGATGGGTCTGTCATTCCCCAAACATGTTTGGAATTACTCTCTTGGAATCTGATGAGAAGTTGAAGAGCTCAGGGGGACGTCCCTGGTGGTCCAGTGGTTAAGACTCTGCACTTACAGTGCAGGGGGTATGGGTTCCATTCCTGGTTGGACAACTAAGATCCCAAATGCCAAGCAGCACAGCCAAAAAAAAAAAAAAAGAGAGAAATGGAAAGAATCTAATTACAGCTCTACTAGCAAGCAGATAAGATATTATAAGTGAATGGCTTCAGTTCTCAAGCTCCTGTTTTCTCCTGTGTAAAACAAGGAGATCAGACCCATCTTATGAGATTCCTTTCGGCTCGACAAATCTGTGGTCCTGTCTCAGCAATGGAATCTCCTTTTGTTATGAGCTTGACTTCTATATAAAATGGGGAGATATATAGACTTGCTTGGCTTATTGTGCTGAGTTGTTGGCAGATGATGTGAGATAAAGGCTTCAAAGACAAAATGATGAAGCGTGAGCTGGATGTAAGTTACGGTCTTGTGATGATATGTTCTCCAATCTTCAGGCCACTGCTACTTTCTCTAGCCTGCAACTCATTTTTTAAATAAATTTTTATTGGAATATAATTGCTTTACAGTATCGTGTTAGTTTCTACTGTAGAGCAAAGTGAATCGGCTATATGTATATCAACTCTTTTTTGGATTTCCTTCTCATTCAGGTCACCACAGAGCACTGAGCTATACAGTAGGTTCTCATTAGTCACGTCCGACTCTTTGCAACCCTATGGACTATGGCCTGTCAGCCTCTTCTGTCCATGGGATTTTCCTGGCAAGAATACTGGAGTGGGTTGCTGTGTCTTCCTCTAGGGGATCTTCCCAACCAAGGGACTGAACCTAAGTCTACTGCAGCTCTTGCGTTGCAGGCAGATTCTTTATCCCTGAGGCACCAGGAAAGCCCAGTTATCTATATTATACATACTAGCAATAGTGTATATATTTTGAAATTCACGAATAAACACTCATGGTGCATCAATGTTGTGCCTATACCTTTCCAGGCTCTGGAGAAAAAGCAGCCATATAGACCCAGTGCTCAAGGAGCTTAACTTACGTTCAAGTGAAAGGTGGACACAAAGATAAGACAACTGAACACATATGTTCATCTGAGTTGAGAAGACTGCCGAGGAAGCTGGCTAAGGGCTGAGCCAAAGACGCACAGCTCACCCTGCAGAGCTCAGTCTCTTGGAGGAAAGAGGTCTAGTCTGAGATCTGAAAGCTACTACTAGAGGTTGAATTGCACCTGCCCACCCCTCAAGATCTGTCAAAGGTCCAACACCTAGTACCTGTGAAAGTCACCTTATTTGGAAATAGGGTTGTGATAGAAGCAGTTAAAATGAGGTCATACTGGAGTGGGACTTCCCTGGTGGTCCAGTGGCTAGTTGGGTTCCCCAGGTAGTGCAGCAGTGAAGAACCCACCTGCCAATACAGGAGATGCAAGAGATGCGCTTCGATCCCTGGGCTAGGAAGATCCCCTGGAGGAGGAAATGGCAATCCACTCCAGTATTCTTGCCTGGAAAATTCCACGGACAGAGGAGCCTGGCAGGCTACAGTCTATGGGGTTGCAAAGAGTCAGATGCAACTGAGCACACAAGCTGGAGTAGGATGGGCCCTCACTCAGTATGACTGGTATCCTTAGACAAAGAGACAAACAAATGCAAAGGAAAATGCCATGAGAAGGTGGAGGCAGAGGACTTCCTTGATGGTCCAGTGCTTAAGAATCCTCCTGCAAATGCAGGGGACACCGGTTTCACCCCTTGTCGAGGAAGATGCCACATGCTACAGGGCAACAAGCCTGCATGCCACAATTATCAAGCCTGTGCACTCCAGGGCCAGTGCTCTGCACCATGAGAAGCTCATGCACTAGAGAAAGCACGTGTGCAGCCACAAAGACCCAGCACAGCCAAAAATAAATAAGTAAATAAAATTTAAAAAAAATGAAGATGGAGGCAGAGGCCAGACTGATGCAGCTACAAGCCAAGGACTGCAGGTGACACGAGAAGTTGCACCAGGCAAGGAAGGAAGCTTCTCTTTGGGTTTCTAAAGGAATGTAACTCTGCCAACTTCCTGATTTTGGACTTCTCACTTCCAGAACTCTGAGAGACGAATTCCTGTTTTAAGTCACTCAGTTTTCAGTCATTTGTTTCAGCAGCCCTAAGAAACCAATACCAGTGCAAAGGAGCTAGGCACACAGAGGATGAAGGCAGAGAGTCCCAGGGCTGCAGAAACAGCATTTGCAATGTCTCTAAGGAGGCAGAAACCTCAGCAAATGCAAGGAACCAAGACAAAGCTTAGAAGGTGCAGCTCTGCCAGGAACAAGTTCTACCAGGGAATTTGTCTGGATGCTTGTGATGGTGATGGGACTTGTGAAGGGTGCTCAGCCGGAGAACAGCAGAACGTGCCTGGTGAGAAGGGTTGGAGGGAGCTGGAGCCCACAACCTCATCAGGAGGTTGGTGACCCCTGGCTTGGCATGGGGCAGTGAGAGGATGGTGGTGCTGGGTTCTGGAGTAAATGTCAGAGAAAAAGCTAAGTAGACCAAGAGTGGATCAGATTTGGGCATGCAGAAAGGAGAGGAAACACAAGAATGCCTAAATTTTAGATAAATGCCTGAATGAAATTATTTTTCAGGCTGGTGGGTGGTGATGCTCTTCATGAGAAGGTGAAAATTGGGGAGGAAAAGGTTCAGGTGGGGTGTGAACACCACGGGTTTGCTGAGCTGATGTGACTTGGCTCAGTCTTTGCTCTTGCTCATCAAAGTTGGCATCAGGTGACTTGGCCAATTCCAAAATTCATGACCCCTTGTCCTCCTCAAAAGGGTTGCAGGAACCCCTGTAGCCGATATCAGGAGAGCCTCTTGCCTCCAAAAGGAGTTTCAGTGACGTTGTTCCAAAGGGCGTGATCATTTGACTAATCCTCATGCTTTGAAGAGGAAACACCCTTGGAATACTTAAGTTCTGGTGTGTTTGTAAAAACAGTAGATCTCATTTCTTCAGAGCCAGACCTCGTGAGTCCAGATTTAGAAAGATCATGTCAGAGCACGTCGTAAAGATGCCTCACTACATTATCAAAGACTGTTTGCTTAGAAATAGATAATAAATGTATTTTCCCATTCCCATTTAATGAGGACCTTTTTAAGTTAAACATGAGCTAAGAGTCCCATGATTGAAGCAACGTGTAACTAGAAATTCGTAACCATCGTGCCAATGGCAGTTTCAGCTTGTGACTCAGTTTTTCTCGGACTTTGGATGATGTTCATGATCATAGAAAAATGGACTAGCTTTTGTGGTGGTTATTTTTATATGAAATGCTCTGTAATATAAGGCTGGGGAAAATGACTATAAATACAGTGTTTGAGATGACAATCAAAAGGCAGCAGTAACACAACATTGTAAATTACCTATATGTCAATAAAAAATTAAATAACCATTTAAGATGTACTGTACAGTACATAGAACTATATGTAATATTTTGTAATAATCTATAAAGAAAAAGAATCTGAAAAAATATGTATATATAGTAAATATATAAAAAACTAAATCACTTTGCTGTACCTGAAACTAATACAACATTATAAATCAACTATACTTCAGTTGCCTCGGAGAAGGCAGTGGCACCCCACTCCAGTACTCTTGCCTGGAAAATCCCATGGACGGAGGAGCCTGGTAGACTGCAGTCCATGGGGTTGCTAAGAGTCGGACACGACTGAGCGACTTCACTTTCACTTTTCACTTTCATGCATCAGAGAAGGAAATGGCAACCCACTCCAGTGTTCTTGCCTGGAGAATCCCAGGGACGGGGAGCCTTGTGGGCTGCCGTCTATGGGGTCGCACAGAGTCGGACATGACTGAAGCAACTTAGCAGCAGCAGCATACTTCAATTAATAATAAAATAAATAATCAACAAGGACCTACTGTACAGTACAAAGAATTATGTTCAATACTTTGTAGTAATCTCTAAAGGAAAAGAATCTCAAAAAGAATATATATATACACACACATATATATAATGTATGAAAGTTGCTCAGTTTTGTCTGACTCTTTGAGACCCCCAGAATACTGGAGTATTCTGGAAAGAGAAAGAGCCTTTCTCTTCTCCAGGGGATCTTCCCAACCCAGGGATTGAGCCCAGCTCTCCCGCATTGCAGGCAGATTCTTTACCAGCTGAGCCACAAGGGAAGCCCATATATATGTATATATACTTAAAACTGAGTCACTTTGCTATACACCTGAAACTAACACAAAATTGTAAGTCAACTAGACTTTCATAAAAACAATTTTTAAAGGTAGAAGCTTAAGAGGGCTGAGCGCAAAAGAATTGATGCTTTTGAACTGTGGTGTTGGAGAAGACTCTTGAGAGTCCCTAGGACTGCAAAGAGATACAACCAGTCCATTGTAAGGGAAATCAGGCCTGGGTGTTCATTGAAAGGACTGATGTTAAAGCTGAAACTCCAGTATTTTGGCCATCTGATGCGAAGAGCTGACTCATTTGAAAAGACCCTGATGTTGGGAAAGATTGAAGGCAGGAGGAGAAGGGGATGACAGAGGATGAAATGGTTAGATGGCATCACTGACTCAATGGACAAGAGTTTGGGTAAACTCTGGGAGTTGGTGATGGACAGGGAGGCCTGGCATGCTGCAATTCATGGGGTCTCAAAGAGTCAGACACGACTGAGCTACTGAACTGAACTGAAAGGTAGAAGCAGCCAGTCATTACTGTTGTTATTATTATGTAGCCACACCTCATAACTCGTGGAATCTCAGCTCCCAGACCAGAGACTGAACCCAGGCTACAGCAGTGAAAGCTTGGGATCCTAACCACTAGGCCACCGGGAAACTCTCGATATAGTCTAAAACCACATGAACCATCATGTCTGGTCCAAGACCCCCTTTTCTTCTGGCTTTCCCTGGGTAATGTCATCAGCCCAGGAGCTTTATTTATTATCCACATAGCCTGATGACCCCTCAATTGTGTAGTCAGAGCCTGGTTCCACTCAAGAGCTTCAGGCTGGGTCCCCCCACCTCCTGCTAGGTCCCCACAGTCAAACGCTCTGGAATCGGACATGCCCCAACAGAACTCTCAGCTTCCCACATACACCTGCTCCTCCTGAGTTCTTCCTGAGAATAACTGACACCACCTCCCCACTGGGGCAGCATCAGACTGCAGGTGTTTTGATCCTGGTCTCCCCACACCCGCTCCATGCCCATCACCCTGGCCCAGGCTACCTTCATCAGTCACCTGCCTCGTTGCCTGCCTTCTGATCTGTTGTCCATACCACAGCCAGGATCATCTTTCAAGAACGCAAGTATGTTTATTCATGTCACATCCCTTCAAAGAAGGAAAACAGCCCTTTGATGTCTCCTCATTTATTACTACAAAGGTGAAGCCCTTAACTTGACATCCTGTTCTCAGTGAAGGGTCCTCTTCATCCTTCTGGGAACACTTCCTCAGTCCTTCCTTCCGGGAATACTTCCAATACTTCCTCTTACTGTCCTCCCTGACCTGGCTGAGTGGATATGGTGCCAGGTCACTCTTCTTTAGGGCACACATTTTACAATGCACTGAGATGGCTGGTCTATAATATGACATTTACCCATGCATTCAGATGCGTGGAAATGTCCATTTCCCTCATCCTTACCAGTCAAGATCACCTGTGAGCCTCTGTCCTGTCAGCAAGTGGGAAGGTCAATGTGGTTCATTCTTGGAGCTCCTGCACCTCTCCCCATCCCAGCCCAGTGCCCTAGCCAGATGAAACGTCAGCAGCAGTCCCTCCCATCCAAGGGCCACACCTGGTAACTCAGGACACCCTCATCTAGCCCACTGTCATTCCTGGACATGAGTGTCAGGGCCCAGACAGGTGCCCTGGTGCCCAAGCTGCCCCCAGGAGTAGGCACAGGGCCACTGTCTTCATGGAGTTGTTCTCCATCCACTCACCAGTCTCAGGGACTCCTTCCAACCAGGGGCAGCCAACTCTCTCTCCCCAAGGAATTTAGGTTTTTCCAGAACACAAGGAAGAGGTGGCTTCCAAATAACTTGTGTTCATCTGCCCTACCCGCAACCCCAGGGGGACTCTCGGGAAGGGAGAGGGGAGAATAGTGAACTCACCACAAATTGGTACCCATGGATCATCCTGGATTGCATCCCTTCACTCAGCAGTGGCTCTAAGACTGCCATGTCCCTCTCATGGAATTGCCCCACCCAGTGGCTGGTCATCAGGGGAAGACCAGAGGAAGGCGTGGGGAATCAGGAGCCTGGAGACACTACAGTGGGTTTGTAAATAGGGCAACCGCTTTGGGGACCAAGTCAAAAACATCTAGTAAAGTTAAAATGTCATTCCAGCCATCATTTAAAAGTCTACAAATAATAAATGCTGGAAAGGGTGTGGATAAAAAGGAACTGTTGGCGGGAATGTACATTGATGCAGCCATTATGGAGAGCAGTATGGGAGTTCCTCAAAAAATAAAAATAGAGCTGACATATGATCTTGCAAGCCTACTCCTGGGCACACATCTAGAGAAAAATGTAATTTGAAAAGATACAAGCACCCCAATGTTCATAGCAGCACTATTTTCCAAAACAATAACCAAGACATGAAAGCAATCTAGGTGTTCATGGACAGATGAGTGAATAAAGAAGATATACAATATACATATACATATAAACATACAATATATGGATTTCCCAGGTGGCACTAGTGGTAAAGAACCTGCCTGCCTATGTAGGAGACCTAAGAGACTTGGGTTCAATCCCTGGGTTGGGAAGATTCTCTGGAGGAGGACATGCCAACCCACCCCAATATTCTTGCCTGGAGGATCTTATGGACAGAGAAGCCTGGCGAGCTACAGTCTATAAGGCTGCAAAGAATCAGACACAACTGAAGTGACTTAGCACACTCGCATGCACGCATATAATATATATATGTACAATATACATATACAATGTACACCACATATACAATGGAAAGGGCTTCCCTGGTCGCTTACTGGCAACAAATTCACCTGCAGTGCAGGAGATGTGGCTTCAATCCCTGGGTTGGGAAGATCCCCTGGAAAAGGAAATGGCACCCCACTCCAGTCTTCTTGCCTGGAGAATCCCATGGAGGGAGGAGCCTGGCGGGCTACAGTCCATGTGGTCACAGAAGAGTTAGACAAGACTTAGTGACTGAAAAACAACAACAATACAATGGGATAATACTCAGCCATAAAAAGAATGCCATTTGCAGCAACACGGATGGACCTAGAGATTATCACACCAAGCCAAGTTAAGTCAGACAAAGACAACTATCATATATCAGTCATATGTAGAATTTTAAAAAATGATACAAATGAACTTATATGCAAAACAGAAGTAGACTCACAGACATAGAAAACAAATTATGGTTACCAAAGGAGATAGTTGGGGAAATGGGGATTAGCAGATACAAGCTACTATGTATAAAATAAACAAAAAGGACCTATAGTTTAGCACAGGGAACTATAACTCGTTATCTTGTAATAACCTAAGGATATATATTCTTTTCCACTTTGCTGTACCCCTGAAACTAACACAACATTATAAATCAATCATACTTCAAAAAAAATTTTAAACATAAAACAAAACCCCAAAGCATCTGTTTATTCACCAGTCAGTTCCACATGTCTACAGTGAAACCTAGAGAAATTCCTGACTCCTGATATGTGAACACCCTATGGATATTCCTGGTGGCATAGTTCCTGAGAGTGAAAAGCTGGAAAGAATCTGAACATCCTTCAACAGGTAAAAAGCTAAATCATAAAATATCCTATGTAAAATAGCATACAGCTGTAGTCTTTCATGTTTGCTCATAGAATCCTTAATGGGATTTTGTGAAATTACATTCCCTTCGGTTCAGTTCAGTTGCTCAGTCGTGTCCAACTCTTTACGACCCATGGACTACAGCACATCAGGCTTCCCTGTCCATCACCAACTCCAAGAGCTTGCTCAAACTCATGTCCATCAAATCAGTGATGCCATCCAACCATCTCATCCTCTGTGGTCCTCTTCTCCTCCTGCCTTCAATCTTTCCCAGCATCAAGATCTTTTCCAATGAGTCAGTTCTTTGTATCAGGTGGCCAAAGTATTGGAGTTTCAGCTTCAGCATCAGTCCTTCCTTCCAATGAATATTCAGGACTGATTTCCTTTAGGATTGACTGGTTTGATCTCCTTGCAGTCCAAGGGACTCTCAAGAGTCTTCTCCAACACCACAGTTCAAAAGCATCAATTCTTCAGCACTCAGCCTGCTTTATGATCCAACTCGCACATCTATACCTAACTACTGGAAAAACCATAGCTTTGACTAGACAGATCTTTGTCAGCAAAGTAGTGTCTCTGCTTTTTAATATGCCATCTAGGCTGGTTGGTTATAGCTTTACTTCCAAGGAACAAGCATCTTTTAATTTCATGGCTGCAGTCACCATCTGCAGTGATTTGGAGCCCCAAAAAATAAAGTCTGTCACTTTTTCCATTGTTTCTCCATCTACTTGCCATGGAGTGATGGCACTGGATGCCATAGTCTTCATTTTTTGAATGTTGAGTTTTAAAGCAGCTTTTTCACTCTCCCCTTTCACTTTTATCAAGAGGAGAGAATAGCATTTGAAACACGTATATTACCATATGTGAACTAGATCACCAGTCCAAGTTCGATGCATGAAACAGGGCACTCAAAGCCAGTGCACTGGGACAACGCTGAAGGATGGGATGGGGAAGGAGGTGGGAGGGGAGTTCAGGAAGGGGGACACATGTACATCCATGACTGATTCATGTCAGTGTATGGCAAAAACCACTACAGTATTGTAATTAGCCTCCAATTAAAATAAATAAATTAATTTTTTTTTAAAGATGCTCTTTAGTTCTTCTTCACTTTTTGCCATAGGAGTGGTGTCATCTGCATATCTGAGGTTATTGATATTTCTCCCAGCAATCTTGATTCCAGCTTGTGCTTCATTCAGCCCGGCATTTCAAATGATGTACTCTGCATATAAGTTAAATAAGCAGAGTGACAATATACAGTCTGAACATACTCCTTTTCCTATTTGGGACCAGTCTGTTGTTCCATGTCCAATTTTAACTGTTGCTTCTTGACCTGCATACAGATTTCTCAGGAGGAAGGAAAGGTGGTCTGGAATTCCCATCCCCTGAATAATTTTCCATAGTTTGTTGTGATCTCCATAGTCAAAGGCTTTGGCATAATCAATAAATCTGAAGTAGATGTTTTTCTAGAATTCTCTTGCTTTTTCTATAATCCAACGGATGTTGGCAATTTGATCTCTGGTTCCTCTGCCTTTTCTAAATCCAGTTTGAACATCTGGAAGTTCATGATTCATGTACTGTTGAAGCCTGGCCTGAAGAATTTTGAGCATTACTTTGCTAGCATGTGAGATGAGTGCAATTGTGCAATAGTTTGAACATTCTTTGGCATTGCCCTTCTTTGAGATTGAAATGAAAACTGACTTTTTGAGTCTCTTGGGCACTGCTGAGTTTTCCAAATTAGCTGGCATATTGAGTGCAGCACTTTCACAGCATGATCATTTAGGATTTGAAATAGCTCAACTGGAATTCCATCAACTCCAATAACTTTGTTTGTAGTGATGCTTCCTAAGGCCCACTTGACTTTGCATTCCAGGATGTTCCTTCTGTAGGGGATCTTCCAGACCTAGTTGTCAAATCCATGGCTTCTGTGTTAGTAGGAGGATTCTTTACCACTGAGCCACCAGGGAAGCCCTTTTTATGACTTATTGATAATAAAGATGTTGAATTCTTTAAAAATCTCAAACATAAAGACATGTTTATATATAAAATTCCATATAAAGACAATTAGAAAAAAATAATGTTATTGCTATTTGTTCAGTAGAAATTGAGAGAGGGTTAAGCAGTAGCTCAAATGGTGAACAACCTGCCTGCAATGCAGGAGGCCCAGGTTTGATCTCTGGGTTGTGAAGATCTCCTGAAGAAGGAAATGGCAACCCACTCCAGTATTCTTTCTTGGAGAATTCCATGGACAGAGGAGCCTGGTAGGCTACAGTCCATCATGGTGTTGCAAAGAGTCGGACACTTTTCACTTTCAGCATCTTGACCAATGTCACCAAGGTTAAGAAAAAATCTCTAGTTGTGGAAATGATAGATAACCCAACAGCTATCTGTTTAATGGAGAGGGCCTTGGAAGAATATGATATCGTTTAAAAATATCAAAAATCATCTTAATTCATACAGATATTAGATGAACACATGTCAAAGATTTTGGTGGTGGTGGTGCTTTAGTCTCTAAGTTGTGTCCAGCTCTTTTGACTCCATGGACTGTAGCCCACCACGCTCCTCAGTCCCTGGGATACTGAAGTAGGTTGCCATTTCCTTCTCCAGAGGATCTTCCCAACCCAGGGACTGAACCCACATCTCCTGCATTGTAGGGCAGATTCTTTACTACTTAGCCACCAGGGAAACTGTCAAAGATTTCGTTGTTGTTGTTCAGTCACCCAGTAGTGTGCAACTCTTTGCGACCCCATGGATGGCAGCACACTAGGCCTCCCTGTCCTTCACCATCTCCCAGAATTTGCCCAAGTTCATGTCAAAGATTTTGCTGTGTTTAGTCTCTCAGTCATGGCCTACTCTCTGCAATGCCATGGACTATAGCCCACCAGGCTCCTCTGTCCATGGGGATTCTCTAGGCAAGAATACTGGAGTGGGTTGCCATGCCCTCCTCCAGGGGATCTTCCCAACCCAGGGATTGAACACGAGTGTCCTGCATTGCAGGCAGATTCTTTGCCATCTGAGCCACCAGGGAAGCCCATCAAAGATTTTACTTAACTCATTAATTGAGGAAGGGAGCAGAAGGACATTACAATCAGCTCAGAGGAAAATTCAGAGAACATACCCTGTATAAAAAAATCAGGAATGCTGAAACAAATAGATGAGCAGTTTGAGACGAAGCAGGTCAATATCCCCAGGGAAATAGTTTATTGTATCTCCATTGGGCAATATTTGTTTGCATTTCTATCAACAAAAAGCAATTGTATTTCTATTGGTCTCTATAACTTACAGAGCTGTGAGCTAACTCAGAAACAAAGGAGCATCTAAGCCAGAAGTGAAGACTTCCACCACTATTTTTTTGCACATTTCGAAGTTTCTCACAATTTTTCTCAGCAGTATCATCCCCAATATCAAATCATAGCTCAGAGCTGCTAGTGCTATTATATAGCTAGTGATACCCATGCCCAAAAAACAACCAAAGTTAAACCCACAATGTGTAAAAATCAACAAATAATTTAGGTATAACTAGATCTGCTTGATGAATTGTTTATGCTATAATGTATCACTTTATAATCAATTTTATTAACATATATAATTCCATTTATTTAGAAATTTAAGATGCATATTTTAAATTCTCATATAGTATTTAAACTATTTACATATTTTATAAAATGTCATGTTTAAGTTGGTGCAGTGGTGAAGAATCCACCTGCTAATGCAGGAGACACAGTTTCAGTCCCTGGATCAGGAAGATCTCCTGGAGAAGGAAATGGCAACCCATTCCAGTATTGCCTGAAAAATCCCATGGACAATGGAGCCAAGCGGGCTACAGTCTATGGGGTCACAAAGAGTCGGACATGACTGAAAGATTGAGCGCACACATTATCATTCTATTTATGTCTAAGACATTATCAAATATTTTAAGTGCGGCTCCTGCGTTTCAGTTCAGTTCAGTTCAGTCGCTCAGTCGTGTCCGACTCTTTGCGACCCCATGAATTGCAGCACGCCAGGCCTCCCTGTCCATCACCAACTCCCGGAGTTCACTCAGACGCACATCCATCGAGTCAGTGATGCCATCCAGCCATCTCATCCTCTGTCATCCCCTTCTCCTCCTGCCCCCAATCCCTCCCAGCATCAGAGTCTTTTCCAATGAGTCAACTCTTCGCATGAGGTGGCCAAAGTACTGGAGTTTCAGCTTCAGCATCAATCCTTCCAAAGAACACCCAGGACTGATCTCCTTCAGAATGGGCTGGTTGGATCTCCTTGCAGTCCAAGGGACTCTCAAAAGTCTTCTCCAACACCACAGTTCAAAGGCATCAATTCTTCGGAACTCAGCTTTCTTCACAGTCCAATTCTCACATCTATACATGACTACTGGAAAAACCATAGCCTTGACTAGATGGACCTTTGTTGGCAAAGTAATGTCTCTGCTTCTTAATATGCTGTCTAGCTTGGTCATAACTTTCCTTCCAAGGAGTAACCATCTTTTAATTTCATGGCTGCAATCACCATCTGCAGTGATTTTGGAGCCCCAAAAAATAAAGTCTGACACTGTTTCCACTGTTTCCCCATCTATTTCCCATGAAATGATGGGACCAGATGCCATGATATTAGTTTTCTGAATGTCACACCAATACACCAATTAGTTTTCCAAATTACACACAATTCAAGTGTGTAAGAACTGGATACAGTGCAGAGAAGTGCTGATGAAATCTTCCAGAGATAAGGAACCAATATACAAAAAAACCCATCAGTTCTATTTTCAAAACGTACTCATCTCCCTCCCCTTCTTTCCAATCTCTGCTCACCAGCATCTCTTTGTGTAGTCTCTAGTTCCCTGCTTTCTCAGCTATAATCCATTCCCTGCCCTGCAGCTAGGGTGATCTTTAGCAAAGCAAATCAGATGTTATCTTTGCCCTGCACAGACATTCGGTGTTTCCCTTTACACCTAGGATAGACCCTAAGTGCCCTCCCTCAGCCAGAACAACTGTGCAAATACTGAGTTGCCTCTGATTTTATATCCGATTAAAATTATAAAGGACTTACTTGCCTGGCAGTCCAGTAGTTAAGACTCCATGCTTCCAATGCAAGCAGCACAAGTTTGATCCCTGGTCGGGGAACCAAGATCCCTCATGCTGTGTAATATATATATATATATGTAAATGTAAATGTATATATATTTTTTTAATGAAAGAAAGAGATGCTTTATCTATCAGAGCTGACATTATAGTAATGAATGATAAAGTCCTTGAACTCATAAAATTAAAATAATCTATGAAAGAGAAGAGAGAAATATTATAGGAAGAGGAAAGGATATATAACCATTTGAAAAAAACTTAACAATTCTTAACACAGCCAAGAAAATTTTCTTTTTAAATTATAAATCTAAAAAAATAAAATAAAAATAAATCATAAATCTTTTCTCCTATCCCAGCACTTCATAGCACACCCCTATTTCATTCTTTCCATCATTTACAACATTATATATTATGCTACATAATACAAGATTTTATCTCTATTATTTAAAATTTACGTAGGTTTTTTTTTCTTCTTTTTTCCTTTCTTGGCTGCACCGTGCCATTTGTGGACTCTTAAGCCCCTGAACAGGGATTGAATCCAGGCCCACGGCAGTGAAAGTACCAAGTTCTAATCCCTGGACCACCAGGAAATTCCCCCATATGTCTTTCTTTGCAATAAAGTATAAGTTCCATGAGTTCAGGAATATTTGAGCATTTTATTCAATATTGTGTGTTCCAAGTACTTAAGGCAGAGTCAGGCATATAGCAGGAGAATGATGAAGGGCCTGAGACACTAAGCCTGTAGTTTCACAGATGCTGGCGGAGGATGTAAGACATCCAGTTCAGAGATAAAGGGCTCTGTCACTCACAGCACAGCAGGCAGCAGAGTTTCATGTTTGCCTTGGTTTCTGTTGCTCGTCAAGTCCCAGGCAGCTGAACGGAGCAGTCCAGGGGCAAACTGCCTGCTCAATGCGTTGGAGGCACCCTGACTTTAGGGAACCCACATCTGTTATAATGGGTGCAAACACACCTGCCTCATCTCTGCCCTGAGAGTGGCTTTATCACGTTGGACAGTAAACAACCCTGCCCTTTGCCCCCAAGGGACACACTATCCCTGTCTTCCAGGGTGTTGACTAAACAAACATCCTTGCAAAGAGAATCCAGGGCAAAGGCTGCCCCTGTTCCCAAGACATGCAGAAACGCAGGACATCTATAGTGCTGGGAAATTGTCTCCCAGCAACAATTCTAACATTCTCTTTCACATCATCCTGGGTTGGTGTGTTTTGGGAAAGGGGTCTTTGCACACTTGTCGCTCTTTGAAAAGATCTTGCTCATGTATGTATTTCCTGGTTGCCAATCTACTGCATCAACTTCCACTAGAGCATAATTCCTCGAGTACAGTGACCTTCTCTGTATTGCCCAGGGCTGGATCTCTAGCCACTGGGAAAGAGCTTGAGTGGGGAAATAGCACATACATCCATGAGATAATCTACAAGGAAAAAACCAAACAAAATACTTTCAGATCAAGAAGGTGAGAACTATGACAAAGAGTGGCTGTTGTGGATAGGGGCAAGGATATTGAAGTGGATGGTCTCAGAGAGGAAAGATGACAACGTGGAGAATGGGCTTGCCAAGATAAGACAGAAGGCAGAGATGTCAGTTAGGAGATGTTGTAATGAAGAAAGGAGAGATGAATAGAGGAGGAGTGAGATGAATGGAAGATGAATTTCAAGTGTTGACAACTGGGAAAAGCCAGAGGAACAGGGGGAGGATGGCCAGGTCAAGAGGAAAGGCTTGGACTAAGTCTTACAGAAAGTAAATGAAAGTAAATGCAGGAATTCCCTGGTGGTCCAGTGGTTAGGACTCCGTGCTTTTATTGCTAAGGGCCCAGTTTGATCCCCAGTGGAGGAACTAAGATTCCACAAGCCACGCAGCTTAACCAAATACATAAAAATACAAACAGAAAGTAAAGGCACCTGCAGCAGAAGGTAAGGAGTGAGACAGATGCCAGCCACACCAAGGCAGGCAGGCCCAGCACCTCCCAGCACCTCACACTTTGTCTGATTAGTATGGGATACTTTGTGCTCATGTGCCCAGTTGTATCCAACTCTTTATGACCCCATGGACCCCAGGGGCTTCCCTGGTGGCTCAGGTGGTAAAGAATCTGCCTGCAATGCAGGAGATCCAGGTGGGATCCCAGGGTCAGGAAGATCCCCTGGAGAAGGAAATGGCACCCCACTCCAGTATTCTCACCTGGGAAATCCCTTGAACAGAGGAGCCTGTCAGGCTACAGTCCATGGGGTTGCAAACAGTCAGACATCACTGAAAAACTGACACTAATACTTTGCAGCCCCACAGATTGTAGACTGACAGGCTCCTCTGTTCGTGCAATTTCCCAGGCAAGAATGCTGGAGTGGGGTGCCATTTCCTCCTCCAGGAGATCCTCACAATCCAGAGACTGAACCCACATCTCCTGTGTTTCCTGCATTATGGGCAGATTCTTTACCCTCTGAGCCATCAGGGAAGCTGGATACTCTACACACACTGACTCATCCCTTGATGGGTGAGGAAACTGAGGCTGAGTATCTTCTCCTGGGCCACACACAGTGGATCCAGGGAGTTCCCACCATCTGGCCTGGAGTCTATGTTCTTCACCCATCACAAGTTACTGCGACATTCTCTGGACTGGGAATTTACAAGCCCAAGCTGTAATCTAACATAATCTGGAAAAGGGCATTCACCTTCTTTCCCGAGAAAACACCTGGTCTCCTCTCCTGCCCATCAGGCGCCTGAGGTCGTTGACCACTTCAAGGGCCATCACTCCAGGATGAGGTTCTAAATGTCACACCTGGGAAGAAAAGAAACAGAGCTCTGACAAGCTAAGCAGGTGCAAGACACTGAGGCTTTGGGAATTCCAGTGACCGAAGGTCAAGGGCCCCAAGGAAGTAGCCATTTGCCACACATGGTGCCCTATTCCCACCAAGTTCTCCATCAGCCCTGTGAGGTGGTTCCATTGGGAAACAAGACAGGCAGGTGCCACCTGGCTCCCTGGAAGATGACAGAGCATGAGGCACTGGGTCCGTGCCGGTGTATCTGATCCCTGTTCCCCAAAGGAGGGGGTGTTGTCTCTGCCATTGCCAAGAAATGATTGCCAGTATTGACCACTACTCCACTTCCCCCAGGAGAGACCTGGGATCCTGAGCTATATCTCAGCTAAGTCCACCTTCTCTACCACCTCCAAGCAAGAGCCATGTTATTTCTCCCTCATGCACCCAGGAATTCAGGCAAAGAACCAGGCTACTGCTCTCTGTGTGTAGAGGGTTTTAATACAAGCAATTAATCCACACCCCGGCCAAAAAATCCACTCATCCATCCTCATAAGAGGATAATTGCAATGTATTCATCTTATTGGAATATCCTGCTTCCATTGAACCAATGGCTAAATATGAGCTCTAATAATACAGGGAATTCTTGTTAATTTGGGGGGAGTGTGCTATCTCATTTTTTTTTTTTAAGAATCTTTATCATTTAGAGATATATATTGATACAGCAAGGAGATCAAACCAATCTTAAGGGACATCAATCCTGAATACTCATGGGAAGGACTGATGCTAAAGTTGAAGCTCCAGTATTTTGGTCATCTGATGCAAACAGCCAACTCATTGGAGAAGTCCCTGTTGCTGGGAAAGATTGAGGGCAGAAGAAGAGGGCATCAGAGGATGAGATGGCTGAATGGCATCACACAATGCAATGGCCATAAACTTGGGCAAACTCCAGGAGATGGTGAGGGATAGGGAGGCTTGGCATGCTGCAGTCCATGGGGTCGCAAAGAATTGGACATGACTGGGCGACTGAACAACGACAATGAAAAATTTATTGATGAAATTGTATATGGGGTTTGCTTCACAGTAATAATGGGGGAAGGAGGTTTTGTTGAAGGTGCATGATGGGTATAGGAGTTCGTGACATTTTTCTCTTATTTTTATATTTGTAATTTTTCACAATAAAAGTTTTTAAAGCACTTCAACAGATTTTAAAATAAATTTACAATGCGGGTTCCCCACATTTGTCCTTAATTACTATCAGTTCCTCTCTCAGAGCTTTGTCAGGGTGTTTCCCGTCCACGTTTGCCCTCCCGCGGATGGTTTTGGGGGGAGTCCGTTGCTATGATCGGCCTTTGCGTGCAGCTCTGTTAATCTCCCAGTAGCTTTTCTTCTTGGGTAAGAATAGGCTTCTCAGATGGCCCCAACCAATCAGAGAAAAGACAGTGATTTTCCTTTCTGGTTTTCCTTCACTCTTTCTCCAACATGAGAAAGGAGCCAAAAATGAGAAGAATTATAGTGTGTCGCCAAGTAAGGAAGCTCTCCGTGCTGGCTTTTGTATTCAGAAAAGATGGATTTTCCCCTTTATTCTTAAAAAGGAAATAGCGTATCTGTCTTCTAACAAATATTATCCACTGCTGGGTCCTACTTAGGACTTATACCCATTGCATGCACTCTGCTGTTTTCCCCAGGAGCTATCTATTATCTCAGAAACAAATCATCTATTATCTCAAGTACAAACTGGATTAGAAACCAGAGTTCACTGGCCTGCCAAAGGAGTTTGGATCCTTCTAGCAAAAACCTTTTTTAAAGATTTAAACAAAAAATTTAGTTATTGGGTTTATTATAATGTCTGAAAAGATACTCATCACAAAAATTAATATCTTAAAACTCATCCGTGACAACTTTTGTAAAATCAGGTTCCAAACATGACACTTGCCTCTGTGGATAAGGACCCTGTAATGAAATTTATGCTTCTCTGGTGATGGGCAGCCGTGTGATGTTACGACGATGGCTTCAACATGGATGTGAAATTGTGCTTCCCATTCTCCCTTGAGAATCGTTTTTGTTTGTTCCACAGGATATGAATAGTCTCATTGTGGAGGTTAGGAAATGTTTAACATGTGATCAGTCGTGAAAACTTTGATTACTTCAAGAAGGGGGAAATATTTGTAAACTCATAGATGAAACATTAGGAATTGAAAAATGGAGCTTTCCTGGTAGTCCAGTGGTTAAGACTCTGAGTTTTCAATGCAAGGGGTATGGATTCGATCCCTGGTTAGGGAACGAAGATTCTATGTGCCAAGGGCTGTGGCCAAAATTTTTCGTAAAAGATTATAAATTGAAAAATGCAAAGTGTATCGACTGCCAGAATCGCATAATAGGGGAGAATGTTCCCAAACTCCTAACCTCAACACGCAGGCGAAATATTCAATGTGGCAGACTCTCTTCTCTTCTGGGGCTATAACTTTGCATTCTGATGAAACCAGTGTTCTGGAGGACAAGTAGAATGGGAATAAATCTGTCCCTTTCTCTTTTCTCTCATTGAATCTGCTTCTGGTGGAGTCAACCGCTTTCACCCGGTTCCCCAGCTCCTCACGGGAGGAGATAACTCAGAGCCTCTGGTAAACTCAGATCAGCGCACCATGGGGACAGCCTGCCATAAAAGTGTCTTCTCTCATTTTCAAGGTAAACAAATGTTATTGCCACCAGGAAATAGACCACATGAAAAGAATCGCTGGGAACCTGAAAGAGCTGCCCAGACAGTAATTCTTTTCAGTTTCCAAGTTCATTACCCTCGTTAACTCAACTCAATGGGACAGAACAAAAGCCTTCTCAAAAGCCCCATAAACAGGAGGCAAACGTATTCCAAATCTGTGATGGTAAAATTAGGAGAATGATTCTTCTTCTTGCTCACGATGCATTTTGGTTTTTCTCTTTTGATTGGTTTGCCTGTCATCGAATCCTTGTGTCCTGTGTTACAAAGTACTCTTTATCTTGAATTCATGGATGATTTGGGTGGATAGGAGGATAAGCAGTCATAACCCCACACCCACCAGTTTAGACAATAACTGTAGGAGGCAGCAGGTGTCATAGACAACTTGGTGAGAAACATAAGTGACTGATGGTGGAAGATGAAATCCTATGAAGGTACAAGGGTCTGTGAAATTTCTGGAGGTCCTATGATCTATGATGTGCCAGGATTTGCCCTCCAAAGTGAAGGTTTTACTGAGTCCAAGCTCATACTGCTCACTGTAGACAGGCCAATAAATCGAGAGACAAGGAACTGGGTAAAGAAACAGCAATTTTATTTGGAAAGCCAGAAGACCAACAAAATGGTAGACTCATGTCCCAAAGAACCATCTTGTCTGAGTTAGAATTCAGGCTTCTTTTATACTAAAGTGGGAGGGAGCAAATTCAAACACTTCCTGGTTCCAGTCAGACTCCAGAGAGGATGTGTTAATATCTTCCTTCCTGCCGCCACTCATAGGTTGGCCTGGTCAGCGTGCTCCTTTGAGCTAAACAGAGGTGTTTTAGCTTAATGCTCACTACACGTGAGGCAGGGTTCTCAGAGATTGGCCATTCTGTAATTATTGTTGTTGTTTTTCAGTCACTCAGTCATGTCCAACTCTTGGCAACCCCATGGGTTGCAGCAGCATGCCAGGCTTCCCTGTCCTTCACCATCTCCCAGAGTTTGCTCAAACTCATGTCCATTGAGTCGATGATGCCATCCAACCATCTCATCCTCTGTCATCCCCTTCCCCTGCTGCCTTCAATCTTTCCCAGCATCAGGGTCTTTTCCAATGAGTCAGCTGTTTGCATCAGGTGGCCAAAGTATTTGAGCTTCAGCTTCATCATTAGTCCTTTCAATGAATATTCAGGGTTGATTTCCTTTAGGACTGACTGGTTTGATCTCCTTGCAGTCCAAAGGACTCTCCAGAGTCTTCTCCAGCACCACAGCTCAAAACCATGAATTCTTTGGTGCTCAGCCTTCTTTATGATCCAGCTCTCACATCCATACGTGACTTCTGAGAAAACCATAGCTTGACTATATTGACCTTTGTCAGCAAAGTGATGTTTCTGCTTTTTAATACTCTGTCTAGGTTGGTCATAGCTTTTCTTCCAAGGAGCAAGTGTCTTTTAATTTCATGGCTGCAGTCACCATCTGCAGTGATTTTGGAGCCCAATAAAATAAAGTCTGTCACTGTTTCCATTTTTCCCCATTTATTTGCCATGAAATTATGGGACCAGATGCCATGGTTTTTTAAATGCTGATTTTTAAGCCAGGTTTTTCCCTCTCCTCTTTCATCTTCAACAGGAGGCTCTTTAGTTCCTCTTTGCTTTCTGCCATTAAGGTGGTGCCATTCTATATGATTTAAGCTTATAAGTAACATCCATTTAGTGATTAACTCGTAGCAAAAGCAACAGAAGAAAATAGTTAAAGTAAAAGAAACAGATCCAATATGGAGTCAGATTTGTTCTTCCTTGTTACAAAAGGACAGTCCCTGCTCTTTGAGTCCCTGCCATCAAGTGAGAATGAGGCACATGCTTGGAGCATTGCTGGGTTTTGGAGACTACATATGGCATCTTCAGCTTGCCAGTTGCCAAAAGCCACCAGTTTGGAAAGGGCCAAAGAGCCAGAGAAGGCACTTCAGTTTGGACAGGCTATAATGTGCTGGCTCTGACCCTCAATGTCTATAGCCCATCCTCACCCCATTGAGAGTTGCCTGTCTTACCATGTGCACAAGCCCCCAAAGCACTGGCTTTACAGGATGCTATGATGGTTAGTTTTATGTCAACTTAACTGGGCCACAAGGTGCCTGGATGTTTGATCAAACATTATTCTGGGTGTGTCTGTGAGGGTGTTTCATAATGAGGTTGATTTTGGAATCAGTAGACTGAATAATGCAGATTGCTTTCCCCAATGTGGTGGGCCCCATTCAATCAGCTGAAGGCCTGAATAGAACAAAAGGGTCAACCCTCTGGCGAGTAAGGGAGGACTCCTCCTGCCTGACTGCTTTGATCTTTCTCCTGATTTTGGACTCGAACGGAATCATTGGCTCTTTCTGGGTGTCAAGCCTGCTAGCATTTAAACTGGAACTACACCATCAGCTCTCTTGGGGTCTCTAACATCCTGACTGTAGATCTATGGGTTTATGATCCTCCGTAATCATCTGGGCCAATCCCTCATAATAAATCTCTGTACATAAATATGTACATTCTATTGGCTCTGGTCCTTAGTAGAATACCAACTAATGCAGATGCTGACATGGTCTTCTGAGAGCTCAATTATTGCATCAGATGGGAGTCCAGAGCTTGTGAAAGTGAGTGCTGTCAAGGAGGTTGAACATCCAGCTTCCATCCCGAGGTTCATGCTTGGTGCCCCTCTCCCTGTGGCAGGAATATGTATGTCTGGGGACCCAGGAGTGGAGTTAGGAGTATTTATCCTTTTTTTCTCTTTTTTTACTTCACAGTAACATAGAATATGTTTGTGGTACTAAATTTATCTTTTAACTCATAGTCTGCATGCTGCTGCTGCCAAATTGCTTCAATCATGTCCAACTCCTTGTGACTCCATAGACTGGAGCCCATCAGGCTCTTCTGTCCGTGGAATTCTCCAGGTAAGAACACTGAAGTGGGTTGACATGCCTTCCTCCAGGGGATCTTCCTGACCCAGGGATCAAACTCACATCTCTTACATCTCCTGACTTGACAGGCAGGTTCTTTTCAACCAGCACCACCTGGGAAGCCCAGTCTGCAGCATATCCACGTGGAATTGTGATAGAACCAGAGGAAAAACAGACTTTCCTCCAGATTCTGAACTTGAAACTGGATACATTTGTGTATGAGTTATTGGGTGTTGGATAATAAAGAGGCTCATTTACATTTGCACATATAATAATTGTGTTTTATTTCAGGCTGTTCTGTAATTATTTGCATATGAAGCAGAATGCATGGTTGTTGGGCAGAGAGGGATGATTTGGAATGACTGTCTTGTTACTTTTGCTTGTTGGCACTCAACCTTCTGGCTCCTGGGCTTCCTTCATAGCTCAGTTGGTAAAGAATCCACATGCAATGCAGGAGACCCCAGTTCAATTCCTGGGTTGGGAAGATCCACTGGAGAGGGGATAGGCTATCCACTCCAGTATTCTGGGGCTTCCCTTGTGGCTTACCTGGTAAAGAATCTGCCTGCAATGCAGAAGACCTGGGTTCGATCCCTGGGTTTGGGAAGATCCCCTGGAGAAAGGAAAGGCTACCCACTCCAGTATTCTGGCCTGGAGTATTCCATGGACTGTATAGTCCATGGGGTCGCAAAGAGTCAGACACAACTGAGCAAATTTCACTTCACTTCACTTCACAGTGTGACAATACAGGTTGGGAATCTAATCCTCTGCTGCTGCTGCTGCTGCTGCTAAGTCGCTTCAGTCATGTCTGACTCTGTGCGACCCCACAGATGGCAGCCCACCAGGCTCCCCTGTCCCTGGGATTCTCCAGGCAAGAACACTGGAGCGGGTTGCCATTTCCTTCTCCAATGCATGAAAGTGAAAAGTGAAAGTGAAGTCGTTCAGTCGTGCCTGACTCTTAGCAATCCCATGGACTGGAGCCTACCAGGCTCCTCCGCCCATGGGATTTTCCAGGCAAGAGTACTGGAGTGGGGTGCCATTGCCTTCTCCTCTCTAGTTGGATGCAATCTTGATAAAATTGTCCATGAAAAGGCTTTTCCTTCCCTTGCCAAGGGCTGGGTTTGTGACACCAGTTAGATTGATCAAGTATTCTCTCTCTCTGAAACTGAAATTCTTAGCAGAATTGTGCAAACATTTCAAATGGACAGACCTGGGTTATCCCAGAGGGGACAACCTGATGAAATTACCACTTTGTTCCTATTCCCCTGATCCTTGTTCTTGTTCTTTCCAAGCCTGGTGCTTCACTTTTATTTTTTAAATTTATTATTTATTTATTTATGTTCAGCTGTGCTTGGTCTCTTGCTGAGAGCAGACTTTCTCTAGTTGCAGCAAGCAGGGGCTACTCCGTAGTTGAGGTGTGTGGGCTTCTCATCGCAGTGGCTTCTCTTGTTGCAGAGCCCAGGCTCTAGGCACTCGGGCTTCTGTTGTTGTGGCACACAGGCTTAGTTGCCCTGGGGCATGTGGAATCTTCCTGGACCAGGAATTGAACCTGGGTCCCCTGCGTTGGCAGAAAGATTCTTAACCACTGGACCATGAGGGGAGTCCCTGATTCTTTACTTTTACTTTGATCCTTTGAGCTATATCTCCTCATCAATTCCATTTTAGCTTAAACTTGCCAGAGCCATTGTCTCTGATGGTTGAATGCATGGCAGCGGAGAATCACTCTGGGAGGGTGCATGGTGAGAACAGAAAAGAACAGAGAGATGGAGGAAGGTGGGAGAGTCTATGAGACAGAGGCCAAGGGAGAGATGACGATCAGCAGGGGACTCTGGGGGAATGGTCAGAAACTGCAGGGTGTCCAAGGATGGACAAGTGCCTACTGGATTTTGCTGATGGTTTCTCTGTGACCTTGATGGGAGCACTTTCAGCCTGGTGGTGGGGAAGCTTGGTTGCAGTGGGTTGAGGAGTGAGTGATGGAAGAGAGGGGTAGACAGTGAGCACAGACAAAAAATTTTTTTTCTTGAGAATTAGGTTTGGAAATTACATTCCTCTTTTATTTATTTATTTATTTTTTGAAGTATAGTTGATTTACAGTGTTGTGTCAGTTTCAGATATACAGCAAAGTGTTTCAGTTATATATACATATTGGGCTGGCAAAAAAAAATTTGTTTTTTCCAGAAGATGGTACAAAAACTCAGATGAACTTTTTGGCCAGTCCAGCATATCTATATCTTCATTTATATATCCTTTTTCAGATTTTTTCCCTTTAGAGCTTCTTACAAAATACTGAGTGTAGTTCCCTGTGCTATACAGCAGGTCCTTGTCGTTCATCTATTTTGTATATAGGAGTGTGTCTATGTTAATTCCAAACTCCTAATTTAACCCTCCTCCCCTCAGGGATAACCGTGAGTTTGTTTTCTGTGTCTGTGAGTCTGTTTCTGTTTCTTAAATAAATTCATTTCTATCGTTTTTCTTTCTAGATTCCACATCTAAGTGATATTATATGATATTTGTCTGGCTTATTTCACTTAGTATAATAATCTCCAGGTCCATCCATGTTGCTGCAAATGGCATTATTGTGTTCTTTTTTACATCTCAGTAATATTCCATTGTGTACGTGTGTATCTCACATCTTCTTTATCCATTCATCTGTTGATGGACACTTAGGTTGCTTCCATGTCTTGGTGACAATATCTTAGTTAAGACAGAGGTTGGGCTGCTTTCACATCCATGACAGCTGCTCAGACAAGACACAGGGTTATGATAACCCTATATGTGAGACCGCAAAAGAGACACAGATGTATAGAACAGACTTTTGGACTCTGTGGGAGAAGGTGAGGGTGGGATGAATTGAGAGAATAGCATTGAAACATGTGTATTATCATATGTGAAACAGATCACCAGTCCAGGTTCGATGCATGAGACAGGGTGCTCAGGGCTGGTGCACTGGGATGACCCAGAGGGATGGGATGGGGAGGGAGGTGGGAGGGGGGGTTCAGGATAGGGAACACATGTACACCCATGGCTGATTCATGTCAATGTATGGCAAAACCACTACAATATTGTAAAGTAATTAGCCTCCAAATAAAATAAATAAATTTAAAAAAAAGACATGGGGTTTATTTCTCTCTCCTCTCCAAGCCTGGGGTACATCAGGTGGGCGGCTCCATTCCACCAAGTTATCCAGTGGTTTCTTCTACAGCCTGCTCTGCCCCCACCCCAACCCTCCCCAGGTGTTGCCTGTGTCCATCTGGTGAAGGGCAGCTCACAACATCAGATCCACCGTCCAGTCCTCAGGGAGGGGAACAAGGAAGCGAGGGTACAAGCCACTCCTCTGAGACACACTTCAGAGCAGCCCACACCGCCCTATGTGGACCCCAGGCCAGAGCTCAGTGGCATGGCCTCCCCAGCTGGCAAGACGGCAAGAGAGGCCGACCACATAGTCACAAGTGCATGACCAGCCAGAGCCAAGGGAAGTTGTTTCCAAAAGAAGGAAGGGGACTGGATGGCAAGGAGCCAATAGCAGTCACTGCTACAGACAAGTGTGCCCTTCGGTTGACTTGTGAGGGAAGGAGATGGGGAAGTGGCTAGAGGAGTGCTGGTCCCAGGGCCAGGAGCCAGAGATGTTGAAGACACAAGAAGAAGAGAGACAATGAGAGGGATCTTGGCGAGGAAGGGGCTGTAGACCAGTGCACTGATGGAGAGCTTGGCCTTGGAAAGGATGAAGGGAAGGATGAAAAAGGAGATGAAACTCAAGGAGGCTGGTAGGCTTGGTAGCTGGCAGCCAAGGGTGACTATTGGTTGCCATTTTCTGCATAAAATAGGAATCCACGTCTCCTTCTAAAAATTGAGAGGGAAGGAGAGCAGCTTAGTTTTTGATAGAAATGGTCCTTGGAAGTTCTGATTAGGTGAGGGTGATGGGATCACTTGGCTGGCCTGAGAGTGCAGATGAAGCTAAAGACCAACCATAACCCCTGTCTTGGTGGCTGGGAGATTTCAGCCAGGGGTGCAAAGCAACCAGACACAGGATCTGAGAACACACGAAGTTGGGATCCTCCAGTCTAAGTCCATCAGAGGAAAGAAATCAGAATGCTTTGCTTGGAATGATGACATAGCCATTTCAATGTGTCTCCCAGAATACAGTACAGAAAAAAAAAAAAAGGTTTTTTTAAGGTTTATTTTCTTTGTTTTTGCAAACATAGTTCTGGGGAAGGGTACAGATGCTAATCATCACTTCCACAAAATCCAACTTCTTTTTTTAATTCCTTATTTATTTTTATTACTTATATTTATTTTTATTTGAGTTACAATGTCATGTTAATTTCTGCTGTACAGTAAAGTGACTCAGATATACATATATATATATATTCTTTTTCATATTATCTTTCATTATGGTTTATCATAGGATATTGAATACAGTCCCTGGGCTATACAGTAGGACCTTGTTGTCTATCCATCCTATATACACTAGTTTGCATCTGCAAATTCAAACTCCCAATCCTTCTGTCCTCCACCCTCCTCCCCACTGGCAGTCACAAGCCTGTTCTCTTCGTACTTAGACCTTTTAAACAAATGTATGCATTTCCCCTGAATAACAGGCATCATCCATAAACGCATGACAATATGTTCTTTGTAACATTGAGAAAGACGGACGTGAGCAGTGACCACCCCCACCCCCCACCCCTGCGCCTGGGGGCGGTGGGGAAGGCTGGCCTCCCTGCTGCGTGGGATAGCACAGGAAGGATGTCAGCGTCCTGGCTCACCCGTAATTGGTGAGCGTCATGGGTAAAGGGTTTTATGGCCTGTAATAGTTTTCTGTAAATGAAAATTGCTCCTCCTCGCTGGGCAATTTAGTTATATCTGAGTTAATCCAGGAAAGTCTTATTCATATGAACTATGACACACATGAGTCAAGGGCTCAGTGACACCCAGAGACTTAACAAGTCTCTGTCATCCTTTCAGTCCTGGGACGGCCACTTCCAGGGGTGATTTGAGGTTGGTCTTGCTCTGTGTTAACCATTTCTGGATGTGTCTTTTTGGATCACTGGTGGTAGGATGGGGTCGGGGCGGGGAGGCAGGGGTCTTCCATAGGATTTTCCCCTCTTGGATTTGACCAAGTTTATCAGCTACAGGCAAGTGCAGCCAAAAGACTTTATGAGCATCATTACTGGTTCGGTTTCCATGAGGAACCGGGTTCTTGAGAAGTGATTATTACAATAATCATAACAGCAATGACAGGTTTCCTCTAAGGGACGTGCCCAGTTAGGTCTTCTGTAATTTTCCACAGGGAGACTAGTAAGGCAGGAGAAAACTTTTCTCTTGCTTTTACATGGATTCTGGAATGTTCTTGAATTTAAGCCTATATTTTGTAACCTTTTCCCTGAAAGGCTCAGAACTGCCAAAAAAATATTATCTTTCGATAACATGGTAGAACACAAATGGTTTAAGGGTAAGCCTCATGGGCAAATGACCCTCTCCCCTGTTAGGGAGACCCCCCAAAGGACTTACACGGGCAGTGTCTTCACTGATTCGCCATTTGCTGATACTAAGAGCACCTTGCATTTATAAAGTAACTTTGAATTTCAACTTGATGCTGTCGCACCATGCAATATTTGTATCAGGGGGGAAAAATAACTTTCACATTTTATTCTGAATGAAATGACTCCAAGCCATTTATTTCCTGGGGAGAATTAGGCAGATTGCACCAAGCCTCTGAATAGAGAACAGAAAATGTGTTAATATAATGTGGAGTAAGCTGTTTGCTGGACATTATTTCATTGCCTGCATTACTGGTACAAATGAGTCATAAATACTATTAAGATATGTTTAGATTTTTAAACATTAACCTAGAATCTGAGAGTAAGAATAACCATGAGTTGAGGATAAACTTATAGGGTAAGAGATTCTATTTTAAATGTATATACATGTCACTGAGTCCTTGTTTGGGTGGGTCTCCACTTATTCTTAAAAGGATAAACTAGTTAGGAGGAAGAAAGCATGCTCACTAAAACACAGCTCCTGGGGGCTTCTCTCGTGGTCCGGTGGTTAAGACTCTGTGCTTCCCCTGCAGGATGCATGGGTTCGATCCTTGGTCAAGGAACTAAGGTTCCACATATCATAGAGGAGCCAAATTTTTTTTAATTAAAAAGACCAGCATGGCTCCCATATTTCAAGGAAAGTTCTCTGTCAAGGGAGATTCTCATCCTTTCATTTTATCCTTCCTTTATTTATAATCAGGACTTTTTGCTGGCAGCCTGGACATCTCACTCTTATAAACACACACACAAGCAAATACTCACAAGAATAAAGAAAACTGAGTAAAATATGCCTTACTCCCAGTTTGTAATGAAATTCTCAGAACCCAATCCATCATGATAATGGGTCATTCCTATCAAAATAGGGATCCATAATTTTCAGTAGATCCCCAATTTTGAAGATTTGCATCAAAATACGTTTGTTAAAGTGCTTACTTGCATTGGACACTTCTGGCTTCCACTCCAAATCCTCTCCACCTGCCCTCTTTCTCTCGTTAGTTTTGAGCAGACTTCTACCCACTTTCCCCAGAGCAGGGGTTGGGAGTCAGGAGGAGGACCACACCTGTCTCAAGCCCAGGTGGAATGCCTCTGGTAACAGGTGATGCAGGGAGACCAGTTGTTCTTGATCTATGCCCAGATCAGAGGTGTGGGGAGATAGTCTGGTGAGTGATAGTTGCTCAGTCATGTCCGACTCTTTGTGACCCCATGGACTGTAGCTCACCAGGCTCCCCTGTCCATGGAATTCTCCAGGCAAGAATGTCTGGGGTCTACCCCTAACCAATGGTGGACAGGACCTGATGGATATAGTCTTCCCCCATTTCTCCCTAGGAGGACAGTTCTGAGAGTGGTTTTATTTTATAAGGCTCCAGAGAGAGTCTCACTAAATGGAACCACCTGGCCGACTCAATAATACATCATTGAATTGGCTTTCTTCCCTTTCATGTCTGTGACCCTCACTTCTGTTTTCCAGGCTTATACACTCCCAGGTAAACTACCTTTACATAAGCCTTTCTCAGAACCCAGATCAAGAGTGACTTGAGTTTATTTCAAGAAAAATCCCCCACTTAATTATTCCTTCTATCAACATTTTAATCTCCTACCCATGGAAATTAAATTTTAATATTCCATGACAGTTTGAACCATGAAGCTTTACTGTCTCACTGTGACACCTGCTGGAATTGTACTGGTGCTGATTAAATAGTGTAGATACCTGTGGACCTTAGGGGCAGGTTGAGACTGTGGAAGGTATGCGGACTCTGAGTTTCCAGTCAAGCCCCACCTCTTGCTAAATGTGTGACCTTGGGCAGATCACTTAACCTCTCTGAGCCTTGTTTATGAAATGACCTTACAATCAAACTAGAAGTTAATAACAAATGAAACATGAAAAGACCTTTCACCTGGAAATTTTAAAACTTCTGATCTGTCAAGTTAATGAACAAATATAAAATGATATTATACAATGCCTTGAAATAACAATGGTAAAAACATAATAAAATGCCTAAGATAGAGAGCAAAAATTGTAACATTTAACACCTATATAAGTAAAAATAAAGAGAAGAAAATGAATGAGTTAAACACCCAATACAAAATAGAAGACAGGCAAATAAGAGAGGACAAAAGTTATTGACAATCCTCGGGAAAGCTTGCAAATTCCTAGAAAAAAATATAGCCTGTCAGAACTGATTGGAGAAGAAATGGAAAACCCAGTCTTCCCTATGTTAGCATACTCCCAATTAGACTATTATCATGTTTTTTTTTTCTAGGACAAGATGTTTTAATTATAAAGGTCATTTGGAAGAATACACAAGCAAAATAGCCAGGAAAATCCCACCCCCAAAGAAGTACAATGATGAAGGGTTAGTTAGCACAAGCAGATATGAAAATATATCCTAAAGCTTTTATAATTAAAACATTGTGGTGTCATTGCATATATAAAAGACAAACCAAATAGAACAGAAAATCAAGAAATCAACCCAACTGAGCATAGAAATTTCTATACATAAATGTGACTTCACAAATCAGTTTAAAAATTTAAATATATGATACTGAGATATATATAACATTGAGATATTGAGAAGGCATATGAAAAATACAAAATTGATCCCATTCTTACACCATGTACCAGAATATATTCTAATAGGATCACAGATTCAGATGCAAATTGAAGAAAATAGGGGGAAACTTTTATAAAACCTAGGAGTTATAATCCAGAAACTTTCCTGACTATGACAAATTCCAGAAGCAGTAAGGAAAAGGATTGATTGATGTGTTTACATAAAAATATAAAATTACATAGCCCAAAACACCATAAAGTATGTAAAAATACAAACAACAAAGTGGAGAAAACATTTACAAATTTTATTGCAAATAAGAGGATTAATACATTCAGTTAAATTATCTGAAATTGCTGGTATTAGACCATTTTAGACCTAACCAATTTCATATGGTTCAACTTAATAACTAATATATAGAGAATTTCTTAAAAAATGAGCAATATCTCCATAGAATAATGAACTAGAGATATCAATACACAATCTGATAAACAAAAATGCAAGCAGATTTTAGCTATATGAAAAGGTGCTGAAAGTGAAAGTCACTCAGTCGTGTCCGACTTTGAGACCCCCATTCTCCAGGGCCAGAATACTGGAGTGGGAAGCCTTTCCCTTCTCCAGGGGTCTTCTCAAGCCAGGGCTCCCACATTCCAGGCAGATTCTTTACCAGCTGAGCCACACAGGAAGCCCAAGAATACCAAAGTGGGTAGCCTATCCCTTCTCCAGGGAATCTTCCTGACCCAGGAATCGAACCAGGGTCTCCCGCATCACAGGCGGATTCTTTACCAACTGAGCTATGAGAAGCACACTTATAAAAATCTATCCCAAAGATTGCAAAAATGCCCAAAAGATATGCAAAGGCAATTCAGTGCACACTGTGTAATAGCAAAAGACTGGAAACAACCCAAATCTCTTGACATCTGAAAGAGTAATTTCTCCAGCTTTTATTTTCTGGGACTATCTTAAACACTACTGGAGCTTTGTATTTCTACATACATTTTTGTTTGTTGTTTTGGCTGCTCTGGGTCTTCGTTGCTGTGCACAGGCTTTCTCTAGTTGTGACGAGCCGGGACTACTCTCTAGTTGAGGGGTGTGGGCTCATTGTGATGGCTTCTCTTGTCTCAGAGCATAAGCTCTAGGTCCACAGGCTCAGTAGTTGCGGCACGTGGGCTTCTGTAGTTGTGGCACAGAGCCTTAATTGCTCCGAGGAACATGGAATCTTCCTGGACCAGGGATTGAACCTGTGTCCCCTGCATTGTCAGGCAGATTCTTATTCATTGTGCCACCAGGGAAGTCCTCTATATACATTTCTGAATCTGTTTTTCAATACACACACACACTTGTCCTGCTGAGCTCTGTGTTGGGATTACATTGAATCTGTAGATCAGTTTGGCAGAATTGACATCTTTACAGAACTGAGTACTTAGTCCATGAACATTTAGTTAGATCTTCTTTAATTAATTCCAGTAATGCTTTGTAGTTTCCTGTGTAGAAAATATAAGCATCTTTTTTTTTTTTAGATTTATTCCTGTGCTTTTTTTTTTTTTCAGATTTCTTATTTATTTATTTACTTTACAATATTGTATTGGTTTTGCCATACATCAACATGCATCCGCCACGGGTGTACACGTGTTCCCCATCCTGAACCCCCCTCCCACCTCCCTCCCCATACCATCCCTCTGGGTCATCCCAGTGCACCAGCCCCAAGCTTCCTGTATCCTGCATCGAACCTGGAGCTTTTGGTGTTCTTGGGAACAATGATAAATGGCATCTTATTTTTAAATTTCACTTTCTAGTTGTTCAGTTCAGTCGCTCAGTCGTGTCCAACTCTTTGCGACCCCATGAATCGCAGCACGCCAGGCCTCCCTGTCCATCACCAACTCCCAGAGTATGCTCAAACTCATGTCCATCGAGTCGGTGATGCCATCCAACCATCTCATCCTCTGTCGTCCCCTTCTCCTCCTGCCCCCAATCCCTCCCAGCATCAGTCTTTTCCAATGAGTCAACTCTTCGCATGAGGTGGCCAAAGTATTGGAGATTCAGCTTCAGCATCATTCCTTCCAAAGAACACCCAGGACTGATCTCCTTAAGAATGGACTGGTTGGATCTTCTTGCTGTCAAGGGACTCTCAAGAGTCTTCTCCAACACCACAGTTCAAAAGCTTTGTTACTGGAATATAAAAAAATAGTTTAATTTTTTTCTACATTAATTTTGCAGTGACCTTGCTATATCCACTTATTCATTCTAATAGTTTATTGGTATATTTTAAATTCTTTGGTACCCAGGCAATCATGAAGTCTGGGAATAATGATAGTCTATACCCTACACTTGAATTTTCATATCTTTTTTTTCCCAGTTTACTGATCTGGCTAGGACCTACAGTATTTGCTACAGGTTTTTTTGTACATACCATTTACAATATTCAAAAAACGAAGATCATGGCATCTAGTCCCATCATTTCATGCAAATAGATGGGGAAACAATGGAAACAATGACAGACTTTATTTTCTTGGGATCCAAAATCACTGCAGATGGTGACTGCAGCCATGAAATTAAAAGATGCTTGTTCCTTGGAAGGAAAGCTATGACTAACCTAGATAGCATATTAAAAAGCAGAGACATCACTTTACCAACAAGGTCCATAGAGTCAGAGCTATGGTTTTTCCAATAGTGATGTATGAATGTGAGAGTTGGACCGTAAAGAAGCCTGAGTGCCAAAGAATTGATGCTTTTGAACTGTGATGTTGGAGAAGATTCTTGACAGTCCCTTGACAGCAAGGATTTCAAGCCAGTCAATTGTAAAGGAAATCAGTCCTGAATATTCATTGGAAGTACTGATGCTGAAGCTGAAACTCCAATACTTTGGCCACCTGATGCAAAGAACTGACTGATTGGAAAAGACCTTGATGCTGGGAAAGATTGAAAGCAGGAGGAGAAGGGGCCAACAGAGGATGAGATGGTTGGATTGCATCACTGACTCAACAGACATGAGTTTGAGCAAACTCCAGGAGATAGTGAAGGTCGGGGAAGTCTAGCATACCTCAGTCCATGGGGTCACAAAAAGTCAGACACGACTTACAGACTAACAACAACAAGCCTCAATCTTCTTGCCTATTAGTTATTGAGAGATGTGTATTAAAAATTTCTCACTGCCACTGTAAATGCAGGTTCGTTTATTTCTCCTTGTAATTCTGTCCATGTTTGCCCTATTTTGAGATTATAGTATTAAGTATTTTAAATTTAGCATTCTTTTATCTTCCTGACAGAACTGACTTTTTTTCATTATGAAATGTTCTACTGTATCTGTAACAATTCTCTTTGACATAAAGTCTATTTTGCCTGTTACTAAGATTGGTATATCAGCTTTGTTTGGTTCTTTTTTTCATGGTATATCTTTATCCATCCATTTTGCTTTCAACTTTTCTATAGCATTCTATGTAAGTTGGGTCGCTTGTCAACAGCATATAGTTGAGTTTTTTTAATCTGGTTTGATAATTTTTAAATTAGTGACAGTCTTCTAATGGAATTAGTGTCTTTACATTTGATGTCATTATTAAATACATAAATGGCTTAATCTTTCCCCTTTTGTTTCCTTCTTTTGGATTAGATATTATTATTTCATTTCCTCTCTTGATGAACTTGGTTATACATTCTTTTACTGTTCTTTTGTTGGTTATCCTAGCAATTACATTCTGCAACTTTTTATTAAAGTCTAGTATAAACGGTGGGAGAAGGCAATGGCACCCCACTCCAGTACTCTTGCCTGGAAAATCCCATGGACGGAGGAGCCTGGTGGGCTGCAGTCCATGGGGTCTCTAAGAGTCGGACACGACTGAGCGACTTCACTTTCACTTTCCACTTTCATACATTGGAGAAGGAAATGACAACCCACTCCAGTGTTCTTGCCTGGAGAATCCCAGGGACAGCAGAGCCTGATGGGCTGCCGTCTATGGGGTCGCACAGAGTTGGACACGACTGATGCGACTTAGCAGCAGCAGCAGCAGTATGAATGGTACCTTTATCCCTTCTCAGAAAGTGCCAGGGGAAAGACTGTCCCCCTTACCTTCCTAGGCTTGATAGTTTAGTCTGTGAAATAAACAGGAGAAAAATTATATACATTTATTAATTTTTAATATTACCTAATATGATTAGGTACACACATATATTAATTTTAATTCACAATTAATTTTATACTAATTTAATATAGATAATTAATAACATACTGGAAGAAACACAAGCTGGAATCAAGATTGCAGGGAGAAATATCAATAACCTCAGATATGCAGATGACACCACCCTTATGGCAGAAAGTGAAGAGGAACTAAAAAGCCTCTTGATGAAAGTGAAAGTGGAGAGTGAAAAAGTTGGCTTAAAGTTCAACATTCAGAAAACGAAGATCATGGCACCTGGTCCCATCACTTCATGGGAAATAGATGGGGAAACAGTGGAAATAGTGTCAGACTTTATTTTTTGGGCTCCAAAATCACTGCAGATGGTGACTGCAGCCATGAAATTAAAATATGGTTACTTCTTGGAAGGAAAGTTATGACCAACCTAGATAGCATATTCAAAAGCAGAGACATTACTTTGCCAACAAAGTTTCGTCTAGTCAAGGCTATGGTTTTCCCAGTGGTCATGTATGGATGTGAGAGTTGGACTGTGAAGAAGGCTGAGCACTGAAGAATTGATGCTTTTGAACTGTGGTGTTGGAGAAGACTCTTGAGAGTCCCTTGGACTGCAAGGAGATCCAACCAGTCCATTCTGAAGGAGATCAGCCTTGGGATTTCTTTGGAAGGAATGATGCTAAAGCTGAAACTCCAGTACTTTGGCCACCTCATGAGAAGAGTTGACTCATTGGAAAAGACTCTGATGCTGAGAGGGATTGGGGGCAGGAGGAGAAGGGGACGACAGAGGATGAGATGGCTGGATGGCATCACTGACTTGATGGACGTGAGTCTGGGTGAACTCCAGGAGTTGGTGATGGACAGGGAGGCCTGGCGTGCTGTGATTCATGGGGTCACATAGAGTCGGACACGACTGAGCAACTGAACTGAACTGAATACCATACCCAAAATGGAAGTGATATTTGAAAGCTTACATACCATCTTCATAGGGGAAAGGGGAGTGAGAGGTGGATGTCTCAGGATACAGTTACTGCTCTTTCAGGAAAGATGAAGGGCTCTTAGGAAACAGGTTGGAATGGGCTTCCCAAGTGGCACAGTGGTAAAGAATCCACCTGCCAATGCAGGAGATGTAAGAGATGCAGATTTGATTCCTAGGTTGGGAAAATCCCGTAGAGCAGTAAATGACAACCCACTCTAGTATACTTGCCTGGAAAATTCCATGGACAGGTGAGCCTGGTGGGCTGCAGTCCTTGGCATCACAAAGAGTCAGACACAACTGGGCACACACACACATAACAAAATAATAATGACAATTTAAAAACTAAGAGTGAGAAAACAGATTGGAAGAACGACAGTTGGTGAGAAACTTTGTCCAAGTATAGTGTCACTTTCTACCTTCCTCTCCTATGAAGAGTCCATCTTCCTGGTTCATGAAACTCCCAGAAAGGAGAAGGGAATTTAAGGCAATTGAGTTCTGTTCCTTTCAGACCCCTGTCTTTAGACAGATAAGCGGGCTTCAGAGAAGCCTGCTTTTGGTATTTTTTAAAATGCTTTCAGCTCAAAATAATCAAGATAACAAAGTGGTGTATTTGGAGGTGGCATGTACTGGACTTAACTCCTTTACTAGTGATGTATAAGATGGAACTTAATAGAAATCATTATTTTTCATCTACTTTCTTGTCCTGAGTTTCAGGAAGGCAGGAGATGGGAGAGATGATGATGTGCTGAGGAACTTCCCTTTTCTCTTACGATGCTCAGTTGTTGGGAAGATCTGTTATGCCGTGGTGCCTCCAAGCTGTCCACTCCTGTGTCCACGTGTCTCCCCAGATGTCTCTTGCCATCCTCGCCAGACCTGGCCCCATGTGGCTCCATTACATCCACCCACACAGAGCTGGCATCTTGGCCATGTTACATCTGGCCAATTTCATCAGAAGTGCTGCTTTACTTGGAATTTTTATAAACTTGTTTTGTTCATAGCTTCCGACTCACCATGTATTCCATACTCCTCCACAGGGCAAATGGAAATGAAGCCTTTTATGAAGCTTCCTTGTTTTAAAACTGGAAAATTGGCAGCCAAGGCAGCTTAAGAGTGAGTCGGAAAGTCTGTCAGACTCACAACATGACCCTTTGGAAGGTGAGGGACATTTATGAGTTTGTTTATAGAAAACATCAGAGCCAGTGTTATGTTTACTTGGCTCAGTGTTGGGATTCTGACCCTTTGATCAGATAAGATCTCATCACAGAGTGTTCTCATTGGTTTTCCTGCAAGAAACAGCACTCAGTTGGGAAGGCGTGAAGTTCCATGAGACAAGCCAGCATTCCGGGGGCAGGTGGACTGAATCCCATCATGATTGGTTACCTTCCTTTCCTCATAACACTTGACCTCCAAAGCAAACGTTCTCCAGCGTGATCCTTTCCAGAAAGATCCGGTGTTGGAACATCATGGTATTTCTAGGGAGTGTGGGAGTTTCAGGAAAGAACAAAATCTGACTCCATGTTGGATCTGTTCCTTTTACTCTAACCTTTGCTTCCCATTGCTTTTGTTCACTGAAAGGATACTGTCTATATGGAATGCCCTGCTTTGGGGAACCCTTCCCTCTGACTGAATGTTAAACCAAAGTGCCTATGTTCAGGGATACCTCCTAAACCTATCCATCTGTGGAGAGGAAGGAAGAAATTAACACATCCCTCCCCAAGGGCTTCCCTGGTGGATCAGATGGTAAACAGTCTGTTGCCTGGAGAATTCCATGGACAGAGGAGCCTGGAAGACTACAGTCCATGGGGTCACAAAGAGTCGGACATGACTGAGTGACTAACCTTTTCAATAAGCATTAGCAGCCTTTTCCCCTAGGCTGACCATTCCTGGAGCTATTTGCAAGGTTAATGGCCTTCTTACTCTACTTCCTCACCTCCTCCCTCTCTCTGTTCCATAAAAGAACCTGGCATCCAGATTTCAATAAGATGGTTATTTTGAGACATTAGTCTGCCATCCTCTCAATCCTCTCAATTCAGGCTTTCTGAATAAAATCATGTTCCTTGCCTCACCACTTTGTCTCCGATTTATTGGCCTGTCGTGCAGCAAGCAGAGCAAGGCAAACTTGGACTCTGTAACTTGCTGACAGCTGACAAAGTAGGTAAGATGTATTTGACTCATGTAGGTCACACACAGTGAAGATAGAGAAAGAGGACCATAAAAGTTGTCCAGAGTGAGGCAAAAATGGAAGTGAAACCCTTTCCTTAGAGCTCGTTTCTTGGAGCCAGGGTAGAATAAGAATGCTGAATCAATTCAAGACCAGCTCATTTGCTCACTCTGTGTCAGGCACAGCTCTGGACCTGGAGACACAGAGGTGCTTATGGTCCCCTCCTTAAGTTCAAGGGGCTCCCAGCCCAGGAAGACAAACAGGGCATGGGAGACCAGCTCTGCAGGGCTGAATAACTGTGTGGAGGGTGGAACAAAAAAGAGGTTCCAAGGGTGAAAGCTGAACTGAGCTTAAGATGGGCTCCATGGTGGGGAGAGGGGTTGCCTACAAAGGCCTTACAAACATCAGTAGTGGCCTTGGCAGGGGAGGTTCTCAAACTGTGTTGGGTGATGCCACCATTTGAAATGCCTATACTTTACAAAGAGGCAAGAATGTCTTTAATTCCACTTTCTGAATGGGAGATGGAGTTCACAGGTGAGGTGTCCTCCTGAGTACGGTCAGGCATAGTCTCTGATGGTCACAGGCCATGATGCTATCAGGGAGCTGGGATTAATGGACATTCTGGCCAAGCTGGAAGCAGGAAGGGACTCCTCCCAGCCTCCTTCATTCACATGCTTTGGGCATTCACCCTGCATGGTCTGGATTCTGGAAATTTCCTCATAACAACAGTTGTGGATTTCCCTAGTGGTTCAGTGGTTTAGAATCCACTTTCAAATGCAAGGGACATGGGTTCCATCCTTGGTCAGGAAACTAAGATCCCACATGATGCAGACAGCTAAGTCCATGTGCCACAATGAGAAGCCTGAGCACCACAACAAAGAACCAGTGCAGCCAAAAAACAACAGCAAAAAAGGTATTGAACAAGAGCTGGAGGGGTTTGTTTTCTGAATGGGGTGGGGTGGGGTCATGCTACAGTCGCTCTCCAGCAGAGGCAACCTCTGGGTCAGCAGGAGACAAAGGGTAGGACACATTTGTATTTCATTTCCTTCACATTTTCTACCTTATAGGGCAAGACAGTATGATTTTTCAAGCATTGATTCCTTTAGACTTTAGCTTGCAAAAGAAATTAACCCCTGCACTTCAGGGACTCCCCAGAAACATGAAGATGGGAAAGGGGTTGGTATTCAGATGTGGAGCCTTTCTATTTTGCTGGCTTGGACCTTTTATGTAGTCATTTAATCTGACAGGGCCTCTCAGCAGCTATATTGAACATATTACTGGGGCTTCCCTGGCAGTCCAGTTGTTAAGTCTCCCTATTTCCAATGCAGAAGGCAAGGGTTCAATCCCTGGCTGGGGAAGCCAAAAAAATGAAAAATAAAATTTTAAAAAGGAAAACATTGCTGGAAATAATTAGGATAGAGACATAGTGGATGATGTGTTTTCTCAGTCAAGGATTCAAAGGGCTCTGGGCATTATCTTCATAAATACTCTTTTTAACTCATTTCCAAGTCTGCAGAGACTGAGTTTACTGGAGAATATCTTAGGATTCTAAAGCATTCCTGAGGCTCCCCCAACAAGAGCAGATAATGGTATATGGGGGGTGGGCGTAGGTGTTAGGACAGTCCTGCAGGCCAAGAAGTGAGTTCTCTGATGAGTACATTTGGAGAAGGAATGGACATGCTCAACTGAGCCCCTCTAAGCTTTGGGGAGCTGTGTAACCAATTATTCACATGGTGATCAACAACCACAGCTGTGGTGGAAAGCAAGTCCTCCTCATTGTCTTCATGACATGAAGTGTGGCGAGCTCTGACTCTTCCCTTTGACGCCTTCTCGGATCTGAAATGAACACTGTGAGCTGGCTAACAGTGGGGACTCAGTACCTAGTTGCTGATTGAGTTGCAAGATCTCTGAACCTCCAAGAATTGCACCCTAACCACCCATGCTAATGAGATGGTTCCAAGAATAGCTGTTCTCATTGGTTATTGATGACTAGATTGATAACAGCCAAGGAGGTCTCTAGGGATAGATTGATGACAGCCAAGGAGGTCTCTAGGGATACAATGCAGGACTCAGGCATCTAAGGTCCCTTTAACCCCTCTGAAAGTGTATTCTCTTAAGTGTGTTATCATCAATAGGTCACAAATAACCCCAAAGCTCAGGGGTCAAATGCAACTACAAAAAAACAATCCAGTGGAGGTGGTCCTCCTCCAACCGTCCACTAGTAATTCGGGGATCCTCTCTGCTTTCATCTTCCATCTCTGCCATCTAGAAAATCTTTGTTAACAGCCCCTGAATAAGAGAGAAAGGATGCAGGGAGTTCACACCTGTTCTTAAATGCTTTGAACTGATAGTAACCAATCCCTTCCACTCACATTCCTATTGGTCAGAACTTAGTCACATGATCCCACCCCACACCAAGGGATACTGAGAAAGGTAGTCTTTCTGGGTACTCAATAAGAAGTAATGGCTTGATGAATGTTTTCTAACATTCTCTAGATCCCATATATATAGACAATTGTAGAAAACAGTTGTCTTTGTTGTTTAATTGTACTAAGAGCTATCAGGAGACACACAAAGCTTTGTAAATCAACTCACTTTTGACTACACAAGACAACTTTGCTCAAGATGAAACCTGGATCTTCTGTGGATGAAAATTTTCCTCTAGCCAGTTCTCTGCTTATATTAATACAATTGTTTGTTTCTAAGTCTGACCCAAAGTAAGAGGTTTGGTCCTGGACAGATGGAATCTTATGACTCAAGACTTTTTTAGATGACCGCAAGAAACAAATGGGTCCACTATAGTTTACACATTTGCATGTGTGAAGGTCTTGGTGGCTAAAGGATGAGGAATACATGTTTCCAAGGACTTCTCCAGCACTGGAAAGAAGCAGAATGCTTGCAATAATTAACTACCTTATAAAAGTTGAAAGCTTTATAATGCAAAAAAGTTAAAGTTCTTTAACTTTTAACAATTATTTTAAATGTCCAAACAAATACCCGGCAATAAAACCCATGTTTAGTTTAAAAAAAAAAAAAAGAAAAAACCCTTTGCAGGAGCAGCATTTGTTCCTTGATGAGATTATGCTGATTAAGCAATCATAAACCCATCCCCTGAAAGTGGTTTGCTACTCTGTGTCTGGTGCTGCCTGGAGATGACATTGAAGAGGACAAATGATGGAAACCAGGTTGACATGGAAAACAGAGCCCATGCAGATCTTTAAGAAAGGCCTGAGTGTAAGGTGTGTATGTTCTTTTAAAATCATTCGGTGTGAGCAATGGCTCAACTCTATTGGTCTGCAGAATCATGTGACTCATGTTAAAGGGTAACTGCATTTATGAGATCAGGAGCCCATCATTTTATCTCCAAGTACAGTTGATGGAAGGAAATAGCTAGTGGCGAATAGAGCAAGAGATTTGCATAAATCAATACAAAGATGATTTTATAGCAAAATATTATTTGTAACATATAAAGAGCCAGGAACTGCAGGTACTCACCCAGAAGAAATTGAAGGTTGGAGCTTTGGCAGAATCATACCAAAATGCATGGATGTCATCCTGAGCTCTGAATACAGAAGTCAATCCATTGGAATGGTAAATCTGATTCTTGTAATTATGCATAAAGAGACCCATCCTGTCTCAGGAGAGGAACATGGCAGGCATTGTACCCCCAGGCACTCTCTGGGGATGCCCCTGCCCCTTGTGAGAGTCTCCAGCACAGTGGCACACAAGGAGGCAATCACTGCAGGCACCAAGCGGCGCACATTTGCACAGTTAACTGGAGGAAAGCTTTGAAGCAGAGAAGCAGCAAAGCACAGGGAACCCTCTGAACCCTGGCTGTGCCCGGAGAGATGAGCTTAGGGCAGGTATGGTAGAACTGGGAGCCTCAGGCGAGGGTGCTGGGAGGGGCTCCGAGACTGACCCCATCCCACCGATGTCCAGTGATTCCCAGGGAATGGGGTAGGGAAGTGTCTAGGAGATTCTGTAACAAAGGACCTTTCTGGTTGAAGAAAATGGCCTTGTTTTATTCCTCCTCGATGTCATAACTAGGTCATTATACTGATTGAAATTAGTTACATTACCTGTGAATGGGCTTCCCTGGTAGCTCAGATGGTAAAGAATCTGCCTGCAATACAGGAGACCCGGGTTCAGTCCCTGGGTAGAGAAGATCCCCTGGAGAAGGAAATGGCTACTCACTCCAGTATTTGTACCTGGAGAATTCCTTGGACAGTGGAGCCTTGCAGTCTACAGTCCATGGGGTCACGAACAGTTGGACATGACTGAGCAGCTAACACACACACACACACCTGTGAATGTCATCAGGAGAATGAAGGGGTATTGGGCCTATTGGGGTCGAGAATCTGAGAATCACTGGTGTCGAGGAATAAACAAGGGGCTCTAGAGGGAGAAGATAATTGGAAATCTTTTGCTGGCTTTGCTGTTCTTTGAAGCACTATTTTCAATAGCCGGAACATGGAAGCAACCTGAATGTCCATCAACAGAAGAATAGATAAAGAAGATGTAGTACACATATACAATGGAATATTGCTCAATCATAGAAAGGAATGAAATTGTGCCATTTACAGAGACATGGATGGACCTAGAGACAATGGATCATATAGTAAGTCAGAAAGAGAAAGACGAATATTGTATAATATCGCTTATATGTGGAATCTAGAAAAACAGTACAGATGAACTTATTTGCAAAGTAGAAAGAGTCACAGATGTAGAAAACAAACTGCTGCTGCTGCTAAGTTGCTTCAGTCGTGTCCAACTCTGTGTGACCCCATAGACGGCAGCCTACCAGGCTCCCCCGTCCCTGGGATTCTCCAGGCAAGAACACTGGAGTGGGTTGCCATTTCCTTCTCCAGTGCATGAAAGTGAAAAGTGAAAGTGAAGTCGCTGGCAGTTACTAAAGGGGGCAGGCGGGAATGGGATGAATTGGGAGATTGGGACTGATGTACATTCATTACTATGTATAAAATAGATAACCAATGAAAAGCTACTGAATAGCACAGGGACCCCTACTCAGTGCTCTGTCATGACCTAAAGGGGAAGGAAATCCAAAAAAGAAAAGATATATGTATACATACACGTGTATATATATGATCCACTTTGCTGTACAGCAGAAAATAACACAACACTGCAAAGCAACTATATACCAATAAAATTTTTTTAAATGATTAAAGTAAAATAAAAGCCTAGTGACTTTGGGCAAGTTACTTCTTCTCTTCAGATCTGGATTCCTCATTTGTGAAGTGCTGAGGTTGTACTATTTAATAGATCCTCTCGTAGAACCTTCCCATTTGGGACTATGTGATGCATAAGTAGAGTTGTCTGTAAGCCCCAAAGCCCTTGGTCATGATTGAAATACAATTAGAAATAGATCTGGAAATAACTTTTTAAAGCAATTTAAAATGCTAGATATGATATAGTAGACCTCTTGAAATATATGACTGGAAACTTTACATTTTCAGCAAACACCTTGAATGCTATTTTCCAAGAAAGAATTCTTATAACAAATAGTCAGGTGTCTGAAGACTGATTGCATCTCTAGAATTCCCTGGGGATGCCAGTTCCATCCTCTCTGCTCTTGTACTCTGAAAAGATGACTCCATCCCAGCTCCCCCTGTTGTCATTCAGTAGCTCAGCCATGTCCGACTCTTGGCAATCCCAAGGACTGCAGCACGCCAGGCTTCCCTGTTCTTCACCATCTTCCAGAGCTTGCTCAAAGCTCCTGAGAGTTCAACAAAAGTCCTTACAACCTTCAGAAGCTTCTCTCACCAGCCTCTGGAATCTTCTGTGTCTGGAAACGAGTCAGCAAATTGCCTTACAGAGTTCTCCAGTGTTGATTCTTAGAGGAATCCGCAGAAGGTGGCCCAGTCCTACTGGTGAGACTGAGATAAGAGGTGGATGGGCCGCAGGCTGAGCAGCTGGAGTTGGGCCCCTGTGGACAGATACTCCAAGATGAAGACAAGAGCAAGAGGGAGGAGAAGCTGAGCCCTGCCCAGATAAGAGAGAAAGAGACCACATGTTCCTCATTCTCAAGGTCAAAGAGAAATTTCTGACTATACATAGACCGAAAGCCTTCTTGGAGGTCAGAAGGGAGGGGGGCATCACCCCATAGTAAGTGATGCCAACTACCTATAGGTCTCTTTGCTAGACTCTATCTTGGCTAAGAGATGAGCGTGCCCACATGGGAGGATCCTCAGATAAATCAAATATGTGCTCAGAACCAGCAAAGCAAAATGATTGGTCAAAGAAAACCCAGAAGAAATGCCCTATAAAAGGATGCAAACTACCACAAGGGCACGATTCTTTGAGTCCACCCATATGTCTATCCACACATACTCTTTTTCTGCCTAATAAACACTTTACTTGTTTCACTACTTTCCGTCTTTGTAGAAAACCATTTCTATGAAGCCAAAGGGCCCAGGGCCTTGTCACTGGCCACTGTCCCTGGTGGTCTAGTGGCCAGGATCCAGCGTTCTCACTGCCCCAGCCTGACTTCAGTCTTTGACCAGGGAACTAAAGTCCTGCTTCAAGTCGCTGCAGGCTGAGGCCACCAGAGATCAAGCCTAGCAGCAGATACTGTCTTGGCCTGTTTGAGGCTCGAGCTGTCCCAAGCTAAGCGGGGTCATCACCTTCCTCTAGCTGCCCAGAGGCAGACCTCAAGGTTACCAAGTTGGCTGTTTTCAAAACATGGGCCCCAAGTAAAGAATCTAATTTTATTTGAAGGAGACAACTGCTTCTGACCAGATGCTTCCTGAATGGGTAAGGATGATCCACTGGGCCTCGTTGAAAAAGCAAGTTTAATGGAGTAAAAAAAAATCTCTTTAAGAACAAGGACAACGTGGGCTGTGTTGAAGACGTAAGTGGAATTTCGCTCAGCAGGAGCAACTGTTTTCATCAGAGAAAGGATTATGGCGCTCCTGAGGAAGGTTTCCAAGAAACAGAAAAAGAGTCCCGATTCAAGTTGGGTAAATAATGAGGTGTCTGTCTGCTGGCAGCTGAAATGTTGGGCCAAGTGTAACTGTAAATACAGGCAGGATGAATGCGCTTTAAGAGGCAGATTCATTGAAGGGGAAAGCAGTTAATTGATATCGAATGACTCACAAACAGGGGTAACATCATGGTGGGAGAGCCAAGAGGAGATTTGTGGAGGTGGGAGGGTCCCCATGCACCCTGCTTTGTCAAGTTTAAATGAAGACAAAGCCCTTTGCATCCAAACCCTAATTGTGGATACAGTGATACAGCGAGTAATGTTTGGAGAGCTGTAACTTCTATTTGGCACCTGACTGATGTTGCTCAAAAGCAACTGACTGATGTTGTTGGGAAAATGAGAAGTCAGGAGACAATACTTTAAATTATGTGAAGAAAAAGAAAAAAGAAAGAATGATTAGCCCAGAGTCATCATCCAGAAATCTTTCAGTTCTACTCCCCTATAAATTATTGAGGGAGTTCCTTCTTGGACAACGAGAACTATTTAATAGTACCCTTCCAAGCTCGTAATTACTCAAAGATCTTTCTTTAGTCACAAGACATCCTGGGACTCGGTTCTAAATCACAGCTCGATGTTAAAACGTCCCAGTAATGCGTAAATGCAGTAATCCAAGGGAGAAACACCACGCTTCACTTCTTCTTTATCACACAAAAAGAACACTGAGTGCTTGTGTTGGATGTTTTGTTTTAAGACTGTGCTGGGGGTTTTGCTCTGGAACTTACTTTTATTACAAAAGGAGCACATGCTCATTGTAAAACAATCCCCCTCCCCACCCCTCTGAGGGTCTGAATTAAAAGGTTAATGTCGCCTGTCCCATCACAGCACCACTGCCCAGGGGTAGAAAACACTACTGAAGTTCAGTGTGGGTCATTGCAGACCCACTCTTGGCACACACCAACTATATGAATGTGCACCGCTTTTTCCCCTAAGCTTCCAGCTAGAAAATTAAGAGCAACCTTTAAGCATTCCTTTCTCTTGAGCTGTATTTGACCAGCTAAGTGCTAGTTCAAACCATGATCTAAACCAGAAGGCTTCTCTCAGGAGGTCATCTGCTAAATGCCAGGTGTTGGGGTCAGAGCCACATTTTCAACTTTTCACCTCACAGTTGTTGAGGTGATCGTGCTCAGAAAACCAGGATCCCAGTTCCACAACTCCAGTCTTGTTGGAATCTTACAGCTTCATCAGTCACTTCAAACAATTGTAAATGATACCCAGGAGCCCACGTAGACCTGGGACTCTAGGTTTTAACCCACCTCTGTAGAGAGTACCTGGGGGTCCAAAGGTGGTTGCTTCAAATCTGTTCAAGCTTTGGTGATCTTTGGGGGAAATCTAAAAGGAAATACAGTACAACAGCGTCACTTAAAACTATTAATAGTAGGATTGTTGCTGTTGTTCAGTTGCTAAGTCACGTCCAACTCTTTGCAATCCCCTGGACTGCAGCATGCCAGGCTTCCCTGTCCTTCACTATCGCTCAGAGTTTGTTCAAATTCATGTCCATTGAGGCAGTGATGCCATTCAACCATCTCATCCTTTGTCGCCTCCTTCTCCTACCTTCAACCTTTCCCAAGATCAGGGTCTTTTCCAATGAGTTGGCTTTTTGCATCAGGTGCTCAAAGTATTGGAGCTTCAACTTCAGCATCAGTCCTTCCAGTGCATATTCAGGGTTGATTTCCTTTCAGATTGACTGGTTTGATCTCCTTGCTGTTCAAGGGACTCAAGCCTTCTCCAACACCACGTTCCCAAAGCATCAATACTTCGGTGCTCAGCTTTCCTTATGGTACGGCTCTCACATCCATACATGACTCCTGGAAAAACCATAGTTTTAACTATGCAGAACTTTGTTGGCAAAGTAATGTCTCTGCTTTTTAATACGCTGTCTAGGTTTGGCATAGCTTTTCTTCGAAGGAGCAAGCATCTTTTAATTTCATGACTGCAAATGGACTAACCCTAACCCCAACCATTCAAAACTCACAGGAGCTTGGTTTCTTAAAGTATGGTCACAGTTCCATCTGTCCAGGGTATTTGCTTGCTTAATATTAGTTTTATTTATTAGGCAGTGCTGGGTCTTAGTTGCTTCCATCTTCATTGTGGCATGCAGGATCTCTAGTTGCAGCATGCAAACTCTTAGTTGAATGTGTGGGATCTAGTTCCCTGACCAGGAATCAAACCTGGGCTCCCTGCGTTGGGAGTGTGGAGTCCTAGCCACTGGACTACCAGGGAAGTCCCTGCCAACCCAGGACATGTGTTAAACTTACCAACCCAGATGTACTGAATTAGAATCTCTGGGGGAATAGTAACAAGCTTTTTTAATATATAACTTTATTTATTTATTTTTGGCTGTGCTGGGTCTTCATTGCTGTGCAGGCTTTTCCTCTAGTTGCAGCAAGTGGAGGCTACTCTCTAGGTGAGGTGTATGGGCTTCTCATTACAATGGCTTCTCTCAGTGAGGAGCACAGGTTCTAGGGCACTCCGAGTTCAGTAGTTGCTGCACGTGGGCTCTGTAGTCGTGGTTCCTGGGCTATAGAGCACAGGCTCAATAGTTGTGGCACATGGGCTTAGTTACTCCATGGCATGTGGAATGTTCTACAACTAATGATCAAACCTGTGTCTCCTGCATTGGCAGGCAGACTCTTTATCACTGAGCCACCAGAGAAGCCCCAGTAGCGAACATTTTCAAAAGCACCCAATTGGACTCGCATCACACCAAAGTGTGAAAACTGTTGTTCAAGAGAACAGAAGAAATAAGAAGAAAGAAGCCCTGTTTATTCCTTGGGGCTTATTTCAGGCCACACTGTGGGGGGAAAAAAAATCAAGGCCAAAAGATAGGAATGGGGACCCAAGGAGACTCATGGTCTTGTCCAATCACTGTGCAGGCAGAAATCAAATGCAAGGGCCAGGACTTCTATGCAGAGAAGATGAGGATTTCTAAGGCTAGAATAAGTAGTTTTTGATGTTCTATATCAATCCCTCTCCATTAACAAGTGGAGAATATTGAGAACTGAAAATGTGTTAAGTATTGTGAGAGGTGAGTGGCAAACTTATTTAGGGACAAAAGATAAACATAGGTGACATAATATTGAACAGTGTAAGCCACTGTACACTTACCTAAATTATGTGCCTTAGGCAAGCAGCTATGACCAACCTAGACCGAAGAGACATTACTTTGCCAACAAGGTCTGTTTAGTCAAAGCTATGGTTTTTCCAATAGTCATATATGAATGTGAGAGTCGAAGCATAAAGAAAGCTGAGCGCTGAAGAATTGATGCTTTTGAACTGTGGTGTTGGAGAAGAATCTTGAGAGTCCCTTGGACTGCAAGGAGATCCAACCAGTCCATCCTAAAGGAGATCAGTCCTGGATGTTCAGTGGAAGGAAGGACTAACAGTGAAGCTGAAACTTCAATACTTTGGCCACCTGATGCGAAAAACTGACTCCTTGGAAAAGACCTTGATGCTGGGAAAGATTGAAGGCAGGAGGAGAAGGGGACAACTGAGGATGAGATGGTTGGATGGCATCACCGACTCAATGGGCATGAGTTTGAGCAAGCTCTGGGAGTTGGTGATGGACAGGGAAGCCTGGCGTGCTGCAGTCCATGGGGTTGCAAAGAGTCAGACACGACTGAGCGACTGAACTGAATGGAGTCAAACAAGTTCACAGGAGACAGATGACATTTGAAAAGTAAGAGAAAGCTTTAAAAATTGGTTTTGAATTTGATTCGAATACATCCCTGGGAAAGGCAGTCAACCAGGGAAGAACAGTGCATATTCATAGATGAGTGTAGGTCCAGGGCTACGGGGCAGATGGTGCAAGTTGAAGAGGATGACGAGTCTGAGTGAACAGTGGGAAGACAATGGAGGGCCCAGAAAATAAAGCAGAAAGTCTAGGTTTCATGAAGTGTGAAATGGTCATAAATACTTTCCGCAGACATTGGGTTGGCCAAAAACTTCATCCGGGTTTTTCCACATCGTATGGAAAAGCCCGAACAACGTTTTTGGCCAACTCAATATTTAGAAAGTGTTATTCCATCTCACACTAAGGGACTCCCCCTGGAGAAGCAACTAATCATCTATCTCCCAAATCTCTATGGGCTCTTAAGAGTGACCTAAGTTTTCCTTGGTGATTCACTGAGCAAGGAGAAGAGCTAGGAGAAGAAATCAAAGGTTTTGGTTTAGGACTTGGTAAGTTTGAGGTGCCTATTGGATATCTAAGTGGAAAAGTCAGTGGGCAGCTGAATTTAAAAGTCTAGAGAGGGACTTCCTTGGTGGTCCAGTGACAGACTCCACACTCCCAGTGCAGGGGGCCTGGATTCCATCCCTCGTCGGGAAATAGATCCCATGTGCCACAACTAAAAGATCCTGCATGCTGCAATGAAGACCTGGCACAGCCAAACGAATAAATAAATAAAATTTCTAAGCCTAGAGAATGAGGAGATGCCAGCAGGGGAAGCGATCGTGTGGGGATAGTATTTAAGTGGCAGTTAGTGTATCGAAGCACCTTCTCAGTTTGCCGTGCTCCATCTCCACTGGTTAGCAGCAGAATGGTACCTGAAATCATACCTGTTTCATCATTCAAGACTCATCTCCAAGGCTTTCCTGGTGGCTCAGTGGTAAAGAATCCGCCTGCCAATGCAGGCAACATGGGTTCAATCCCTGGTCCAGGAAGATTCCACATGCAGCAAAGCAACCAAGTCCAGGCACCACAGCTATAAGCCTGTGCTCTAGAGCCCGGGAACCTCAGCGACTGAGCCCTCATGCCACAACCACTGAAGCCCGCGTGCTCAGCCCCTGCTCCACAAGAGAAGACACCACAATGAGAAGCCCTCGCACCACAACTAGAGAGTGGCCCCTGCTCCCCACCACTAGGGGAAAGCCCGCACTGCAACAGACGCAGCCAAAAGTAAATAAATAATAAAATTATATATATATTTTTAAAAATCTCCAAATACCAGAATCCAAATCTCAACATGGCTAAGCCCCACATCCATGTCTCTAACTCTAAGCCATATTTTTTCATTTGGCTGTCTTAACAAAATGTCTAACTCAATGATAATGAAAACATGACATGTCAAAATTTGTGGGATGCATCTTTAAGTGATGCTTAGAGAAAGGTTTATATTAGAAGAGGAACAGTCAAAACATCAACAATCTAATTACTCATCTCAAGTAGTTAGTAAACAAACAGCAAATTAAATCCAAGAAAGTTGAAGGGAGGAAATACAGATTAAAACAAAAATTAATGAATTAAATAATATAAAAAAGATAGGATCAACAAGGTGAGTTCTTTGAAGACACTAATTGATAAAACTCTGGCAAGACTTATTAAGAAGAAAGACTGAATAATTTATATCAAGAATAAAAAATGGGACTGCATTAGACTGCTGAGGCAGCCGTAGAACCACTGACTAGATTGCTTAAACAACAGAAATTTATTTTCTGTCATGGAGGCTAGAAGTCCAAGATCAAGGGGTCAGCACGGTTGGTTTCAGGGAAGGTTTCTGTTCCGGGTCTCTGCCCTTGGCATGTAGGTGGCTTTGTTCCCCCTGAGTCTTGACATGATCTTCCTTCTGTGGGTGTCTGTGTCTTAATGTTTCTTCTTATAAGGACACCAGTCATATTGAATTAGGGACGACCCATATGACCTCATGTTACTTTGAATGTGAATGTGAAAGTCAGTCATGTCTGACTCTTTGCAACCCCATGGAGTGTAGCCTGCCAGGCTCCTCTGTCCATGGGATTTCCCAGGCAAGAATACTGAAGTGGGTTGCCATTCCCTTTTCCAGGGGAACTTCCTGACCTAAGGATCAAACCTAGGTCTTTCTCATTGCAGCCAGACTCTTTACTGTCTGAGCCACCAGGGAAGTGCCTTGTTACTTTGCTTATCCCTTTAAAAGGCCCTATCTCCAAATACAGTCACATTCTGAGGTATTGGGAGTTAGACTTTAACATATGAATTTGGAGAGGGAGGGGGAGACAGAATTCAGCTCATAACAAGGACATTACTACAGCTCTTATAGACATCAAAAAGGTCACAAGAGGATATTATAAACAAATGTGTGCCAAAAAGAGTTTTAAAATTAAGACGAAGTGGACAATTTCCTTGGAAAACACATATTCTGAATCACAAAAAGAAATAGAAAATCTGAATAGCTTATAACTATTAAGAAATTGAATTCACAATTTTAAATTTTCCAACAAAGAAAACTCCAGGCCAAGCTGGCTCACTGGTGAGTTCATCTAAACATTTAACAAAGATATAATGCCAATATTAACCAAATTCTTCCTGAAAGCAGAGGAAAAGAGGGGAGAGAGAAACACTCTTTAATCTGTCTTATGAGGCCAGCATGACCTTGAAACCAAAACCTGATAAGACATTTTTTAAAAGGAAATTTACAGATTAATCTCTTTCTTAAGCAAAATATTAGCAAGGCAAAGCAATCAGTACATAAACAGAATGATATATCACAACTAAGTTGTGGGAGTTTTCCCAGAAAGTAATTTTATGTCATATTTGAAAATTAATGTTGACAGAAAAAAGAAAAATTGTGAACCTATCAATGGATTTTTAAAAAAACCTTTGATTAAACTCAATAGTCATTCGTGGGGAAAATTCTTAACAACTAGAAATAGATGGGAACTTCCTTAATATGATAAGAACATCTACAAAAACCCTACAGCATGCATCATGCTTAAGGTGGAATGTTAAAAGCTTTCCCTTTGAGATTAGGATTGGATGAGGATGTCTGCTAACTCCAGTTCTATTCAATGTCATTTTAGAGGCTCTAGACAATGCATATGGCAAGAAAAAAAGAAAAGAGAAGACATTAAAATTGGAAAGAAACAGGGAAATTGCCATTATTCACAGGCAACATGTCCGTTAATACAAAAAAGCTAAAAGGAGCTAAGCAAATTAATGTATTTAACACTATTGCTCAGTTCAGTCAGTTCAGTTCAGTCGCTCAGTTGTGTCCAACTCTTTTCGACCCCATGAATCGCAGCACGCCAGGCCTCGCTGTCCATCACCAACTCCCAGAGTTCACTCAGACTCATGTCCATCGAGTCAGTGATGCCATCCAACCATCTCATCCTCTGTCGTCCCCTTCTCCTCCTGCCCCCAATCCCTCCCAGCATCAGGATCTTTTCCAATGAGTCAACTCTTCGCATGAGGTGGCCAACGTACTAGAGTTTCGGCTTCAGCATCATTCCTTCCAAAGAAATCCCAGGGCTGATCTCCTTCAGAATGGACTGGTTGGATCTCCTTGCAGTCCGAGGGACTCTCAACACTATGCTAGATATACGGTAAATATATAAAAATATTATTTCTAGATACTAGAAACAACTTGAAAATGATACTATTTACGATAGCATTAAAAAATAGCAGTACCTCAGTTCAGTTCAGTTCAGTTGCTCAGTCATGTCCAACTCTTTGCGACCCCATGAATCGTAGCATGCCAGGCCTCCCTGTCCATCACCAACTCTCGGAGTTTACTCAAACTAATGTCCATCAAGTCGGTGATGCTATCTAACCATCTCATCCTCTGTCGTCCCCTTCTCCTCCTGCCCCCAATCCCTCCCAACATCAGAGTCTTTTCCAATGAATCAACTCTTCCCATGAGGTGGCCAAAGTATTGGAGTTTCAGCTTTAGCATCAGTCCTTCCAATGAACACCCAGGACTGATCTCCTTCAGAATGGACTGGTTGGATCTCCTTGCAGTCCAAGGGACTCTCAAGAGTCTTCTCCAACACCACAATTCAAAAGCATCAATTCTTTGGCGCTCAGCTTTCTTCACAGTCCAACTCTCACATCCATACATGACCACTGGAAAAACCATAGCCTTGACTAAACAGACCTTTGTTGGCAAAGTAATGTCTCTGCTATCTAGGTTCGTCATAACTTTCCTTCCAAGGAGTAACCATCTTTTAATTTCATGGCTGCAGTCACCATCTGCAGTGATTTTGGAGCCCAGAAAAATCAAGTCTGACACTGTTTCCACTCTTTCCCCATCTATTTCCCATAAAGTGGTGGGACCAGATGCCATGATCTTCGTTTTCTGAATGTTGAGCTTTAAGCCAACTTTTTCACTCTCCTCTTTCACTTTCCTCAAGAGGCTTTTTAGTTCCTCTTCACTTTCTGCCATAAGGGTGGTGTCATCTGCATATCTGAGGTTATTGATATTTCTCCCAGCAATCTTGATTCCAGCTTGTGCTTCATCCAGCCCAGCATTTCTCATGATGTACTCTGCATGTAAGTTAAATAAGCAGGGTGACAATATACAGCCTTGACGAACTCCTTTTCCTATTTGGAACCAGTCTGTTGTTCCATGTCCAGTTCTAACTGTTGCTAGGAATAGATAAAAGAAATGTAAGTCCTGTATAGGATGAAACACTAATGAGAGAAATTTTAAAAGGGCTAACTAAATGGAGCTATTGATCTCTCTCTCTCTCTCTCCACACACACACACACACACACACATATATATATACACACATATATAATGTTCATAGATTGTGTGTTAGTCGCTGTCATGTCTGATTCGTTGTGACGCATGAACTGTAGCCCGCCAAGCTCCTCTGTCCATGGAATTGTCCAGGAAAGAATACTGGAGTGGGTTGTCATTCCCTTCATAGATTGAGTATTGCAGATATTTCAGTCTTCCCAGATCAATCCATCATTCTAAAATTCCAAGTTTAAAAATCCCAAAGTTTCTAAAATAAATATATGTTATGGATATTAAAAGACTGAGTATTAAACATGCACAGTAAAGGGTTAAGAACAGTCAAAAAATTTTTAAAGACACACACAGTTGGAGAACTTACTCTGCCAGATGGAGACTTACCATAAAGCTATGTACACATACAGGCTAATGAACCAACGGGACAGAGTAGAGTCCAGAAACAGACCCCACATGTGGGTACTTGATTTGTGACAAAGAAGACACCTTAGAATAGTGAGGAAAGTACACTCTTCAATAAATGGTGTTCAGCCAGGCAGATATTCATATGAAAAAAAAATTAAGCTTGATACTTACCTTAAACTAAAAATGAACACCAATTCTTGATAAATTATAGGCTTATACACAGAGGGTCAGAAATAAAAGTTCTAGAAAATGACATAGGGGAATATATTAACAACCTCAGGTTAGGAAAGATGTCTTAAATAGGACACAGACACACACTCAGAAAAGTACAGATGGACCTATTTGTAGGGCAGGAATAGAGACAGAGACATGGGGAATGGACATGTGGACACAGAGCAGGAGAAGCGGAGGTGAAACGAATTGGGAGGGCGGCACTGACATGTATCCATGACCATGTGTAGAATAACCAGTGGGAAGCTGCTGTCTAGCACAGGGAGCTCAGCTTGGTGCTCTGTCACGACCTAGAGGGGTGGGATGGTGGGCAGGGAGGCTTAAGAGGAAGGAGATGTGTGTATACATATGGCTGGTTTGCTTCACTGTACAGCAGAAAATAACACAACATTGTAAATCAATTATACTCCAATTTTTTTGAAGTTAAAAAAATTAAGAAGCCATCTAGAACATATAAATACCTATATTTTAAAACAAAAATCAGTAAGAAGACACCAATGGATTATTTGAACTACATTAAAATTGAGAATTTACAAAAAGTTTAAATTTAAATACAAAAAAAATGCTTATGGATCAACTTCCAACCCAATAGAAATATAGGGAAAAGATTTGATCGGGTATCTTAAAGAGGAGATACTGAGATGACTAGTGAACATATGAAGAGATGCTCAGCCTCATTAGTCACAAGGAAATGTAAATTATAACCACCATCATACACCAGTATACATCTACCGGATGGCTAAAAGACAAACAATACCAACTTGTGCTAAGTATGTGAGCAATACACAGTGCCATTATGGGTGTACATTTGTACAACCTTTTGGAAAACTGAGTTATCTACTAAAGCTCAATATATTTACCCTGAAATGCCACTTCTGGATGTATACCCTAAAGAAAGGGCTTCCCTGGTGGCTTAGACGGTAAAGAATCTGCCTGCAAAGCAGGACATCTGGGTTTGATTCCTGGATCAGGAAGATCCCCTGGAGAATGGAATGGCTATCCTCTCTAGTATTTTTGCCTGGAGAATCTCAGGGACAGAGGAGCCTGGTGGGCTACAGTCCATGGGGTCCAGCATCAGAAATGACTATGCGACTAACACTTTTCACTTTCACCCGAAATAAACACCTACATATGTATACCAAAAGTGTGTATTACAGTGTCCACAGTAGCATTATTATAGTAACCTTAAAATAGAAACAGCCCACGTGTCTGTTAACAGAAGGATGGATAAATATCTCAGCCACACATTACAGTTCTGAAAATGAGCTAGAGTTACGTGGACAACTTGCAAAATCAAAATAATGAACCACAACAACAATTCAGACACAAGAGAATGCATACTTCTGATCCTGTTTACACAGATTTTTCTTAAAAAGGCTGAACTAGGGAATTTCCTGGTGGTCCAGTGGTTAGGACTCAATGCTCTCACTGCCAGGGCCCCAGGTTCAATCCCTGGTTGAGGATCTAATATCCCACAAGCTGTGAGGCACAGCCAAATAAATAAATAAAAACAAAAACAAGCAAACAAAAAGAAAGTAAATGCAGGGGAAAAAAGGAAATGCTAAACTAAACCCTAGATTTTAAGGCTTCATGCAGCTGTACAGAATGATTCAGGGTGGCCAGTCTGCAAACAGTTTCTTGTCCATCAGTAAAGAGGAGTTTGCACCAGAGTGTCAATAAACTCTTTACTTAGTTCAGCTTTTTCCCCTCTTTCACAGTAAGACTTTCCAGATGAAGGCAGCAGTGTGGTGATGTTTAGTTGCTAAGCATGTCTGACTCTTTGCGACCCCATGGACTGTAACCCGCCAGGCTTTCTGTCTGAGGGATTTCCCAGGCAAGAATGCTGGAGTGGGTAGCCATTGCCTTCTCCAGGGGATCTTCCCATCCCAGGGATCAAACGCATGGCTCCTACTTTGGCAGGTGGACTCTACCACTGAGCCACTGGGGAAGCCCAAGGAGCCAGTGCATTGATTTGAATCCTGGTAGCAGCCCTGCATCTTGCAGCAGACTGGCGATCTGACTAGCATCACTGTGACATCCCAGGCTCATCTGAGTTCACTTGCTGCTGCAGTAAATAGTTCCCAGCAAGCTGAGTTTCCCTTCGCAAGCTGCTGAGATTTCTCCAGCACCCTGAGAGCCCGTCCCTCCTCCAAAATCTATAGCTACAGTGCTAACAGTTAGGTCCCTAGGGCACCCCTCCACTGGAACAGACTTGTTGCTCAGTAGCTAAGTCATGTCCACCTCCTTGCAACCCCATGGCGTGCAGCATGCCAGGCTCCCCTGTCCTTCACTATCTCCCAGAGTTTGTTCAAATTCATGTCCACTGAGTCAGTGATGCTATCCAAGAATCTCATCCTCTGTCACCCACTTCTCCTCTTGCTCTCAATATTTCCCAGCATCAGGGTCTTTTCCAAAGAATCAGGTGGCCAAAGTATTGGAGCTTCAGCGTCAACATCAGTCCTTCCAGTGAATATTCAGGGTTGACTTTCTCCAGGATTGACTGTTTTGATCTCCTTGCTATCCAGGGAACTCTCAGGAGTCTTCTCCAGAACCACAGTTCAAAAGCATCAATTCCTCAGTGCTCAGCCTTCTTTCTGATCTGACTCTCACATCCGTACATGACTACTGGAAAAACCATAGATTTGACTATATGGACCTTTGTCAGCAAAATGATGCCTTTGCTTTTTAATATGCTGCCTAGGTTTGTCATAGCTTTCCTTCCAAGGAGCAAACGTCTTTTAGTTTCATGGCTGCAGTCACTGTCGACAGTGATTTTGGAGCCCAAGAAAAGAAAATCTGGGCCTGCTGCCACATTCTCCCCTTCTATTTGCCATGAAGTGATGGGACCAGATGCCATGATCTTAGTTTTTTGAACGTTGAGTTTTAAGCCAGCTTTTTCACTCCTCTTTTTCACCCTCATCAAGAGGCTCTTTAGTTCATCTTTGCTTTAGTTCCTCCTCTTTCCAGTTTCAGAAGAGACTGAAAGTTGGTAAATAAATGTCTCAGTGCTCCATCCTGCAGCAGAACAATGATAAATGAGTTCCATTAGGCTTCTTGGGCACCCCAATACTACTGAGCCCCTGCTGCCCACACTGGTGACCTACTCATGCACGCCTTTGTCACTAGCTTCTCTCCCTTCCACACCCTACTCTCCTTACTCAGGCTTCCTGGAATCACTTCCTACCAGCTTGGGCATATCTGTTGCAGCTATTTTTTGAAAAGCCTGAAAGCAATGAACATAGAAGTCAGAAAAGTGATTACCTCTTGGCAGGGATTGAGAACAGAAGAGATTCATGATAGAGACAGCAGAAGATGGATTTCTAGGGAACTGGCAAATATTCTACCTAGACCTGGCTGCAGTTCCACACGTGTGATAAATCATTGTTTTGTGCACTGTTCTGTGTCATATTTCATACCACAAAATATGGGCATGAAGATAAAAGATTAAAATCATCTGAAAACTTAATAGGTCTTAAATGTATTAGTTGTATAAATTGTGGTTAAGTGTTAGAAGCTTTTGTTTAGTAGATTCAGAATTTTAATATATTGAACAGATAGATAAAGCACAAAAGCACCGAAACTCTCAAGATCCCAGTGAGTACAATCCAGGAGTTTCCACTCTCAAGACCCACCCAAAGAATGGCTGGCACTTCTCATGAATGTTGGACGCTTACTGCTCTCTCAAAGTAAAAAAAAGTGAAAGTGTTAGTCACTTAGTCATGTTGACTCTCTGCAACCCCATGGACTGTCACCCACCAGGCTTCTGGGTCCATGGGATTTCCCAGGCAAGAATATAGGAGTGGGTTGCCATTTCCTTCTCCAGGGATTCTTCCCAACCCAGGGATTGAATTCGGGTCTCCTGAATTGCAGGCAGACTCTTAACCATTTGAGCCACCAGCATGGGGGGACAGTAAATCAAATTGAACTTGGCCAGCACTGGTCAGAAGCCCAAGTCTGGGGTCCTGATTGCCTAACAGTTTCAAGAAAGAAGATCTTGGGCTCCCCAGCGTGGCTTCCTCCACCAGGGTCTGGGAGCTGACCCAGCAGGGCTGCCGGGTGGGGCATATCAAAATATTGGATATCAAGTATTGCCTGGAACTCACCCATACATGAGACTTATTTGCTGTTTATCTGAAATTTTAATTTAACTGGGCATTCTGCATTTTCTCAAACGACCCTATGTCCCTGTGAGGCTGTGTCTCAGCCCATAGATGGAGTCCACAGCCCTCCTGGGTGCCTCGACTCTAAAACCTGAGTATAAACACCCTTCTGCTCCAGCACTCCTGATATCCAGATCTGGGTTCTCGCTCTGGCTGAGCTTAGACTCCAGACACGCCGCACCCCCTCCCACCCCACTTTGTCCAGCCTTTGGACGGCCCAGAGTCCAGGGTTTGGTGTCATAGGCTCCTTACAAGAAGGACATATGCTTGGAAATAGTCTGATGAAGTTCCCAGGATGCCCACAACAATTTGTTTAACCCATAATCTACGTGTGTAGACACAGGGATGACCACACAACCTCAGCTGACCCCGTTCTGTGTAAATCAAATAAATGTGTTTAAAGTGTCCACGCTGTGTTTGGCCCTCTGCTTGCCAGGTCGTGCAGGAGGACACAAAAGGAGTCGGATTGTCCTGTCCCCCAGGGCTCTGCGATGCAAACTCTATGCATGTGTGTGCACACGCGCGTGTGTGCGTGGAGGGCACATCAGATCCACAGGAGTTGCCCAGGAAAACGAAAAGCAGTATTGACTGAAGGGCACCAGTAATCTGTTAACTATGTCTTAGAGAAGAGAAGGCACCTTTCTCTACAACACGTGTGGAAGCACATGCTTTCATGCACAGACACACACCTGCAGCTCTGTCAGTCCTGAACTGGGAGCCAAAAGGCAGCTCCTGGGGCAAACAATTGATGGGGCCACAGTCATGGGGGAGGCTGGGAAAGGCGGGTGGAGCGCAGGTTGGGAAGGCCTCCGGATGGTTTGTTTATATATATACATGTTTATCTGGCTGCACCAGAGCTTAGTTGCAGCAGGCAGGATCTTCCGATGTTTGTTGCAGCATGCTGCTGCTGCTTAGTCGCTCAGTTGTGTCTGACTCTGTGTGACCTCATAGACTGTAGCTCGCCAGGCTCCTCTGTCCATGGGATTCTCCAGGCAAGAATACTGGAGTGGGTTCCCATTTCCTTCTCCAGGAGATCTTCCGGACCCAAGGATTGAACCCACGTCTCCTGCCTGGCAGGCAGGTTCCTAACCCTGAGCCACATGGGAAGCCCTTGTTGCAGCATTCAGGATATTTAATTGCGGCATGCAGGACCTAGTTCCCTGACCAGGGATCAAACCCGGGTCCCTGCACTGGGAACTCGGAGTCTCAGCTGCTGGACCACAGGGGAGTCCCTGGGCTGGTAATGATGAAGGTGCCTCCCTCGCTGTCCTAGACCGACCAGTGGAAAGCAGGTGCTCAATAAACACCCAAGCCAGACAGCAAACCCTGCAGCCAAGGTCGTCTCATGCTGCGGGAGGCGTGGGCCCCAGAATCACTCAGCTCTAGGTTCAAGTCCCAGTGAGTCCAGCTCCACTCCTGACTGCCACGTGGCTTTCACTCACCAGGCCTCAGGCTTCCGGATCCAAGAAACATGGTGCGGGTAATGTCCACTTCCTAAAGGGAGGATGATTAAATGAGGGTTCAAGTCCGTAAAAGTACTAACACAAGGCCTGGCAAGAGATCTGTTATTTAAAATAATGTTATTCATTTTCTAAAAAATGCAGTTGTGTGTTTTGCAGAAAAAGTCTGCTTACAAAGTCAAAAAGAATGAGCCTTAGCACCATGAATCCTTGCAAGGTTGGAAAAGGCTTTAAAAGCACCATCTCTTCCCTTTTGTGCCAGAGAAACACTAGAAATGTCGCTGGCTCCCCCCACTGGCCTTCCCTGTGCTCAGGCTCCTTGCAAGTCTGGAAGGTGGGGCTCTCCCACCACCTGGTGGACGGCTTGGGATGGCAGGCAGGTGAGCACGCCATGGGGACCCACCTGAGGTCGTCTCCCACCCTCCCCCTTCTTCCCTCTCTTAGAGCTGAAGCCCCAGCCCATGAGCTAAGCTGTTCCCACCATTTTCAGGGTGCAAAGGACTGGCATCCAGTTATTTATTTGTGGCTGAACTGAGCTTTCTCATGAATCATCACCAGCGGTGGGGCTTGGAGGGTGTGACAGGGACGCACTTACTTTGATCAAACCTGATACAAACTTGAGTTCAATGGGATTCTTTGAACGGTCCTTTTGGGTTTGACTCAGTCACTTGGCAGGCTTCCCAGGTAGTTCTCACTGGTGGGCTACAGTGCATGGGGTCTCAAAGAGTCAGACACGACTGAGCATGTACCCACGCACCAGGCTCTTTAGGACAATGGCTCTGTCCTCCTGTTCCTCTCTAGGGGAATCTGGGGGCAAGGTGGGGTTTGTGTGACCTCCTGGCTGGAGGTCTGGTTCACCAGTGTGCACTGCAGGGGCCAATGGGATTTGGTAGACCCCTGATTTCCAGGGTTCTGCTGTGAAGTTAGTCACTAAGTCAGGTCCGGCCCTTTTGCAACCCCATAGACTGTAGCCCACCAGGCTCCTCTGTCCATGGGATTCTCCAGGCAAGAACACTGGAGTGGGTAGCCTTTCCCTTCTCCAGGGGATATTGAACCCGGGTCTCCCGCATTGCAGGTGGATTCTTTACCATCTGAGCCATGGGGCCATGTCTGCATCTCTCTGCCAGCCTCCACCTACCTCCCGTCCTGACTGCCCTTCCACCCTCTTCAGGTCATCCCTCCCAAAGGGGCCATTACAGCTTTCAGCCCGGAGTAGAGCAACTCAACCCGCCCTGCTCATCTCTCCAGCCAGGCGACTCAGCCCCTTATAAACAGCTCCCAAGGTGAGAGGTAGGCTGAGCCTTTACCCCAGGGGTCCTCATGGGTCCCCTCCTCATGGGTCCCTATCAGCTTGACCATCTCCCAGCCTCCCGCCTCTCCCTTCCTCCCCCAGTGCCTAGGGACAGGGGGTGGGCTTCACTCGTGTTTTCTCCCTGCCCTGTCTCCCTCCTCCCACTTAGGGCTCCTGTCTAGATCCAATGATGAGATGGAGAACCTCGTCCACAAAGAGGGAGTAACACTGAGCTCTGTTCTGGCCTTGGAGGGTTAAGAAAGGAAGCTTCTAACCTTGTAAAGTCAAAAAAAAAAAAGTCAATGGAATTTTAAAGTCCTTTCTTTTTTGACAGTGCCCAGATTTCAATCCTTTTCTCTGGCTGCAGAACCTTCCTTTGAATATCAAAAACGAGATAGTAGCTTTTGTTTTCTTAGCATCCCCAACTGTCCCCAACTCCCTTCCCCTCCTCCAAGATGGTAAAAGCTAAAGAAGCAGCAGATGTCAGCTTCCCCCACCCCCGACACACACACACACACACACACACACACAGTTCCTCCAGGTCCTGGGCAGGGGCCATGCGATCCCAGCCTCCCTTTAGTCACTGAGTCCTGGCCAATGGAGTGAGTGGGATGGGGGCCTCTTGCAAGAGCCAGCATCTCTGAATGACCACGTGGAACTCCCCTGTCCATAAGAAACACCGCCTTGGACTTCACCAGTTGCTCAGTCATGGCCAACTCTATGTGACTCCATGGACAGTCTCCTCTGTCCATGGGATTCTCCAGGCAAGAATACTGGAGTACACTACCATTCTCTCCTCCAGGGGGATCCTCCCCACCTAGGAATCAAACCCTGGTCTCCTGCACTGCAGGTGAACTCTTTACCATCTGAGTCGCCAGGGAAGTCTTGGACTTCACAGGAGCCAAAAATAAGCTATTGGGCTGTTGAGGTTTATAAGTGACAGCTGTGAGCACTGAGCTAACAAAATAGCAGGTCATTTGTGTGTAAATGCAAAATAAAAAAACACATCAGTATTTTTTTCCAACTGTTACTCCTGTTTAGAGATATGATAAGATGGACTCTGTTCTCTCATTCCCCTCTTCCTGGCCAGGGACCCATGAGTCTTCTTTGCTCTGTGCTACACCCCTCCCTGGTGATGTCACTGTCCATGGTTCAGTTTCCGTGTGCAAGTGATTCTCAAAAGACTGTCTGATCCCCAGACCCACATCTCTAGTGGCCTCGGTGCCTCAAAGGCCCTGGAACTCTTCCCGCCTCAAAGGCGACCTGTGACTCGCCTGTGAGCAGCCTCCCCTCCTTCGCACAGGTGCTCGAGCTGGAAACTTCTTGACCCTCCTTCCCTCCTCCCCAAACCCTGCCCGCCTCAACCTGCCACCGAGTCCTCCTGGTTTTACCTGCAAGTGCCTGGGCAGCCACCACCTCTGCCCCTCCACTACCACCCTCATCCTCTCCTACCTGGACAGCTCTGTAAGCTCCTCCTTGGTGCCCCTACCTGGGCCCTGATGCAATCCACTTTCCACTCTGAGCTCAGGATCTTTGCCAAATGTGGACGTGATTTATGTCACCCACTCTGATGCACATGCATGCAGGTTGAGTCGCTTCAGTCAAGTCTGACTCTTTGCGATCCCACAGACTGTAGCCCACCAGGCTCCTCTGTCCATGGGACTCTCCAGGGAAGAAAACTGGAGTGGGTTGCCATGTCCTCCTCCAGTGGATTTTCCCGACCCAGGGATCGAACCTGTGTCTCTTGCGTCTCCTGCATTGGCAAGCAGGTTCTTTACCACTAGTGCCACCTGGGAAGCCTGCTGCATAGGACCTAAGCTTTTTCTTATTCTTGAAAAATGACAGCAGACCACAAGGTCCGTGGGCTGAACCCAAGCTGCCTCTCCTGCCCATCCCTACTCACTGCTGCATCCCAGGCTCACCAGCTTACCCTGGGCCCTCCTGTCACAAGAGCTCTGCACACACTGACCCCGCCACCCAGGGGTAACAGACCTGTCCAGTGTCACTCCCTCAAGGACAGCCAGCCCTCCCATCGAGGTCACATCCCCCTCTTATAAGCTTCCCTAGAGCCACACGCCTGCCCCAGTAGCTCTTTCTGTGTTGTGATTTCACTGCAGGCTGAATAATTACTCGCTTTGTCATTGATTCAGTCCAGTTCCTACCCCAGGGCCTTTGCATTTGCTCAGCCTGGCATGACCTTCCCCCAGACACCAGCACAGCTAACCCCCTCACCTCATCAGAGTCTTCTTCAAATGTCACCATCTGAGTGGGGACTCCTCAACAACCCTATTTAAACCGCAGGACTTCCCTGGTGGTGCAGTGGATAGCACCACCCAGGGAACATGGGTTTGATCCCTAGTCTGGGAAGATTTCACATGCCAAGGATCAATGAAGCCCCTGCACGGCAACTAATGAGCCCAGGCACTAGAGTCCATGAATCACAGATACTGAAGCCCATGAGCCTAGAGCCTGTGCTCTGCAACAAAAGAAGCCACCACAATAAGAAGCCTGTGCAGTACAACCAAGAGTAGCCTCCACTCCCTGCAACTAGAGAAAGCCCACGCGCGCAGGGAAGACCCAGTGCAGCCAAAATAAATAAATAAACCGCAGTCCCCCCACCCCCAACCCACTGCCACTCTCCCTAAGCCTCTTCTCCGGGGACGTCTATCTTCTGCCCTTTGTCTTGTTTAATGTATCTTTCATGACAATGTCATGCTACAGGGCCAGGAAATTTGGCTGGTTTCTTCACTGTCTTATCTGCAGTCCCTGGGGTAGAGCCGGCACAGAGTAGCACCTGAGACGTGTTAAGGGAATAAATGAATGCAGTATAATACTTCTGGGCAGGACCAACTTATCCCATCTGTACAGTGGGCAGGGTCCAGAGCACACAGGGCTTCGAGGGCTCCTCAAAAATGGGTTCATTTCTTTCAAAATCAGAAGGAGGGGGAGGGGAAAGAATTCTTAGGGCAGGGGAAATGTTTTAATATGTAGTATTAATATACTCATCTTTAAACCAACACAGCCGTAAAATAAAATTTTAATATTTTTCTTCATGGAAGAAGACACCTACCAAGGTTAGAATGCTTCAGCTCAGAAGTCATAGCAAACCTGTTTCTGGCGCCTTCATTGCAGACCCTGCCGGCCTTTAAACTTGGGAGGATGCGCAGCTGGCTGAGCTGAGGGGCTCTGCGCGAGGTCCAGCGCCTCCGCGGCGCCCGCCTGGCCGGGCGGTGCCGCTTTAAGGATGCTCTGCGGGTACCGGCCTCGGGCGGCGAGGATGCAGCCGTGACGTCACGGCCCCGCCCCGCGGGGTGATGCTGCAGGAGCAGCGGCGGGCCGGGGGCGGCCGGGCCGGGACCCAAGCTCAGCGCGTGGCAGGCAGGAGCCCGTCCTCCTCGGAAAGGGATGCCTCCTGGCTGGAACCACAGGTACCTCCATTTCCTCCTGTGCCCTCCGCACAGTTTCCCGGCTCTGTGCTGGGAGCGCCGCGGCTTAGGCCCCAGGGTAATCAGTGTGCCAGGATTGGGGCTGGAGGTTGGCACGGAGACCTTTGTTCCTCTTGTCTAATTAAATGAACTGTCAGTGGAGGCCCCCATCCCCACCCCCATCTCGCCCCCTGAGTGCAGAGCTCTCCCGCCCTGAGAAGGGTGGGTAGCAGTTGGGTGAGATTTATTTCAGTTGCAGGGAAAGAGATCAAACACTGGGATTTGCCCCCAGGCTTACGCGGCGCTTATTGGTGCCTGAGGCCTGTTCCCAGGTCACCTGGGCAGGTGTCATCAGCTTCTGGTCCACCTCCCACCAGCGACTGAAAGCTCTGAATGGCTGGGGCCCTGGTGTAACCTTTCTCAGCATCTCAGGGTTAAGTTTATGATGAACACCAAGGATTTCTGCTTTCTTGTCAAGGGCAACCTGCTGAGGTTGAAACGAGAGGGTGATGGCAATCTGTTCATCCTGCCCTCGACAAGAAATAACTTCATAAATTATTGCTGGGGTTACCATAATGTTTGTGTTTTCTCAGCTTTTGTAGGGAAGTAGGACCCGGTGCTGATGAAACTCAAGTTCAGTGTGTGCCTCACCAGGGCTTTGGGGATCAATGGGCTGCCAGATTGCCACCGATCAAAAATGAGAAGTGGGCTAGGATTCAGTAACCAGCTCACTAAATACATCCCCTGAAGTCCACCTTTCTCAGATGGTGGCTGAGACAGTAAAGAGTCTGCCTGCAATGTGGGAGAACCAGGTTCAATCCCTGAGTCAGGAGGATCCCCTGGAGAAGGAAATGGCAATCCACTACAGTATCCTTGCCTGGAAAATCCCATGGATGGAGGAGCCTGGCGGGCTACAGTCCATAGAATCGCAAAGAATCAGACACAACTGAGCGACTTCACTGAAGTCCACAAAGTCCTTCACTGATCTGGGAAGATTTCCTTGAAACATTAACTTGGAAAAATAGTAGAAGGAGTGGGGTAATTTTAAGCATTCAAATTACCTGGACATTGTTTATCTTTGTTAATCAGTTGCTACCTAATCAACTTGACGAATTTATTCTTTGAAACATCCTCTGTATTCTAGAAGGATAGTGGACCCAGCATACAACCTGTGGGGGTCCAAGAATGTGTGCAGATCTGGGGGGGTCTGAGTAATGGTAATATAGTATGATCAAGATGTCTGATGAATATTTGTTAGTGTATTAAAATTCCATTTTCTAGTTTAAATTTTACTTTCATTTTTTAATAGCAGTAAAAAATGAAATTTTTTTAATTAGTTTTAAACAGTCCTTAAATAAGCTTGGACTTCCCTGGTGGCTCAGAGGGTAAAGCGTCTGCCTACAATGCTAGAGACCTGGGTTCAATCCCTGGGTCAGGAAGATGCCCTGGGGAAGGAAATGGCAAGCTTCTCCAGTACTCTTGCCTGGAAAATCCCATGGACAGAGAAGCCTGGGAGGCTACAGTCTGTGAGGTCACAAAGAGTCGGACATGACTGAGCCACTTCACTTTACTTTAGAATAAGCTTTCACAGGCAACTTTTAATATATGTATTTTAAAATAAAAGTGGTAAACCTGAAACTTGAAAATGAATCCATAGTGAAGGCTTTCTTCAAATTCAGGTTTAATATTGACTTAGATGAGGGAGGAGGAGAGTAGGATGGGGAAGGGGGGGTCTCCCTTTTGTGAGGACAGACTGCAGGCTGTGTTTTAAAGCTGGAGATGGTGGGCAGGTGACGGTGAAACTGTCGCATCACAGGTAGAGACATGGGGTATTTAAGTAGCCCATTTTAAGCATGTGTGCTCAGTCATGTCCAGCTGTTTGTGACTCCATGGACTGTAACCCATTAGGCTCCTCTGTCCATTTTAAGAGGGTCACAAAGTTTCCCCTTTTCAAAAAAATACTTCTACCCTATGCATGTAAGGCTAAAATTCTTCCAAACTGGGCTCATGGTCTTTCATTCTAAAATGAAAGGATTTCTAATATATTTTCACTGAAGTTCACTTTATGGATGTAAAATACCAACAGGAAAGAGAGGTGTCATGTGCCTGCAGGGGCAGGAGGAGAGGCAGAGGAGTTAGCCAGCGAGGCAGGTGTGAGGCTGTGACCAGACAGCCGGAGTCAGGTTAAGTCTTTCACACACCTGGGCTAAGGTCTTCCTCTGACTTCTAAGGAGACAGTCTTCAGTGTTCCAGCAGGTCCTCTGCCACCCTATCCTTCCTCCCACACTGCCCTTGTCCATAAGTCTGTTCTCTGTCTCCAGTGCTGCCCTGCAAACAGGCTCATCAGTACCATATTTCTGTCATCTTAATGAATGAAGCTCCAGGGATAGCTAACAACCACCTGGTTTTTTTAAGGCAAGACCAACCAATTTTTCTGGAGTATTTACTATTTACAAGGGCCTGAGTGAGACCTGTAAGGAACATAAACAAGATGCTTGGTTTAATTTTTTTTTTTTAATCTTGACTTAATCTTCCTAAATGGATTATGTTTTTAATGAAGTATTACTTGTCTACATAGTTCTTAGGTACCTCTGCTCTTACTGTAGAAAAGAGCGTGGGATTTTTTTTTAAGGTCATGAGATAAACCTTTTCTAGAAATGAGAGCAGACTGGTTATGTCATTCCCTGTCACCTTGGTGTGAAATCCACTTCCTACCAGATCTTGCTGATCAGCTAATCCCTTCTTGATGGGTTTCACCATCAGACCACCACTGTGCCCAGCTGGTGCACAGAGCTCCTTTTCATAGATGAAACCCACTGCTTAGAATGTGTTTCCTCCACTCTTTCACCTAACTTGAGGGCAAGAACTATGTCTTTCTTTCATCTTTATAAATTCACTGTCTTGGTATTCAGTACTCAGCCAAATGGTAAGATAGGAAGGTAGGTGGGCAAGTAGATCAAAGGATGGATTGGATGGATGATTGGATTGCTGGATAGATGAATGGATGAAAGAGAGGATGGATAAGTGGATGGATGGATTGGTGGATGGATAGTTTGTTGGATTAATATGATGTTCTGAATCCTGCTGGGACATCTATAGAACAAAACATTTCTATAATGGTGTCTTCTGAAGAGAAGGAAGACAATCCCCGAGTGGGCAGGATAGGTTGGGAGGAGTTTGGGGTGCAAATCTGACATAACAAGAGATTTCAGAGTGATTCATAAAGAAGTTATTGACTAGCAAGAGTTTGACAGAGGGCATACGGTAAGTGAAAGTCAGAAATAAGGGCCTCATTTCTAAAGCTTAAAAACTATTTTGAAAGAAAGCCTCTACTGTTTATTTTGGTAAATAACAAGAGTTCTTGTTAGGAAACCTATCAATGTTGGGAATGACATCTCAGGTTTGGGGCCTACTTCTCAGGAAGGATTCCAAGGAAAACTTAAGGGCACTTCCCTGGTGGTTCAGTGGTTAAGGTTCTACCCTTCCACTGCAGGGGCACGGGTTCAGTCCCTGGTCAGGGAACTAAGATCCCACATGCCTTGAGGCCAAAAAGTTGTTGTGTGTGTGTGTGTGTGTGTGTGTGTTTTAAATGAAACAGGCATTGCTTTTTTGTGAGGCAGATGGAATGGGCTACATCAGAGAGGTCAACCCCAATCCAGGATGTCCCCCCCTTGTGTTTTTATCTGTCTCTTTCCCTCTGATCTTAGCAGCTTTCCTCTCCCTGTTCTTAGTAAAATTGACGTTGGCTAAAACACACAGGTCAACCAGTTAGAATCTATTCCTGTAATATTTACAATCTAGATTAATTTCTAAGCAGTGGAAACTGTTGGATGCCCAGGGGTGCAGATTGCAAACCCCGGGGGGTGGGGGTGGGGGACAGAGTCGGTGGGAAAGTCTGTAAGGTCCGCAAGCCTGCTAATTCTCTGCTGAGGCTGAGGGTGTTACACAATTCCTCAAAAAAAATAGCTTAAGGATGGAGGAAAATCTATTTCTCACCCTCCCAAATTCTTCTTGTTGCTCATTTTCTTTTTTTGTAAACTGTATCCCTATTCAGTGTGTTGTCTGTGACATGCAGGATTCAGGAGGTTCTGTTTATTTCTTTAAAGAGAACGTTTTCAAACACTGCAAAAGTCTCAGTTCTCCTGGCTCAACTGAAAATTCATTTGTCCAGTTGGTGTAAAAGGAAAAGACTTGAGTTAAACTCATACAGCTCCTCTTAGGTTCAGATCCTTGGTTTAGGATAGTTTAGAACCATAAACCCGGGTGTTAGGGAGGGTACCCACTGTGGCCCTCCATCCTGAGATGGAGGGGCTGTCCCCTCACCATGTACTACCACTCAGGGTGCCCATGGGTCCTTCTCCCTGCCTCCCCCCGCAGGGTGCCTGGTCACCCTTCTCTGCTCCCCTGGGGCCTGCAGGGGAGGGCAAAATTAGCCACAGGTCCTAGAAGAGCCCCATGTCCTTTGGGGCCTGAGAACAGCCACAGGGCTGTTGGTGGCCCCCACTCCTCCTGGTTCTTTGCCGGACCCTCCTGGTGGAGCCTGTTTGGGGAACTGTCCCTTTGAGTTGTACTTTGGGGACAAGCTAAAGGACCTGAAGGACCAACTCTTGTCCCCTTGGGAAGGTAGGCTGCCCTGATGTGAAAGCCAAGTCCAGGAGCGCCGTCCACACTGAAGGCTGCACTCTGGGGGCTCAGTGTTGGCTCTCAGGGGCCCCCGTGTGAACTCCGTTCCCACGTGGAAGGAGTAGCAGGGCCCCAGGGGATGAAGGCAGAGCCACCCCGATAAACTCGCTCTGATAGTAGAGGCCCTGCAGGTGACGGCTGCCCCCAACTGGGCTTTCCCTACAGGAGCACCCACCGGCTCCCCCTACGATGATCCCCCCGGCCAGCAGTGCCCCTCCGGGAGAGGCCCTCTTCCCCGCCTTGGCCCCCCAGGACTTCTGGAGGCCCCCGGTCACCGGCTACTCAGGGTCCGTGACCCAGCACATCAGCCACCGGGCCAACAATTTCAAACGACACCCCAAGAGGAGGAAATGCATCCGGCCCTCACCGCCCCCGCCCCCCAACACCCCCTGCCCAATCGAGCTGGTGGACTTCGGGGACCTGCACCCCCAGAGGTCCTTCCGGGAGCTGCTGTTCAACGGCTCTGTCCTCTTCGGCATTGAGTTCAGCTACGCCATGGAAACAGCCTACGTGACCCCCGTGTTGCTGCAGATGGGCCTGCCCGACCAGCTCTACAGCCTCGTGTGGTTCATCAGCCCCATCCTCGGTGAGTCTTGCACAGACTGCCGGCCTCCGAAGCCTCCCTAGAAGCTTCCAGAAACCTCACTGAGGGACAAGAGAGGAGCCAAAGTTGAGCCCACTCAGTTGTGTGGGGCTCTAGGTAAAGAATCCGCCTGCCAATGCAGGAGACGCAGGTTCTATCCCTGGGTCGGGAAGATCCCCTGGAGAAGGGAATGACAACCCACTCCAGTATTCTTGCCTGGAGAATCCCATGGACAGAGGAGCCTGGTGGGCTACAGTCCATAGGATCGCAGAGTCAGACACAACTGAGCGACTGAGCATGCACCCAGGTATGGCTGGTCAGATCCCATCTTTTAAGCAATGTTATCTGAATCAGATAGAGGATGTGGTACCATGTAGACTCCAGGCTGTCACTGGAGGACCCAAGCAATACAGCGGCGGGTAGTTTGGGTCTAAGAGACCCTGCACTTCCTCGGATTCCCAAGGAGGTCATGGCAACTCCATGCCTCATGGGGGCTTGAGTAGAAAATTTAAGGAGAAGCTTAGTGATTCCAAGAGTCTGTTTATCTTTTGTTTTCTAGCTTAGGGTTTTGTTGCTGGCTTGGAGTTTCATCATTTGATTCTTTAGATGCCCTGGAGATGGGTGACTGCAAGTGTTTCAGGACTCTGGGGAGGGACCCCAGCATTGACCGCTGACCTTCTCTGTTTCAGGATTCCTACTGCAGCCTCTGTTGGGTGCTTGGAGTGACCGATGTACCTCAAGGTTTGGAAGGAGACGCCCCTTCATTCTTGTCCTGGCTATAGGTCTGTTGTTTTGGCATCGAAATAAAATGGAAAGAAAGAAAGAATTTTTTTAAAAAAAGGCCCCAACTGCTTTCTCTTGGGAAAATCTAAAAGAGTATTGACCAAAATCAATAATCCAGCTCATGTCACTGGTGTGGGAGCCGGGAGCACCCTGTAACCTGGCCCAGGTTAACTGTGGAAGTCTCTCTGAACATGTTTCTAAAACAAGTTAATAGAGGAGTTCCCTGGTGGCTAGTGGTTAGGGTTCCAGGCTTTCACTCCTGTGGCCGGGGTTCAATCCCTGAGCGGGGAACTGGGATCCCAAAAGCCACGCAGCTCAGCAAAAATAAAAAGAGAGAGAGAGAGTTAATAAAGTCTTCTCTATCGTTCCAGCTGTGCTTGATGGAATAAAAACCCTGATCTAAGCGCTCTGTTTGAGGTTTGATTAAGAAGGAATTCTTGGGGCCCTCAAGATTCTAGCCTTAAGTGGTGGCTGCCGGGGCCAGCAGATCTGCATTCCTCGGGTGACTCTGTTCTCCGTCCCCAGGGGCACTTTTGGGCCTCTCGCTGTTGCTCAACGGCAGGGACATTGGGACGGCGCTGGCCGACACGGCCAGCGACCATAAGTGGGGCATCCTTCTCACCGTGTGCGGCGTGGTGCTGATGGACTTCAGCGCGGACTCGGCCGACAACCCTAGCCACGCGTACATGATGGACGTGTGCAGCCCAGCCGACCAGGACCGGGGCCTGAACATCCACGCCCTCCTGGCAGGTAAGGGGGGAGCAGGGAAGTGATTGAAAGTGCATCTCTCAAACCACAGGTATCAATGATACACACATCAGATGTATATATCTTATCTATATTTCATTGTATAGTTGATTTACAATGTCGTGTTATTTTCAGGGGTGTAGCAAAGTGACTCAGTTATATATACTATATATAGAGATAAAATATACATTCTTTTGCAGATTCTTTTCCCTTATAGGTTATTACGATATGAGTGTAGTTCCCTGTGCTCTACAGTGGGTCCTTATCGTCATCTGTTTTATGTATAGGAGTGTGTACATGTTAACCCCAAATGCTGATCTCTCCCTCCCCCGTCTCCTCCCCGCTTAGGTAGCCACACATTTGTTTTCTATGTCTGTAGGTCTGTTTCTGTTTTGTGAATAAGTTCATTTGTTATCATTTTTTTTAGACTCCACATATAAGTGAGATCATATGATATTTGTTTTTCTCTTAGTATGGTTGTCTCCAGGTCCATTCATGTTGCTGTGCATGGCATTATTTCATTATTTTTAATGGACGATATTGTTGATATATATGCGTACAAGTGTGTATGTAGCTATGTATGAATATGTGTGTATATAGCTGTGTGTAGGTATTATTATATAGTGTTGGTTCTTGTTGTTCGTGTAGTGCCATAAGTCCTGAATTAGCCAACCCCAAATCCCCATGGAGACATACAGGGTTAGTTTCCTGCAAACCTCTAATCACATCATTTTGGTCAATGGATCAATACATAACCTTGTTTTATGTGTTTCTGTCTAAAGACACCTTATTTTGTATATATCACTGATGAATTAACCTTGAACTCACATCCCTGGTCAGGGAACTAAGATGCTGAAAGCCTTGTGGCACAGCCAAAAAAATAAAATAGTGATGGAAAAGATTTCTAAAAACCAAGGGCAAGTTGTCACACATGGGGAGCCTATATGAAGAGACTGGGTGGCCCAGCAGTTAGAAAGTCTGAGCTCTGGAGACTGAAATCCTGAATCAGGTTTGTGTTTTTCCTCCTGTTCATGGTGGGACTTTGGGTAACTGCTTGACCTCTGCAAGCCTCAGTTGCTTTTTCTAGAAAATGCAGTTGTTTATCACTCTCTCTTTACACTACTGTATGCGTGTGGGCCCAGGGAGCTTCTGCATGGATCCAGGCAGGCAGGGTTTGGAAGGTCAGAAGAAGGAATTCATTTTTTACCTTACATGCATACATATATATATATATGTGCGTATGTGTGTGTGTGTATAAACCTTTTTACCCCAACTTATGATGGCTTGACTTAAGATTTTTTACCTTTGACAAAAGCGTTTAGATTTTGCTCTCTTCCCAGGCTACTGATAAGCAGTCCAGTCCTCTCTCATGGGGATTCCCAGGTTCTGCCTGCTAACGCAGGAGACATAAGAGGTGGGTGTTCGATCCCTGAGTTGGGAAGATCCCCTGGAGAAGGGCATGGCAGCCCACTCCAGTATTCTTGCATGGAGAATCCCCATGGACAGAGGAGCCTGGCAGGCTATAGTCTATGGGGTCACAAAGAGTCGGACACAACTGAAGCAACTTAGCGTGCACACACGCCTCTCCCATGATGCTGGGCAGCGGCAGCCACCACTAAGGTTTGACATCCCTACACTTACAACTGATCTGTTTTTTGCTTTCAGGACAGTCTTCAATCAGTTATGTGAGATAGTCAGCACTTTATTATAAAACAAGCTTTGTGTTAGATGCCCAACTGCAGGTTAATGGAAATAATCTGAGCATGTTTAAAGTGGGTGGGGCTAAGTGATGGTATTTAGTAGGTGTATTCAGTGCGTTTTTTTTCTCCTTTTTTAAAAACCTTAAGTATAGTTGATTTACAATGTTGTGTTACTTTCAGATGCACAACTAAGAGACTGAGATACATACATATGGGCTTCCCAGGTGGCTCAGCAGTAAAGAACCCCCTGCCAAGCAGAAGACTCGGGTTTGATCCCTGGGTCAGGAAGATCCCCTGGAGAAGGGAATGGCAACTCACTCCAATATTCATTCCTGGAGAATTCCAGGAAAATGGACAGGGGAGCCTGGCAGGCTACCATCCACGGAGTCACAAAAGAAACGGACACAACTTAGTGACTATATATATTGGAGTATAGTTCCCCGTGCTGCACAGTAGATCCTTGCTGGTTGTCTGTTTGATATATGAGTATGTATTAAGTGCATTTCTTTTCAGCCCATGATATTTTCAACTTATGATGGACTTATCAGGATTTAATCCTGTTGTAAGCACAGGAAGATCTCTACATGTCTAATTTTTTTTTCTTTCCTTTTTAAAAGTTATGTTAGAATACAAGTAACATAAAATTTACCATTTTAGCCATTTTTAAGTGTGTAGTTCTGTGATACTCTCACACTGTTGGGTCATCATCACCACCATCCGTCCCCATAACGTTCTTATCTTGTAAAACCAACTCATGACCAGTAGTAATAATTCTCCAATCTCCCCTCTCCCCAACCCCTGGCAACCACCATTCTACTTTCTCTCTCTATGAATTTGACTACTTGAAGTAACTCCTGTGAGCGGAATCAAATTTGTCTTGGTGAGGGTCTTATTTCACGGAGTGTAATGTCCTTAAGGTTCACCCGTGTTGTGGTGTAGGTTAGAATTCCCTACTTTTTAAGACTGAACAGTGTTTCGTTGCATTCGTAGACCACACTTGGCTTACCCATTCATCCTCTGATGGACTCTGGTTACTTCCACAATTTAGCTGTTGTGAATAACGCTGCTATGAACATGAATGTATAAATATCTCTTCAAGATCCTGCTTTTAGTTCTTTGGGGGCCTAGACACAGACATGGAATTGCTGGGTCAGACAATAGTTCTATGTTTAATTTTTTGAGGAATTTCATACAATTTTCCACAAGAGCTGCACCGTTTTACATCTCCACCAACACTGCACAAGGGTTCTAATTTCTCCGCTTTCTTGCCAACTTACTGTTTTCTGGGTTTTAAAAAGTTGTTTTAATAGTGGCCATCCTGATGGATGTGAAGTAATATCTCATTGTGGCTCTGAGTTGCATTTCCCTAATGATCGGTCATATTAAGCATCTTTTCATGTGCTTATTGGCCATTCACAGATCATGTCTATGAATGTCTATTCAAGTCCTTTGCCCACTGTTTGAATCGGGCTGTTTGTTTCTTTGCTGTTGAGTTGGTGTGTGGTTCCTTAGCTGTGCAGATGTGTCCCTTTGATTATGTTTTAAAAAATTAAGTTCTCACAAATCCGACCTTGATTAAGGGTCACAAATCTGCAACTATGTCTTCAGAAGGGGTGAGAGGAAGCTAGTTAGGACCATAAATGTGGGAAGTTAAGAATAATAAAGGGAGAATGAAATTGGATCATTTGTAGAGAGGTGGATAAACCTCAGTCAGTTCAGTTGCTCAGGATTTTTGCGACCCCAAAGACTGCAGCATGCCAGGCTTCCCTGTCCATCACCAACTCCCGGAGCTTGTTCAAACTCATGTCTGAGATTCTGTCTAGAAGGCTGACCCCTGATGTGGCTGGGTCTCCCCACTCAGAGGGTAGCCCAGGACACATGATGGTCAGATGCAGGCTCCTGTGCATCGCCAGGAGTAAACCAGTAGCCTTGTCAAAATACAGCTGGACTCAAAGTCAAAGGGCACATCTTTGGAAACCCAGAGGTGGGCTGGGGCAAACAGCACTTTCTGAAGGTGAGAATATTCATTGCTGCTGGCTGGGGGCAATGTGACTTCAACCACATTTTTACGTTGTGTTGCATGAAACATTGACCATTTGCCGGGTCCCCAAGGCCGTGGAATCGGTGAGGGAGATCAGAGGAAAGGACTAGATCCCTGCAGACTTGCTGTTCCCCAAAGGCTCCAGGGCCTGGACAGCTGGCCACCAGAGGAGACCCATTAGGGGTGACTCTTAATGGTGGGCATGCCTGAGGATGATGTCATCAGATAAGCAAGACCAGGGTGGCCCCTGGAATTCCCGTGTGCACACGTGCCGTGGTCTGTGCTGGGACCAGGTCTCCAAGTTTCCATGGTCCTGGAGCTGGGGGAGGAGTGGGACCTCAGGGGGAGAGGTGACCCAAAGTCGACACCCACTTCTGATCTTCCTAAAACGCTGTGTGCAGAGGGGAACAGATGAGGGCAGATGACCCTTGAGTGCAGGCAACCAGGACCGCCCCCCGGCCATTTTCTTCTTCTTTTCTTTGTGGTGTAGATGGGACAGATAATCCATCCAGGTCCTTGGAGTGGATTTTTCAAGTCGAGTAAGGAAGGGGGCACCTTCTTGGAGGCTTTCTTCCCTAACCCATGAGGAAACTTGACCACTGATTTTCTCCCCAGGTCTCGGAGGAGGGTTTGGATACGTGGTCGGGGGGATCCACTGGGATAAAACCAGCTTCGGGAGAGCCCTGGGCGGGCAGCTGCGGGTCATCTACATCTTCACAGCTGTCATCCTGAGCATCACCACCGTCCTGACCCTGGTCAGCATCCCCGAGAGACCCCTGCGGCCCCCAGGCGAGAAGAAGCCAGCCATGAAGAGCCCCAGCCTCCCACTGCCTCCATCCCCGCCTGTCCTGTGTGAGGAGGGTGCCGGCCAGACGGTCCCCTGCCCACCCCCAGGCCCCAGCCTTTATGCCAGCTTCTCCAGCCCCATCTCCCCACTCAGCCCCCTCACGCCCAAGTATGGCAGCTTCATCAGCAGAGACAGCTCCCTGACGGGCATCAACGAGTTTGCCTCGTCCTTTGCCACGTCCAACATCGACAGTGTCCTCATCGACTGCTTCACGGGCGGCCACGACAGCTACCTGGCCATCCCCAGCAGCCTCCCGAGGCAGGCCATCAGCGTCAGCTTCCCCCGGGCCCCTGACGGCTTCTACCGCCAGGACCGCGGCCTCGGGGACCGGCGGGATGTCACCCTGGCTGCCGGCCCCGACGGGGACATGCTGAGGGTGGGCTCCCTGGACACCTCCAAGCCACGGTCGGCCGGGATCCTGAAGAGACCCCAGACCTTGGCCATCCCGGATGCGGCCGGAGGAAGCGGCCCCGACACCAGCCGGAGAAGGAACGTGACCTTCAGTCAACAGGTAAAAGCAAACGTCGGGGCTGGGCGTGGTCGGGGGAGGAGCCAGGGGTCAGAGGGCGCCATGCACATGACCCCCTCTTCAGTTAGATAGATGACCGGGAAGGAAATTCGCGGCCCATCCGGGTGAACCAATCAGGAAAGACTTGGGTCTAATGGCTGGGCCTCAAGGACACACCCAGCCCCAGTAGCCTCATGCTCTTCATCCAGTCGGTGCAGGGATTCTGGGGCCCATGTGAGCCCAGGCACACTCAGGGCCTCTGCAGCACTCTAAGAAACTGGCCACAGCAAAGGGGCAGCTCTTTCAAACACCCTTATGTTTGCCCAGAGGTGGTTCCGTGAGTTCAGCATCATATGTGCTGCCGTCATTTCTAGTCTTTTCCCCACCACATCCAGCTCACTTTGGCCATGTGTGCCCACGGCAATGTGCCCAGGCTTCCTACAGGACAGAAACAAAAGGCAAACCCTGGTGGCTGTTTCTGGCGCCTCCCTGGGTGGGCAACCTTAACCAGCCAGCCGGGAGACTGTCAACGCTCTGGATCCCAAAGGGTGCCGGAATGTTCTGGAAAAGTGGAGAAACTTCCGGAAGGCTGTCTGTGTTGTATGAGGGATTTGGCTGCAAGGCCACCAGCCAATATGTGGGATTTTAGCCATTTTCAGAGTCCTTGACCATGAGGAGGATTACAGCCTTGCCACAGCAAAGGGGCTTCTGTAATTCAATGAAGCTATGAGTCATACCATGCAGGGCCACCCAAGACAGACGGGTTACAGTGAAGAGTTCTGACAAAACGTGGTCCACTGGGAAAGGAATGACAAACCACTCCAGTATTCTTGCCGTGAGAACCCCATGAGCAGTATGAAAAGACAAAAAGATGCAACACCGGAAGATGAACCCCCAAGGTGGGAAGGTGCCCAGTATGCTACTGGGGAAGAACAGAGGGCAGTCACGAATAGCTCCAGAAAGAATGAAGCGGCTGGGCCAAAGAGGAAAGGACATCAGTTGTGGATGTGTCTGGTGGTGAAAGTAAAGTCTGATGCTGTAAAGAATAATACATTAAAGAGAGTTATTCTTAGGACTTCCCTTAGTCCCTCTGATCCAGAAAGGGTTTGAAGCACTGAAAGTCACTGGAAGTTAAGACTTCGCCTTTCAATGCAGGTGTTGTGGGTTTGAATCCCTGATGGATGAGCTAGGATCCCACATGCCTTGGGGCCAAAAACCAAAAATTAAAACAGAAGCAATATTGTAACAAATTCAATCAAGACTTAAAAAGAGAGAGTTATTCTCTCCTTTTAAAGTAAATGTGAGGGCCGTGTGGCCCGCCCCCTGCCCTCAGGGAACCCAGAGGATGGAGTTTCCTGAGCAGAAATTAACCTGCACAGGCCCCCAGGAGGGCAGTTCTGAAGCAAGTGACCTGCACACGCCCCCTTGAACACAATTGCCCATGTGACTGAAAGTGCCAGCCTCATCTCAGTCAGGCATGCCCCCTGACCCTGTGCTTGAGAAGACACCTGATCTTGTAGGAGGCCCACCAGAGATGCTGGGAGGTAGCCTCTCACGTTACTTATGCTGTTAAATTCTGAAGTTCGACGCACCTCCTTTGCGTGACCGAGAGTCAATCCTTGGGCCTTCTTTTATTGTATCTTAAACTTAATGCCATCCCACCTCAAGGAAGCGCTCTGCACAGGTGGGTGGCCGTCCTGCTGAGAAGTGTCTGGGCCCTGGTGGGTGGTGTCCGCCAGCTCCAATCCAGAAAGGGTTTGAAGCACTGAAAGTCACTGGAAGAAACCCATCATTGGCAGAGGGAAGCGATTTCTCTAAGTGCTCAGGTCAGGGGCATGTCATGCTCACTCTTGGTGACCTGAGAGCAGTTCATCAGGCCCTTTGTCAGTACCGGGCCATTCTATCCAGTTGCCCCAAGCCCCACCTGGCTTCTGGATACAGTTCTTAAGTTCTAGTGGAAAGTCTCTTTTTCGTCCTTTTAAAACATTCCATTTTCAAATCGGTTCTGGCAGGAAAGTAAAAATCATGAGCTTAGTGCGAACACATCTGGGCTCAGTGGGGACGGGGTGTCAGGTGAAGTCTTGCTCCAGCAGTTAGGGGTGACAAGCTCTGTTGGCGCGGCGGCTGCCCTCAGAACTGGCATTGTGGGCTGTTTCCTTCCTTTTCATTCTTCCATCTGGAGCATCCAGGTGCCCCCCCCCCTCCCCCAGCACAAGCTCCTGCATGGACCCACAGTAAGGTACCTTTTCTTCGCTCGAGATGTGTACCTCCCAGAGCCAACAGCTCACGTGGCTGGTGTCTGCACCTCCAGCCCCAAGGGGTGCTTGTCCTTCTGGGAAGAGGCTGCAAATGGAGCCGTGAATGTATTTGTCCCTGAGCATTGCCCTGAACCCACTTGTCCCTGTTTCAATGCTGGTGACGTGGGGCTGTCTGGGTACCCAGCTCCCTACTTGGGCTCCCTGGCCCCCCTAAGCCCCCATGTAGACAGGCATCCACCCGTCATGTTGAAATCAGTCTTTTACATCCTCTCTTCTGGAAGAGTTGGGACTTCATAACGTCTGAATTTAAGCCAATCCGTATTTCTTTTCTTTCAAATGTATTTCACACTGGGCAAGCTTACTCTCTGTGGCTGAAAGGCAGGCACAGCGAAGGGAGATTTCATGCTCAGCTGCCCCCACTCTGAAGAGACTAATGTTATATGTCTCTTAAAATGTCATAGAGTCATATGATAGAAGGTCATTTCTCTCATTCGGACCACAGGCCTCAGCAGGGTGGACGGAGAACAGTGGGATAGTGTTTGGTGCCCGGTTCACACTGTCCAGGAAGACAAACCCTCACAGCCTCTGGGTCTGTGTTCCTAATTCACTTTCTCATTGAAGCAAAAGGTGGTGCTAGTGATAAAGAACCTGCCCACCAATGCAGGAAATGTAAGGGATGCGGGTTCAAGCCCTGGGGTGGGAAGATCCCCTGGAGGAGGGCATGGCAATCCACTCCAGTATTCTTGCCTGGAGAATCCCATGGATAGAAGAGCCTGGCGGGCTACAGTCCATAGGGTCACAAGGAGTTGGACACGAGTGAAGCAACTTAACACACACGCATGGAACTCCAGTACTTTGGCCACCTGATGCGAAGAGCTGACACATTAGAAAAGACTCTGATGCTGGGAAAGATTGAGGGCAGGAGGAGAAGGAGTCAACAGAGGATGAAATGGTTGGATGGCATCACCGACTCAACAGATATGAGTTTAAGCAAGCTCTGGGAGATGGTGAAAGACAGGGAAGCCTGGCGAGCTACTGTCCATGGGGTCACAAAGAGCTGAACGTGACTGAGCGGCTTAACATGCACACCTGGGGAGGCTGAGGTGTAGTGCTCTGATGAGGGATTTGGGGGGCTTCTCTTACAGGTGGCAAATATTTTACTGAACGGTGTGAGATACGAGAGCGAGCTGACGGGCTGCGGCGAGCCATCGGGGCGGCCGCTGTCCGTGCGGCACCTCTGCTTCACCGTCTGCAACATGCCCAGGGCGCTGCGCCACCTCTGCGTCAACCACTTCCTGGGTGAGCTCACCGCAAAGCTTCCTGCCTGTCGTGCCCCCCTCGGGTGGCCCTGCAGTGGGGCACAGGCCCTGACCCAGGGCTAGGAATGCCCCGAGGCCTCTCCAACCCACTGGGCTTCCCCAGACACCACCAGGGGCAGGATGAGGTAGGGATGGAGCAGGGAGGTGCCTGCTCCAGGCATTCCCAGATTAACCAGGTCCTCTGGGTCTCCACGGAGCCCAGATCCTCAGGACCAAAAGCTCCTCAGGCAACTCACAGTTAAGTGGGCTATCACTTTCCCTCTGGAGGAATTTGTGTCTTAAGCCAGTCTGGACCCCTGACACTTAGAGCCAAGATGTAGACACACCCAGACACACACATGTCTGGGGCTGGTCTCAAGTTCACAGGCTCAGCTTTCAGCTGAATACCAAGAAGCCCCAGCTAGCATGCCATTCCCTCCAGGGTCTCTTCACTGTTGGGCTGTTGACCCTCTGATCTTAACCTAAGCTCTCAAACAATTGTGGGATGTAAAGCAGAATGACTTTCTAGAAGGCAATTTGGCAACAGACAAGAATCTTAAAAAATGCCCATAGCCTTTATCCCAGGGATCCTATTTGGTATTTGTTGCAAGGATGTAGTCAGAGGTTTGATCATGAATCAAACCTGTACGAGGTATTGATCACAGCATGATTTATAACAGCCGAAGACCGAGATGGGAAGAAGGGTAAACACCTAGCAATGGGGGAAGGGGTAAGTATATCAGGGAGAATCCACAGTGTGAAATATTTTGCTGCCATTAAGATGGGGCTCTTAAAAGTATTTAATGGCATAGGACACGTGCATGATAATTATTGGGGTTCCAGAGGCCCAGTAAACACCACCTCCTTCCCCTATGAGAGAGAAATGGACGTGGAAACCAGAGGAAGCACCCCTATGGTTTTTTCGGTAACAGAGCAAGTTAGGTTTCCATCAACAATTGCCCTTCCTAAGGTACTTCTCCCAGGTAAGCAGGCAACCCCCTGCCCCGCCTGTGACTGGATCCCTGCTGGCATTTTCTTTCTTCCCAGCAGAGGAGGGAGTGGAAAACCAGAGAAGGTGGGGGTTAACCTTCCTCCTGGCGATAGGATTCAGAGAAAGAACAGAATGCAAAACCTTTGACAGGGCATGTGTTATAAGGATATATGTTTACTTTAAGAAGACAAGTAGGGGAACGTTCCTGGGTGGTCCAGTGGTTAAGACTCCACACTCTCAATGCAGGTGGGCCTCAGTTCAAACCCTGGTCAAGGAATTAACTAAATAATTTTTTAAAAAGGAAGGGTAGGAAACCTACAGAATTTTAACAGAGGTATCTCTGGGTGATAAAGGTAATTCCTTCATATTTTTAAAAAATATTTTTTATATTTATTTTTACACAATTAAAAAATTTTTATTAAAATATTTTAAATAATTTTTAATGTTTATTTACTTCTTTGACTGCACAGGACCTATACCTGTGGCACACAGGATCTTTTTTAGCTGTGGCATGTGGGAGCTAGTTCCCTGACCAGGGATGGAACCCGGGCCCCCTGCATTGGGAGCTCAGAGTCTTAGCCACTGGACCACCAGGGAGGTCCCTCCTTCTTTAAGCTTTGAATCGACAAAACTCACGTGCTGCACTGATGGTGGGTCACAACCACCTGCTGGGGGGGCAGCGAGCCAGCGCCTGCCCCGCGGTCACCACCTGTGTCCCCCCCAGGGTGGCTCTCCTTCGAGGGGATGCTGCTCTTCTACACGGACTTCATGGGCGAAGTGGTGTTTCAAGGGGACCCCAAGGCCCCGCACACATCAGAAGCGTATCAGAAGTACAACAGCGGTGTCACGGTGGGCTGCTGGGGGATGTGCATTTACGCCTTCAGCGCTGCCTTCTACTCAGGTACTCGTGGGGCAGGGGTGGGGGTCGGGGCAGGCTCGGCCGGAGTGGGGGAGGCTGGGAGGGGTGGGGGCAGGCTCAGCTGGGGAGATGTTAGGGGCAGGTTGTGGGGGCAGGCTCATGGGGGAAGCAGGCTCGGCTGGGTGTTAGGGGCAGACTGGGGGGGGCAGGTTTGGCTGCGGGGGCAGGCTGGGGGGTGTTGAGGGCAGGCTAGGGGGGCAGGCTTGGCTGGGGGTGCAGGCTGGGAGGTGTAGGGGGCAGGCTAGGGGGGCAGGCTTGGCTGGGGGTGCAGGCTGGGAGGTGTAGGGGGCAGGCTAGGGGGGCAGGCTGGGGGGTGTAGGGGGCAGGCTAGGGGGGCAGGCTCGGCAGGGGTGCTGGTCTTCCAGGAGGGTGGCGAGAGGACGGGCAGTGAAGGAAGCTTGTGTCTTCACAGCTGCAGGCACAGCAGCCCAGTTTGGGGGCAGACAGCGCTGTCTTTTCCTCCGTTTTCAGTGGCCCATCGTGGGGGTCAGTCGGGGGCAGGGCCATTTGGGGAGGGTGTGTGTCCAGACCTGAGGGGACAACTGGCCAGAGCGTTCAGGCCTGCAGGCAAGGGCCAAGTGGGGCCCAGGGAGAAACCAGGAGGTCACCTGAGGTGGGTGTGCCATCCACCGGCCCCCCTCAAGTCTTTGCCATGTCAGTTCATGTGGTAGCTGGTCCAGAAGGGATGGAGGTGCAGGAGAGACCAGAGAGGTGGGTGGAGTGACATGGAGGTGGGCGGTGGGGACAGGGAGTCCGCGATGACCCTGAGGTTTGACCCTGGGTGACCCACGGCCCTAGGATGCTGTGCTGGATTCCTGAGGGTGCCAGGGCCATCCCAGTGGGGGCATGGCAGGGCAGTTTGGGGGGGTGCAGCCCCCAAACTTCATCTCAGGGGTTCGCCCATGTTTTCAGCAAAAGGCCAGAGAAACCAGCCTTCCGGCTTTTCAGGCTCCATTGGGGCCCCTCAGGGCCATCCTTGAGGCGGACGAGGCGTGATGACCACGTGGGTCTAAATTCTGGCTAAACTTGTCTGATATTCACAGGCATTTGGATTTTGTATAATTTTTACATGTCACAAATTATTGATCTTCTTCGGGTTTGTTTTAAACATTTAAAGATATAAAAACCATCTTAGCTCCGGGCAGTACAGAAATAGGCTGCAGGCTGGACTCCACCTGAGAACTGTAAACCGTGGGCCCTGTAAGGAGTTCCAGCCCCACCATCGGGACCGTGACCTTCTTTGGAGGTCAAGAGACCATATTAAGAAAGAATTTCTTGGCTCTCAATGGCAGACCCCGGGGGCTTGGGTGTTTGGTGGCACCTGGACGTGGGGAAGTGGCCCTAGGGCATTGCAAGGGGTGTCCTGTGGAGTCTCAGCTCCCAGGCCTCTCAGGGTCCTTCAAGGCTGGCCCACTGGGGTGGGGCTGCCAGGGTCGTCACATTAGGAAAGAGGCAGAAGCAGTAGGATTTGTGCAGGAATTCAGGGCTCAGCTCTAAACCCTAAACTCTGGAGCCTCTGGCCTTTCTACCCAAAGACCCTTCACCTGCTGCAGCACCTGGGGGCCTGGCCTGGACCGATGTGAATGGGGCTCCCCTGGGTCCTGCCACCCATCTGGACACCCCATCAGTGGTCCCTGAGCTCCCCAGGTCCCTGAGTGGGTCTTCTGGTAGAGGGTGAGCTGCCTGCTGGCCTGGGGATGGCCAGGGTTCAGGTGGGGTGGTGCTCACCTGCCAGCCTGGGGGTGCCCAGGGCCCCGGCTGGGTTGTGCTCACCTTGCTCTCCCCTGACAGCTATCCTGGAGAAGCTGGAGGAGCACCTCAGCGTCCGGACGCTGTATTTTATCGCGTACCTGGCCTTCGGCCTGGGGACCGGGCTCGCCACACTCTCCAGGAACCTTTATGTGGTTCTGTCCCTCTGTGTCACCTACGGGGTCTTGTTTTCCACTCTGTGCACCCTGCCCTACTCGCTGCTGTGCGATTACTACCAGAGCAAGCAGGTGAGTGCCCTGGCTTTCTTGGCTTCTGCCCCGCGTCCAGGTGAGTCTTCACCTGAGCAGGGTCCCAGACCTCCTGCATGGCTCCAGGGCCGCATTCAAAGGGGAAGATTATCAGGATGCATCAGCAGAGCATAAACCCCAGAGGGAAGCTGCCCACACAGGGACTCAGGAGGTGGCGAGGGAGGGGCAAGGAGAGGCCCACCCCCTGGGGTTCCCCTCTGCCAGGCTTCAGGGTCACCTGGGAGCACTGGGCCTTGAGCACCGAACACTTTGTGAACGAGGTCAATAATATGTGAACACAGTTTTTTTTTAAAAATGAGAATCGATGCCAGAAGTCCAAACTGAGCGAGAGACAGGAACTTAAAAAGGATAAGTGACAGGACCAAGCCACGCCCTGGTGGTGTCAGAGGCCAAAGGAAAAACCAGGAAAAAGATCCCGTCTTTATGTAAAAGTTGATATTTTGTTCAGGGTGGATTTTCCTTTACCAGCTTTAGTGAGGAAGAATTCAGCACAAAACCATAGCATTCGCCCATTTCCAGTGTACAATTCAGCGGTTTTTAGCATACTCATGCCATCAATTCTAGAACATTTTTGTCACACACAGCCTGCCCTTCCCTGATAGCTCAGTTGGTAAAGAATCCACCTGCAATGCAGGAGACCCTGGCTCTCCTGGGTTGGGAAGATCTGCTGGAGAAGGGATAGGCTACCCACTCTAGGATTCTTGGGCTTCCCTTGTGGCTCAGCTGGTAAAGAATCTGCCTGCAATGCAGGAGACCTGGGTTTGATCCCTGGGTTGGGAAGATCCCCTGGAGAAGGGAACCCACTCCAGTATTCTGGCCTAGAGAATTCCATGGACTGTATAGTCTGTGGAGTCACAAAGAGTCAGACATGACTGAGCAACTTTCATTTTCTTTCACCCCCATCCCCCCGACCCCCACCTCTGGCCAAAAGAAGCCTCCAAGTATCACCTCTCCAGGCCTTCCTCCCCCAACCCCCTATAGTCACTGATCTGCTTTCTGTCTCTGTGGATTGGCCTGTTCTGGACATGTCACGTCCATGGAATCACACATGTGGCCTTTTGTGTCTGGCTTCTCCCAGTCTCGTGTTTTTGAGGTTCATCCATGCTGTGCAGAGTGAATCCCTGCCTCATTCCTTCTTGTGATCAAGCAATATTCCCATCAGAGATCTTTGGCTGTGACTTTGAGATTTTAAAACTCTGCACTGAAGACCACTGTGATACTGGCCATTCCTGCAGCCCCTCTAACCCTGGACCTCATCACGTCCCCCAGGCCTGGGCCCCAGGGCTGGCTCTCCCCCAGGGCAGCACAGAGACCTTGGCTTGTGACCCGTGCACGTGGCCTGAGTGTCACTGTCCTGCTTGTCAGCTCCCAAGAACCCCTTCACCAGATACACGGTTCTTGGTAGAGGGAGGCCCTGCCCCATGGGAGGGGACGTGGGGCCTCGGGCCACTTTTGATGGATCAGGGTGGAGCTGGCTGGATGGCCCCACTGGTCGAGATGATGTCCCCAGGACACACATGATGCCAATTCACAGACCCCCTTGCTGGGCTGTGGGGACAGAGCCTTGGGTGGGGCTGGGAGGGGTAGGCAGCATCCCAGAGGTGACCACATCTGGTTGTGGGACCAGGCCAGGCTGGCCCCCAGGTGGCACCCAGCTATGGTCTGCGTGATGCAGGTGGCCCGAGCTGGGGGTAGGGTCACTCCTGCCACCACTTGGTGGCTCTGCTCAGAGTCCCTGTGTCCTCCATCCCCCAGTGTGGTGCTCGGTGGGGCTGCAGGGAGCCCGAAGTCCAAGGTGGAGGCCACGGGCCAGAGGAGCAGGTGCTGTAGACCCTGAGGGGGTCTCTGAGTGTGCCAGGCATTGTAGCAACAAGGGTTCAGAAAGGGGATGAGCTAGGGTAGAGGGGGCGTGGCCTGGTCAGCCTTGAGAGGAGAGAGACAGGGAAGAGCCTGTGTGCCCGGCTGTACCTCCTGGTCCTGGATTCCTCTTCTTGTTGTCATCTCTGTTCACAAATATTAAAGTCTTGGCCAGACTCCCTGTGCACCGGGGGCCTGGAAATAGGAAGCTGTCGGGCATGGGGTGCCAGGTCACGGGCCTCAGGGGGCCTGGTCTGGATGACACGCATCTCTGGTCAGTTCGCAGGGTCCAGCGCGGACGGCACCCGGCGGGGAATGGGCGTCGACATCTCCCTGCTGAGTTGCCAGTACTTCCTGGCCCAGATCCTGGTGTCTCTGGTGCTGGGTCCCCTGACCTCGGCTGTGGGCAGCGCCAACGGGGTGATGTACTTCTCCAGCCTTGTGTCCTTCCTGGGCTGCCTGTACTCCTCGCTGTTTGTCGTCTATGAAATCCCTCCCAGTGATGCCTCCACCACCGAGGAGCACCGGCCCCTCCTGCTGAACGTCTGAGCTTGTGCCCCAGTCTGGAGCAGGCAGGCTGCGGAAACCCAAGGGGCCCTGGTGGACAGAGGCAGGACAGGTCTCCTGTTGGGATGTAAATATGTGATAAGACAATAAATGGCCACAGCAGAGCCTATGGTTTCTAGTGTGGCTCTTCTGAGGGGCAATAGGTCACCTGGGCACTGGGCCACTCATCATAGGGACTTGGCAGGGGACTGTAAGAGTCATTTATATATACACATATAACCAGAGGCAACCCTGAACCCCCCTCTCACTCCTACCCCCTGCCCCAAAGACATTGGGGCAACATCTGGAGATATTTGGGGTTGTCACAACTTGGGTGGGTGCTGATGCCCTGGAATGCTAGAAACACCCTAAGGTGCACAGGACAACTGCCCACAATAAAAAAGGATCTGGGCCCAAGTGTCTACAGGGTGGGGCGGAGAGAGCCTTGCCTAACTGTACATTGCTTCCCAGAACAGAATTAGAGTAGAGGATGCTTTGGGGTCAGACGACCTCATATCCATTCATTCTCTAACTTATTCATTCATCCATCCATCCACTCATCCTTCCATCCATCCACCTACTCATCCATCCATCTATCCATCATCCATCCACTCATCCATCCATTCACTCATCTATCTATCCATCCATCATCCATCCATCCACCCATCCATCCATTCACTCATCCATCCATCCACACATGCACCCTACAGACACCCACTGAGTGTCCTGGGAGTGGGCAGCGGTAGGTCCTGGAGGTCTGCTGTGAGGTCCCTGCTGCCGTGGAGTTGATGTGAGGAGAGACAGATAATACCCTGTCTAGGCCTGAGGATGACTCTAAGCGCTGGGAGAACATGAGCAGAGTAGGAGGAGGGGGTGACAGAGTCAGGAGTGAGCTATGCTGGAGAGAATGGGGTTTGTGTGCTCGATAAGGTGGGAACCTCCAGGAGCCAATGCCCTCAATGAACGCCCATCCTGCCCTCAGACTTGCCCTGCCCACCAGTGCCTGCTCATGGACCTGGATGGACCAACTTCTTGCAGGTGTTGAGGTCCTTCGCCATGGGTCTTCTCGCCATCCTTCCATCAGTGGACACCACTAACTGGCTGGGCCCCTTCCTGGTGCACGTGGGCAGACGCTTCTCCCTGTGCTGTGCACACCAAGTGGGGAGGAACGTGGCCGGTTACCGTTACACCTGCTGCACTGGGGCCAGGCTACTTGTACCCTCAGTGCATGGTGTGGGGGACATACTCATCTGTGCCATAAGTTCCAAACAAGCAGCAGGAGTCCTGACCCCTTGACAGCCTCTGAGGAGAGTCTGGTCTATAGGCAGCCGTGCCCATCATCTTGCTCTGACCAGTTAGGGCCAGTCAGGTGGGGGCTGTGGGGCTGGTGTGGACCCAGAGGAATAGCACCTGGGCTTTGGAGGCACTGCCACCTGGTGGCAGCACCAGGTATGGCAATGAGGACCGAGTTTCATATCTACTTGGAGTTAGGACCTGCAGCAGAGGCCGTGCAATGAACAAGGGGAGCGGAGGGGACCTGGGAGTGACAAGCAGTGGTCGGGTGTCCAGAAGAAACCAGCCTGGTAAACAGTCTGCCAGCCTCAGGGATCGCCCCTAGGCCAAAAGGGGCTGCTAAGAAGTGCCTCAAAGTGCTGTTTTAAATCTCATTCCCCTCACTGGCTGTCCACACTGGAGGAGTTCACCAGAGACCCCTGTTGTAAAGCAGACGCCCCCTCCTCACCCAAACTCAATGAATTAAGTAAACCAGGACTGGAGCTGGAGAGGCTGAGAGATCCCGGAGCAGGAACAGCTGGGGCAGGGGTAGCAGTGGGTTCAGCTCCCGGATGGGGCCGAAGTCCCTTCCAGCTGCTCATCTGTGCCCACAATTCAGCAGCACATTTGGCCGGTGCACTGAGGAAACTTCTCTGCGGGGCCTGTTTGTTCATCCAGCAAACAGGATGAAAGAAGCCAGCACCTCTCTCTGCTGAAACCTGGTCCAGGAACAAGGCATCTGGGTAGGGGGAAGTGGGACGCCTGTGCAGGCAAAGGGTTGAGTCAGGGGGTTGCAGGGGACTCAGATAGGCCAAGAGGAAACAGTTACACAGGAAGGGAAGCTTGCTGGGGCAACTGGAACCCAGCAATAAGTCAGGGAAAAAAAGGACCCCTAGGATTCTGAGCCCTCAATGAGGGCAGGCGAGTCCCAGAGGAAAGCCTGCACTGCTCCATCCACAATGGCAACTGCAGGACTCCAGAGACGGCTCACTGGCTCCTGCAGCCTCAGAGCCCAGCTGGGCGGCCACATTCGCTGGCTGCCTCCCCACAGGCTCATCTGGCTGTCCCTCCCTGGGAGGGGGCAGGGAGGCCAAGGGCCCCGGTGCCTCAGGGTCCCCACAGACCTGTGGGAGGACCTGCTCAGGGCTCCAGTGCAGGGCAGATGGTGCACTGGTCTCAGAGCCCATCAGCTTGATCCCAGGCTTCTGGGTAACCGGTCCTGTTTTGGTCCCAGAGCTCTGAGTCCAGGAACACACCTGCACCAACTGGGTCAGCCAGGAGAGGCTGACGGTGGGAACAGGGGCCTCTGCTGGTGCCCTCACACCACCCTGGCTCTCCCCGTATGGGCAGAGCAGGGATTGCAAGGCCTGAGGTTGGCAAAGGGCTCCCGGCTTGGATGTGAGTCCCTGACACTCAGCGGCTGTTCACAGCCACCATCGCACAGCTGTGCTTCCAGCCCTGGAATTCGAGGTCTGCCTGGGAGGTCGCAGGCAATCTCTTTGCTGTACCTCCTGGCCCCGCAGGTTAAGTGGCTCTGATTTATGTAAATCCAGGTGATGCCTAAATAACGTGCCCCGTACACATGAGCTTACCCTGGACCTGTATCTACGTGGCAGCCGTGCATCCAGCCCTGCCAACAGCCACTTTCCCAGCTGTGGGGAACCAGAGGGGCTGCTGAGCCACCGCGCCCACAGGGCCAAAGAGCAGGAGGGACACCTGGGGCCAGTTGGTCTGGGCAGGAACAGACTGGAAACGCTGGCTGGGGGCATAGTTGTGAGACGTGAGACCTTTCCTCTCAGGCTCACAAATCCAGCAGGTTCATCTGTTGCAGGACCCTCTGCCTCAGGACAGGTCCATGGCTAGATGGGGACACTGGCCATCAGCATCCACACCTGGCAAACTATTACAGCCTGTGCAGCTCTGATGAGGGTCTTTTCTGCGGCATCAATCTATATCTCCATTCACAGACATGTCTTATCATTCAACCTTCCTGAAACTTCCACTTCATAAATCCGTGACTACTGAACACTTCAGCTTCATGAAAAGCACCATCTAGATGAGAGACTGGCAGACAGCACCTGGATTCCACCTACTCCCCACTCCGCCCACCCCTTCTTCTCATCCACACCCAGAACCACAGTCACACATGGCTGTGTGTTAGTCGTTCAGTCAACTCTTGGCAACCCCATAGGCTATCATCCGCCAGGCTCCTCTGTCCATGGAATTCTTCAGGCAAGAATACTTGAATGGGTTGTGATTCCTTCCTCCAGAGGATCTTCCCAACCCAGGGATCAAACCCAGGTCTCCCACACTGCAGAATTTTTACCATCTGAGACACCAGCGATCCTGCTTGAGGGCAATTTACTAACAAGAAGCACTCCAGGTTGCTCTTGTTCATCATTGCCGCCAGATCCCAGATAAAAAGGTGAGTGTACAATTTCCAGAGTCTTGAAACTTCAGGAAACCACACTCTGGTCTCTGAAAAACCACAGGCTGAACCCACCCTGGTGACTGCTGCCCCCTGGTGGCCACACATACTCTCTGCAGGCCACCTGGAGCGTTTGTCGGCGGCAGGAGGCTAAGATCCCCCATCAGGTCCTGGAGGTGCTGCAGCGGCTGAAGGCGGTGTGGGGGCACCGGCAGGTGTCGGGGGTACAGATGGAGAGGAGACAAGACAGGAGGGGTGGCCAGAGCCGGAAGCAACTGTCCTGGCTGGTGGCTCAGATATATATGGTCCATGGAATTCACCAGGCCAGAATACTGGAGTGGGTAGCCTTTCTCTTCTCCAGGGGATCTTTCCAACCCAGGGATGGAACCCAGGTCTCCCGCATTGCAGGTGGAGTCTTTACCAGCTGAGTCACAAGGGAAACCCAAGAATCCTGGAGTGGGTAGCCTATCCCTTCTCCAGCAGATCTTCCCGACCCAGGAGAGCCAGGGTCTCCTGCATTGTAGGCGGATTTCTTTACCAACTGAGTTATCAAGGTGCCCACAAATTAGAGGTGTGGGGTGAGAGGCAGGGGGAGGAGCTAAGAGAGAGTATAGTGGTTCCAATGCCATCACCTTTCACCCCCAACACAGGGCCTGTCCTGCCTGGGGAGTCACTGAAGGTTCCGAGTATCCCATCAGCAGGTTGAAGCCTCCCCCAAGGGCAGTGTGCCCACTGGAGACCCTTCGTCCAGGAGGGTAAGCCAGTGTGCTGGCAACACCGAGAACCCAACCCTCCCTTTGCCCCCTCCCCACCCTGGGAGCCCCAGGGCAGGACAACTGCCAACCCCCTGCCCACCCCAGAAATGATACAACCCACGGAGGACACGCAGCCACTGTAGTGTAGCTTGTTTTTATTTATGTCCACAAATATTTCAAAAAAATTACAAAATACTCAAATGGAGAGAACACAGAAGTCACAATTTCTGGGTGTCTACTGTTTACACTGTGTTATCTCATGGCAAACTACTCATATATACATTTAGCTTCAAGATATATATAAACGTAGCAAATCAGAATGTACACTCTGCTCTGCTGCTGCCGCAGTGAAGCTCGACCTCGACGACAGTGAACAAGATACACGTGAAACACGGAAACGCAAAACTCAACTCCCAACCAAGGCAGGAAACCCAAACGGAAACCAGGGGGCTGGGCTTCAAAGACACCGCGAAGGTCTGGGGCCTCCTACACACACTGGAGTTGACCAGTGAGGGTTTCAGGTTCTGGGTTTTTAAATGGAAGAATCTCAGTGCTTCACCTGGGGACGTGAGGAGAAAACCAAAACCAAACGAGAAAATGCCTTCAGACAGTTTTCAAATACAGACTCCCAAGTACTTCACTCTCTCTTCTTTGGAAAAATGGATGATAGAGAGAGGAGATCAAGAAGGTGTAACTAAACGGTAGGCATCATGGTCTACCAGAAGGGAGAAGAGGAAGGGTGGGCAGGCAGGGGCGTCCGTGCTGGAGCCGGGAGCGGCAGGAAGGCGCCTGGCTCAGAGGCGTGGAGCCTGAAGCATTGAGCCCGCCCCCACGGCACGTGGCGAGCCTTGGTGACATGACTGCTCCTGGCCAACCGGCCATGAAAGTGATAACAAAGTTTCCATCTGAGCCTACCTCCCCTCAAGGAGCTAAAGTTAAGGCAGAAATGGAATGAGAGAAAAACCAGAGAAAAAAACCTACTACTACAAACATTTTCAACAGACCAAACAACCCCTTATCTGTCCCAACTGAAACTGAACATGGTTTGACAGACACTGGAAATGCCCTCACCACAGGTCTGAATCTAGAACCTGAATCTGAGCCAATACCTGCTGGTTTCTAGGTCAAAGCGCCAGCCTCTTGGCCCACCTCTCCGTGGTCTGGGACATGCTCCATGTCCGCTGACCCCAGGTGGGACTCCGGCTCTCCTTTCACTCCTGGCTGGGACCCCTGCACATCATGGCAGGAAAGGCCCTCAAGGGTCTGAGACAAGAGGGACAGACAAGGGCACATCCTGGCAGAAAGTCTCATCAACAGGTGCATAACGGCCCCCAGTGTCCTCACCCTCTGTTCTGGAGAAAGGGCATCACATGGGCACCTTGGAGAACAGAGGCAGGCTCGGGGCTTCCTGTCCCCTCGGAGGGGCCCCCATGTGGAGCCTGCCTCCCACTCTACGTCCACGACACCTGTCCTGCTTCTGTGAGGCAGAGCAGGACACCACGTGTGGTGATACGAGGATGCGACAGGACTGCCACCCACAACTGGGACACCTCCTGGAGGCCCCCACCCCAAAGCAGTCTCTGAGTGGGGCAAGGACGGCCCGGCCTCCCCACAAGGAGATCCGAATGACCACACACACCAGAAAGCAGGCTTCTGACAGATCCTTTGGCAAGCACACGTGCTTAGTGAGAATTGTTTTCTTCAATTTTCTAGGATGTTTATGAAATAGTCCAAATATGGGGGGGGGGGGAGCAGTTCATCCAGACCAATCAAATGCGCGTGTACAGAAATCTACAAGGAAATCTACAACCAGACACACAGGAACATGTGCTTTCGCGCCCGCAGAGACGGAACGGGGGACACTCAACTCCTGCGCTCCCAGTGCACAGCGAGTTGGCTGAGCTCACCGCGGTCTGCACCGCTGGCAAAGCAGGAGCCGGGAACAGACAGGAGTGAGAACCAAAGCAGCAACACAAAGAAACGGCTTGTAATGTTGTCTCTGCAATCCCTGGCTGCTCCCAAACTTAGCCCCTAGCCTCCTCTGCCCCTTTGTAACTAGTAACGCCCATCTGTTCCCTTTAATTAAAGGGATAATTATATATAACTTTTTATTAAAAAATCAACTCTGTATTCTGTCAATAGCTGGTAGGAATTCACAATTAGTGACATGGCTGGAAAAAATAGATCAGAATAGTAGTAGTTCATGGAAAGAAAAAAAAAAGGCTGTTCTAAAATTATTTATTTACAGACGTAAAAAGCCATGCACAGAACCTCCTCAAATTATGAAGATCTCCTACAATGTATTAAAATAAAATATTTTTTAAAAATTATAGCTCTTGGATTCCAAACTCAGATGCTGCAGACCGTGTGGGTTCTGGGACACACGCAACTGAGTGTGTCTGCACGCACTGAAGGGTGTGAACTGGGATCTAGCACCTACTGAGAAAAATCAAGGAAGGAAAAGAAAGCTAAAGCCAAACCCCAAGACTGCAGGGGGACTTTCTGGGTGTTCAGTCCAGTCCAGGACTCACTAAGTTTCTGGGGGACTGTCATGCAGGGAGACCCAAACCAGTCTCAAGGAATCCTCTCTACAAACGAACACTATGTATGCTGATACATTTTTAGTTGTGGGGTTTTTAAATATATAAAGAAATCTTTAGAAGATATTCTTTTTGCTTTTAGAGCTCCTATTGTATGTAAAAAGTCCTGTTTCTCTCCCCCAAGAATTGGGGTTTCCACAGCCAGCGTTAACAAATAAATAACTTATAACTGCTTGTCACCTTCTTTCTTCAGTCGACTAGAAAAAGAAAAGGAAAAAAAAAAAAAAAAAAAAGTCATAGGTGTCAGGCCCAGGCAGGCCTGCAGCTGGAGGATCTGGACGCCTGAGCAGCTGCCACACTGCTGACCCCCTCCCTGCCCCGCTCCCTCCCCCACCCTCAAGACCATCAGGAGTCCCCTCACTGGCAGGGGAACAGCCTGGCACTTGTTGATATGGGGTGGGGAGCAGGGTGAGTGCAACTGGGAGGGGCGGTCACCAGGCTGGGGCGGGGTTGGGGACCCACAGATGGAGAGGGCCTGGCCTCCCCCTCAGCCCCTCCCCGCCTTACCTGTAATAATCCTCCTGACTGGGCAGGTGGCCACCATGCATGTGGGGGTGTCCATGCAGCCACTGCTGCTCCATGGCCAGTCTCTGCAGCTCAGCCGACTGGGCGTGCATGGCCTGCAGCTGGTGGGCTGCCGACATGGGGGGTGGGATGGCCCCAGGCAGGTCTCGGGGGTAGGGGGTGCCTGTCAAACACCAAACAGCCTCTGCTATAGCAAGGCCAAGGCAGTGGCCAGGATGAGGCTGCCAAGGAGGTCAGGTCAGGAGAGAGCCTCCTGAAGGCAGGATCAAGCGGTCACCTACTGGGCAGGGACCAGCAGAGCAGAGCCTCTGGGGAGAAACAAGTGTGATCCCTGCGCCCCCTCCCCCCACCTCCCATGGGGCCCCTCCTCCTCAGCCTACTGCCTGGTCACAGAGGCCTGCACTCAGCCTTCCTACTCCCCTACTCCCTCTGGGCTCCTGTTGTGCATTTACAGCCTCATCCCCAGATCCCCGGGGCCGGGGGTCTGCCTGCCCAGCTCCCAGGGCTCCCTACTACACAGGAGAGGCCTGTGCTGAACACAGAGTAAATGCATGAACGGGACAGCAGACTAGACCCCTGACCAACCCTCCCTGGCCCCCTCCTTCCCCAGGCATCTTCTTACCAAAAACTGGGTGACGGAGCATCTCGTGCTCATGGGGGGGCTGTCCAAGCAGAGGGTTGGGGAGGGTGCCAGGGGGGTAGGGAAAGCGCGCCAGGTGAGGGCCAGCGGTCAGGGGGTCGACCAGCGGGTGAACGGGGCCCGCTGAACCTAGAAAAGGGGGCAGAAGCACAGGGCTTGGGAGCTGCTCGCCCTCCTCTGTGGTATTCACAGCGACTTCCTCCTCTCCACAGATGGCTTCCGGTCACCAGGCCATCAATAACCCTGACCTGCTAACCCAGAGTGGCTGTCGCCCTCCCCAACTCCCCGCACCTGCACGGAGCTCCAGAAAGTGACAGAGTGAAGAGCTGACCACGTGTTTCTTCCCCAGTCTCCTCAGAGCCCCAGTCTCATTTTGGCAAGGACCCTGAATCTGCAGCGCCCCAGAGCCAACTGCCCCAGCCTCATGCTGGGCCTGTGAGATCTACTGACCCAGGCTGCCTCCCTGGCTCTTCACCCACAGGACCCAAAGCAAAGCAGGTGCTGCCTGTTTTGCTCAGGGCTCAGAAAGCCCTGGCCTCTCCCAGTGACCCTCTCAGCACGTCGCCTGTCTGTTCCCTGGAGTCACCCTCTCCGGCCCTGGGGCCTCTGCACCTACATTCTCTAGGCCTGAGGACGCTCCTTCCCTGGCTCCAACACCTCCCACCCTCCAGATGCCTCTCTACAACAGCAGCGCTGCTGCTCCCAGCTCTCTGCTCAGTCAGCCTCCCCAACACTAACTGCTCCTCACAAACTCAGACATGTTTATCAACTGTCCCCAGGTTTGAAAGGCGAATGTGGACAGGGGTGTCACCAGCTTCTACAGCTATGCCGGGCACACTGCAGGTCCTCAGTAAACATTTGTCAGGTGAACGAACATGCTAAGAACACTCGCCTGTCCTCTCGCAGGACTGAGGCCCACCTGCTGCTAACCCCAGGGCTTAACCACAAACATTCCTCATGCTGGGACCACGGGGTGAACCCCGCGTCAGGTGGGGCTGTGAACATGTGTAGGAAACTGGAGGTTGCCCTCCTTCCCTCTGGGGCCCACCCTGTCCGTTGTCTCCCTCCCCGCCCAGAAGGGGCCCAGGGGCCCCCACAGCAGGCCCTGACCCCCCTCCCACCCTGTCTGGCCAGTCTGCAGAGCCGCCCAGTGGAACACCAATCGTGTCGGTGTCGGCCTCAGACCAGCCTGCACCCCTGGCCGCCGACCAGTGGGCCTTCCAGAGATCTTGCTCCTGGAGTGGACAAGACTGGGCGGTCCTGGCCAGGTGAGCCAGCTCCAAGCCAGCAGAAGCCCGAGCCCTGTTCCCCAAGGGGGAGCAGAAAAGCTCTCACTGGTGACAACCCCCAGCTTCCCCGGGGTGTCCTAGTTGCCTCCAGGCGGCCCCAAAGGCTCTGCCCTGCTCCTCTAGACCCCTCTCCTGCTCTCAGGCAGCCCCAGCGAGCATAGGCCACCTCCTCCATCCCAGCCCCACTGCAGGCGCACGACTGAGAACCCAAGCTTCATCAGGAGATGGCGAGCAGAGGGCCCCAGGTGACTCTGGAGCCAGGGGGGATGCTGGGTACCCTCACACGTGCCAGGAGCTGCAAGCTCTGCTCTAGACAGCAGCCCCCCGACTCCCGTAGACCCGCAGAGGGTGCCCACCTTGGTGGAGGGGGTCCTGCTGGTGGAGGTGCAGGTGAGAGTGGATGTGGGAGTGCTGGTGGTGGTGTGGGGTCACGTTGAACATCTGCAGCCGGGCCAGGGGGTCGCTGGTCAGCGAGGCCATGCGCTCGGCATGGATGCGCTCGGCTGCCAGTCTGTCCGGGTAGCTCATCTCAGGCCGCAGCTGGGGCCCGGCCAGGGCCAGTCTCTCCCTTTCCAGGGGGTTCAGACCGGGATGGAAAGACGCAAAAGGGTGGGGGCCAGCGGCAGGGGGGATGGTGAGGGCACCGTGCCGGGCAAAGTGCTCCATGGGGTTGGCGGCTGGGTGCAGGGGATCCAGCTCCGGGGGCTTCACCTCGAAGCCCGGCTTCATCCGCTCCCGCAGCTCCCGCTCCCGCAGCTCCCGCTCTCGGATCTCGCGCTCCCGCAGCTCCCGCTCACGGATGGTGGGGTCAACGTTGTAGAGGCCGGGCATGTGGTAGGCCAGCAGCGGGTCGGTGGGGTTGAGGGGCACGTAGAAGGGGTGGTTGCGGTTGGTGGGTGACATGACATGGGGCCGGGCGTACTCGCTCAGAGTCCGGAGGGCCGGTGTGTCGGGTCCGATGTAGGGGGGCACGGCCGCAATGGTGGTGGGCGGGGGCTCGAAGGATGGCCGCATGTGGCCAGGACCGCCGAGCTGGGGGTCGCTGAGGCGGCCTTCATGTGCCGAGCTGGACGCCTTCTGCAAGAGTAAAGACGCTGTGAGGGGCAGGCGCCTGGCCCCTGGCCCAACCGACTGGGTCCCCCACCCCACCGCTTGTCCAGACCTGCTGTGACGGGGGACCAGGAGACCCAGAGGGGTCAGCATATTGTGGACACAGAAGTAAGGCTGGTGGGTGCTGAGAGACAGTGAGGGGGTGGCCCACTCAAGGCGGGCGCGGGGACCAGCCCTTGATGCCCACGGAGCAGGCTGCCCTCCCGACTCACGGCCGCTCGCTCAGCCTCGCGCTCCCGTTCCCGCTCGCGTTCTCGCTCCTTCTCCTTCTCCTTCTCCCGCTCCCGCTCCTCTCGTGCCTTCTGCTCGGCCTCCCGTTTGGCCTTCTCGATGGCCTCCTCCCTCTTCTTGGCCAGTTTGGATCCCGCCAGAGGCATGAAGTACAGGTCGGTCCGTGCACACGAGTTGTAGCCCCGGTCCAGGTGTTTGTAGAACCTACAAAGGCCCGGTGTCTCGCTGGGTCCCAGCTGAGGCCCCAGCTACCCCTGTCCTGGACGCACCTGGGTTCCCGGGACCTCTACCTGGCAGACTGGCTGGCGTGGCTGGGGGTGTCCACCACAGTGGGCTCAGGGGACGGGCTCCGAGGCGGGGGAGGGGGGCTCTCGGGCTCCTCAGCATCGTCCAGAGCCTCTTCCTTGATCTGGACGGTGGGGAGTGGGCAGGTTGCCCCCCCAGGTACACTGCCTCCCGAAGAAACGGCAGCAGAGCAGGGTGGCTGGGCCGAGGGGCCAGATCCCGCCGGAGGAGTAGAGGTGGAGGGGCAAGTTGGAGGGGTGATAGGAGGGGGGCCCCCAGGGACAAAGGGGTGTTGCGCAAACGGGGGCTGAGGGGGCACCTGGTGGAGGCCCGTGGCGGGGTGGGAGGTAGCAGCGGGGGGCAGGCCCTGGCTCTGAGTCAGCACAGGGGGCTGTGCAGGGGATGAGGGCAGTGGCTGGCTCTGTGGCATGAGCTGCAGGGGCGGCGGGTGGGCTGAGGGCGGGTGGTGAGTGGACAGGGAGCTCAGGGGCTTCAGAGCAGGAGGGGGCGGGAGGTTGGCATTCATGGAGAAAGGAGAGGGCCCCGAAAGGTGAGGGGGGTGCTTGTGGGCCTGGGGCGCTGGCAGCTGGGGGATGGGCGTGGTGGGCGGGGGCTTGATGTGGGGCATGGCCAGGGGTGCTGGGGGCAGGGGCTGCTCCCGGGGGGACTGCTGAGGCTGCAAGGCTGACTGAGGGGTAGGGGGCTGCAGGGAGGTGTGAGGGTGGGCTGCTGCCTGGGACACCTGGGGAGGGAGGCCAAAGGGCTGTGGGGGCCCCGGGTGCTGCAGTAGGGACCCAGCCTGGAGGCCATGAGGGCCGGGCGGGCCCTGACTGTGCAGAGGGGGCTGGGTGTGGGGTGGGGCGGTGGTCTGGCCGGCTGGGCCCGTCAGTGGCTGCAGCGGGGGGTGCGGTGAGGCTAGCCGCTGTGGGTGGAGAGCGGGCGCCTGCTGGATGTGGGCATGAGGAGCAGCAGCTGAGGGGGCTTGTGGCTGGGTTGGGGGCTGGGAGGCCGAGGGGGAACCCTGTGAGGGGCCCGCGGGGGCAGGTGTGGGCCCCTGGGTGGGCAGCTGGGCAGTCCCTGGCAGGGCAGAGGAGGGGGCTGGGGTAGCCCCTCCAGGAGCCTGCAGGGCAGAGGGCTGCGTCGTCTGCTGGGCCGAGGAGTCCGAGTCACTTTCGTTGTCCTGGGGGCTAGGGATGCTGGGGGACGTGCTGCGATTGTCCTGGTCAATGTCTTTGGGGTCACTGCTGCCCTCATCGTTGACGCTGCGGCTGTCCGAGCTCTCCCCCTCACCTTCAGATGGCGAGTTGGGCCGGCTGATCTCCTGGGGCCAGAGAAGGAGGATGGAAGGTCTAGGGAAGCCGGACACCCCCTGCCCCACCACATAGCGAGGTCTGGCTGAGGAGGCAGCAAGCAGGGATCACAGGTCCTGCCCTGACTTGGCCAGTCTTGGAGGTGCTCTAGGCCCCTTCCTGGGAGGCAAGACACGGCCACCGCCCAGGGGGCTTCTCAAGGGACAAGAGCTGCTGGAGGCAGTCAACATGGTTCAGCCTCAAGCCTAACCTGGGTTTTTGTCTTCTTGGAGCTGGTCCTGTCAGCCTCTTCTGTATCCGAGGTCCCCTTCTCCCGCTGGCGCTTGGTGCTCTTAAGAGGGGATGTGGCTTCCTCCTTCACCTTCTGCAGCGGGAAAGCCCACGAGAAGCCTCAGGCCAAGGGAGGATGGCCCAGCAGCCTCAGGCAATGACAACCACTTGCTGACACCTGGACTCCCCCTACACCATGCTCCACCCCCAGAAACAAGAAAGCTCTGGAAGGGGCCAGTGGGGCCAGGAAGGAACAAGTATCTGCGGACAGGAAACTTAAGGCAGAGGTGGCCCCCATAGGTCTGTGCTGGGAATTACGTGGACCCCTTTTTCTAGGCCCCCGTCTGCAACCCCAGGTGAGGCCTTGCTGGTGCCCGCGAGGTCCCATGAATGACCGAGAGACTCGGAGGAGCTGAGTGCAGACTCCAGCAGCCCCTACCACCTGCCCTCCCGGCAGCTCACCTTGGCTGACTTCTTCACTGTCTCTGCTTTACTGTCGTTGCTGGAGGTGCTGGCCGCGCTGGGAGAGTTCCGGCCGCTGGAGCGGATGTCTTCATTGATGGGCGAGGCACGACCATCAGGGCTGGCTGGCTGCTTCTTCCGACCGCTGCGCAGTGTAGACATCTGCCCACCCCAACCGGAGGCTGGTGAGACTCGACCCCAGTCCCCACATGGGCCACCTGGGCCCAGTTCCCAGGCAGGAGCCTCCAGAGTAGGTCAAATCCCAGCCCCTGGCAAACCACAGGCACCCCTGGCTGTCCCTCACTGCATAGGAGTCAACATGGAGCAAAGCAAGGAAGGGGTGAATGGGTGAATTTACATGGAAAAGAGCGATTCTCAGCTTAAACTCGAAGCTCTCATCTCCTCCAGGGACTGTCCTGAATGACACAAGCTGGAAGTGGGCAGGGCTGTCTGAGGGGCAGAGGTTGGCCCGAGTGATGTTACACCTGAGCTCGGCTTTAAGTCACTCCCCCTCTTCTGTCTGCTCCATGGAACTGCCTGCTCCTCCCACCAAACACACACGCATACCGGCCAATTTCACGTGATAGGATGAGAAGTGACCCAACCAGATGAGCTGTCTAATAATGCAGCTCAGCTCCTAAAACCCCCAGGCCTTGAGGACATTTCTGCAAGGCCACAGGGCTCAGAAGGGATGGGGGTACAGCGATTCATGCTGGTCCACCAGCTCCCTGAGGAAATGTGAGGGAGGAGAGAACCAAGGGCTCTTCCCCACAGGCTGGGCACGTCCCCTCCAGGGTCTGTTTCTCTGCCCGAAATGAAACACTCCCAGCCTCCTCCTGGTGAGAGACGCGCCCAGGCTGCCTGGCCAGAGACTCACCGAGCCACGACTCCGCCGCGTCCTCATGCTATGCTTCCCGCTGAGCCCATCGTCCTCCTCTTTGACGGGCTTGAACATAAAGGGCGGGGGGTCCACGGGCTTCTCGATGGGGGGCAGCTCGCCGTACTTCTTGAAGTGGATGCGGCAGTCGGTGCACAGCAGGATGTTCTCCCGGCCCCCGTGGTGCCAGTCCTTGGAGGCTGCAGGAGGGAGGGGAGGCGGTGTGGCTGCCAACCTCAGACACCAACGTCCAAGGCTACAGACATCCAAGCAGGGAGGCCCTTCAGTGGGCTCGGCTGACCCTGGTACCACGAGGACCACATGGCCCTGGCCTCGGCCGACACCTGTCACTCAACAGCTCGGGTGCTGCCGCCCTGCTTCTTCCTAGAAGGAAAGGATCTCAGGACTGTCCACCACCCCACCTCATCTCAGGATGAACTGACAGGAAGAGGTGGCAGCAGGCTCCCCGGAAACATAGGCGCCTCTGCCCTGACCCTGAGCAAGTCTGTCCCAGCCCCTGGTCAGCACTCCAGCCTGACTGCTAACAGGAAAGTCCTCCACTCTCTAAGTAACCCTTAAGACAATGCAGATGTCAAGTCTCCAATTTGATTCCCCAGACATTCAGAACCGGGAAGTGCCCGAGCCTGGCTGCTCCAGCGAAGGCCCCCCTCCCACAGGCCCCACTTACTGGTGGTGAAGCAGTGGCGGCAGGCGTAGCCCTTCAGCTCCTGCTCACTGTCCTCGCTGTCAAAGTCATCCTCACTGGCTGAACTCAGGTCCACTGGGCATCATGGGCACATGAAGGGGTGGGGGAGACACCATCATGCTGGGCCAAGACTGGACCCCCTGTTACCTCTGACCTGCCCCAGACTCTGGGCCAACAGTCAGAGCGGGCCAGCAGGCTGGCTGGAGCAGTGTTCACAAAGGACCACTCTGAATTTCTCAGAGCCAGTCATCAGAATGAAGAACTCGTGTATGAGGGATGGTACCCAACAATCTGCTCTGTCATTCTGGTGGTCTGCTGTCACACCTCAATCCTGGAGAAGCTGGCACTGATGCCCACAGATGGTGGATCTGACTTTCTGAGGGGTTTCCTCTACATCAAGGCTCAGTGCCCTGGGCCAAGACAGGATCACAAGCCATGAATCTAGTTTTCAAAGGTTAAGAAGGTGTGGGCTTCACTTTTGTATAAGATTGCAGATCACAATGGGACCAAGAGGAGGATCTCAGAAAAGTAGGAGGAAGAAGAAAATGTTAAACTGATCGTATTGCGACCACAAGTACTAAGGGAGATCACTAAGGGAGCTCGTCCTCCAAAGTCAAAAACCGCCTCAGGCCAAGGCCAAGGCCAAGACTTACAGATAATATTAAGTTTCAGAAAAATCTATATGCACAAGTAGTTTGTAAAACTCTTAGATCAGGCTTTGCAACACACACACATGCACGCACATATACCACTGCCCCAGCCCCAACACAAGCTCTGCCAAGGACGGCTGTGAGAGCAGGTTCACCCAGAGCTGGGACATGGAAGCTTGTGGCGTGTGCAAAGCCTCCACTTACAGAATTCACTGGACGGGGGTCTGGAGGGCGTGTTGACGGGCGTGGACGCAGTGCGGGTCTTGATCCTCCGGAACACGGCCTGCCTGCGGTGCCTGCGGTGGGCCCGGGAGCTGGCTGCTTCCGGGGTTTTCTTCCAGTAGTAATAGAAGGTGATCAGTTCTCCCTGCAGGAGAGAAGGGTTGGCTATGAGGCAGATGCACAGCCTTGGAGCAGAGGCTGGCTTTATCGCAGCTGTCCTGGAGGCCTGGGCTCACTTGAGACACACCCGTGGAGCTGCCTGTGCAATGGGCCAGTAGGGCCTGTCTGCCAGCCCGTCAGAGCATAACTTCTAGACATCAAGAACATTTATTGACAACAAGTATCTGCTGGGTGCCTACTATGAGCAGTTCTAAGCACTGGAAGTGCATCAATAAACCTTCGACAGAAAGGAGAACGCCTGTCCTCCAGGTCTGTGTATGTATATGCACGAGTGCACACAGGGAACATCTCTGCACAGCAAGTCAGTGAATCCACATGGGGAAACATGGAAATGCCCAGCCAGGGAGACCATTCCAGAAACAACTGAAGCTAACAACTGAGGTGGCCGGAACTGGGGCCAGGAGGGAGGTTGGGAAGAACAGAGCCCAAGCCCAGGAAAAGTGCTATACAGCCCCTGGCCAGGCCCAATGCCCACCCCGGATGAGCCAGCACAGGGTGCTGACGGCGAAGCTGAGGCCTGGCAAAAAGACTGAAGAGTGGATGCAGCACACGCTGGTGCTGGGTAGAGAGGAGACACCACACGTCCCAAGGTCAGTGTGTAAGGCCAAAGGAGCTCCTCTTTTCATGGAAGGCCCCGAAGAAATGGAGCCAAGACAGCTTTTAAAAACAAAGCCAGGAGAAATGAGTCCAAATGCAACTTCTTAATAAAGGGCACTTGTGGCCCTCCCAGCCTCAAGGGGCTCAACCATAAGTTCACACACACACGTATACACATGCACGTACACACAATATGTACATACCTACACACATGTACAGAATACACATGCGCACACACATACTCGTACACACACGTGTGTACACACACATACATACACACAGGGGCTGGGGGCAGCAATGGCATGTTCCACTAACGCTGGCTAACAAAAGACCAGTATCTTGGGGGTCTTTGCTTTAAGAAAAAGTGTCTCTACTTAGAATTTAAAAATAGTTAAAACAGTCAGAGAGCCTCGATCACACTGATCTTCTCTAATTACATCACTACTCTGGAAAGTCAGTACCATATCTTGGGGTGTGTTCTGAACATGGGAGGGTCCCCGCATCTAAGGGTTGGAGCTACTTGGCCAAGGCCCACTCTGTCTCATGGAAAGCTCTCCACTTTGTGAATGCAGGAGCCAAAAAGGGGAAGCAAAGACTGTCCACCAGTGACCTGAGATCTAGCTGGAAAGACCAATGCTGAGGAGACCGAAAGAGACGAAGCAATGCAGGTACCACGTGACACATCCGTGACCAATGGATGCCCAGTCACAAGAGGTTTCTCTGAAAACACCCCCAGGAGCAAGTAAGCCACTCCCCATCCTCTTTCCAGTTCCACACGGCGGTACCTGAACAACACAGGACAATGTAGCAATTGCCCTTGAATTTCTTCCTTGTTTGCCTTCTACATGTCAGTAGAAGTTAGTCTACAAACACAGCCTCCAATGTCCCCATAGTGAGGGGAGCGTCCTGAGCCTCTGAGGTCCCGACCTGAGACACCTCCTGGCTCCTGCCTCTTACTTCCTACCTTCCTGACTTAGCCAGTCATTTATCTATACTGATCTTTTGCTGTTGGCTGGCTGGAGGGCACAAACTCATAAATCCACTGCGATTAAGAGATCTGTGCTGACACCAGTGACCTGGTTCCAGTTTTCCTAGGAGGAAACAGACCAGAAGCCAAGGCAGGTCACTGTCACCCTTCAAACACTGTCAGAGCTGCAGGTGCCTCGTCAGTTCAGAAGGGCAGCTGGTGCAGTAAATCACAGCCCAGTCCCAGGGCTGGAAAGAAGAATGAGAAACCCAAAGGATTCCTGTTCCTCCCACCTCTACCTTCAGTGGAAGTTGTTTCAGGGGCCCAGGGACAGGGCTGAGATGTGAGGGGAAATGGCAAGCTGCAAGAGGCAAAACAAAATAGAAATGGGAGAGAAACCTGAAGGGGAGGCACGACCACCAGGTCTCTGCCACACCTCGGTCTGACCTGTAGGCTGTGAACAAGCCACCCTGATGGTTCTGGGCAGTCCTGGTCTGCAATTCATGGACACAAGGGATCATTTCTGTTCCTCAAACATGAAAGAGTTTCAAATGGAATTAAGAAATGGTATAACCTGCAGATTCAAACAGAAGCCAGAGTTCAGGCCCAACATCAGATGCTGGACAGAAAAAGATTCAGGAAAAGCCCAGGTTCACAACCTGAAGCCTGCACTGGTCCTCCTCGAGTACGTGATCAGGACACACACACTTAACATTAAAATAAGTGTCAACTTAAATCAACCTTAAGTAATAGCTCTTAAACAAGGAGCCTGGGACAGATGCCATCCTCTTGAGCATCAAAGATCAAAATGGACTGCGGTGGTAAAACAAAAGAATATTAATTTCCAAATTCAGGGATGACAGGGGAGCAACAAGAAATCTCATATACCACTATGGACATGTAAAATGGTCAAATCACTTTGCAGAACTCTTTTGGCAGTTCTTAGAAAGCCAAATGGGCTTCCCTGGTGGCTCAGACGGTAAAGAATCTGCCTCCAATGTGAAAGACCCGGGTTCAATCCCTGGGTCAGGAAGATCCCCTGGAGAAAGGCATGGCAACCCACTCCAGTATTCTTGCCTGGAGAATCCCATGGACAGAGGAGCCTGGCGGGCTAGTCCATGGGGTCACAAAGAGTCGGACACGACTGAGCGACTAATACACAACACACAGAAAGCTGAACATGGACCACACGGCCTAGCAACTAATTTCACTCCTAGGTGTTTACCCCAAAGGAATACAAATATGTGTGCACACTAAGACTTTTACACAGACATTCATAAAAACTTCACTCTTCAAAGCCCCAAAAAGCGCCTTAATGGGAGAACGGACAAACACATTCTGGTACACCCACTCACGAGAATACTACGTGGTGGTAAAAAGGTAAAACAACGGACAGCTACAACAAGCAGGCACATCTCAGACATCACGCTGAGTGGCAGCAGCCCGCACGGGAGGGCCCAGGCAGGACGAGCGGCTGCCTGCTGTCTGGTGCGTGGGGCGTGGGGCGTGGGCCACTGCCTGTAAAAGGACCTGAGGAGACCTGGGTGATGAGGCTGTCCTACAAACTGACTATGGTGTTATTACATGGATGTGTACAGTTGTCAAAACTCACTGGACCTGTGCCCTCTGAGTGCATTTTTATGATCCATATGGTATACACACCAGTAATACATCAGCAAGTTGAATGGGGAAAAGAAAAAAATTCCAGACCAGGTTTTATTAGCTGCCTCTCATCCACTGTAATGTCTAGGAAGGGATTAAACATTGGAATGGAGCAAATCTAGGAGGATTAGAAGCAGCATACTGGTGACTGCATGGGTGGCTAGGTCTTGAGCACAAACAAAAGAGCATGCCGGGGAAAGCTCTGGTTCTACAAACAGGGAATGAAGCAGCTCGAGGCCTCCCCAGGAATGAAGTCAATTGAACTTTAATCAAACATGCATAGCGTGTGCTGTGGAGACCCACTGCACATAAATTCAGGGAACAAAAGCTGCTACAGAAATCAATAGCTTACTGAAACATTAACACAGGCAATCATTGATCAAAAGGCAGCTCCACAAAGGCAGCCTTGCAAATTAGCTCCTGCTTGTGCTTGCAAGCAAACACAGAGGCACAAATGTTGTCGACATGAATGGCCCGTAATGATCATTTTGTCCCCAGTGCTCTCCGCTCATCTCACAACAAGGCCTTACAGTCAACATGCCTCTCATCTCGGGGCAGCGGTTTAGTGCCTGGGCAAAGAAGCAGAAGGGGTGAAGTCATCTTCAGGGGTTCCGTCATGGCTGCAGCTCTTGCGGGAGGAGTGTTCATGGCCCGGGTCTATATTTTTAGCAGATTCTCTTGCCCTCTCCAACTCCCCTGCCTTTTCTGTTGCTGCAGGGGTGGGGTTGGGGGTATCCTACAGATATGCAGAAAGCCAGAAAGGTCAGATGCAGAAAGCCAATGGCAATGAGACATGTGGCCCTAGATTAAGGACTCACTTTCCTCCCTGAGCCAGGTTCCCATACAGCAGCTCTTCTCTGGGGGATAGGAAAACTAGCTGTATTAGGTCTTTCTGACTTTCCACCAAAAGAAAAACAGGGGGCAGGGGAGTGCCAGGCACAGAAGAGAAGGGGAGAAATAAGCTGCTCAGGGCAGCACTCTGGGTGGATCAGGGGCCTGGGGGAGAGAGAGAAACCAAGACACAGAAATGAGTCGGGCAGACAGAGGCTCAGTCACAGGCATGCCTATAATCCAGGCTTGGCCACTGGGAATCATGAGGAGGAATCATGCCTCCACTTCTGTGCTCTCCCCTCATCCTATCGGCTCCCCACTCCTCTGGGCAAAAAACCATCAGGGCAGGCTCCCCTCCCTGCGTTGCCCTGGGCAACCAACTGAAGCGCAGGGCTGGGATTGCTCAGTGGCATCTGTCTGCTCACCTCTCACAGGGAGCTTCTCAGGTATGAACCCACTTCAGGGAAGCAATGCTTTATCTGAGGGTGGGTGGGTGGCAGGGGGACGATGAGCCAGGAGACCTGTTCCAGGGCCTGAATGGACGCCACTGGATGGGGGCCATGGGCTGGAGTGGGAGCTGACAATCCTGCTGCTGGAGACCACCTGACCAGGTCAGTTTACCTGCAGGTGGTTGGTAAGCTGAAACACTGCCCGTGAACCCAGCTGCTCTTTCCTTTCCCTCATTCAGCCACCGCACTGCTAAGGCAGGAGAGCCTGTAACCTGTCCTGCACAATAAAAGGAATAATCTCTTTTCTAAAGTAAGATGAGCTGCCTGTGTTCTCTGTAAGGGACCTTGGGGAAGCAGGAGTACAGACAGAATGCTTAAGAGGAAGGTGCTGCAGGCACTGCCAGTATCAAAGGTTCCTTCTCAGGGGGGATGCCTGTCTCCAAGACCGTCAAGCAGCACGCTCCCCAGCCCTGGGGTCTCTCCCCACTCAGCATGCCACTAACTCCTCAGACTCAGGCCCTCTGGGAGGCCGGTGCACAGGCTGAAAAAGGCAGTCAGCTATTTTTCACCCCATTACTGAAGCTTAAGGGCACACCCCAGATTGAGTCCAATTAGTTGTGATTATAACAAAATTATTACTGCTACAACCATCTATACAGTCTCAACACCCCAAGGTGGTGGGAGAAGAGGTCCAGGGACCCTGGCTCAGAATCCAGGGTTGCCATCTACAATCAGGTTCTCTCTTTACAAGCCAAGGAAGGCCTCGGTCTTTTATAAATAACCCTGGACACACAGCACACCCTGCACTCAGCTCAGGGTAGACAGTGTTCCTTTCTCTTCCACTCTCACAACATGGTTCCGTGAACCAGCGGAAAGAAACAATGCTGATCACTGGTCTTCTGTTACGCTGTGTTAAGGAGGGCCTTGGAAAACCAGTGTCCTCCTTTCTGTACATGCACAGAGGGGCAGGGTAGGTGCAGGAGACAGGAAGTAATCTAACCCAGGTCCCTGCACACTACCAAGAACCCAGTACCAGCCCCAGAAGGTGCCCAGTAGTCAGCCAGTCAGTTCAGTCACTCAGTCGTGTCCGACTCTTTGCGACTGCATGAATCACAGCACGCCAGGCCCCCCGTCCATCACCAACTCCCGGAGTTCACCCAAACTCATGTGCATCGAGTCGGTAATGCCATCCAGCCATCTCATCCTCTGTCATCCCCTTCCTCTCTTGCCCTCAATCCCTCCCAGCATCAGAGTCTTTTCCAATGAGTCAACTCTTTGCATGAGGTGGCCCAAGTACTGGAGTTTCAGCTTTAGCATCATTCCTTCCAAAGAAATCCCAGGGCTGATCTCCTTCAGAATGGACTGGTTGGATCTCCTTGCAGTCCAAGGGACTCTCAAGAGTCTTCTCCAACACCACAGTTCAAAAGCATCAATTCTTCGGCACTCAGCTTTCTTCACAGTCTAACTCTCACATCCATACATGACCACTGGTAAAACCGTAGGCTTGACTAGCGGACCTTTGTTGGCAAAGTAATGTGTCTCTGCTTTTGAATATGCTATCTAGGTTGGTCATAACTTTCCTTCCAAGGAGTAAGCGTCTTTTAATTTCATGGCTGCGGTCACCATCTGCAGTGATTTTGGGTACCCAGTAGAGCCACCCACAAATGCCCTTCTGCTGTGAGTGGAAAGGAATTTCCTCTTTACCGAAGTTTTAACACTGCCTACTAAGAAGTAGGGGGAGCAGAAGAGATGGGGTGGGGAGGCAGGCCTGGAAGCTGCTCGTGAGAAGGGCATTAAAATACAGCCTCTTTCTGAGGCCATTTTACAGGCCCTCCAGGCCCATAGTCTGCGTGGTGGGACAGGGGCCACGAAATGGCCCTCACATGCCACTGACACACCCCACTGCAGGGGTCAGAGAGTAAACATTTAGAAGAAGTTCTCTTCTTTCTCTAAGACCTATTAGTAACTGCTCGGATGCTAAGTATTTTAACTTGAGTACACAGAGAGAGTGCAGCTAAGTGATCACTACAGAAGGCCTCAAGTCAACATGCCAATGGACAGTGAGAAGCAGAGCGGGGTTACTTGGCTAAAATTTCTGTTTGGAGAATACCCTTCAGTCATGGTCTGGCTCCTTCTTTGGTGGCCCAGGTAAAAAGGGTGAAGAAATTTACCACTTACTTTCTGGACAGAACAGAGATATAAAGCTTAAAAGGAAAAAAAAAAAAAAAAGAAAAGGTGTTTTTGCAAGAAGGTCCAGGAAGCAGTGAGTGGTGATGAAACAAGGCCCCAACCCCAGGGGCGGGAGGAGGAAAAGCAGACACACACAGCGCAGAGCTGCTTCTATGCTTCGGTCCCCAGGCCAGGGCCCCAGGAAGCGACAGGGAGGCCACTGGAGCCGGGGCCAGGGAGCCTGCCTGGGATGCATCCTGTGGGAAGAGCTGCTCTAACCCCTTTGATTTCCACAGCCACCTCTGCCTGTGAATTACAGCTGCACTGTTTCTTGGCAAAAATGACGGATTGATTTGAGGGTAGTGAAACAAGTCAGTAGAACTTCCTGGCACAGACTCCCATGCAGGTCACTCTTCTCTTGCTCCCTGAGGACCCCAGGACTGGACCTGACGACAGAACAGCTGAGGTGAGAGCCGGGCACAGGGTCGGACTGTCACTGAGTGCAGGGGGAAGCTGCTCTCAGCAATCTCTCTCCAGCAGGCAACTGCTTATCTTCCAGCAGTGAGTCTGGTAATTAAAGCAATGCTGTCCTGGTTTCTTCTTTTGTTAACCAACCAGATCCCCTCGCCCCCAAAGGAGCCCCGACACTGTCAGCCTGCTCTCCTGCTGATGGTTATTTCCGCCTCTGTGGTCTCGGGGTACATTCAGGAGGAAGATGACAGGCTCGAAGGTGCAGCAGAACCACAGCCACCTGACCGCATGGCCACACCGAGGAAGCCCTGCACCCGGGGGCAGGCTCCCGATTCTCCATACCCATACCCCCTCCCACTGTCCACGTTGCAGCTCCTCTCCTGGAGACAAAGGGAAGGGAGGAAAGGGAAGACTCTGGAAGTCTGTGCAAGTCCCCTAGGTTTAGCCGGTTATGATGATGAGGCCACGCAGACGCTCGGAGACACTCCTGAACCAGGCACTCTCACTGCCCATGTTGTAAACCCCAACTGTGTAGGGTGAAGGGGAGGAAAAATCCTTTTTTCTTTCTTTTTAAAACAATTACCACCACTACATTTGAACACTGTGAAGGAAAGGGGACAGGCCAAGGTTTATTTTAAACTCAAAACCATAATGAGATTTCCTAAGCTCTACGCTGCTTCAGTTGCTCAAGTGGCCAGCTGTGATCCCACCTCTGGTCCCACACCTTCCCTTGGATGTTCAGGTCCTGAGCTGGCCTGTCCCCTCCCACACAGAGACCAGGCCAGTCCTCTCAAAGCACAGCCCTCGTCTTGTCAACCTCCGCCTCCAAATCACCAAAGGCGCCTCAAGGCCTGCAGGGAACCGCCGGGGTGCTCCGCCGCCTCCTCCAGGCCTTCCCTCTGTCCCCAGAAGACAGTGTGCGCTCTGGCTTGCACTGAGCATGGTGGCCAGCTCCCCACTCCTCAGTGCTCCTTCACGGGGCAGGACGCAGCCCCGTGAGCCCTCACTACTCTGTTCTCTTGATGTCTGTCTGAGCCCTCCTCACCACTTGGGGCTCCAGCCATCACAGATGTCGTCCCACTCTGTCCTGTACTCGTGGGCTCTCCCTTGGGCTGCAGCCACGAACGAGCCCGTCCAGCTGCCAAGTCCATGTCCACCCCATCTGAAGGCCCACCCCAGAGTCCAGGGCACCATCTCAAACATAGTGAGTGTTCAAAAAACACCTGATGGAATGAGTATTTTCTGAGAACTAAAATTTACCTGAAGTGAACACTAAAAGCATAAAACTTCAGAGAAATGGAAGCAACACTGCCAGCTTTTGAGAAATGGATGCAAGATTGCTAACATTTTATCTTGCCAGGTAAGGTCGTTAAAAATAACTACCTGATCTCAACATTATTTCACAAAAGAAATGACATTTTATCTTTTCTAGAAAGTATAATAAGATAGACAATCTCTAAACTAGAGTTCCTTAATTTGATACGTAGTGTTAACATGAACTGACTACAGTGTTCTTGCTTTTCATTTCCCACGGTCCAATGAAGACAGAATCCTCGAACCTGCGCAGTTGCTTGCAATCGGCTGCTCTTGGGTAGGCATCACAGCTGGCAGGAGGGCAGACCTAGGAACCCAGTGTCCCAACTTCCTCACCAGTGGCTTTATCCACAAACTAACTCACCACCCTTTTACTGGGCTGTTGAATCTACAATAACGACGGTTAGGCACTATAAACAGGCACTTTCCATACCTTTGTATGTTTAGTCGTCACAGTACCCTAACATCGTCATCATCCCTGCTTTATAAATAAGATGACAAGCCACAGGGAAACTGGTCACAGCTTCAGTCGGCAGCCCGGGGGTCTCACTCCAGGGTCTTATGCTCTTAATCAGTCTGCTATGAACTAAGGGGAAGTAATCTTTTTTTGAAGTCTGAGGCTTGAATTTGGGTTATCTTTTTTATCTAAAGAGCTCAGTTCAATAGGATCTTAAACCCACTAACTGGACCCTGGGTAGTGGTGGCTGAAGAGCACAGAGAAGCACTATGCATCCCTGAGCACAACGGGCAGCCAGCCTTCCTACCCCAGCACCCATGAATTACAAAACAGCTCCTGCCTGAAGCGATTCTTGGGGGACCAAGATCAGAGACACACATGGCAGGCACGTGTGCACAAGCCCAGAGAAGTATTGCCTTCCCACACATTCCAAGAATAGACTCCAGTTCTTGGAAGTCTTGTCCCTGGACTTTCCAGGGACAGTCCAGGGACAAGACAGGATGGAGGCCACGGGCATGAGTACCCTTCCAGACCTGCTCACCACACCTGGGCCACCCAGTGGCTCCTGCTCAGAAGCCCTTGGCCACTTCAAGCTCTAGGCTACAAATGTCATGGACATGTGCCAAGCAAGGGGTCGTCGCATGCCACTTCATCCTAAAGTCCTTGGTCTCTTCCTCCAGTAGGAAGTCTGAGTATAGACCAGGTTGGGGCCCTTCTGCACATGTAATAAAACATCTTTCAAAACGAGCTTCGGTTAAAGTGTCTAAGTAAAGCAGTGAACCAGCTCCAGCTCGAAGCATCTAAGTAAAGCAGTGACCACCTCCAATGGCACTCAAAACCACAGATGTGACTCACGACTCCTGGATGGACCCCCTGAACCTCCACACTGTGGCTGCTCCTCTCCAAGCAGCTCCATTAGAAAAATCTATCTATTAGACTTCCCTGGTGGCTCAGTGGTAAAGAATCTTCCTGCCAAAGCAGGGGACATGAGGTTTGATCCCCTGTCCAAGAAGATCCCATATGCCGTAGGACAACTACTGAGCCTTCATGCTGCAACTACTGAAGCCTGAGTGCCCTAGAGCCTGTGCTTGCAAGAGAAGCAGAGGATAGCCTCTGCTTGCCGCAGAAAGCCCTGAAGCAGCAAGGAAGACCCAACACAGCCAAAAAATACATAAATAATTTTTAATGTATCTATTTACACATAAATAACATTTAATGTATTTACTTATTTATTTGGCTGCACCCTGTCTTAGTTGAGGCATGTGGGATATAGTTCCCCAACCAGGGATAGAACCCAGGCCCCCGGCATTGGGAGCATGGAATCTTAGCCACTGGACCACCAGGAAGTCCCAAATAAGTAATTTTTTAATGTAGTTTTTTTTTTTTTTTTTAAAGCTATCTATCAACTGAGCATGAGGCAGAAGGTACTACCACTTAACAAAAAACAGTAACAAAAAATAGCAGATCTGGAAATAACTGATTTGAAGACACAGATCAAGACCATCACCAATTGGTCTAAACTCCAGACTAAACAGAAGGGCTCCCGGCCATGTGTGGGCCCCACACCAGCCCCTGGCACAAAAGCCAGGTAGGCCTAATGCGGCCACGTGATGGGTCTTCACTTAACATAGACCCCCACAAAACTGCCCACTGGGGGGGGCACTTTATTTTTGGTTTTACTGTTTGTTAACATTTTAAATATAATAATGTCAATACCAGGAATCTTGTTTTCTCTGTAAAACCTCAAGAATTCATTCACTGAAATCAGTTTTCTTTCCCACAAGCCGAATACTTCATTATTTCCTGAATTTATTTTATTGGAGTTCAGCAACAGGGCAAGTGGGATTTCACTGCCATTGGTTCTATCACCACATCACCCTTCTTAATGTTTTCTAGTTCCTGTAACAAAACCACAATTCTGCCAGCAAAGGGAGAGAGAGAAGAGTGAGGGGGAAAAAAAGAAAGCCATAAAACTGTTAAAACCGCCATTCTCCATCTCGTAAACATTTTTCTATTTATTGGCCTTTCATTGTGTGTGCAATCTTATTATCCCTGCACAGTATCAAAGTGACACCCATCAGGGTCACCCTATAAAATACATGTTGGCAACATAACATTCAATGACAGGAACGGGACAAAAGATGAGGGATGGGGGAGAGTGGCAGCTGCAGGACGTTTTAAAGGGATCATCAGTTGTATCTGTGCATTTCCCGAGGTGATAACTGAATACCAGGGGCTGGAGGGAAACCCATTTTTGAGCTCAGAAAGGATAGTTAAGAGAAAAATGTTTTTGTATTGGAAGCATGTAATGACTGCCAGGAAATGAGAACAGCTACTCCAGCAACACTGCCTCTTGTATTTTACGGTTTTTATGGATGCGTGGCAAGTTATCAAGTACAATCCATTTCTGCAAGTTGAATTTTGAAATAAAGGGCAGACTTCCTCATTGCAAAGAAAGGAGGGAAAGGGGTATTTAATTCTGTCATTGTATCACATTTGTTTAATAAAAGGAACAGGGCAAAGATGACTCTTCAAAGCACAAAAACACAATTACAGTACTGCATCCTCCTTCTCAGACGTGAAATGTGTCACGTCTTTCACCTGAATTTTTGAAGATCTTGGAAAAATCCAGACAGGCTTGCAAACCACACCTGTGCTTCTCTGTGCTCCTGGCTCATAAATGCGGCCAGCAGTGGCTTCATGGCAGCTTTCAGCACAGATCATCTCCAGAAAGGAGGTCGAGGAACAGTGACTCCCCACATGCAAGCTGTTTGGGCTGGGGGGTGCCCCCCCAGTTCCCGTGCCCAAGTCCTGGGCGAGCTCCCAGGGAAGGAGGCGGGGGACCTCCAACCCCTCAGCTATGAGAAAAGCTGACAATCCATTACCGGCAGGGGAGGCGGGGGACCCCAGATTTTGCTTGCGGGGGAAGAACAGGTGCCAAAGAGGCGAAAGTGGGGAAGTCACCGGCCACTGAGGCCCCTGTCAGTGAGGCTGCCGGTTTCCTCACGGCTGCTTCACTGTGACCCAGGACAACCAGCCCAAGTCTGGAACACCTGCTGGATACTTGAGGTGCAAGACACCGAGCGCACCTGGGCGGGCGTGGTGGAGAGGGAGGGGACCATAGGATGGACAGACAGCTGTCCGCAGAACATCAAGGAAGCCCCCACAAGTCCCCACAGGAAACAGCCTGTGCCACTCCACATGGCTGCCAGCAGATAAGCGAGAGGTCATACGGTCTGCAGTCCCAGGTTAAGCGAAGGTGCCAGGCACCGTGACCACAGCTGCTGTGGGGCTGGCAGTCTGCAAGCATCATGCTGGTGACTCACGTGAACCCGCTCACTGAGGCTCAGAACACACGTGTGATGTGACCCCAGGACCTTGGGCTGCAGTTTATGAAAACGACTTGTGGATTCCTCATCACAGTTCATGGTGAGGGCTCCGAGGGTTCACTCCCCCGGTTCCTATCTAGGTCTCCTGGTCTGGGGGTGCTGGTTCCCACAGGAAGTTGGGGAGTGCATGGGGTGCTGGGGTGCTATGGGTGTGCAGCCTGTGAGAGTGCATAGATGGGTCCTCTTGGAGGGGGGCTCCTTTGGCTTGGCTACTTGAAAACAGCTCGGCTGTTTTCCTGGCAGCATCTCCCACCCTAAAGGGAACCTGACAAGATCATGCTGCCACTATGGGGCTGACTACCCAGAGGACAGCGGGGGTGTCCCTGGTGATCTCACACACCTCTTCAACAAGCTGGATGGAGCCAGGTCTCTAAAACAAGCTATGTGGTAGGGAAGACTCTCCAGGGCTGACTGGGGTCTTTTCCCTCTTGTGTGATGTGATGCAGGCTTATACGGCTCTTGTTCTGGGGACAAATCACCAGTGTCACCATCCTGGGTGGCTGCAGTCACCCCACTCTAGCTTTCCCCTCTCCCCCAGACTGATGTGGGTGTGGCTAAGAGGTGGGGCAAAGTACTTCCAGGGAACGTCTGAACCTGAACTCTCAACTTTATGTTGAGACTGGCTGGGGACATGTAGGTGTCCTCTGTCCACACTTGGGAAATAATCTTTCCTTCATGCCCCACGTGTTGGTAAAAGTGTTTGTCCACTGGCCTGGACTTTCCTACAAAGGGGGACACTGACAGATGAGCTCTGCATTCTTACTACCCAAAACCCAAGTCCCAGAAATGACCCTAGAAAGTCAACAAATAACATTAATTCAAGAGCTTTAAAACCCTAAACATTTCCAGTTGCAGAAAGTCAGTAACAGCCTTTATCCAGTTCTGCTTCACTTCCCAAAAGAGGTCAAAACCCTTTGCAGTGAAGGAGAAGAAAGGTAAGCATTTCTCTGTGAGGCGACTTCAGACTTGAGCCCACAACCACAGGGCTGTACTCTGCTGAGAAAGCTGTAGAGTCACGGCAGAGCAGGGTTTCCAAAGAGACGTCCCTTGGGCCCTGGTCTCTATTTTAAAAACAGAGAAAAATATAGCATCCCACTCACTGAATTTTGATATTAAGAAGAGTCGACGCATACAGAACATTTAGCACCGTGCTTGGCCTATTGTAAGAGACACACAAATGTTTGTCAGGACACTGGAGGTGGGTGGTGGTGGCTACAATGTCTGTTCTTTTGCCTGAGTGGAAAATTACTGTATCACAGTCACAAATGAACACAAAGTCCTAAAGTAAGAGAAAGCAAACAAACTCAGTATTTTTAGAAACAGCTTAAGTATTAAATATTTTTTAAAATTCCCATTCAAATTAAAAAAAGAAAAAAAAAAGCAGAAGTGAGTTGAACTGGATGGAGAGAAGAGTGCAACTGTATTCATAAAGCCACAGAGATCTGAATGGTTCGAGTGCATGCACTGGCCTAAGAGATGAACTTGCTGTGTTTGTGGGCTGACCATGCCCATCCCTGGGAGCCGCAGGCACACACAGTCAAGCCCTGGTGATGCCAGTAACCTCAGCAGTGCGGCCAACTGAGACCCACGTATCCCAGGTCAACACCTTCTGCCACAGAGGACCACTTCTCGCCTGCATCCATTAACCTATGATCAGCACAAACCAAAACAGTACAACGAGCCAGAATTCAGCCTCTGGGGACTAGTAACGCAACACAGGCTGTAGCAGCTGGGATCCCAAGTGCTGTACTGATTTCTTCCCAATCCTCCACGACTAGTTATGTGTCCGTGGGAAGGCTATTTAACCTCCTCTGTAAAACAGGGGTGGTTCAACAGTAGCTCCTCCCTCCTTTATGAAGTTGTGGTTAGGCCTGAAATGCTAAGAGGTGTTTGGCACATATGCTCAATAAATGACATCTATGATGTTTATTCTCTTTTCATTTGGGAAAAGGACGAGAAACTTCAAATTAAGTTCAACTCAAAGGACTGGTTTAATTAACTGAATTAAAAAAAAAAAAAACCACAAAACACAATCTTCCAAAGAATGTTTCTGTAACTGACTTCTTTTGTCTGTCACATCCCCCCCAAAACTACAGGCACGTTATATTGTCAAAGAATAAAGAACTGTTAGGTGTAGTAAATGATAGTGGTATTTGGGGCAAGTTCACGGTACCAAAGACAGCACAGGTCAAAGGTGAGCATTCTCCCCAAAGTTTCCAAATAGAATCATCAGAATATACACCCACTTTAGAGCCCCCCGGAGGCAACTTAGAAAATCTGCTCAGCCCCAGCTTCTAGTCTTAGACAATCATTAGGAGAAGGAGAACATGTGGCATCTCTACACAGTTCAGCAGGAATGAACTAAGAGAATGGGCCTGCTAATCTGCAGGTTTATCGCTTGTCCCCACACTTCAATGTAGAATTACCTTTGACCAACAGGATGGGAAAGTCCAGCTTGGAGAACTTGGAACATCCCATTATTTAACTTCATGACATCATAACTCCACTCTCAAAAGCGCCAAACATTAACTTCAATGAACTTCATTAGTGAACTTTAAGAATTGCTAAGTCACTTCAGTCGTGTCCAACTCTGTGTGACCCCATAGATGGCAGCCCACCAGGCTTCCCCATCCCTGGGATTCTCCAGGCAAGAACACTGGAGTGGGTTGCCATTTCCTTCTCCAATGCATGAAAGTGAAAAGTGAAAGTGAAGTCGCTCATCATGTCTGACCCTCAGTGACCCTATGGACTGCAGCCTTCCACGCTCCTCCATCCATGGGGTTTTCCAGGCAAGAATACTGGAGGGGGGTGCCATTGCCTTCTCCGAACTTTAAGAATAGTCTCTTATGAAAGTGTGGAATATAACTGTCACAAACTGCTGACTGAAAACAGCTGGCTTACACTGGTACTAAAGCACCTACATCCTAACACAGTTAGTAACAAGAGTAGGGCTCCTCTTCTGGGAACTCAGGCAATCACGTCCTCAGTGATTCACACAGGGCAGTAAATAAAGAAGCAAGTATTAGCTGCTCCAGACAACAGCAGAGATACAAGGTTACAGACTAAATCCAGACAAGAGGGAGGCTGGCCTGATCTGTACCATTTAAAAATTCTTGTCACATGTGATCAGAAAAGCTGATGTCACAACCAGATACTCTGAAGACATTTTCTTTGCTCCCTCTAGTGACAGGAACCAGCACAGCTCTGTACACTTCTACTCAACTGTTTGAAAATGTGCTAATAAAGCACTCAGGTTGTCTGCGTTTCAGTCCCATGACTTAATTTCTAAGGACTCCCAGCTAAACTTCATGTCTCACTCCCTTGGCAGGAGTGAGAATGGAACATGGTTAGTGCTCCCACATAACAGGGTTAACAACTGGCCATCAACATGTCAATCACGGGCTTACTTCTCAGTTGAGGAAACTACCACAACCACTTCAACAACAATCTAAAAGCGAACCCAAAGCTGTCTCTGGTAAGCCCCGCTTGCGCACACTCTCTCCAGGGCCTGCCTCCCTGCCAGCAGCTCCTCAGAGCTTTCCCACCAGCTGTCAGGTTCTCGATCTAGCACCTCCCATTTCCAGTATTCCCAGCAAGTCTAGGTCCACTGTGGTCTTGGGCCTATGCAGCGCTTCAGAGGAACCAGAGGGGGCAATGTCGCTCCTGAACAGTTCTAAATTCAACACACCCACTCACTAAAGTCAAATCAAAAGGAATTACACACACACAGAGTTGAATGAATATCATCAATACCTGGCACAGTATAATGACTGAGTTGACTGGTCATTAAATAACTTTAATGATGCCCTGTGGACCCTCCTTTCAGAGTCCCTGGCAGATTGCTTGCTCTTTGCCCAGATTAAAGAGTCAGGTGCCCCAGAAAGCCTCGGGTAAAAGTACAGCTCCTGGTAAGTCAAAAAACATACAAGGAAGATCTAAACAAATTGATAAAAATCAAGTGGTAGTGGGACAGGTCTCCTAGACAAATGTTAAAACTTGCTTCACGTTAATTCACAAAGGAAGTGCAGGAATTCCATGGATGCCAAAAAGAACCTTAAGAATATCAGATCAGGTTGTACTTCTAGGTCCTGGTGGCAACACAACACAACACAAACTATGGCCTGAGGAAGCCTGAGCAGCTACTGCGTGAGCTTTTATCTCTAAAAGGAAAGATTTCCACCCCAAAAATCCTGGTTCAGAGGAGTCCAAGAAATGCAAAGCAGCAGCAGGTTTCAAGCCTCTAACCAGCAAAGCCAAGGAATTTTTTTGAATTTAACTTGCACTTCTGTCCCAACTGGTCAATGCCAGCATATTTGAGAAAACTTGTGATACTATAGTTAGCTAATCTCTCCTTAAAAATTATTCTTGAGTTAGAAAGACAGAAAAAAAAAATTCTGTTGTGTCCTGAGTAAATCTTGAGAAAACAGAGGCAAGAAAGCGTCACAGTAAGCTTTCTAATTCCAAGCCAAGATTTACTTCCCACATTTGGGATTACTACTCCTGAGCTCCCCTTAGTTCCTGAAACACTGTCCCACAAAGATGCTAAAGCTGCACAAGCAAGTCCTCCCCCGCCACAGGACTAGACTCTGAAACACACACAAGGCAGAGCTCCCAAGAGCCAGTTTCCTTTCTGGAGGCAGCAAACTGAGCAGTGGCCCCAAATTCTTAGGGCTGAATTTTCAAAAGTAAAGTTTACTTCAGAGACATTACACAGAGAACAAGGTTTTTGAAACCTACAGAGGGGCCCGGCAGGCCACAGGTCCATGGGGTCGCAAAGACTCAGACACAACTAAGCAACTTAACAACGCTATCCTTTCCAGTGACAGGGACACACTCTATTTTCTTGCGTTCCAAAATCACTGTGGACGGTGACTGCAGCCATGAAATGAAAAGATGCTTGCTTCTTGGAAGAAAAGATATGACAAACCTAGACAGTGTATTAAAAAACAGAGGCATTACTTTGCCAACAAAGGTCCATATAGTCAAAGCTATGGCTTTTCCAGTAGTCATGTACGGGTGTGAAGAGATGGACCATAAAGAAGGCTAAGCATCAAAAAATTATGCTTTCAAACTGTGGTATTGGAAAAGACTTTTGAGAGTCCTGTGGACTGCAAGATCAAACCAGTTAATCCTAAGGAAATCAACTCTGCATATTCACTGGAAGGACGAATGCTGAAACTCTGAAGCTCCAATAACTTTGGCCACCTGATGAGAAGAGCCCACTCATTGGAAAACACCCTGATGCTGGGAAAGATAGAAGGCAGGAGGAGAAGGACATGAGGGAGGGCAAGATGGATGGATGGCATCACCGACTCAATGGACAACAGTTTGAGCAAACTCCAGAAGATGGTGAAGGACAGGAAAACCTGGCGTGCTGCAGTCCGTGGGGTCACAAAGAGTCAGACACGACTGAGCAACTGAACAACAATCCTTTGCAGGGCAGCCTGCAACTTAGGACGAAGGAAACAGTGTGGAGAAATGTTTCATAATGTGACCTGAAGGGACTGCCACCAAAGTTAGGAGAGGGAGAAAGGACAGCCCCAAATGCAAATGGACCTAGAGACCCAACCTGATGCAATTTCATTCAAAATGCCAAGGGGTGAGGGACTTGGCACACCAAACGTCAATAATTATTCTAAAGCCGGACAATGAGGTGCTGGTCCAGAGGCAAATAGACCAGTGGAGTCCAGAAATGGACTCATGGACTTCTGGAAATTTCATTTCTGACACAGTGAGCAATATAAATTAGTGGAGAAGGGCTGGACTTCTCAAAAGGTGTACTGGACACCTGGTTATGTGCATTAAAAAAAAATAATAAAAGTTGTCCCCTAACATGTACAATAACCAATTCCAGGGGATTAAAGACATATAAAAAGCAAAATTACAAACTTGTACATAAATTATATAAAACTCTTAAAAGATAATAAATATAGAAGACTACCTATAAACAAAGAAAAAGATTCCTTATATACAAGCTCAAAACATAAAGACTGATAAATTTAATTACATAAAAATTTAAAACATATAGTTCTATAATAAAGAATATAAGTCATAAACTGAAAGTATATTTGCAACACAGACTTTTTAAATTATAAGGTGTATCTAGAACTCTTCCAAATCAAAAAGAAAAATTCAATTGGAAAATGAGGTCCTTCATGGAAGAGGAAACAAATGATTAATAAATGCATGACATGGTGCCCAATAGCAGTACTAATCAGGAAAATACAAATTAAAACTACACTGAGATATTTTAAACTCACAATATTAGCAAACATTTTAATGCCTAACTCTATCAAAGCGTTGGCAAGAATGTGGAATTACTGGAACTCATATACAGCTGGAAATAACTGGCTTTAGTCAAAGGGAAAATCGGCACACCTATTACCCAGACATTCGATTCCTAGGTATCCCTCAAGAATTCCTTTTACACACATACCAGGAGATACGGACAGCAAAGCTATATGAAGAACAAAAAATCTGGAACAAATTGAAATGTTCATCAACAGCTGAAGAATAAAACATGTTATGTTCATACAGTGCTGGGAAATCGTATAGAACTACTGACACGGGGGACCCCAGAATAGAGGTGAATGAGAAGAACAAGGTGCAGAAGTATCTTCTTCCTTCATGAGTCCACTTACACACGGTGCAGAGAGCATGCAAAACACATACTGTGGAAGGACACAAGTATCTGAGGCAAAACCATGAAGAAAAGGAAGGGGATTCTAACAGACTGCTCAGGACCTGGTCGCCTCTGGGGAGAGGAGGAGGGGAACTGGACTGGGGAGGGACCGCTCCCGTGTCCATCAGCTTTGTGGGAGTTCACAGGAATGCACCCGTTCTGATTTTTATACCTAACATGTATTTTATGGAGATTCTTTGGTAACTCCTCAATATCAAATAGAACAAAAGTTACCCAGAAGATTCTGAATCACTCCAACGCTGCCAGATTAGAAAGGTTTCTCATCCTGTTTCTAAGACAGCAGGGTGAGGCCTCACCTGCTTAGCACTGCTCAGAGCTCCTCCTCTGCCTGCTCCCGCTTCCCGTCCCCAAAGGCCCTTCCACACTAAGGATGCTGTAAGAGGTGGGCCTGGGGTCTGAGACCTCTCCTTCTCTTATTCCCCCCAGTGTCAGATTTGTTTCCCTGAGTTGTCATGTTGTCATGTCTTAAGGAAAGTTCAGTGCTTATAACACCACACTCCTTAGAAACCAGGTGAGAGCTGGGAGGAGGACATGAGGGCCCTCTCCCCTAGGTTTGTCTTTAAAATGATACGTATCGGCTTACAATAAGTAGAGCTGTGCTTCTAAATAAGGCCCCAAATGACTACTCTGCAGCTGTCAACAGTTTCCCAATTAATCTACAGGACAAGTAGCCTCAAGTGGCGTGAAGAATATGTCTGTGACCTCAAGTCAACCCAGAAATGTTTGTGCAAAACCTGGAAAACTCAACATGCACCTGGAGGGACAAGCTTCTAGACCCTCACCCCCAGCATTTGCCGGGTGAGGTGTATCATGCCCTGCTCTTCACTCCCAGACCATTCAGAAACCTCGCCTTCCCATTCACTTATTGAAGGTACTGTTTTTTGGCTCAGTGGCTACACCTACTCTAGTGAAGCCCAGCATGGCAGACAGGCACACAAGGGCCAGGCTGCTGCCAGGCTTCTCAATATCCACTCTTGACCTGCTACAACCCATTTTCCATCCTGCATCTTATAAATAAAAAGGGGAAAACTCCAAATCTGAGGTCAATTCCCTGTTTAAAATTCTTTAATGGCTTATCATGTTTCTTAGCATAAAAACCTAATAAAGAGTTCAAGAGCAGGGAATATGAAGTCAGACTGCCTGAGATCAGTTCTTGACCATGCCACTTTATAAACATGGACAAGTTACCTGGCCTCTTGCCTGGGAGGGCCATGAATCAATGCATGTAAAGGACCAAGAGGACTTCCTGGTGGCTCAGCAGTAAAGAATCTGCCTTCAATGTAGGAGATGCAGGTTCGCTCCCTGGGTGGGCAAGATCCTCTGGAAAAGGAAATGGCAACCCACTCTAGTATTCTTGCCTGGGAAATCCCAAGGACAGAGGAGCCTGGTGGACTAAAGTCCACAGGGTTGCCCAAGAGTTGGACACGACTTAGCAACTAAACGACGACAACAAGGGACCAAGAAGCGCCTAGCACCTCAGAGGCCCTAGGAACACACTACTCTTACTGCCAGGTTGGCAAGGTTGCTGTCATCTGACCCCTCTCCCATCATTACTATTGCTCCCTTCCGTTCTCGTTTTTGCTCAAGGCACCACCACTATATCTTTGTTCTTGAAGATCCACCTGAGTTCCAAGTTGACCCTATCCGAGTGCTTCTGTATCAGCTAGTCCTTTGGCCCGAGCGGGCTCTTCTGATTCCATCCTTCCCTCTTCATCCCTGGGTTGGGAAGATCCCCTGGAGAAGGGAAAGGTTACCAACTCCAGTATTCTGGCTTAGAGAATTCTATGGACTGTATAGCCCATGGGGTCACAAAGAGTGAGATACGACTGAGTGACTTTCACTTTCACTCTTCATCCCTGGGGTCCTAATTTAAATGAAACATCTTCGGACATATCTTCCCTGAAGTCAGGTCACTCTGTTATATTTCTACTACTTTTCCTTTGTAGGACATATCAGTATTTATACTTATATACTTAAAGGATTATTTCACTTAGTTGTCTTCTTACAGATTTAAAATTCCATGGAATGGGGGACACACCTTTTAGAGTGCTATACTTCTTGCATCTAACGTAATGTTCAGTATTCTACATATCATGAATGAGTGTAGGAGACTCTAATGTCAATTTGACTTATCTTTTAAGAAATAACCTAAAAAATATGCTTAAGAAGGTAAAAGTTAAGCATAATGCTTCATTTTTTGAGATTAAAAAAAACCAAACTTGAGTTGATATAAGAAATAAAATTTGGCAAAATATCAAACAAATGAAAAATCCAAAGTCCAATCTAACCAAATCCTTTATCCTTTTAGTATGATATTTTCCCCAGCTTGGATACTGAATATATGTAACCAGCTGAGAAAGCACCATTTTCCCCTCCTCCCTGGGTCTCATTTTTCTTTTCTAGCTTTCTGAAAATCCAGCAAAGATAAAAACATTGGCTCTTTCCTATCAACACTCAATACCTGCACTGACCACCATACACATCATCCCTATGCTTCCTTTCAGGTCAGTAGCTTTAATTATGGACCCAAATTATCAACAATTCCACCCACCAGCAGTGGAGGCCATCTCTAAGGTATGTGGTGACCCTACAGAGTTAGGGGCATGTTAATAAGCCAGAATGCAAAGAGGAAGGCTGTGGTGAAACATTTTCATCACGCGCTCCATCCTCTCTGAAAAGTTAGCCCTTCATGAAGCAGCTGTCTGACCAATGCAATGATGTGCACAGACACGGCTGCGCAGAGTGTGACGCGCCATCTCAATGATCATTTTAAAGGACCTTTACGTCACAGAAAATAACATAAGAATCCTAAACTGTGTAGCACATGGACAAAAACAACAGTTTGATATCACCTAGTGAAGAGACGCTACCCACTACACCCAATGAGGATGTACACTAAGAAAAGGAATGACGACGTTTATCATGAAGTATGAGACGGAGCACGTGGGGGGCTTGTTCAGAAGAAGGAAGGGGAGACGCTCAGACAGGACCTCCACAGGATTGGCCCCTCTGTGACCACTCAGCCCCCAAGACAACACTGCTTTGCCAGAAACTGTCCTACACTTGGTGCTGCTTTATCTTACTTTTCCAGGCATTTCTGTGAACTTTTTTAGTCTTAAGCCTTTTCCTTAATTCACCAGTTGTTCTGGAAGGATCCAAATACAACAGTTCTTATCTCTATCCCCATTAAGGGGGAAAAAAAACTGCTGAGGAAGATGTGGTGTCATCTGTGGGGAGCGCTGAGCCACAGCGCCTGCATCTTTGGGCTTTTCCAGTAGGAGCCACAGAGTGACCACAAGCAGTGGCCACAGGACATCCTCTCAATACCTGCTACATTGCTCCAGCTGGACACTCCTTCACATCTCATTTAATTCTATCTATGAAATAGGGTTGATTTCTGGTCCTAACAGGTCAAGATGCTTTAATAATAATACAAAATAGTCTTTATCACTGGCATACTGGGCCCCTCTTGACAAAGGGATTCAAGCACAAAGACTTTATTAATTTCTGTTATTAACATCAATTGACTAGCACAGGTGAGATAAAACAATAACCCTTAACTCTGGTGCATCCACTGCCGAGCAACCAAATAAACCAGAGATGATTTCATCTATAAAAGTTTAATGGACTCAAATTAATTATGGATACTAATGTCCTGTTAAAAATAGAAACCACATGCATGAGATAGGGTGCTCAGGGCTGGTGCACTGGGATGACCCTGAGGGATGGGATGTGGCGGGAGGTGGGAGGGGGATTCAGGATGGGGAACACATGTACACCCATGGCTGATTCATGTCAATGTATGGCAAAAACCACTACAATATTGTAATAAGCCTCCAATTAAAATAAATAATTTTTTAAAAATGGAAACCACATAAACTGAAGTTTAAAATACCTCAAGAAAAGATATTAAAAATGGAAGACAACTTTCTCAAATGCCCTTCATTTTTCTGTGTATAATTTGAAGGGTTACTGGAAGCTTTGGTCAACAGAGGCTCAAGGCTCCGTCTTCTGCCCTGAGGACTGAAGCCAGCCGAGTCACCTGTGACTTAGGCAGACACGATACTCCACAGCACAGCCCAAGGGCAGCCCTTGGTTTCTCATTCCGAAATTTCACATTTCAACATCTAATTTGAGCTCAGTACTCTACCTACACAGACAGGACAGGGCCCAAGTCCAACACAGATTCACACAATTCACCTTGGGCACACAACACTGCTACACAGAGCTTTCCCCATTAGGAGCTGAGGAGTATAATGGAAATCTTGATTAAAAGCAAGCCAGGCAGGGAAAAAAAAGAAGTGAGCCAGCTAAATATACTAGATAGAATTCTGAATTGAAGTTCTGAGTAACATTTTTTGTTTTTCAGAGTCTCATAATATTTCAGATTTGACAACTAGATACAGGTTAGATCATTTTGATCATCAAATGCTCAATTAGGCCTCACAACTGTGCCAGGATATAAGTCCCACTATCTCCATTTTATAGATGAGAAAACTAAAATACAAAGTCATCAAGTAACTTGTCCAAGGTCAGAGGGAATGGAAAAAGAATCTGCACACATTTGCCAGAAATTTTATGTAAGAAGGAAGAGGAGGTTACAGAAGAGACAACAAACTCATCAGTCAAGGAATCTCATACCAGGAAGAGAAATGTTTCTATTAACAGCACTCAGTGCTTGAGAGGTGGAATGAGCAAGTCAAAGCAATGACAAATCTCAGGTCTGGGTCCCAGTTTGGCCAGTACCTAAGTGCCTCAGGAGACTGTATTAAGATGAAATAAGATAAAATATGTGAAACTGGCCTATAAACCATAAAACCATTAAAACAAGCATATTTATTTCATTTCCACATAGCAGTTACCACATGGAGTTACACTGGTTGTTCATAGCAGACTATGAACATTTTAAGAGTAGAAGAAAATATCTTACCCATTTTTATACCCTCAGCATCTCCCCTAAAAAAAGTCTTCTAGATGGGAACTCAAAATGTTTTTTGAGTGACTAGCTGACTGAATAAATACATGTAAGTAAAATTTATACATTTTCGGGGCCAGTCAGAAAGCATTCAATGTGGAGAGTTTCTTAACTTAGTAACAAACCTTTAGATAAGGTGTCCAGTACTTCCCTTAATGAGATACTGCGTTTTACTGTGTCCTCCCTCCAAAATAAATCAAGTACTAGGAAGCTAAAAATAAACTTAATAATACCAAAGAATGAGCAATTTCCTCTTTGGCCTTGTTTGCATTACTAGTTTAGAGAAAAAAGGAGTCTTATTTCCTGCTCAGCTGTGCAGCCATCTGAGGACACTTGGGGCTGAGGAAGAAGAAGTGGTGGGGGTGGGGGGGTGCTTGATTTAGAAGAGCAGTATATTTGCTGAAGACTTTGAACAAGGTGCTTTGAGACACAATGTCAGACTTGCCTGGAGCTTTCTGTAAATAGGTTAATTTCCAAAATTCTTTTGTGGGGGGATGTAAGACATCTGTGTTTCTAAACTAGGAAGGAAAAACAAAAAAGAAAACCAACCTTCAAATGAATGCTTGCAATGGAGTGCACAGAAGGAAGGATTAGAGGCTCAACTGGTTGAGCCGATGAGTTGTTTGGACAGAATTAGACAGTGAAGGCCAAAGCAAAACAGGGACAAAGACTGGAGAAGAAAGGCTCCAATGATCACTTTAGCACTCGTGACTCTGCTCCGGGGACCACCATCCCTCTCTCTATGCTTAAAGGACGACCACTCTGTTAACTCCCCACCTCCAGTGGATTCCAGACAAAGAGCTCACTTCCGGGGAGATTAGCAGGAGCCTTGAAGCCCGGGCTAAACGCCTTAATGACTCATGAGAAGGCACAGAACAAGTGGGTGGAAGAAAATCTCCTGGTAAAACATCACTTCTTAACTCTTGTCCTCAGGGACACATGGACTCCCAGCAGAGTCTGCAAGGAGGTCCAGGGACTGGGCTCTGTGGGGTTACTTGGGCTCCGCTCTGGGACGATGCAGTTTCTGTGTGGCATGAACCTGAAGCCCAGCTTCTAGATCTGAATTCAATGTGAGGTTTGTTGCCCAACCCAAATTCAAAAAGTCAATCAGGTAGAAGACTGTGATGTGAACTTGATTTGAGACATATGAAAACTCACATTAAAACATGCCTGTCCTCCTGGAACCAGCCCCCTGTTCACCTCGTCCTCTGACTTGAGTGATGGAGTCTGGAAGGAATCCAACAGATGTCTACACAATGCTCAGCCACAAGCAGGGTGCTCCTGTCCCTCTCATCAACATGGACAACTAAAGCACCCAGCAGTCTAATCAACCAAGCTTAATTCTAACAATGTAAAGTAATGCCCATTGCTCCTCTTTGTAAGTATATACTTCTAAAGGCAAAAAATCAAACTCAAGTTAACTAAAAAAAAATTTAAGGCGAGACGTCCTTAACATAAAATTAACTATTTTAAAGTAAACAATTCCAAGGTATTCAGTGCATTCACAAAACCTCTATCAAGTTCCAAAATGCTATCACCCACCAAAGGAGACCTGCACCCCTTATAAAGTAGTCCAAGTCAAGTTTAAGAAAAAGGAGGAAAAAGCCCCATGATATTCACTGTCATTACAGCATTGCTTTCACCATGAAGTGTCGGTTTATTCATTTTCAGTAGCATCTTCTCATTTTAAAAGCATGAAGAAATTCATAAGGTAATGAGGACAAATACCTACAACGGTGCTTTCCAATGTGCCATGTGACTGTACATGCCCAGTGAGGCAGCCATGGCGTGTCCCCTCTGGGAGGAAGCACCAGCGGCTGACACTCACGGAACACGCACCACGTGACAGATGCTGCAGCAGAAACAGCCTGGTGCAGCGGCAGACTGGCACTCTGCAGCCGCACTGTCCGGGCTCAAGTGCTGATTCAGTGTGAACTGTGTAGCCATCTGCCTTGATTTCCTCATGAGTAACATGATGGGGTTGCACAGAGTCGGACACGACTGAAGCTACTTAGCAGCAGCAGCAACAACATATAGCACTTACCTCAACAGTACACACACCTCAGGAGCTATTCTGGAGATTCATCTGTTTAAGTGCTTAGAATGGTGCCCTCACAGAATGAGAGCTCAATTCAGATCACCTGTAATCACTGCTGCCTGCCTTATTTAACTTCCACTATGACTCCTTCAACGGAGAAGGCGATGGCACCCCACTCCAGTACTCTTGCCTGGAAAATCCCATGGACGGAGGAGCCTGGTAGGCTGCAGTCCATGGGGTTTCGAAGAATCGGACACGACTGAGCAACTTCACTTTCACTTTTCACTTTCATGCATTGGAGAAGGAAATGGCAACCCACTCCAGTGTTCTTGCCTGGAGAATCCCAGGGACAGCGGAGCCTGGTGGGCTGCCGTCTATGGGGTCGCACAGAGTTGGACACAACTGAAGTGACTTAGCAGTAGCAGCAGTATCTTTTCAAATTCGTGTTTCTGCTTTTTCTGGATATATGCCCAGGAATAGGACTGCTGGATCATATGGTAGCTATTTTTAGCTTTTTAAGGAACCGCCATACTGTTCTCCGTAGTGGCTACACCAATTTACATTCCCATCAACAATGTAAGAGAGTTCCCTTTTATCCATACCCTCTCCAGCATCTATTATTTGTAGACTTTCTGATGATGGCCATTCTGACTGGTGTGAGATGGTACTTCATTTTAGTTTTGATTTGCATTTCTCTAATAATTAGCAATGTTAAGCATCTTTTCATGTGCCTGTTGGTCATCTGTATGTCTTCTTTAGAGAAGTGTCTATTGAGCTCTTCTGCCCATTTTTTGATTGGGTTGCTTTTTTCATATTGAGATTGGTATTTGATATTGACATTGGTATCTTTAGTCTATTACATTTTCTACTTGGTTATTGTTGGTCCACAGGAACGTGGATGATTTTGATCTTTTAACTATGGCAGTTCCCCTCTATTTTCATTTGTTCTATAATTAAGTCCAACTTTTTGATGTAGTTAAACGTATCAGCTGCAAATCACAGTTTTGTCTCTTCTATTCCTTGTGTCTAGGTGTCTTGTACACTTTGTCTGATGACATTATATACAAATTTGAGTACACTTCTCATCTTAGTGATGACAGTTTGAGCATCTTTATTTTAAATGAAGTACTTATAAAATTATCACCTTTAAATATGATGCTTAATGTAGGTATCTGGTAGGTACTCCTTTTGAGATAAAGATTTCTTACTACAGTTGACCCCTGAACAACATGGGTTTGAAGTACACGGAGTCACATATATGGGATTTTTTCCACAGTAAATATTACAGTACAACATCATTTGAGAGTGGCTCAGTCCACAGATGGAGAGGAACTGTGCACATGGAGGACCAACTGTAAGTTATATGCAAATTTTCTACTGCGAGGAGGGTTGTTGCCCCTAACCATCTCCCCACTGTTCAAGGGTCACCTGTCTTCCTGGATGCCAAGAGTTGTTACTATGCAGAACGTTACAATTTACTGCATGCCTTTTTACACCACTGTTTAATTGTATCTCCCAGCCCACATGCTCTTCTTGATGGTGACTCTGTCACTCTTCCATCAAAAAATAGTCTAATTTTCCTCTTCTGAATCTGAATTGGCCTCAGTAATTTGTTTGTAACCAATATAATGTGGTAGAAATGATGACAGGACATCTAAATCGATGTCAGAAAGGGCCATGTAACTGCCTCGCTTTCCTGAAGAGCCAGCCAGCACGCTGCAAGCCCAAGCCCAGTATAACCACAGAGATACTCCCGCTGACGGCGCCCACCAACCCAGCCTCAGAAACAATTCTGTCATCACAGCCAGGATGAGCTGTGAGCTCCCAGCATCACCCCCAGCCATCTGTGTCTTCCCAGCTGAAGGCTCAGAAAGCACAGAGCAAAGACAATCACCCTCACAGTCTGCTGAACCACAGGACCCAAGAACATAGTCCAACGGCTGTTTTAAACCACCAAGTCTGGGTGGGGAGCTACATCATGCAGCAGTACGTAACTGAGGTGAAACTATCCTTGCATTCCTGGGATAAATCCTGCTGGATCACCATGTAGAGCTTTTAATACACTGTTCAGTTCTCATGAGTAATCAGAACGTTTTGTTTCTATTTATGAAGTGAGAAACTGGGCCTTTTTTTAAAGTTATTGACACCAGCACACAGGTTACTCAAAAATGAACACATCTTAAGCAGAACCTCTTGCCTGCCTCAAAGTGTCTAACCTATGGGTCCTTCCATTGCAGAAGCGGGAAGGAGGGTCTGGCCTGGGTGGGGAAGCAGGCAGTTAATATCCTTTCTACAAATCCTAAGGGTGCTATAAGGCATTGTCAGAGAAAGGGGGCAACAGGTCTGCAACTTACCCTCAAATAGCTCAGGGTGAAAAAACCACACAGGCTTTTAAAGGAAGAATGAAAAAGGCAGAGTTGAAAGCGATGCAATAAAATGTTAACATCTGGGGAATCTCGGTAAAGGATATATGGGAATTCTTGATATTATTCTTGCAATCTTTCTTTGGAAGTTTGAAATTAATTCAAACTAAAAGGTTTAAGAGGGAACTGTGCATGGAATAACCCTAACATTTTATATATGTGATACTGCAGTTTAAAAAAACTGTGTGTCTATGAGAGAAGAAAGGAAGAGCTGGGAATAATTAGAATAGTTGGAGATTTCTATTCCTTTTAGCCCAAACAGATTCTTTAAAAATCTAAGAGGTATTGTTTACATGTATAACTTTAGGCCAAATTTTCAGCTCGAGCAAGAACAAGTTCACAGGACTCTGGGAGAAGGAATGAAGAAAAACACAATCACCCTACACAGCCGTCCATTAGCTCCAGAGACACTTAGACACAAAAGCTAAGCCTCACAAACGGACTCCATCAAAGCGGGGCAACAGGGACACTGGTGATAAGCGCTACACTAATGGCAAGTTCCTGATCAGGAGGGGCCAGTCTGGGGGTGCTGTCTGCGGAGTCTAGGGGGACCAGGGTGAGCTAGACACAGGCTCACACGGGTTCAGTGCAGAGTCTGGAAAAGATGAAGCTGTGTGGCCGTGAGCAAGCTCCACCTTCCCCTGTGACAGGACTGACAGGCTCCCAGGACCTAACCCAGAGGGAAGCAGGACCAAATTTTTCCCAAGAGAAAGAGACTGAGCACATTCTGGGGCAGTGATCAAAGAGCACCTCCAGCACAGGGCTGGCGCCAGCTCACCCAGGGCTGCATGCCAGCCGCTCCCGGACACAGGGGGATTTCAGGTCCCCATGCTTCACCACTGCAGGCTGGCCAAGGAACCCTGCTGTGAATAAAGCTCCTCTATGGTAATAAAGTCTCCCTTTCCTCCTATAAAAAGCAACCATGGCCCCAAAGGCAAGCACCCACACCACCAAGGCTCTACCCTGGGCTCACCCCAACCCCCACCCTGCCTGCGAGGCCCCCTCGGGTGGGGGCGCCTCAGTTTCCTTCCCTCCAGCAACACCGCAGCCCCCCCTCCCCAGCAGGGGTAATGGGGGGAGCCAAGTAACGATGTCTGTAAAGTGCTCTCATTTGTAAGGATGAAAAGAGCTATAAATCCAGTCACAGGGGCACTAAAGCTGCAACCACTTCTTCCTTTTGAAACGGAGAACCACAAGGAGGATCAAAGGAGTGTCTGTCGACTGCTGCTCTGGGGGCCTCCTCCCCCCACACCTGACAGAAACCCCAGAGAGGCCTACCATGATTTTCAGCTTAACAAAATCTCAAGACAAGTTGAACCATGGCTTCCTGGAACACCCGGAGTAGAAGAAACAGGAGCAGCGGGCGGGGGTACCAACAGAGCTTGCATACTTGAAAGCAGGAGTTAAAAGGAGAAGGCTTGGGAGAAGTCTTGAGAGGAAGAAACGGAAACATGGAGGGAAAGGTTGCTTCCCCATGTCTCTTTCTTCACAGAAGCCTGGCACGGTGACCCAGCAAAGGCTGCAGCAGCTTGCGCAATAAAATGCTTAACCTTGGCTAAGTTAACCTTCTTAGCCATAAAAAGGGGAGGGGAGTGGGGACAAAAATCAAGCTTACGGGAAATAAACCTAATCAAAGCTGAACCGTAACAAAGGGCACCAGAAACATTCCTACTGCAGCACATCCCACAGGCTGGCCAAGAGCCCGGAATTTTCATCACAACTTTTCAAACAGGGAGAGAAGGAAAAAAAAAAAAATCAAAAGCATTACCAAGGCCCCAACCCAGGATACCTCACTGTAGAACCAAAATTTGTGAGAGGTCAGCCTTTCAGGGAGTCAAAAACCCAGCATGTGGAAACCAGCAGGCCTTTATATAGTGGGAGGGGCTCTTAAACCAACTACTGTTCCGCACTGAAATCTCAGAGCTTCACAGACCATTCAAGGTTTCTGAACCACAGAGAAAGGAGGGCAGAGTTAAGGAAATAAATCAAAAGTTCCTCTGGGATGCACGAATGCTTACTTGGAACAGGCTTTCAGCACGAATATCCTCCACATTAAACAACAGGGAGGACTTTTCAAAATAAAAGCAGAAAAGAGATTAATTCTGTTATAAGCAACACTTTCTTTCTGGCTTAAAGGTTATGTGTGCTATAAAAAAATGACTCCAGCAGAGTGCTGGGGGGAGAGGGGGCTGGGCTGAAGGAGGGGGGTGCAGTGAAGGAAAACAAGAACTGAGCAGAAAAACAAACAGAGAAACGCCCCCAAACCAGCTACAGGGTCTGGTAGTATTTTAGGAGCGGGATGTGAGGCAGAGCAATCTCTACCACATCTATTCCTGGCTAGCCCTGCCTAAGAAACTGAAGGAACTTTCCCATAGCCAGAGGGAGTTCTCTTGCTTTTCCTGTGCTACATTCACAGCTGAAGGCCCGGGAAACGGACCATGCCATCTTCAGTGCGGAGCCGATTACATTTCTTAAGAAGCATCACCTGTCTCAAAACCAGCAGGGGGAGTACAGGAGTACAGCATCTGAGAACAGGAAATGGTCAACCTGATACCTAAGGATCTGTGTTTATCCAAGAGACAGGCTGTGAAGCCGAATGACAGACCTTGTTGTCGCTGTTCTGTCACTAAGTCATGTCTGACTCTGTGACCCCACGGACTGCAACTTGCCAGGCTTCCTTGTCCTCTACTATCTCCCGGAGTTTGCTCAAATTCATGTCCACTGAGTCGGTGATGCAGCAGAAGTGAACAGATCAAAATGCTGGCTTCTTACTCAGACTGGGTTAGCAGATTACAACAGGTGAGGCTGTCACCCTGGGGTCGGGGTGCACTCACCATGGAGCACACTGTTGGGGTGTGCCCCAATCAATCTGGCTTCCCTGGTGGCTCAGTCAGTAAGGAATCTGCCTGCAATGCAGGAGACCTCAGTTCCATCCCTGGGTCAGGAAGATCCCCTGGAGAAGAAAATGGCCTCACACTCCAGTATTCTTGCCTGGAAAATCCCAAGGACAGAGGAACCTGGCAGGATACAGTCCATGGGGTTGCAAGAGTCAGATAGGACAAGAGGACTAAACCATCACCACCAACCAATCTGAAAAGAGGGGGAAGGGATCTGGTGAGGAGAAAGGCTCAATGAAAATCAGAAAGTCCAATATGGAGAACGGATAGCACTCACCAGAGCAATAATTTACCTTGAAACAGGGCTGGCAGTTTAGTGCACAAACAGCCCCTTCCAGGCTTTATTCCCTGGAGGGACAGGGGAGACCTTCAGCTTTGCTTTCAACCCCTAGGTCTGTCTGCTAAAGGCCTGCTATTTCATCTCCAGCCACGGTTTACCAAACATGCAGGAATGGGCTTGAGGGGTAGTTCATTTGAGGGGTACTACACTTGAAGGGTAGTGCTGATAGGTTCCTGTGGTGGGATGTGGGGCCATGATTGAAGCTAATGGTTTTTCCCACAAGAGAAGAGCCTACAGCTTCATGCATGGTTATGCTGTGGTTTGTTACTGGACAACTCTACTCAAGTTTACTGTGGGTGTTAAAATGGCCTTGCTGATGGTTGGTCTTAGTATGCACTAATGTATCAGGTCATCTTAACACCTTCTCATTGTGGGAAATGAGAGCCAGGGTAAAGATGCTAACCTCAAGATGTGTATAACTCAACAGACTAAACAAAGCCTGCAATGTGGCTTTCTGTTAAGCTAGGGAAGTGTGCCCTGAAATAAGCACAGGTACCTGCCTCTGGGCAAGAGGGAAGGGCCAGGTGAGGAAGGGGTGGCCCCCCGCGGGGGGAAGGGTGGCTGGGCAAAGACAGGGCACCCCCTCAGCTCCCCAAGCTGAGTACCCAAGGTATGGGGTGGACCCAACTGGCACAGTCTGGAGCCCTGACCCATCTGAGAGCCCTCGGTGAGGGAGGGTCAACCTCCAGGAGGTGAAGTGATTCTGATTCCTGCTCAATAAAAGGAAGGCGTTTCAAATGATCAGTTCAGTTCGGTCGCTCAGTCGAGTCCGACTCTTTGCGACTGCATGAATCGCAGCACGCCAGGCCTCCCTGTACATCACCAACTCCTGGAGTTCACCCAGACTCACGTCCATCAAGTCAGTGATGCCATCCAGCCATCTCATCCTCTGTCGTCTCCTCCTGCCCCCAATCCCTCCCAGCATCAGAGTCTTTTCCAATGAGTCAACTCTTCGCATGAGGTGGCCAAAGTACTGGAGTTTCAGCTTTAGCATCATTCCTTCCAAAGAAATCCCAGGGCTGATCTCCTTCAGAATGGACTGGTTGGATCTCCTTGCAGTCCAAAACCACCTTAAACTGCATTTAAAGGGTCCACTGTTACTGGGCTCTCAGGAGCAGTGAAGTGCAGTCTTTGGGAATGCTGCAGAGGGACTTGGTATTTGGAAAATTCCTCAGCAAGGATACTTCAAGGACTTCCTCTGGCAAGACATTTCAAACAAGTTTTTTAATATTTAAAACACCTAACCCTCAAACAGCTTCCAGCCCTCCAGGCACATCTTCCAGGAGGCATGCTCTTCCTGTGGCACCACGCATGGTCCACAGCATGCAGGCTAGCACTGGGGTTCACGCTGATATGCACTACTGTGGGAGCGACCACCGGGACGGAGCAGAAACCCTGCCCTCATCTCCTCCTGACACCCAGGGAGCTGGCGGAACAGGATGATCAACTGTGTGAGGACTAAACCACAAACTGTATACATTCTCACTACCTAGACGTCGGAAGTCACTGATTTCTAGAAAAATGTGGTAACAATGTTAGGTATTTATAGACACAGCATTTGGGAAATCAGTGATTAGAACAGAACACAGTACAAGAGAAAACAGTATGCTTTGGTCTGAGTCTAAAAGACAAACAGACTGGACACGGGTGCATACTCTTCAATTTCAAATTTGTGCACTTTAACATGAATACAAGATGGCTGTACAAGAGTCACTCTGTCCTTTACCTGGATCATTCTGTCTAAACATCTGGTAGACATCATATGGTCAGAAACACACTTTTCTCCTGAGTCACCTGACAGGCTTAGACCAAAAATAGGGCTTCAAGTTTTGATAAGTAAATTTCAGTCCAGAGGACAGAGTAAACGCAGAAATTTATTTTCAGTTTTGGGAATTCCCTGACAGTCCAGTGGTTAGGACAGAGACTGGGTTCACTCCCTGGTCAAGGAACTAAGATCCCTGGTCAAGGAACTGTAAGCCTTACAGTGTAGCCAAAAAAAAGTTAGGTTTTGCTTTTTATCCCATACTGTCCAGAATGCCTGCAGTTCACTTGCTGCCATTTTTATGCTGCTGCTGGTGTATTTACAGATTCACAGGGCTGATTTCCTTTTGAATTCAGTTATCACACAAGTTCCATATTTTCCCTCCAAAACTTAAACACCTCTCTAGACAACTCAAGGCTACAACCTCTGACCTGGCTCAATGTGCCTCATTAACACATTCCCAAAACAGAGCGTTTGTGGGGAAATGAACTGAGTTCTGATGTTAGGAAGCATATGCCTAAATCAATAATCACCAAATCCCAGAGGCAAGGGACCTACACTGCTTCCAGCCCTCGAAAATAATCAAAGACACCAAAGTCACCGTTTCTTGCCAAACTCAAGAAAAATCCAAACTCTTGCACTTGGGAACAAAAGAGACAATAGCTGCAGCTGAAAATACATAACCAAACATCACAGGAAAAACTTCAACTTAATACTGTTCAAAACATCCCCAGTGGTGTTTCACTCGTACGGCAAAGACACAGGATAAAAATTCCAGACTGTTTTCAAGATAATAAAATAGCATATGATGGTGACTCACTGACTGACTAAAAGAAGAAAAAAATAAATAAACCCATGAACAGTCACAAGAACCCTGCAAAGCTGCAAAGACCTGGCAACACTGAACCTCCTCCACCTCGCTTGGCTCTCACCTCCAGTACACACACATACACACACACACGCACAGACACACATGCACAAATACACACAGGCACACACTCTATGTTTTGAAGCCAAGCTGCAATTGGCTAATGGCTTACTCTACTGCTTAAGACAATACTTTATTCTTGACTCGCTCAATAAACCTGCTGAGAAAAATAAACAATGGGTTTCAATCTTATAAATAATCTAGAAAACAGAACTGCTGTGCAAATAGTAGAGGTGATTTACTGCCCATGATAAACAGAACAGGAAGTCCAATGTGCACAGTGAACCCCGAGCCACAGGCTTACTATCCTGGGACAGAGTTAATAAGGATTCCTGTCCCTTACATGGTGGAAGGCCTGGGATGTCCAGGGTTCACCCGGTCTTTAAAAGAGCATCTAAGCAGATCATGAAAACGAACACAAAGAGCAAAAGATGAGGAGGACTTTTCCTTTAATACACTGAGGGCTTTTAAGCTTTTAAGACATAGGTACACACACAATGCATTTCTATCCTAACATTCACATATGTGTGAACATATACACACACACTTCATCTTGAATAAATATTAAATCAGGGCCTGTTATAGGGCACTAAAGGTGAATAAAGAGGTATTAAAATGAGATCCCTGCCCAGAAGGCCTTACATTCTATATAAATATACAGATGCATGTATATGTGTAGAAGAGAAATGCGTCAGAGAAAAAAGGAAGCAGGGTCTACACGGCAAAATTAAAACAGAAGAAATGAGCATTTTTAAAGGACAGAAAGACATAATTTCGCTGAGAGAAGTTGGGCTCTTCGGGTAACGGCTGCCAGCCCACAGAGAAAGAGGCCCATGTGGCTTTTGCAGACGTGAACCCCAGGCAGAACCCCACAACCAAGCTCAGGATCCTGGCGGCGACAGCAGCCCCAGAACCTTCCAGGAAAGAACACAAAGCCACCAACCTCTTCACTAGGCTGTGAATTGCAGTAGGGCAAGCATCCGTTCATGCATCCCAGATATCCCACAGCACACAGGTCTTGGGTACCAAGGTTCCCCAAAAACCTTCTCTCCAAACACTCTTAATCTTGCCAACTTGTGAGGGTAGTTCAGTCTCCTCAAAGGCCAAATCCTGGGAATTACAGTGCCACCATATAGAGGATTCAGAAGGATTTGAACAGAAGAATCGTATTTCCAAAGTGGAAAAATAACAAAGGTCATTAAAATGGAAACTTAAAAATTAAACATCTCCAAAAGAAAACAGAGCTTAATGGAATCTTAGTGTCCCAAGCAAGTCTCTCGTGCTTGCCTCTACTATTTCCATAATACAATTGGCTTTCAAATTACACCCAACAGAAAACATTTTTCAAGGGCGAGGTATCCTGCCCACCACTGGTGAGCAGCTGTGAATGAGACCAAGGTGAAGGCTTTGCATCACATTTCAAAACAACACAATTAATTTTTACTCTATTTTCCTGAGTATTACTCATTGGCATAATTTCAGGTAAGATTAAAATGAATCAAAAAACCCAATTATTTAAGAATTATGATTGCTAATAATTTTAAAACTTATTTTTAATGTCACTTTTTAACAGACAAGATTTATTTTTTTAAAAACATCAGCAAACTGGATTTTCAAAGTTAGGATGGGGTCATGTTTTATTAAGGCTTAAAAAAAAATCCACTTAAAATATAAAACATGAGCTCCAAGGAGATAAACACACTGACTATAATCACAACTTTAAAGTCTTCTTAAAGACCATTTCAAACCGTCCATTTGCTTTACTAGATAATAAATAAATGAGTCTATTTAGGCCTTAAAAGTCACAAATGTTTTCATCTTCAAAGGTCACCAGGTAACCAAGACCCACCAAATCGTAAGAAATATATGTCAGCAAATACCAACAGCAAATGAACAACTGATGCTTACAAGCAACACTGTGTTCAATAACATCAGAAGTCCATGGTGTTTTTCATTTGAGTGCAGTTTCTACAAGCAATAGATCCCATGAAATTGAAGCACTCTCATGCCATTCCCACCAGTCCTAATAGTTCCGAAGACCAGGCTAAGATGTTTACACTGGGAACAGCAAATATCCAAGGCCCTTGGTTTAAAGTCATATAATTCTCTGGGAGTTTTGATATAATCTGTTTAACCTGATGCCACATAAAACCGATTCTAAAAAAACTAAAAACAATTACTCTAAAAATAAGTAAATAAAAATGTAAAACTCGTCTAATTTTCAAAGACCTCCCTTCCCCTACAACATCAGCAGCAAAAGTTTCTTACAAGCAAATTTCACTCACACAAGGGCATCAGCCACTCTCCCTCAGATTTCCCTAGTCAAAACTGCCCAGACCACTATCCATATAGTCTAGACTCTCAACCAATAGGCTCTGCTCCATTTTAATGGGAACAACTATAGGATCGAAGTACTTGCTGCCACATTGCAGTGCCTGTTTGTATGGGAGATCACTTCTGCCTTGAACGGAAAATCCCAACTATGTGTGTCTACCCCAGGACAACTTATTAAGGGAAAGAAAGGTATGGCACATGTCAGTCCTCACACCCACTTCCTGCCAACCTTTCAAAACATTTATGTTTCTCCTTCATATATTGGGGTTCCAGCGAAAGAAACACCTAAAAACACTGTAGTATTAAACATGCAAACATCATATTAATAGGCAATGGTCATCCTTTCAAACAAAAAGTTTTCTATTTGAAACAAGTAGGGGTTACTCTACCTAACTCACTATGACTGCATGTCAAAAGATAAAGGGGACAACAGTGTTTATATGAAACATGGCATCAAGACTTCCCTGAAGGTCCACTGGTTAGGAATCAGTGCTTTCACTGCTGTGGGCTGGGTTGGATCCCTGCTCAGGGAACTAAAATCCCACAGGCAGCAAGATGCAGCCCCCCAACCAAAAAAAAAAAAAAAAAAAAAAAAGAGGAAATATGGCATGAGTTACAATTGTGTTTCTAGAGGAAAAAATCGTAAGATGGGAAGAGGGAAGCTATATCAGGAAATAATATTACTGATAATGAAAATAAGCCCAGATACTTTTCATTTTTAAAATTAGTTTATTTGGCTGCACCAGGTCTTAGGTGAGGCAGGCTGGATCTTTAGTTGTGGCATGTGAACTCTTAGTTGTGCAAGTGAGAGATCTAGGTCCCTGACCACGGTTCAAACTCCGGCCCCCAGCACTGGGAGTCTTAGCCACTGGACCACCCAGGAAGTTCCCAAATACCTTGAAATACTTTACAATCTTTTGAAAAGGGAAATTAAGCTCTACTTAACAGTGAAATAATCTACAGTTTTAACAGAATGAAAAGAACATTATTTTAAGAATGAATCTAACAGATAGGATTGAGATTCTGCAGGGCCTCATCACTGTAAACAGCAGGGCTTCCTGAACTTTACTTTGCATTCGAATCACCTGGGGCGCTCATTACAATGCAGATTCTGCTTCAATAGGAAGGGACAGGAGGCTGTGAGGCTGCAATTTTAACAAACTCCAGGTGATGAGGATAACACTGGTCTGAGGACCACACTGAGAGCAGCAAGTATACACAGCATTTGCCGTCAGAGATCTCTGGCTTACAACCAAGTATGTTATGCAGCTATACCACATTTGTGTCCTCAACAGTATCAACCGATTCAGGAAGTCCACACTTTGTTATATAACATTAGATTAAGCATTAATGAGGCTAGAAAATTGTTTATCTAAGGTTATAACCTGAAGTTAAATAAAACTTCATGCTGAACACTCATATTTAAATACTCCAGTCAGTTTTAACCTCTTAGTATTAACAGAATCCCAATTACTCCATCTTATAGCCCTTTCTCAAAAGTGGTTCTTCTTTGTTGAGGGAAATGTGCTCTATGCAAAAGATACTTTGCCTGAAGAATGGAACAATTTAACATTCAGAAGTTAAGCACATACATAGTAGAATTCATTCTCAGAAATGCGGCTGAGAAAGATGGTTGATTTTTCATATTATTTCTCAAATTAAAATTTTAAATCTCCAATACTTTTCATCCTATCACCCAAGGTTAAAAAAATTCAAAGCATCAAAACCAGCTGGCCCTTTAGTCCCCTTCAAAAAAAATCAGCAAAAAAAAAAAAACCCAGTAAGTTTTCAATAGAGAAAGTCCAGATAAAAGCCTTCATGTCTACAAACCATTTTTGGCTCCCCACTTTCTGTCCTACTACTACACTGAATTAGCAAGAACCTTCCTCTCTGGTCTCCACCTTCTTGGTACCGCTGCTAGAGAATGCTCAGCTCCCATGCTCTCACCTCTTTTCTCAGACTCCTTCAGTGGGTCCCCAAATTTCACTCTTTGGGGAAAGTACAAGTTTCCCCTCGCTTCACCTCCAAGCCATAATTCTGGCTCACGTGCCATGGCATCAGCTCATGCAGCCTTCTCCCCAACAGCACTCATGGACTTGCTGGGCACGTTTTGCAATTTCCTGTCTCCATGCCTTTGCTCATGATATTTCCTACAGCTGCAAAGTCGCTTTTCCTCCATCCTCCCAACCTCAGCCTGTATTCTTCCTTCAAAGCTCAGTTCAAATACCACATCCTCCAATTAGCCTCCCAGAAACCCCCAGCCCCCATGGTCCCTGCGGGGCCTGGCCCTCCACCAGGGCCCTGAGCACAAACTGCCAACCATGCACAGGGCTCACCTTTCCTGCTGCAGTGCAGGCTCTTTGCTTCTCTTCACAGACATCTCACCATCACCACGCTCAGTGGTATACAAAATTTTCTAAAATTGAACTACACAGAATGTTTAGCTAGCTTTGAAAATGGAAAGTGGATGAAAATGAATTTCTGGTATAGTAAATTTTAATGTACCAGTAACTGGGTTGACAAACAACCCGAACTTCATCTCTGTTGGGTGAGGTACTCAAAAATAAAACTCAAGAGATGAGAAAGACAGTCAAGAGCATGTACTTGTTCCCTTCTCTGTCCAGAGGCCAATAACCCTCTGGGGTCACCTCTTCTCTCTACCAAGTCAGGGTGGATCAAACTGTCTTCTCAGTAAAGTCGGCTGCAGCAGAGACAGGTCACTAAGGTAGCGCTCCCTCCCTGTCTAGATGCAATGCTGGCTGAACCTGTCCACTCCAACAGCAGGTAGAGCTTTACACAAAGGCCAGACAGGACTCCAGGGACAACGACCCATATGTCAGACACATAAAGTCCTGGGTTCAAACAAAGGGACGTGCTCAGCATGAAAGAAGATATATGTATATGTCACCTTCACCTGAGTAATCATCTCATGATTTTGAAGAAAACTACAATGTGTAAAAAATCAAACAAAAAATTATTTTGGGACCACCTAATATTTTATATTATATATAACATGGATTCCTCTCCTAGTAATTAAGATTCAACTCTATTAGGTCTCAACAAGAGACCTTGGTCTTCAGTCATTACATTAGCATCAAAGGTCATGTGATTCATCAATCCAATGATGACACGGCAGTGCTTAAAGAAGAAAAGAGGCCTCGTTCCCCATCCATTTCTCAGAAGCTCAGCCGTGGGGCACTTGCTGTGATTTATACAAATGTATTCATACCCTAGACTCTGATGTTGTTTAGACCAAACAGTATGTTGAGAGAGAAGAGGCATACAGCCAAGGAGAAACTGAGATGCTCAGCAAAAATTCCTTACCATTTTTTACTACTTATATACATCCCATAAGCACACTGAGGGAGGCAAACAGTTCTAGAGAAAGCAAGAACTGGAAGAAAGAAGCTACAGGATATTTGCACGACTGTGATGCTAAACTACTGTAATTATTCTCCTGCGAACCATGAGGTTAACATGTAACACCCACTCAACTAAGCCTGTATAAACAGTTGGTTTTCCACAATCACAGCCACTATTCCCACTTCAGTGGGCAGCAGTGTTCAGAGAAAAGCCAGATTTAGCTCCTGAGTAATCAACACCAGAAACCAAAAGAGCTGGGGAAGCTGATCATGACCACCAGCAAGCTCTGAACGCATGACGGCACCGAATGGCCTGGTGGGGATGGAACGCTCCTCAACGAAGCTCCAAGACAGAGGACTTACACCCTTTTAACCAGGTTGTGCCATCCACACACTGGTTTTCAATTAAAGCGCTTTTCTATAAGACAGATGAATGAAAAATAGGTAACTTCATTTTATATAGGTTCAATATGTTTACAAGAAGAAAACAAGTCTGTACTTTTCATAGTATTTAGCTATTTTAATTGGGGGTAGACAGGAAGAACAATTGTTCTTTACAGATAACCTTTACAGACGTTATCTCATGTAAATTCTCCAAACAATTCTAGGGCCAGAAGCATCAGCCCATTTTACAGACACAGACAATCAAGGACAGAGAGGCTGAGTAATCTGCATAAGACCCTGTGCCAGGTTAAGTGGCAGATGACTGGTCTCTGGCACAGGAACAGCCAAAGATGTGCAAACATTTTATAGAGATTAGAATGCCTGTAAAATTCTCATGCAAAGACACATCATTTTAGAAAAAATAATTTCCCAGGCCTGGTCAGAATTTGACCTCACAGGATTTGAACCTTCCAATGAACAACTCAAAGCAGACTGCTCAGTTAAAAGAGATCATCAAGTACTATAGTTACCAGTAAGGCCAAGAATAGAACACAGGTCTGCTGACCCTGCGCCCATGCCCAATCAGGCGTGTTCTTTTGGATGCTGACACCCTTCTGAAGTTTCCAGTCAGTTGAAAATAGCAAAGAAATGAGTTAATAATTCTGGTAAATAGAACAGAATATGGAAAGTATCTAGATTAGCAAGATTCGCTACACACACATACACACACCTTTTTAAAAGGCATGACCATATGAAGATTTCTACCTGAACCAAGAACACATACCTGAAAATTTTCTCTTCTACTGCAGCAACAATGAAAAAATAACCTTTGCCCTCCCCTCCCTATGTGTTGTGAATGATTAGCTGACTAGTGTGGCCATGTTGATAACTAAGGAAAATACAAGATGAGTGCCTCTTGCAGCTGACTAGAATACTTAGATTTATCCTACTACCACCCTCTAATTGCATGCAAAAGCCAGAAGGACACTAGGAATGGTTTGCCAATGTCAGCCCTAATCCATTATCCAGTCCTGCAAATGACTCTCCCATGATGGTGCCCAGAGAAAGAGGCTGGAAACAGGAAGACTGCTGGGTGACAGAGGAGGTGGGAGGTAAGGAGCCACGTGGCTGGGAAACAGGGGTGGCAGAGAAGTGATGGGGAAGGGTCTCAGGAAAGAGGCACCTGGAGAAGACCAGAAAACTTGCTAAGAAGGTAGCTGTTCTCACAACTCTGAGTCAGACATCACCAGTAAGAAGAAGGGCCAACCAAAAGCAGGAGGAAACACAGATCAGAAGACCCTTCCCTAGGTTATAGGTCATGCAGCTCCCTCTCCTCAAGGGAGATAAAATGCAAATTGTTTGGCATTTCCAAATGTTAGACACTAGCTTTTAGACTCAATGTTTAATCTTGCTATTAAGTTTATTTTTTGAGAGAAATAAAATAATTGTCAAGGGATAACGTATCAAATTTTTCATGATTTGAAACTTTTTTCGCAGAGCACAAGGAGAGAGAAAACTCAGGCTGAGAGGTCATAATCTGGGCCTTCACATCAGCTCAGATCTATCTCCTCAATTATCTTATTTTCATTCCAATCTGGCCAAACCAAAATTCCTGTACTTGGGTAAAGTCTTTTTAGTTTTTACTTCAAATAACTGAAATCCTCAGAAAACATAAAAGTATTTCATTCATAGCTCCACATTAAATACCTTTTTCCAATCTGTTCTGGAAAAAGTAAAATGTAAGTTGATTATATAGATTCATCTCATATTTTATTGTCCATAAACAGCTTTTTTCCTCTATCCTCAAAATGACCTATCTCAGCATATTTAGATGTATAATAAATATTGAAAGTTTCATCTAATTATGATTGATGAATGCAAACCACAAACGAATATACATGAGGCTATACCTGAAATCTCAGAACCTTCTTCCCTATTATGAGGTCTGTTTATAAGGTGTTGTACAGAAACCATGTCCAGAAACATTTTGTTTAAAAAAAAAAGTGAAAAGAATGAAAATTGAATAAGAGGAAATCAATAAACAATACTCAACTAGAAACCAAAATCCAAACTGCCCCACAGCTTTTGGCATGGATGTTGCTCCCAGAACAGTCTCTTCCTTCCACTCCCAAAAGCAGCGGGTGGGGCTGGAGGGTTTGGGGAAAGCAGCAGCTCAAAGCCTAAATATTCACCTCCCATCCCTAGGTCCTGAAGTCACTTCTAGGGCCCATAGACACTGATGAGGCTGGTCCTACTCCACTTCCAGTCTCCCCTACTCCTTGGCCTAGCCAAGGGTTCCCCCACTCTCCTCCAATACCACCTGTAGGAAATTACAGGTACAGTCAGATAAAACTGAACAAATCTCCTACTGGCATTCTCTTTTTTTTTTATTTTAAAATTTATTTATTTATTTTAATTGGAGTGGTATTCTCTTCATGTAACTTCACTCCCAAGATTTCTCAGCAAACCCACTTCCCCCCAAATTTAGCAAGAGCCGTCATCAGATCTGACTCTCAGCTTCGTGAAGTACCAAAGGAATTTTTTAAAGCCTCATTTCAAGCAATTTATAGGACCCTTGATATCTCTCCAATAAAAAGTACACACTTAAAAAAAGTACAAACTTTTAGGGCTGGAAAATTAGTTAAAACTACTCTTCAAAACACACCAACGTTAACTAGATTAAAGTCCCATGAGAATTTAAAGTATACTAAGCTACAAACCTCTTAGCTCTATTATTTGTTGATGACTTTTGATAATAACCAAATCCAAACTCGTGATAAATGGTATTTTCTATTTCAGCCACTGTATTTAAAATTAGATGTTAACTTCCCAACACCCCAGGCTCCCCTCCCCCACCAACCCTCTGATGCCAGAGATTCTTCGGTTCTGAAATCCACTTTCTTGGGGGTGGGGTGAGGGTAAGCATAATCTGTCACTTTACTATCTAGAATCGTGAGCGAAAACCGAAAGTGAAGTAAATCGAATAGGATCCTAGAGACTGCCTGAGTCCAAGCACAACACAGGGTTAAAAGAAACCATTTCATAAGATCAAGTGCGGAGAAGCAGCAAGAGCGAAGAGGAAAAAAATCAAGTTACATAAAGTCCAATTGTACTCACTGTTTCCTTATTGGGAAGCAGCTCCTTTCTAATTCTGAAGAAGTTCTTGCCGTACTGCCTAAGCCCCTTAACGAAGCGTTTCTGTGATAAAAAAGAAACAACAAATGGGATGTAAAAACCAAAAACAAAACAGGATGTCAGCAAAGCAAAGCAATCTGCAATCAGCAGAACAACAACCGCAAAGAAGTCTGAGCGGGAATGTTGACTGCGCTGGGGGAATATTTCGGCGGCACAGCTGGGACCCCCTGCCCCGCAGGCCCCCGACGGCCTCCATCCGGTCCCCGGTCCCGCACACCAGACAGGTCTAGGAGGACATCCTGTGTCTGAGGCCACAGGCGATCTGTGCCCTGGGTGCCTCCAGTCTCCGCAGCGGTCCGCGGAGGTATAAACAACGGAGGTATAAATACGCTCCGGATTTCTTAATAAAGCAGCACAAGTGGTCTCCACCTGAGAACGAAGCTTCCCATACTGTTGAGCAGAAGAGGGAAACACAACCAAACCTGGAGACTTTCCTCCAGAAGGGCACTCTAGAGGGTTAAAAGGCCTTTCGTTAATCCCAGGAATTCACCAGCGCGGCGGAAGGCCACCGGGGCCCGGACCCCGGACCCCGCCGACCTGCCCCGCCGTCTTGGGCACTAGAAACCGAGCCACCAGAACCCCTGCCCCCTCCCGGCCCCCCTGCCCCCCATTTCCTCAGCGGTCCGGGACTTTCACTTTGCCCCATTCCCCCCGAGCAGCCCCTTCCCGCCGCAGTCGGGCCCTGCCGGCTCCCCGGCCCCCACCTCGGGCGAGAAGCTGGGTCCCGCGCCCCGACGCCGGCAGCCACAGGTACTGGGGCCGCGGCCGGCCGCGCTCCGGGTCCCGGCGCCGAGAGGCCGCGCCTGTCACTCGGCTCGTGCTCCACAAAGCGCAGGGCGGAGGCGGCCGGGCGGCTCGGCGTGTGACCGCGGCGGGGCCGCGCGGCGCGGGGCGCGGGGGGCGCGGGGCTGAGGCCGCCGCCGCCGCCGCCGCCGCCGCCGGGGGAGGAGACCGGAGCGGCGCGCAGAGCCCGGCGCGGCCGCGGGCGGCTGCAAAAGGCGGCCTGGATCGCCGCGCCGCCCGCCGGCCCGGCTCTGGCCCCCGCCCCGAGGCTCCGCGCGGAGCCCCGGCGCAGTACCTTGGTTTCCTCCTTCCAAACAGCGGGATCCGACCCGGGCGGCGGAGCACGGAAACTTCCTCCCCGCCGCGGCGGGCACGAGGAGAGGGCGCTCGGGGCCCCTCCCGGGCCGCTCAGTCCCTGGGCTTCCCCCGGGTGGGCCGAGTCAGCGGCGCACGCCCGTCGCCCCCCGAGCTGCGAAGCTGGGGGCTGGCCCCGAGGACTCCCGCGATCCCTCCGGCCCAGGCGTTAGCCGGCACCTCGCAGGGTGCCGTTTCACAACTAAGTCACCGCGGAAGCTTCCCAGCCAATAAATCACCTGCCCACCGGGAGGAGCGTCCCTCCCACTCCCCGCGGTGGAGACCAGCCGGGCAAATTCAGCGAAGAGCCAGACTTGGCCTGCAAGACCGATCTGCAACCTCCTACTCCATTCCTGGAGGCTCTGCATTTTCCGATTTCACCCCTTTCTAAGATATGACTCATCACTGTCAGTTTTCAACATAATTCGTATAGTTCAAAAGGAACAATCTGTCAAGGCACAAGAAAGAAGCCAGCTCTTTTCTAGTCTGAAGAAGAGTGACCCTTGTTTCTTGAAACAAGTGTCATCCGCATGCTCAGGACGCCTCCTGGGCTAAGTGCAGAGGATCTCCTTTGGGATCTGGAGAGGAATGAGATCGCCTGCCCTCAAGAAGCGAGGCTGGCAAACAGGTAAACACATCAATCTCTGGGCCCCAAAGAGAAGCCACAGAGGAACAAAGGGCTGGAGGTGGGGCCAGGAGGAGGAAGCACTCACTCAGTGGGTGTTTTAGAGGAACTGACAGGAAAAGCAGCAGCCTGCCAGTGGGCTCTAGTGGGACTGCCAGCAGGGCACAGGGAACATTCTGGGAACTGCAAGGAGGACAGGGTGTGCAAAGTGCAGTGCCACAGATAAGACTGAAGAGGCAGGAGAGGGCCAGGCTGCAGAGCCTTCTAGGCCACTGTGAGGCCAGCAGAGAAGTGCTAGCGTGACCCTTCCACGAGAAGACTGAATAGCAACTGCACGAGGGGTGGGGTGGCCTGCGACGGGCCTTAGGGACAGACTGGCTGCAGTGCAGTTGGAGAGGCTGGTGAGGGAACCCAGTGTGAGCTTGGGATGACCTGAACTCAACTTCAGCCTTCGGAATTAACTTCTTAATCTACTTTCAGGAGTTGAGTATTTAGTGAGCACCTAACACTGGGAGGAATTTTTAAAATAATAACAAACAGGCAGTCATGGACCTTTATTCAAATGAATTCATCTTTAGCAGGAAAGATAAATGTGTGCAAGGTTATTAGATTAGAGAATGATCTGAGTCTCAGGGAAGCCAAGCATGAAGTAGTGAATGGCAGCTCACCAGTGCTGCAAGGAAGCCGAGAGGAGGTACAGACTGTCATGGTCACTGAGGTCAGATCTCAAAGAGCAGAGCATTTGCTGGTGTGGAAGGGTGGGAAGGGCCTCCAGAAAAGACAGGGGCAGAGTGGGAAGTGGTAACAGAGTCTACAGAAAGCTGAGGTGGGCTCTGGCATGAGTAAGGTGGTAGAATGGCAGGGTCATGCAATCCGAAGGAGGGCCCAATGCCAGAGGACACACAACAGGTTCACTGGGAGAAGTCGGCCAAGCGAAGGAGCACCTGAGAAAGACTGAATCGGAAAGAGCAGGGAAGGGGCTTCCACAAACTTGAGGTCAGACCCTAAGTCTTCTACTTGTTATAATCTCCTGAACATAGCTATTAAATACCTACTGTGTGCCTGGAGCCTCAGAGTCCTTATACCCTACAAGGAAGTACTGTTATCATCTCCATTTTACCAACAAGGAAGCTGAGGCACCGTCAGTTAAGCAGGCAGACCAAGGTCACCCAACTCCTCTGCGGTAAAGGCAGAATTCCAAACCCGGGCTCTGAAATCCATGCCCCACGTCACTGCCACAGTCTCGGTAAAGAGGGCTAAGGGTCTACAGAGAATCCATTTTCAGTCATGGCACCATCATCTGTAACTCTGCCCTTCCTGTTTCCCCCCAGATCAAACCCAGTCCTCGCTGTTCTTCCAAAGAAAGGTCTTCCGTGCCCTCCTTTCCCACCCATACAAGCACCAGTCCCAGGCCAAACCCTTCCCCTTCTTTCCTATGTGCCAGTCTATGAATCCATTTCTCCCATCAGGCCACTTACGAGGCTCTGTCAAGACCACAGATTCCATCATGAGTCCTGTACCATCATGCCCTTGAGCACTAAAACTAGCTCTTGGACCTCTTCAGGAAAGGGGGGATGTTTAACCCCTTAGACCTGCATTCTCAAATGCAGGTGCACCAGGACCCCGCCCCAGCCTACCTTACCAAACAGACATCCACTAATGCCACCTGGCCAACGCTGCCACCATCCTAGTCTGAGCTCTGACTGCGGTACCTTTAATACTTCTCTCCACAGCCTACCTCCAGTTCACCTCAAACTTAAGCTCAAACCCCTCCCACTCCAAAATGAGACTTCCCCAACTATCTCCCTGATGATTCACTTGGTGTTTATTTGTCTAAAGGCTCGTATACTCATAGTCTATAAGTTCTGAAAAGACAGGAATGGAATCTTATACCACCCTGCCTCCCTAGAGCATTAGGCGGGTGGAACTCCCAAGTGTTTAATACACAAGTGAAACCATGAGATGACAGGGGCCTGAGCTAGGGTGGTCACGGTGGAACCAGACTGTTCAGTGCCAAATGGTCCGTTTTGAACTTTGGTAACAGAGTTTTTATTTTATTGGTTCCACGACACCAAACTCTGCTCTTTTTCCTCATTTCACCTTAACCCTAACCCTACTCAACCTCTATAAATCTGAGTCTTCCCAAGACTTTGTTTCGGGGTTCCTGTTCTCCAAACTCCCTCCCAATACGATTTCCACTGTTACTTTGGCTCTAAATACCATCCAAGATTCTCACCACTATTTCTAAGGCTAAATCTATGGTCCAAGCCCACGGGGAACACTTGTCTTATAGACATTTCAAACTAACTACTTCCAGAAATGTGGATCTGACATCTGGTGGTAAACACAGACCACTGCTGTCAATGTATATCAAGCACTATGCTATCAAGCGCAAAGCACCATTGGCCCCACTTTTTTTAAAAAAAGGAAGTAAAAGCTTCGTGCGGCCTGTACAGTTACTTCTCTATGGAAAGCCACAAGGCCTCAGAACTGACAAAACATCTGCTTCTCAGAGACCAGCCTTTACCTTGTGGTTTACCAGAAATGTAGAGTAGCCTTTAAAATCGAAACAAAGCCAACCCACTCAGAGCAGTCAATGATTAGAATAGGTCAGTCAGTATGTTAAACAGGCTACTGACGCTGCAGTCTCCCCTCTATTAACTCATCTCTCTGCAAATAAAGACCTCGAAGCTTTTGAGATTTGAATTTCATAATTAACGTGATCGACTTATAGGTGCTAGAGGCTTCTAAAGGAAAGTTCACAGACACAGTCTGCTTCTTAACAGCATTCTAGCAGTTGAGCTGAAATTCCACATTTCCAGTGCTTAAATTCAATGTCTCGTCAACTGGCCTCATGAGTTACATCCCTCTTCATTAGCTGTTCTGTCCCTGATGGAGAATAGATGCTGGAATGCTAAGATGTCAAAGGTGAACAAGAACGAAGACTGTTCATTTAACAGGCAGGCGCTGTGGCTGGGTCACTGCCCCATGTGCCAGGCAGCCCTGCTTATGTGCCACAGGCTTGCAGTCCAGCCATTCACATATCCATGAGCCGAGGTTCTTGGGCTGTTGGCCCTGATTTCTCTGGTGCTGTTTGTTTCCAGTCAACCTTGTATGTTCCTTCAGGGCACAGAACAAGTCCTCTTCTATGTCTCAATCCCCAAAGCCAGATGAGATCCAAATGTAAATACAGGTTTATTTATGGCAAGGAGTTTGTTCTTTGCTTTGTTTTACAACTAAGTTTGTGACTGTGTTTCAATTTTGATTTTATATTGTTTACTGAAATATATTTTGACATGCATCATTCTGTTACAAGGTGTACAACACATTAATCTGACACGTTTATACACTGTGATGTGACTGCCGTTGTATGATCATTAGCACTTCTGTCCTGTTACATAATGATTTACACTCCAGATTTTAGACACATTGCCAGTTTTCTATTACTGAGCTGAAATTTCATATCACCATCAGAAGTTACTACATATAAGCTCTGGTTGTTGTTTAGTTGCTAAGTTGTGTCCAATTCTTTTATGACCTGATGGACTGCAGCCCGCCAGGATCCTCTGTCCATGGGGATTCTCCAGGCAAGAATACTGGAGTGGGTTGCCATGCCCTCCTCCAGGGGATCTTCCCAACCCAAGGATCAAACCCATGTCTCCTGCATTATAGGCGGATTCTTCACCACTGAGCCGCTAGGGGGGGACGCCCCCTTAAGTTCCTGACAGAGAACGTTTAATTCTTGGCTTTTAAAAGAAGTGAGTTACCTGAACACAGTATTTAGTAAATTTGGGTTTTAGTAGAATCTGGAGAGTTCTATCTCTCATTTTTGGTTGAATGGAAAGAACATGACATTCAAACTTAGAAGCCCTAGATCTGGTCTGCTCCTCTGTTCCAGAGAGGAAATTATGACATGGCTGTTTAGGCACAGCCACTTTTGAAATGGAAGAAACTTAACAGGGATAAACGTAATTGGGTCAAATGCGATACTGTTCTCTCTTACAATAAAGGAACCAGTTCAAAAGTTCTGCTCATCACTGCTGAGCCTGCCCCAGGTCTGAGCCTCCCAAGCCCTGTGCCCACGGGAGACGACAGCCTTACTGGCTGTCCAGATGCTGATCCCCCCACGCGCAGGGCTGGCCTAGGGCAGGCAGCGTCACTGTTCTGTGTCAGGATGTGAGAGGGGTACGGAGATACCACCCTATTCAACAATGATGGCAGCCAACAGCTGGCATTGTCTGAAGGGCTCTATAGGGACTCATTTAAGCATCACAATAGCCTTGCGAAGCAGGGGCTCCTAATATCTCCATTTTATAGATAAGGGGGGGAAAAAAACATGTCTGTCACCAAATCCTTGAACCAGGGGAGGAGGATCAAGGGTGACAAAAGTAAACTATCTGGAAACCAGGGATGGGGTGAAGCCTGAGAATGGAGTCCAAGAGAGGGTGTGGATCAAGAAGATGATGGGCACCTGCTGCCTGCATGTGCATTTCAAGATTTTCAGTGCTTCCCACGGGTCTCTGAACGCACAGGTAAAGGCTATAGTCTCCAAACTTAGTGTAGTCTTGTCTTGGTTTGTTCATCTTTTAAATTGGCCATAAAAACACTTCCCTACCTATCTCCAAAAAATTCTTCTTAATATCAGATTGGATTGCACACAGAAGAGTACTGGGGGGATAAAGCCAAAGAATGAGGTGTGTGCTCATCTCCCCTGTGTGTGTATCCAACTCCCCGTGCAGCTGGTCCTGGTTGCTGGACCTGACCTGTGTCTGTGGCAGAGAAAAGGAGCGATGCTACAGAAATGGTAAAAGACAACTTCTCGGCATTAACCCCGGCTGAGAGCTTTCAAAATTAACTCCTGCTGCTGAATTTTAACTAGTGCATCACAGTCAGAAACTCACCGGGACTTCTGAACAGCGACTTCTCCTCAGTCCTCTTATGTAACTGTTGGGAAAACACTGTAGGTATTAAAATGAGTCCCACTGTGAAGATGGCTCCTTCTCCTCTGCCCCGCTTTCTGCATAAAATTTTATGTTAATAACTTGCTGCTTCTCAGAGGGCTGAAGAGCAGGCAGATCTGCAAGTAAGCAAACCACAGTTCCCCCCAACAGAGAGACAAAAGTGTAGCCCACAAGCCAGGCAGGGGGAAGAAGAGGATGTCACTGCTCTCCTGAAGGCAGAGAGCGGCCGAAGAAAACTGAAGATGGCCGCTAAATGTGGGCCTACGTTAAGGAGGGGTAAGGGGAGAAAAAAGAACACTGATGCCCAGAAGAAATCAAAGCCTTTAAAACATCTGTATTCCACAACACCTACCTGTCCATCAATGGCTCTCACTGACCAACCACCAGATGAGAAGAACCTATTGAATTTCATTCATATACTCCTGTCTGTTACAGGTTCCCATCACCCCAGACCTAAAACACACTTCCGGCTGGAGGTAAACTATTGATACTGCTTTGAAAAGTGTCATTTTGGTTTTGGTATAAGATATTTAAGACATCAATGAAAGGGTGACCGGAGTAAAGCAGGATGTTTTCAGTAAACAGCTGCAGAAGCAACGAGTCCGAGAGGAGACATGCCAGCCAGCCAGGCGGGCATTCCCAAGCTTTCTAGTATGTTGTTCCTGATTCCTGACTCTACTTCCTAAGTACATTCTGAATTTATACACAGTATTCCAGGATGACTAGTTAAGTCCTATTCAACTACTTATAGTTGAAAAACAGCAAATAGGACAATTTAATAACCACATTTTTACTGATGACTCTTAACTCTCTCTCGAGACCTGGCATTCTTCCTGAGCTCAGACTAGTACCCACGCTCTCTATTCCAAGTAACATCTTCCATTCTCTCAGGACATCACAGTCTCAACGTGGACACTGGGGGCTCCCAGACTACATCCTCCTTGAAGTTCCTCAATACACTCTCCAACACAAGGGTCACTGAGCCCATGCCACAGATGAAGAAACTCAAGTTTTGGTATATATCCTGCCCCAATCCATAGCTAATAAGGAAGGGTGAAGTAAAGAGATAAGAATTAGAAATAGGATTAATTACTGGGAATCTAGGTACAGAAAACATTTTCTTGTATGTCTATGTATCAGAGGAATTAAAAGGTATTTGTTGTTGTTCAGTCACTAAGTTGTTGTATCTGACTCTTTGCAACCCCATGGATACGGTATTATCTATCTTTTCTTAAAAACAAACAAACAAAAAACCTCTGAAGGAAACTGTACATGTTAGCCCACAGGCTCCTCTGTCCATGGGATTTCCCAGGCATGAATACTGGAGTGGGCTGCCGTTTCATTCTCCAGGGGATCTTCCCAACCCAGGAACTGAACCCAGATCTCCTGTACTGCAGGTGGATTTTTTTTTTTTTTAACCATCCGAGCCACCAGGGAACCCTGTATACCTAGACACACTTGCTCTCTGAAGCAAAAGTGTCAGAGACTGAATGTTGTATATCCATGTTAAAAATTTTCCCACTGAAATCCTTGGCTTGGAGTACATGGCTCTGCCACTAAATAACTACATCCCTGATTAGGTCGCTAGGCCTCTTTCGGGCTTCTGTATGCTTGGGTGTAAGATGATTGTCGGGGCTTTGTACCATCCATCTGTAAATTCTCAGAAGTGGATGCCTCAAGTTCTCCATCACTGGGAGCTGCAGTCAGGCAGGCAGTCTCTCTCCTACACAGAGACAGAAGGATGGCTAAAATTCTTCCAAAAAGAGACCCTGTTAATGCATGATACATTGTCAACTGTCTTACCTGGAAACTGGTTAATAAATGATCATTCTTGTCTTAAGTTGGGGTGATCCTTATTGTTGAGAGTAATTTGTTATGCAGCAGTAGGAAACCAATACGAGATTCATTACAAAAACCACTAAAAGCTTTAACCTCAATGGTAGTCAACTATTAAATTAACCAGTAAACCATCTTCCAATTAGACTTCCTCAGACAGTCCACAGGCCCTACAGTCCTATAACTTTCCCCTGGGTTAACACCTGAGCTATGTTAACACCTAGCTCACAATGCCATAGGACATGACATGACATGACAAGCTATGCAGGCTACTGAGTACACGAGGGAATCCCCAGCACCCCGAACATCCCGTGACACTCAGAGCAGGTGACCACTATCACTGGCTGGATGACTAAACAAATGCAACTGGGAGTGAGCTGGCTCGGCCTTCTTCCAAGGCTGTTTACTTTCCAGCCATCTGCCCTCCAGCTTGACTCCTGACCTGTGCTCACTGCTAAGTTTCTGACTCTCTAATTACTACTTACAGAATGATTTGACACCAACTTTCCTGTCCATTTAAATGTACAAGTCTCACTAGAGACAACCACACCAGCCCACTCTGTGATGCTGGTTCAGCACCCAGAGTGAAGCCCAAAGTATCCTTTTCAACATGCCTCTGCGTGAAACCTTCCCAGCTGATCACAAACGTCAAAAAGAAAAAAAAAGAGTCACTCCTTGGAGAAGGGAATGGCAACCCACTCCAGTATTTTCACCTGGGAAATCCCATGGACAGAACAGCCTGGAAGGCTACAGTCCATGGGTTGGCAAAAGAGTTGGACACAACTTAGCGACTAAACAATGACAACAATATTCAAACAATAGAACATTAGCTGGCCTTAGAAAGGAATGAAATACTGATACATACTACAACATGGATGAACCTTGAAAACATCAAGCTAAGTGAAAAACAAATCAAATATATGATTCTATTTAAATGAGACATGCAGAATGGGCAAACAGAGAGACAGAAAGGAGATTAGTGGTTGCTAAGAGGTAGAGTCCTGGGAGGACTGGGGAGTGATTTCTAAAACTACGAGGTTTCCTTTAGAGCTGCTGAAAATGTTCTAAATTTGATTCTGGTGATGGATGCACAACTCTGTGAATATGTTAGACACCACAGAGTTGTCCATTTAAAATGAGTGAATTGTAAGGTATGTGAATTATATCTCAATAAAGCTATTACCAAAAAAAAAAAAAAAGTCACTCCATTTTTCATTCAAAAACCACATGCCCAACAAGAAAAGAACCTCATGTTTGGTTTACACAGCTACTGTGCCCATGAGCAAAGGCCACTGAGCCATCCTGCTCTCTGCCTATGTGACCCTCTGAGTCTCGATGATAACGATGAGTAGCTGAAGTCCTTTTATTACTGTGGGCCTAACAAAGCATCGCCACAGGGTGAATATCAGAGCAGCACGCTTCAATGCACTTTCAAGTCAAATGAGAACTGGCTAGTTAAGCAGCAGCATTAACAGATGTAGAAATACCGCCAGCTAAATACCTCTCACCAATTATGGCTGCCCAGCTACACCCATATTAAAAACAACCCAACACTAAGAACAAACCCAAAGGGGCATTAGCGACTCCTTCTTCCCTACCATATCACCATACTCCCCACATAAATGTCCTTGTCAGGTGGCTCATAAATAGTAAGTCACTAAAAAGTTCACCTTCTTTAACAAAGTAGATCTCAGCACAGCAGGAAAGATGATTCAACTGAAGAAAGGAATGTGGCTTGTCTACAAGTAACAGGAGAACAAAGAAGTAGAGCCTTTGCAAAAATCATAATGAAAGGCATTTAGATCAATGGCTGCCCAGTAAAAACTGAATGTGAGCCACACGAAAGCCAAGTATCTAACTGTCACTTTCCAATAGGCATATTTCAAAAAGAAACATGTAAAATAATACATTTTAACACAATATGTCCAAAACATTATCATTTCAATGTGTAATCAATATACAAATGACTGATGGAATATTTTACTTTCTGTTTTTCTTACTTGGTCTGTGAAATTTAGTGTGTGTTTTAACACTAACAGCACCAACTCAGGCAAGTACATTTCAAGTACTCACGGTCACCCACAGTCTGAGCCTCCAGTGGTCCCTCCTCCCTTCCGATAAAACATTAAAGCGCCTAAAGCATTAAGAGTTTTCTACTAGGAAGTAAAATAAATATATTGTTAGGATTATAGTCAATGATAGCATACAGTCCTAAATGACGTGAAATCATACTGGCCTCTTATCTCAAATTTGGTGAAACGTCTTCCAGAAGAACTCAATCAAATCCAGAAGCTGTAACAACACACCTCTGCCCAACTCCCACACAGAGGAAACTGAGGCCCTATCTGGCTCCAGGGCCACGGAGGCAACTCCTGGACTTTGACTCCCTTTCTCTGTAACATGACAAGGGCTGGGATTCCGTATTTAACTTCGGTCACTTTAAATGCTCTCCAAATCGGGAGGAAAATCAAGTATCCTTTAGGAAATGCATGGGGTGAAGGAGGAAAGGAAGTGTATTTCAATCACAAAAGGCAAAACTCCTCAGCAGGCAGACCCCAGTCTACCCGTCTAGGACAGGCACCTTCTGGTCTCATGCCATCCCATGAGGGTAGCCTGTCACAAGACAGGCCATCAAGAGAGGGTCCCACACCAGGGCTGCTCTGTTGGTGTTTGTTTGGAACAGTGCTGCCATGATACCTCACTCTCGCTGCAAATACTGCTGTTAAGGGAGTGTGAACACAGCTGTGTGTAAATTACACACACAGATTTAATCCGTGTATTTACAAGGAATGTGTGTATGTGAGTGTGTGTGTGTGTGTCTGTGCCCATGTGTGCACTTAATCTCATCTGACACTTTGCAACCCCATGGACTGTAGCCTGCCAGGCTCCTCTGTCCATGGGATTTCCCAAAGAAGAATACTGGAGTGGGCAGCCATTTCCTACTCCAGGCGATCTTCTTGACCCAGGCATCAAACCCAGGTCTCCTGTCTTCTGCATTAGCAGGCAGATTCTTTAACACTGAGCCACTTGGGAAGCCCCGTTTACATAAAACACAAACACACTAATAGTACATTTACTTACACAGTTGGGTACACTGGGCTGTAAACAGAGTAAGGTTTGAGTTCCAAAGTTTCCTTAAAATCTTACAAAAAGAAATACTTAGGAAATGCTTAGGCTGCTAAATCAGGCTGAGGCTCTTCTGTCCCCTGCCCCCATATTCTTCACTTGCAATGCTGCTGCTGCTAAGTCGCTTCAGTCATGTCAACTCTGTGCAACCCCATAGACGGCAGCCCACCAGACTCCTCTGTCCCTGGGATTCTCCAGGCAAGAATGCTGGAGTGGGCTGCCATTTCCTTCTCCAGTGCATGCACGCAGGCAAAGTCACTGCAGTTGTATCCGACTCTGCGACCCTATGGACAGCAGCCCACCAGACTCCACCGTCCACAAGATTCTCTAGGCAAGAATACTGGATTGGGTTGCCATTTTCTTCTCCATTCACTTGCAATACTGGAAAGTATTTGAGACTTTATGAAGGAGAACCATCAAAAAGAGCTCTAAAACTCACTTCTATAGCAAACATTAATCAACATGAGATAATTTTCAGAGCTACAAAGTTAGAAATGAGGGGGAAGGGGCAAAGAAGGTGAAAGCAGGAAGCCCCTGAAGTTCAGAACTGACTTGTCCCACTCCATCAGCTTTCCCTGGTGTGGATCACTTCCACACCTAGGAAGAGGAGGACAAATCTAAGGACCCACTAACACAGCAGACACTGATGCAGGGTCTTGGGAGTTTTTGGCTAATGTTGAAAAAATACGAAGCAGAGCGATCCACATTTTATGCTCACTGCATTCAATGAGAAGACAAACAATACAGACACAGGCATCAGGCAAGGTGGGCTCTGGTTCCAAGCCTGATTCTATCGAGGCTTCACAGATGACCCCTGGCAGGCCACAAACACTGCCTGGGCTGGGTTTCTCATGGTAGAATGACATCCCAAGTATCCTAATTTATGCCCCCTGCCCCCCTCCAAAGCATTAATTGTAAAATGTTCGGTGCTGCAGTACAATAAAAGAAACCAAAGGGTAATAGTGCAACTAAATAAAAATATCATCCTATACACATGCTGACACAGAATGAGAAGTTCACTATAGGCCTTAATTTTATGCTTAAAAATTTTTACAACTAAATCTTCCAACTGGTATTTTTTTCTTTTATATTTTTTCTTGATGTGGTTTGTATAAACCCCTGGTTTAAAAAAGAAGAAAGAAAAAAAAAAAAAAAGATCCATTTCTGAGGCTTGGGTTTACTGTTCTTACCGTTCCACCAATAAATCATCTCCCAGTCTGGGCTTGGAAAAGCACTGGCCACGGTTTGATTGCTCCAGCCCCAGGTTGCCAGGCAACCAACACAAGGGGGAAGTCTGAGAACTGCTGACAGATAGCCAAGTGGCTGAAACAACAGACTTCTCTCTGTCAAAAATGTGTTTCAGAGGGCCACTTCCCCACCTCTGCTCTCTGCTAAACACTACATGATTGTAAAATCAAAATCAAAAGGCCACTGTAATAAAAACACACTTCCTGCTCAATTACTAATTGTTAAAAAGCAGTGGGGAGGTCCAGATCACACAGTGTATGGCAACAGAAATGTGATACTGTAAATGAGAGAAAGCGCATGCGAGAACCTGACCTAAATACGGCTCAGCAGCTTCCAGTCAGGCGACCTGGTGCGTGGAGCAAATCAGCTGGTGCAGAAAGCTCCGGGAAAAAAATAAGGAATGTTGAGAAGTTAAAAGAAACAAACCAAACCATAACTAGGCAGTCTCACATTACTTAATAATAAAACCAAGAGCATTCTCAATCCGGAGATGACAGAAGTTTTCCCTCTCACATGGATTTCTCACTGTGGAATAGGGAGGGCAAGGAAGGCCAGTGACCCTCGAGAACCACGTCCCCTGGTGGCCGGGCGGGTTGGTGGCGATTCCCTAATGCTGGACTGTAAGCTGACTTACTGGAGAAGGAAATGGCAACCCACTCCAGTACTCTTGCCTGGAAAATCCCATGGACAGAGGAGCCTGGTAGGCTACAGTCCGTGGGGTCGCAAAGAGTCGGACATGACTGAGCGACTTCACTTTCACTTTTCACTTTCATGCATTGGAGAAGCAAATGGCAACCCACTCCAGTGTTCTTGCCTGGAGAATCCTAGGGACCAGGGAGCCTGGTGGGCTGCCATCTATGGAGTCGCACAGAGTCGGACACGACTGAAGCAACTTAGCAGCAGCATCAGCAGCAAGCTGACTTACAGTGCCTGAGGATATAGCTGTCCCTCAGCATCCTTAGAGGACTGGTTCCTGAACCCTCCAGGATATAAAAATCCTCAGATACTCGAGTCCCTTATAGAAAATGGCCTAGTATTTGCACAAAACATATGCATGTCCTCCCGTATACTTTAAATCATCTCCAGATTACTTGTAATACAATATAAGTGCTATGTTAACAGTTGCTAGTGTGCAGAAAATTCAAGTTTTGCTTTTTGGAAGTTGTTTGGAATTTTTTCCCCCTGAATATTTTTGACCTACAGTTGGCTGAACCCACTGATGCACAACCGGCAGGTGTGGAAGGCTGACTGTACCAGGTCTGAATCTGAAAGTCTAATGCAACATGGTAAACACCTATGGGGCAGGATCAGCTCAGTCACCTCACATCACAGTCCCACTGAAAACTCTGCATCATCCAGAACTCGTTGGGAACTGACTGATGCAGTGTTTGGAGAAGGTCAGCACTCAGAACACAGCTCTTCATCTTTTTTGTGCCATGGATCCTGCTGGCAGTCTGGTAAAGGCTAACCTCTTACAAAACAGTTTTAAAATGCCTAAAATAAAGTGAGGGCTTCCCTGGTGGCTCAGCAGGATAGAACTGCCTGCCAATGCAGGAGACATGGGTTCACTCCCTGGGTCGGGACAATCCCTTGAAGGGGGACCCATTGCAGTATTCTTGCCTGGGAAATCCCATGGACAGAAGAGCCTGGCAGTCTGTAGTCCATGGATTCACAAAAAGAATCAGATGCAACTTAAGGACTAAACAACAACAACAAATAAAGTGATATTACAATGGAAACCAGTTATCAAAACACTAAAAGTGCAAATATACATACATTATTTAATAACATTAAACAAGAACTCACAGAGGATTCTTGTCATGTTTTTTGGGGGGACAGGGGTGATGTTTTGCTTTATACTATGAGCTCAGATTATAAACTCTTGGAGAGCAAAGACAGTAATTTATTCATCGCTACATCACCAAGCAATGCGTAGCCTGGTTTCCTGCCCAAGGTTGACCAATGGAAGGCTCCCTGGCCGGCCCTTACCACAAGGCCAACCCAGATCCTATGGGGGCCTGACTCTATGGGTTATCCCACTGCCCAGAAGTGGGCCTGGCAAGCAAGATTCATATGTAAGCCTATAGCTTACAAATCAGCGTATGCAGACACCAAAGACTTTTTTCCCCTAATTTTATTATTTATTTACTGGCTGCACTGTGCAGCCAACCAGGGATTGAACCTGCATCCTCTGCACTGGAAGCGTAGAGTCTTCACCACTTGACCACCAGGTAAGTCCCCCTAAGATATTCTAATGGGTATGTGGATTCAGTTTTAAGGGAATTCATTTCCAGAACTTCAACTTTTATATATTTTCTTTCCTAAAATCCATCTGCCTGAGAATACACCCTTGTGGGCAAGGTACAACTCTCCTCTCCTGCCTCCTCCTTCACAATCATCCTCCTCTCACTTCATCACAAAGGCCTCCCTCTTTCCCATCCAGATGGCCAAGAGGCAACACTGCTTCATGCAAGAACTCTGGGCTCTGAACAGAGGGTCAATTCAAGACACCATGAGCAATGCCAAGGTCACAACTGGAAGCCTCATGCAGGTCAGGTACTTTCCAGCAGAAGCTCATGGAGGTGTCATCTGGTACATCAATGAAAATCATGTCTGATGATAAATTACAGTTTTTGATTATGGAAGGAATTCAATAAATGAGTGACAAAACTATCCTATTTATGTAAACAAGGTTTCTGAGCACTTACAAATAAGTGAGGAATGAGAATAACATGATGCAGAATACGGTCTCATCCCAACAATAACTAATGTGTTTAAAAAACTGAGTTATTTAATTTCCAACAAACATTAAGCAGAAACTAAAACTTTTATCAACTAATATCTTGTTGTTTTGATCAACTGTGCACTTATAATTATTACAGCATAATCAGAGAGGATTTTCTTTTAACACTTAGAGCTTTATTGCTAAAGAAAATAACAGCACACACATTTCTGTTTTCGGGAGTATGAAAAGGTGATCTGACAACACACTCTCAAGCACAAAATGCTTTACATCAAGGAGAAGCAGACTGGAAAATTACTAGTTATAGGTTTAAAGTGGAGAAAGATAAATTGTCAAATATTACTGTTAAAAGGAGCCCATTCGTGTATTTTAAAAAATATATGATAATGGTTATAAATAATGATGGCATTCAAATGCAGTGGATATATTTAAAAGAGTGATGGGACAGTCTTATTTCCAAATGTCAGTATTTATGATATGTAAGAAAGCACATGCTGATGATGAAAAGAGTACATGCCAACTTAAACTAGGGAGGGAGTATATGGCTTTTTAAGCAAAGCTTTTTTAAGGGGCTTTATGGGGAAATTTTGTCTAACTTTGTACCTAAAAGAAAGACCAGAATTCTTTGGGTACCAGACATATGCCACATCTCAACTAGGTTTATCAGACTCTGGTTTTACCTCACAGAATCGAGTGTTTCTAGGGTTATTAGAAACACTTTCTAGAACCCAGAGATATGGCACCACTGAAGACCCCACACTATGTGACTGATGTTCCCCTGAGGTAAAGGCCCTTCTTTCTCTAAATTCCAAAACTGCTATGGCACTCCTCTGTTTAGAAGAATAAAGAGTTCAGACTCCTCAGTGCTCATTAAGAGTGCTCAGGGACCTCCGTTCTATCACTTGGGCCTCAGACCCCACCAGACACAAGCACCTGAGTCAAAGGTTGTATTAAAGTGGATTCTGAGTTTTCATTTCAGCTCAGGGGGAACACAGTGCCGTGTTAAACAACGTCTATGAGAAATTCAGGGAGAAGGAAGGGGTGGTCCCTGTGTGGCCCCTGCCTCAACGGAAGCCAGGCCCCCGCTGCTCCTGAACATGCCCTGATCTCTCCCATGTCTGCACCTCCCGCCATGAAGGGATTCTGGGCAATGTTGCCATGAAGCTGCTCTGGGGCTGGACTACGGGGTCGGGATTTCTGAGTATCTTCACTGACCACTGGTGTAACCCTGAACACATATGTTCACCACTGCACGCCCATGTTCTGTCACCTTCCTCCATTCTTCCAACGTTCTGCATACCCCACAACAGAACTTCCCACATTCCGCCTGGCACAAGGCTCTAGGCACCCACATCCATCACTGAATTTCTCTCCATGCAGTGGGGAGGTCCTGTGGGGCCATCTGGCAGAGTCTTTTGCACGTACAAGTCAGGCATTTTGTTTCTTCAATGACAAACTCTATTATCAGCACCTGAGCCTTTCAGGGCGAGAAGAGCTCTAATTATTTAGTTAATACTTGATTTTTCAAAAGAAAATCAATGAATCTCCAAAGAATGAAAACTGGTTCCAGGCACAGACTCAACCAGAAACGGGCAGGCTTACCCACACTAATGCTTTTTCCCACCAAACTTTAATGATGTCGCAAGTGGGTGGTTTTCTTTAGACAGATGGGGAGTCATCTGAGAATAGTAGAAGTGATGGGAGGGGGTAGGAAAAAAATAAAGAGGAGAAACTAGAATTTCTTGGTTTTCTTCAAATTGTGAACAAAAAAAAAAACAAAAAACACAGGACACAATGGCAGTGAGCATTCAGACGAAATCTCTCCCACCAGCAGCGGGTTTCTTTTCCTGGTTAATCTGAGGACAGCTTGGAGACCTGGGGTTGGCTTTCATGGCCTCTCTCCCACTGCCTTGACCATGGGAAGGTGTGATTGCGGGGGCGGGGGTACCCTCCACCGTCCAGGATGGTGAACAGAGGGGAAGAAACTCTTGTGGTCTAATAAAAGGATGAAAGAAATGTTCTCCGTGATGAGGAAATGAATCCTTTACTTATTAAGCTCCCTCATGCCTTTTTTTTTCTTTTAATGTCTGTTTGATAAAAATACATCATACCAAGGAGCCATCAAAGAAAAGGAAACTACAGTGAAATGTGACGGGAACTCCAGAGGCTGGATGGAGCTGCCTGTTGGGTTTAGCCACAGCCTCTCCCCTAATTCCCCTCCCAGCCACAGAGAGCATTCAACCAAAGCAGGCAGAAGATCACCAGGGAAAGTTTCAACAAGCACCAGACCCTTGTTGTCTAGCCTTTCCCCTAATCCAAAGTCATGAATAAAGGTTTACAGAATCTTTTTGGCATATGAAAATACTCTATTATGTCTCCCATACTAGAATATGCACATCTCTGCATGACAAACACACGGACTTCACGTGACAAACACATGAACTTCAAGCAGACGACCTGACTCTTGCTTTTGTAGCAAAGTTCCCACTTCTCCTTTCAGCAAAACTCAGTCTGTCCTAAGCTCACCGAAAGCTCCTAAGCCCTGAGGGTATTTATGTAGTTCTGACAAGGAACAGTTTACGGGCAATTAAAACATGACCCCGAAGATCACCAGATGGGGGACAAGTAACATGAATTATTAGAAAAACACCTATCGCTCTTCCTGAACTGACCTGAGCTCTCAGGGGCATGGTCTGCCCAGACTTGCTCAGCAGAAGGTGCTTCGGAACAGGAAGCGCTGCTCCCCTGCAGAAGGTAGAGCCTGGGTGCCACTCGTGTACTGTCTTCACAGCATCTACCCAAATCACCTTACTGGTGTTCATTTATTTGTCTCTGTCCCCTCCAGAATGTAAGTGCCATGAGAACAGTGTGTCCACTGCTAACTTCCATCTGGAGAACTTAGGGCCTTGTGCACAGTTCAATGACCAATATTTGTTGAGTGACCAAGGAAACAAACAGCATGATATATTCTGAAGCCAACAATCCATCCTGTGATCTTACATTCTAGATATTTTTCTAGTCATAGAATCCTGCCTGGTCACCACTTGCCTCCATTTTCAAGCTCTGTGTATTAATCCAGCTCAGCTCAACTTAACACCAGCTGAGCCTCACTGCCGAGGAAGCCAGTGTGAGACATGCACTGCCCCTTAGGAAGCACATCACTCAGCAGACCAGTGCTTGGGGGCCACCTCTCAGTCTCCCCAGCACCATCACCCACAGCACAAGCTTCCTTCCCACCCCTTCCCCATTACTCTCCTCCCATCCCTACCTCTGGCTTGGGACATCTCACCCTAGCATCCCCCAACTGGTTCTTTATATCCTAGAGTTATTGTCTCTCCCCCCACCCCCGTTCTCCATGTGCCCTAACCCCCAACGCCCCCCTTCATCAGCACCTTCACACACGGTGCACACAGCATCGTCCTCCCCGCTCCAATGATAGGGCCAGCAGCTTGGTTCTACATGTGTTCCTCAACTCCAGCAAAGACAAGCCTGTCTGAGAGCATCATCCACAACCTTTCCCCTCATCATAACATCAACCAACCAAGCCAGCCTCTCGCTGCCTATCAGTGAGCCAATACCAAGCTAAAAGGCCCTTTCTCTACCCTGCCTTCTGACAGCACTCTCAGGAACGTGAAAAACCTTTGCCCAGAGCTGCTCGCAGCCACAATTCCTGGTGCCCCCTCCTATCTTCCAACCTAGCCACCCACTTATGACTGGACATCTGTGAAAACCAGAAAATTCCTTTTCTTTACTAGTGCACAGTCACTGTGAATCCCACAAAAGCCTCTTCTCCTTGACTCGTGACTTCCAGCCCTTCAACTCCGCTGCCACTTCTGCCCTGGTTCCCTGAGTTCTGGATCCGGACCAGACTAACAGTTACTCCAGCAACACCATCAACACTGCTACACATGCCTCTGCATCCTGACCTCGGACCAACTTTCTACCCAATCTTCCAATTAAGTTATGTCAAAGTCAACTCCAACCCTATCACTGCCCCCATTAAAAAATACATAATCATTCCTCATATCCTACCAAGTCAAACAAATGGTTAACAACAAATGAAACAGGACCCAAATCTTCCTCCTGCCTTTCAACTATTCCTTTCCTGACTCTGTACTAAGTGGCTCCATCACTTTGTCCAGTCTTCTGCACCTCAACATAAAAATTCCCTCAGTCTCTTCTCTTGCTGCACGGTCTCCCCTGGCAACCTCAGCAGATCCTGGCCCTGCCACTTGCTAGCTCTGTGATCCTCAGCAAGCTAATTAAGCTCTTCAAGTTCAGCTTCCTTAACTATGACCCCCTCTGTAAATGAGAAAGTTCTTCTATCTTTAGACCTCCATGCCTAACTGCGACACCCACCTGTATCTTTTACAATCACTTCAAATTCAACATAAACTCTCCTCCCCTCCCCGAAGCAACTACTCCTGATTGCAGGGTTTTATCAGCTGTACCAGCAGCCTCCTCCCTTGCACCAAAACACAATGTCTGAACAGCGTCTCAGCTTTTTCCTTGCTCCCTATTTCCAATCAGCTGGGCTTCTCCAGACAAGCCAAGTAGTGTAGCAGGTGAGGAGCTGGACTCGGGCTCAAGGCTGGGCTGGCAAAGCAGGCTCTATGAACCGCGCTGTGACCTCAGCAAAGTTCTCCCTCCTGGCAGTGACCCAGCTTCTCCATGTGCAGAATGTCCACAAATGAGTCACCTCGCGCCACGCTCTCGGCACAGCACCTGGCACATAACAGAGGTCTTACTATAGCTCCTCGGCCTCTCTTAATCCCTGCTCTTGCTTCTCACAGCCTCCACCACAGTCTTTCTCAATCTCGGCTGCAGAGCAGAACCCCAGCACCCTAGCTATATCCCAGGGGGAAGTAAAATCAGAGTCTCTGGGGCAGACCCATGTCTCCTGTATGTGTGTGTGATAAACTTTCTTGTGTGGTTCCTGTGTGTGTGTGTTAAAGTTTCCTGTGTGGTTCCAGTGTTCAACCAAGGTTGAGCAGCACTGCTGTAAACTCAGAGCTCTCAAAATCTTCCACCAGGACTGCAGACTTCACCCAGTCTTGTGGTTCTCAGGGCCGAGAATATGGGCGCCTGGGTCCCACCTCAGACAGAGACTCTGACTCAGAGCGCAGTCTGGGCACTGGGACATTTCAAGTTCTCCGGGTGATGTTAATGTGCAGCCAAGTCTCAGAACCACGACTCCCTCTCTACCACTTCCATCCACCAGTCCCTGTCATGCCAGATGAATTTTCAGTGACGGTCCCAGTCCTGCCATTCCCCACACTCAAATATATGTAATTATTCCTTATTTCCTATTAAATTCAACACAAACTTCTCTTCCCATAAAGAGTGGATGGCTTCAAGTCACCCATCTTATCCACTCAACCACCTACAGCATCCTTCAACTGGGCAACCAGCTACTGACCAGCCACCCACGTTCTTTAAACCTTTGTTCTTCCATTAAAATCCAGGGTGTCCACCTGCTGAAACCCCATCTATACTTCAAAGTGCCTCCTCCTCAGAGCCTCACCCAATCTCCCTGCTGGAAAACAGAGCAGATCGGGTTCACCCCTTGGTCTTCCATGGACTCAGCTCGCAGTATCAGGAGGAGATGAGGCACTAGAAGCAGGCGTTCACTGTGGGCCTGCTCTCTCCTCTCTGGTGCCTGTGGCGACAATGTCCGACTCAAGTGCCCATTTATACCCGCGGCCAGGATCAGTCAAGGATGACACACCGCCAGGCAATTATCAAGGTGAGTGGTGCCTCCTGCAGAGACCTCAGCAGTTAAAGAAGAGATGATGTTTATTTGTCTAAAGTCCCCAAGAAATTCCCCTCTTGTTAGATAAAGAAATCAATACCATTTTTAAGTCTTGTTTCTAAAAATCTCAGCTAAATACAAAACACATCGCTTAACAGTAAACAGAGGATGAAGGGGTCTCACCAGTACTCAGCAGAGCCTTGCACATAGCAGATATGGAAATGCAGTGGAATTCAATTTGATAGAAGGTGAAAAAGAAGCCCTTTGTCTTTCCTATTCCCTGTATAATATTATCTAAGGAACATCTAAAGTTGGTTACCCAGACACTGATGATGATGACATTTGATGTGGGGCTCTAAGAACCCTTTTGTATTCATCAGAAGGCAAGGGCCTCTCCCATACATGCATGTCCTCATAACAATGGAATCCTCCACTGCCTAAAATTATTCCAAACCAGCTGAGGATAACACAGTATGATGCTTAACAACTGAATGATCCCTCTGAAAATTAGCCTAAAAGCAAGAAAACAGATCCCTGGAATGTTTGACACGGGGTTTTAAAGAAAGTTGAGAGGAGGAGACAGAACAAGCGAAGAACGAAAAATGTGAGCTGATTACAAAGTCAGAGCTCTAATGAGGAAAACAAACCACTAAGGTCAGGCTGCTCTGGGCTCAAAAACCTGGGAAGCTGGCAAAGAAGCTGGGCTGTCCTTGAGGATGATCTGAAAGTATCTTCTAACTTTTGTTATATTACTGCTAAAGACTGGAGAACGGCATTTCCAAGCACTGGAAGGAAGGTACTAAGTACGCAGAGTCCACCCCATTCTTTAAGCAGCTTCAGGAGTCTGAACAGCTTCATCTGATGCCATCAAGGGGCCCAGGTGGTATTCTGCTGGGGACACGGGAGAGCACAGAGCCCAGGGCCTTCCACAAGCAAAGCTTTTTGACTTGTAGGTGAATGTCATATGGGTCTGGGGTCCGGGTCAACTGGTTCCCTTACTAAAGACCATAGTCAAATTCATTTTCTAAAACTTTCCTTTCAAAAACAGATAACTGAAACTCTTTAGCTCTGTTACCCAAAAGTTGAGAGGCCCAGACAGAAAAAGGAAATAGCTAATTTATGCTAATAGTGCCTGTTTGGAAAGCAGCTTACTAGTAAATGTGACACCTCCACAGACTCCAACACCAGAGGCTCCCAGAGAAGACTCGGGGCTGTTCAGAGGAGGAGGGAGACTGAAGAACTGTGAAGCACATCCACTGAACACGGATCAGACTTTCCTCCCACTCTGGCAGAGCACATAATACTCATTACTGTGCATCTCTGTAGTCTAGAAGGTTCTCCTTTATTACTGCTGATGGGAAAGATTAGGAAAAAAATAAATTCATAATCAAAACCTACAAATTAGCTTCAAGGGGAAACCTAGAACCCTTAGTACTAAGAAGATGTGTGAGTACACAGGTGTCCACCTTTTCATATTTCTTAACCAGAGATGATTTAGAAAAAATATGTGCCCATGTTTTCCTGGAAGTAAAAGGCTGGAGGTGGGCAGTAGCCCGAGACTGGCATCAGATCCAGTTTCCGGTTACACAAACCTGTCAGCCATCACAAAGTTCCTCCTCCTCTCCTTTTTTCTCAGATAAGAAAACTAAGACCCAAGTGGAGACCCAACGTCCTTGTGGTCACCAGTCTGAGGACCGTCACCTGGGCCTTCTGCTCTTGGGCCAGCATCTTCTCCCAAACCACCAGGCCTCCTCCTGCCTGTGCCCCTACCTCCACCCATAGTGAGTGTCCAGAGAGGAGGGGAACGGCCACCCTGAGCTTCCACCTCCCCCAGCATCCAGGGTCTGTCTCAGTCGTGCTCACGGTGCCCTGGGAGGATGTGGACCAACACAGCAAAGCAGCAGTGACTCTCCGTGTCCAAGGTATCCTCCACCTACCTGTAGGATGGAGATCTTCCTAGTTCTGCAGGGTCGTAATTTCTGACCATTTAATAAAATGATCCAGAATGACAGAGTATACTCGGTAAAAAAACAAAACAGGCTCTAGGCACAGATTTTAAATGTTGAATGTGGTGTTGGTAGGCTTTCAGCCCTCAGGACACATGATGTAATTTCAGTCATTCAGCAGGATTCTCTGACTCTGTGGTTCTTTCTCACTTGCGGCTTTCTCTGCCGCCGCCTCCTCCTCATGGGTTCTGTGGTGTATCAACTTGACAGTTGTGTTTCCTACTGCTGGGATCAATTACATGGAGTCTAGCTCTCTAGCAAGGGGAAAAAACACTCCTAAAGTGCCCAAATAGTGGGAGCACACCTGAGGTTTAGAGGAATCCTGACAGGAAAAATATATTACCCACATCGCACATCTTTGTGATTACAAAACAAGACCACCCAAGACACAGAGTTCTGAGGGCAGGTGGGTTAGTCCAAGTGGTTAGATGAATACTGGGCAGTGCCCTTCTCTCCCTCTGTCACTCGCTCACAGCAGAATGTTGCAACCACACGTGTCAGTAAGTATTAAGTGATGCAAGGAATGGGCTCTTAAAATCAGAGTCTACAAAATTGCTTCTTGGTAGGAAAGCTATGACAAACCTAAAGACTGCGTTAAAAAGCAAAGACATCACTTTGCCGACAAAGGTCCGTATAGTCAAACCTATGTACAGTAGTCATGTACAGATGTGAGAGCTGGACGATAAAGAAGGCAGAGCACTGAAGAATTGATGCTTTCAAATTGTGGTGCTGGAGAAGATTCTTGAGAGTCCCTTGGAAAGCAAGGAGATCAAACCAGTCAATCCTAAAGAAAATCAACCCTGAATATTCACTGGAAGTTCTGATGCTGAAGCTGAAGCTCCAATACTTTGGCTGCCTGATTTGAACCAGCTGACTCATTGGAAAAGACCCTGATGCTGGGAAAGATTGAAAGCAGAAGGAGAAGAGGGCAACAGAGGATGAGATGGTTGGATGGCATCACTGATTCAATGGACATGAACTTGGGCAAACTCTGGGACATGGTGAGGGACAGGGAAGCCTGGAGTGCTGCAGTCCATGGGATCACCAAGAGTCGGGCACGACTTGGCGACTGAACAACAAGAAAATAAAACAGACAACTGGAAGGAGTGGGCTGCTCCTTCCAAGGGAAGCTACCAAGAAGAAAAGAGCAGGGAAGCGTCCACGTAACACTGATGGAGTCTGAAGATGCTCTGGCCTCATGCAGGATGACTCAGAAGTCCTCCTTGACTGTATTCAGTGTCAAGGGCCAGCTCCACTGAAGTGGTCTGAGGATCTGGGGACTTCGGGGGAGGTGGAACATCCTCTACTATTCAACCCAGTCAAACAATGTTTTCTGATGACCAATTTTGCTCCAGGCCCTGGGCCACATTCTGGGGATACAAGACTCTAGCACTTGGCAAACACACTAGGTATGTCACTTAAGGTCTTGTTTCAATCTGCCTTCCCCACTAGAATGTCAGCTCTATGAGGACAGGGGGTTTGTTTGTTCTGTTCCCTGCTGTTATCACGGACACACAGTGGCACCTGGCATTGTGCTGGTGCTCCCTGGACATTAATGAAATAAATGAATGACTTCTGACCAGTAATCTAAAATGAGAACTGAACAAGTATCCTGGTGAACAGCATGAAGGACTCATCCTGTCTTAAGGCTCACTTGCCATCTCTTCTCTCTGCCAAGCCCCAATACCAAACTCAACAAGCCCAAAGCTGGAGACACAGACCTGGGCCTGAACACTAAGATGAGATCCAACTGCAGAAACTGTATTTCTTCTTTCTGACCACCAAACACATTCTGCTTCCTAACACCTCAGTGCTCTGCATATAGGTGTGGATAATGCACTGGAATTTACCAATATAAACATAACTCTGGAAAAATGTCCTAAAGCAAGTGCTGAAACATAACTGGTTATCACTTGGCAGTATGCAGGGTTATCAGTAGAAGAATAAGCACACAACACTACCGGGGAATACAAAAACCAGGCTGGCACCTCAGTGAACACAGCAATTGGGGGCCACCAAGGCCATTACTACTTCTACCTCAAAGAGACTAGATTTAAGACACAAGTGGGCCAAGAGGAGACAGCTTTCATGAGTTCAGTTCAGTTGCTCAGTTGTGTTCGACTCTTTGTGACCCCATGAACCACAGCACGCCAGGCCTCCCTGTCCATCACCAACTCCCGGAGTCCACCCAAACCCATGTCTATTGTGTCAGTGATGCCATCCAACCATCTCATCCTCTGTCATCCCCTTCTCCTCCTGCCCTCAATCTTTCCCAGCATCAGGGTCTTTTCCAATGAGTCAGCTCTTCGCATGAGGTGGCCAAAATACTGGAGTTTCAGCTTCAACATCAGTCCTTCCAATGAACACCCAGGACTGATCTCCTTTAGGATGGACTGGTTGGATCTCCTTGCAGTCCAAGGGACTCTCAAGAGTCTTCTCCAACACCACAGTTCAAAAGCATCAATTCTTCAGCGCTCAGCTTTCTTTATAGTCCAACTCTCACATCCATACATGACCACTGGAAAAACCATAGCCTTGACTAGACAGACCTTTGTTGACAAAGTGATGTCTCTGCTTTTTAATATGCTGTCTAGGTTGGGCATAACTTTCCTTCCAAGGAGTAAGCATCCTTTAATTTCATGGCTGCAATCACCATCTGCAGTGATTTTGGAGCCCCCCAAAATAAAGTCAGCCACTGTTTCCACTGTTTCCCCATCTATTTGCCATGAAGTGATGGGACCGGATGCTGTGATCTTAGTTTTCTGAATGTTGAGCTTTAAGCCAACTTTTTCACTCTCCTCTTCCATGAGTTACTTCCTCTCAATGTAGGTTCCCCCTCACTGCAATCTTTTTTTTTTTTTAAACCTCCTGTTTCCTTCCCTAATCCTGAATTCTAGCTACCAGGCTAATAAGGTGTGTTTCACCTGTGAAAATGTAAGGCTCCAATGTCACTGTACACAAAGTGTTCCATGCATACAAAACAAAAATTGACTTCAGTTCTGTTGCTAAGAAACTGCAGAAGGAAAGGGTTTTTCCAGCCTCTTCATTTATAAAGTAACCACTCTGTCTATCGGAGAACAAATGCATCTCTCAAGTCCCCTCATGCCTTGCTCTCATTTTTAAAATGAACAGAGAAAGATGATGGAGAGTAGCTGAAAGTACATGCTATCTTCATTTTTTTTTCACGTCCTTGAAAATGAGATGGAAACATGGTTTCAATAACCCACTGCTCTCATATGTATTAATCTTTCAGGCTGAAGATTCTACCCAACACTGCCCCACTTCAAGCAAAAATGAAAAATGTCCCATAGAAATTACTCTTTGATTTTAAAAGGTTAGCCTGGGCAGTGAGAACTAATTTATGCTATGCTTGTATTCCATGTGGGGTTACTTCCCAGGTCTCTGTTCTATCCTACATCGCCCCAAGGCCCAAACACGTACACGTGCATGAACAAGAAAACACACACACACACAGCCCAAGAGAACAACACAATGCACTGTTAGCTTTCTTAAAAACAAAAACAAAAAACACTAAAATTAGGGCTTGGGATAAGGAATGTGAAAACATACTTGTTAAAGAAAATGAAAAAAAAAATGTTCTTGTTTAAAAAGAGAGAAACAGGCATACTAACTTTGAGCACAGCATAAAGAGGAAGCCTAGAAAGCAATAAAGCCACGTATGTGAAAGGCAAGGTCACAGCTGAATTTGTAGATTTAACCCAGAGGCAACTTCTACTGATATGAAACAGTGAAATAAATTTTTGAAATATCTCTCCCCTTCCAATGCTTGGCTTATTTCATTTACTAAAGGACTCTAAAGTACAGTTCTCTTCACAGCTTGTTACACAGTAGAATCTTTCTGCAAACTGACAAAATTGATTGCCTTACACCAACTTTTCTACACATATAATTGATTTTTAATTTGGTGTCTCATTTCCAAAAGGACTTGACAATAAACTCCACTCTATCCACACTATTGACTTCTTTAAACAAGAGTTTGAGTCAAAGGCTGATGGGAGTCAATTACAGAAAAGATAGTTTAGTTTCACTAATATCTGAAACATTAGGCAAATTTTACCCAAATGTACATCTTCCTTTTTTAATAGTAAGGCCTGATTCTTACCATGGACCATAATAAGAATACGTAACATGAGCAACATGTATTTTACTTATATGTACAATGTATGGCAACACACATTATAATTCTTCCTTTTCTTTTTTCTACTCTCATATCTAAGGATTAAGCTGTTTGTAAGAAACGGTTACCAATTTAGTTTAAAATGAGAGGAAGGGTAATCAGTAGGGAGAAAAAACTACTTTCATCCAATTTAAAATATACTGAGTACATATTATGAGTTACACTAAATACAGCATATCTATATTTTGGGTTCTAAGCAAACTGTAAAAAATTTCAGATTAAGATTTCTTTAGAAAGTGAGAATTTTAATGTTATGATTCAATTTATATAAGTTTACAATGACATAAAATGATGTAGGTACATGAAACAAAGTACTTTGAAGAGAGTATGAAACAAGGAAAATGTGAGACGGTGATGAGGTTTCAACTTCCCTTTAATGTTTTTATAATAATGGTCTCACAAGAGAGAAAGAGCCACATAAAATTTAAAAAAGAAAAAGAAAATGAATGGATTCATACTGGATGACCTACAGGTTCATCAACATTTCTTGAAAGACTATATAAAATGTTCCACAACTCTGGAAACAGGACCATTCTTAAAATAAATATAATTCAATTAAGCCTTCTCCTACATTTAATGTTATATACCTTTAAAACCGAACACGAAGATTACGGACCACCTAAAGCTTACATCTGCAGGTAGGTAATCGTGGGCTGTAGGCGCCCCGCCCTGCCCCTGCAGCTTTCACCTCCACCACCTCCTGCTGCTGTAGGGACTTAACTTCGGTGCTGCTGTGAATTCCATTTTCTATAGCTGCCACACAAACAGTAAATAAAATTCATTGTATTTTTGCCCCACTAAGCAGCTCTGTCTTCTGGCACATCCAGATGCCTGGCTTGAAAATAGTGAACAATGAAAACAATGTTTTATTGAGCAAACATTCCAAAAAGGCCATAACAAAGGCCTCGGAAGGTGCTGCTAAAGAAAGACACTGTGGCAAGGGCTTTGTGTACTCCATCTGAGTAATTCCTTGACCAGTGGCCTGGGTTCATTGGATTACAGATATTCAGAGAATTAGTCTCCCATGTCATGTACACTTCAAAAGAAAGACTTCCATTTATGTTTATGATAAATGGAGTTTTAAACTGAAAGATGGTTCAGATGTTTTAAAATTTATGAATCTGTAAAATCCATGTACATGACCAATTAAGGTTTATTGTCCCCACAGATTAACGCTTTTTGGATAAAAAAATTCCAGAGGTTATCTGTATCTAGGTTGTTCACCTCAATGTATTACATCAAAGTTGATATGAAATATTTAAAGGGAACCATATTTCAAGATGGGGCTTTCTAGGTGGCGCTAGTGGTAAACAATCTGCCTGCCAATTCAGGAGAAGCAAGAGAGACTGGTTCCACCCCTGGGTCGGGAAGATCCCCTGGAGTAGGAAATGGCAACCCACTCCAGTATTCTTGCCTGGAGAATTCCATGGACAGAGGAGCCTGGCAGGCTATAGTCCATGGGCTGCAAAGAGTCAGACACGATTGAGGAACTGAACACACACACATATTTCAAGATAAAAGTTACAGTTGAAAGTGAAAGCTTTGGTCACTCAGTCGTGTCCAACTGCTCGCAACCCCATAGACTGTAGCCCACCAGGCTCCTCTGTCCATGGAATTCTCCAGGCAAAATACTGGAGTGGGTTGCTATTCCCTTCTCCAGGGGATCCCACCCAGGAATTCAACTCAGGTCTCCCGCATTGCAGGCAGATTCTTCACCATCTGAGCCACCAGGGAAACCTCCAAAAGTTACAGTTACCCAAGATAAAATGGAAGCACTCTGCAGGGACATCCAAAGCAACACAACCTCTCCCTTATGTGACACCTGGAATTATGCCCAAAGCTATTTCTGCATGAAAGTAATTCCTGAAACACAGCAAAGTGGATGGGAAGCAAAGGGTGAAATGCACAGCTCAGAGAGGCACCCAATCTTACAACCTTGCAAGGCAGGCCAAACTCCACAAGGAAAATGCAGGCCCTGAATTTTGAAAAGAATTCAATTAGCACCCCCAGTATTTCCATAATCAACAGCTGAATGCTAATTAAGAGCACAGCACCAAGAAAGCAATGGAATCCCAGTGCAATAAGCAACAACACAAGGGCGCAAATGCTCCCTTCAGCCTGCATGCATAAACAAACAGAATTAATAACTACCCGAGCATGGAAGGGTGGCTTAATGGAAGGGTGGCTTAATCTGTTTCGATTAGGCGCAGTTCAGCCCTGGGGCTTTTGTGTTATATTTAAATGTGTTCATCATGTTTAATTAAAAACCTAATAATCTAGGGTTGTTGTTTTTTTAAGTTCTGATCTGTACTCTCCTCTTCTTTCTCTTCCTGAGTTCTACTGATTTGGATGGTTTCCTGAAAAGGAACAATATTTTTAGCATGCTGTAAGTGAAACTGGTTAACCAGCAACATCACTCTCCAAGGCAGCAGCCAGTCACTGACGTGGGTTCCATCCTAGCCCATGTTAGGGGTTCAATAAGCTTCTTGAATTAAAGCAAAAACACTCCTCTGATCTGACCTGGTTTATTTAGCCTGAAAGACTTCCCCATGAGCTAGCTACCAAGGTGTTTCCAACAGTCTCTCCTCTAAAACAGAGTTCTTTTGTCATTATTTGGCTTAGAATTTGACAGAAACTGGCACAAATCTGGCTTCAGTTCAATAGAATTTAAAGTATCTCAGCCCTAAGGCAACTTCAATAAGAAATACCATATCTGTAACAACACACCAAGTGTCTAAGGAATTACTGAGAGGAAGTGTGAAATGAAAGGCCTCCTGTTGTTTAATTCTGAGGCCTAAGATCTCAAGAATTAATCATTATCTGAAAGACCTCAGAAGAAGAGGTCCGGTGATAGTGCTAACCATAATTTGGGAACTTTTCTCAAAAGTAAACTTTTAAGGTTTATTTTTATATGCATCACTGGATCCATATATAAGTTTTTCTCCTTGGTGCTGATGCATAATTATTAACCATTAAATGCTGGATTGAGGACAGTGTCAATTAGAGTGAAGTTTAAAACCAATCATCTTAAATAAAGAGTTGTCAATACTCAAGTGCCTCAAAGGCAGAGACATTACTCTCACTATCAGAAAGTCCTCACTCTTCATAAGTCTACAAACTAGAAGGACAACCAACTTAGAAATAAAGACCGTGAGGAACAAAGCTGTCACGATGGCAGCACAGAGGCTTCAGGAGCAGCCAACAAAGGATGCAGACCTAGTTCAGCAGGGGAGTGCCTTGACGCTGAACCTTAGGGTCTGGGTTGGCAAGAGAGAGAGAGGAGTCTGTTCCCAGGGCAGAAGACCCACAGGGTCAGGAGGTTCCCACTGTCAGCACAGCCAGGGGTCCCATGGCAGGTGCTCCCTGCCAACCCTGTCACACAGTGCTCCATTCATGTCTGTGCAAAGGAAAGCAAGTTCATCGATGCTGGAGTCGGGTCAGATGATGGGCAGCTGGTCAAACTGATATACTGGAGCCAATGAAATTTAAATATAACTAGAGCATCCAAGTATACAGAACATTAAGAGGGACAAAAGAGGCAGGTTCATGTATTTATTTGAGTTCAGGCCCATTTACTTTGCTTAAATCTTCTGATTCCTGGGGTGAGAAAATGTGGGAGTTTCAGCAGGAGGGGTGGCAGGTTAAGAGCAGTGCTGGTTTATGTGCCCTACCGCCACATAAAACGATTCAGAGAGGTGATCTGGACAGTTCAGGTGAGGCTTCCCTCAGCCTATCAATTACTCAATCACCCTCCCTCATTCCCCGTTGAGGTTTTAGAAAGTGAACTTAACTTCCTATGTGTAAGGGAACCATTTGATCCCTGGGCTCTGCAAGGGCTGGATGACTGCCAAAATATTTCTTAAAACTTACACTAAAACAAACATGGTAAAAATGAGCCCAGACTGACAAGGATGTATGCGGTTAGATGTGATTATCCCAGGCTGGGAGTGAGTGGCACTCTGGAGTCCTGCTTCACTTTTCAGAATCAAGCTGGGCTTTTCCCCATGTGTCAGGTTCCCGACCCTCCTTCATCCTACCATTTGCTCCAAGTCCCCAAGAGGCAGCAGAGGGGGACACTGCCCACCCTGCGTCTGATGTAAGCAAATGCTGTTGGGGAAGGAAGCCAGCTCTTTTCAGCAGGAATGTGAAAGGTCCAGAGGGAATGAAAGGTCAATGGAGGAGTGAATGGAGGGGGAGAGAGAAAGGAGCTGGGGAGGCAGGAGTGAAAAGGGAGGGGCAGGGGGGCACATGAAGGTGGAAGGAGAGGAGAGACCAGACCAAGTGAGGAGCCTGAGTCTGGGAAGCAGCTGTCAGGGGACATCCGTGCTGACAGGCCCTAGGATGGGCCACTGTCCACGACTGTCCCAGCCTTTTCATCTCCTTATGTCTGTCTTCCACAAAGGCTTTGTGTAGAATTTAACATTTTTACCCATCAAATCTCTTACTTCTTCTCCCATAAATAGGTCTACAGTGGGAAACAATATCCATGACTTTTTTTTTTTAAATTGAAGTATACTTGATTTAAAATGTTGTGTTAATTTCTGTATAGCAGTGATTCAGTAATATAAACATAAATATTTTTTCATACTCTCTTCATACTCGTTAGGATTTATCACATACCAAATCACTTTCACACCATAATCATTATGGTTTATCACAGGATACTGAATATAAGTTCTCCGTACAGCACAGGGAACTATATTCAATATATAGGACCTTGTTGTTCATCTTTTTTATACATAGTAGTTTGTGTCTATTAATTCCAAACACCTAATTTATCCCTCCCCCATGCCATGTTCCCCCTTTGGTAACTATAAGTTTGCTTTCTATATCTATGAATCTGTTTCTATTTCATAAATAAGTTCACCTGTGTCATATTAGACTCCACCTATAAGTGGTATCGTGTATTTGTCTTTCTCTGACTTACTTCCCTTAGTATGATAATCTCTAGGCCCATCCATGTTGCTGCAAATGGCATTATTTCATTCTTTCTTAAGGCTGAGTAATATTTCATTACACACACACACACACACACACACACACATGCACCACATCTCCTTTATCCACTCATCTTCTATGTGCATTCAGGTTGCTTCTATGTGTTGACTATTGTGAACAGTGGTGCATGTATCTTTTCAAATTAGAGTTTTCTCTGGATATACGCCCAGAAATGGGATGGCTGGATCATATGGCAACTCTATTTTTAGTTTTTTAATATGTGACTTATCAACACAGTTGAGTTTAACATTTTTACTTTGGCCACCGTCTCAAGGACAAAAGTTTGAGCTGTCTACATCTCTTTACTAATCGGGTCAAGTTTCACATTCTCTATTTCAAAGCTGAGACATCAGCTTCGCCAACACTCCGATGAACTGAGGGACCACTGAGAAGGCTGGCGCTCTCTTATGGAAGCTTCAAGGACCATCTCACCATCTTGGCCCCTCCTTGCTGCCTCCTGATTTTTCCCTCACTCCTCTCAACCCCTGCTGCCCTAATCCACAGCACCCAACGGACAACTTCCTTGGGCACACACCCAGGATCTCGCCACTTCTCACCACCACCGCTGCTGTGCCGCTCGGTCACCCAGGCCTGGGCTCTCACACAGCCCCGAAGACACTCTTGCTTGAAGCAGCAGCCATAGAGCCATTGGCAGATGGAGTCCCTGTGCTCAGAAGCCACTCACGCAAAGCAACCAGCAAGACTCCCCGAACACAGGTCCACAGGCCACCCGACCTGTGCCCTACCTCTCCTGCCTCTCTCCTCCTGTTCCTCCAACACGCCAGGTGCGCTTCCACCTTAGGGCCCTCAATATCCAAGACTTGCCTCCTCACAGAAGCCAGGCCCCGACCTGGTTCACCCCCGCCCCCTGCCCACGGCTTTCCTCAGCACACACTGATTTACAGGTGGTCTCCCCTCTCGAGGGGGGGCCCTGAGTTCCCCTTGATGGTGCCTAACACAGCACCTGGCACATAACAAGCACTTGATAAAAACTGCTTAAACAGTGGGACCAGGAACCGTGGGACCAGGAAACACTCTCCCATAGGCTATTCTTAAAGACAGGCAAGGAACTCACAATCAATCAATATGTGTATCGGTGCCAGCCCTCATCTTAATCTCGGTCAGCCTCAAGGGCAAATGTCAAGTGGTGATGCTCATACTGAAGACTGTATTTGCAAAAGCACAAGAAATCTCCCTGCTTTGTGTAGCAATTCTTCTCCCCAAAGTCACAAGGTGGAGGAGAGCTTCATTAGAACTCTTTCTGCTGGGATAAAATCCATGAGTTAGAAAACATGTACTTCTGGGTACATTTCTATCTTCCCACCGTCGGACATGACTGAGCGACTTCCCTTTCACTTTTCACTTTCATGCATTGGAGAAGGAAATGGCAACCCACTCCAGTGTTCTTGCCTGGAGAATCCCAGGGATGGCGGAGCCTGGTGGGCTGCCGTCTATGGGGTCACACAGAGTCGGACACGACTGAAGCGACTTAGCAGCAGCAGCAGTAACAGAATGAATATGAAAGATCCGATACTGATTTAAAGTCTGTTTCCTGCTCTTGACTACTGTCCTTCTGCAGGTTAGAGACCCTACCAGACTTTACAACAAAAACAATGTGCAGCCCTAATCTAAAGAGAGTATCAGCTGGTTCTAAAATGACTGAATCTTAACAGAAGGAGGTATCAAAAGCTAGCCTGCACCCAAACAAACCAACCAACCAAACTAATTTTTTTAAAGAGCAACTATTTCCTCTCTTTCCATGACAGCTGGGGAAATCTTTCCCATTTTCTATGAAACAAATGCTGACTAAACTCAAGTCTTTCCATACAATTATAAGGTTCAAAGGCTCTTTATCCTGACTGACAGATGCCATAGGCAGTCTGCAGCCATGACCGGATCCTGGGGATGCGGTGAGCAGCACGCCCAGCCGCCCCTCAAGCCCCAGAGCAGACCCGAGGCCGACTCCCGCCCGCTCACCACTTCGTCCTCGGTCCAGCTCTTCTCGATCAGCTTGGGCACAGGCTTCTTCACCAGCCGCTGCAGAGCTTTGCCAGCATCATAGCCACTTTCATGGAGCTAAAACAATAATGACAATTTTAGTTTGTTCATTGCACCAAATAACAGAACTGGAAGCAAATCAATAAAAAGGGGATCCTTCATTTACTCTAACCGAAGAGTCATGAGATGGGCACACGAGACTCAGAGTCACTTTAGCCAGTGTCATAACTGGCTAATATCCAACCACTCCCTATATCCAGCTGTTCTGGGAGAAGGACACAAGCAGGAGAGAGAACATTCTGGCAATGACAGGAACAAGATGAAGACCAACAGTAACATTTATGGAAAATTTAGCCTAGGCTGTTGCTAAAACACCTTCCACACACTCATTATCTTTCTTAATCCTATGAGGAACGTATTCTCTCAGTTAATCTTACAGAGTAGGAACCCTCATCACCCATTTTATGGATGAGACTGAGGCATGCAAAGGTCGAGTAAAGGTACTCACCCATACTAAGCCAGTAGGCGGTGGAGCCAAGACTCAAACCCAGCCTACGTGACCCCTACTCTTGTCCCATTTCCCTCAAAGTGGTCTAAAGACATGACAGATTATGTTCTTTCCCATTAGCACGTCTTAAGTCTTTCACCTATAATTTCACTAAAAAAAATTTCAAGTATCTAAATATAAAAACTTTAAATCTAATTATGTAACAGTATACTAACTTCTCAGCACATATAAATGAAGATGTTAGTTTATCTACATGCTCCTTTTAGGACTGGACTTTCTCTCTGGTCAAAACTGTTGATTTTTTTTTTTTTTTTTTTTTTTAAGATTTATTTATTTTTGGCTGTGCTGGGTCTTCATTGCTATGTGCAGACTTTTCTCTAGTTGTGGCGAGCAGGGGCTACTCTTGCGGAAAGTGAAAGTGAAAGTCGCTCAGTCATATCCAACTCTTTACTCCATGGAATTCTCCAGGCCAGAATATCCTCCCAACCCAGGGATCAAACGCAGGTCTGCTGTATTGCAGGTGGATTCTTTACCAGTTGAGCCACAAGGGAAGCCCCTTGTTGTGGAGCACAGGCTCAACAGTTGTGGCTCACTGGCTTAGCTGCTCTGCAGCATGTGGAATCTTCCTGGACCAGGAATCGAACTCATGTCCCCTGTACTGGCAGGCAGATTCTTAACCACTGGACCACCAGGGAAACACAGAATGTTTTTATACTCCATATCCTTTCTAACCCTGGGCAATGCCTGGCACCCCGATCCCTCTCCATCTTGCAAAGATACGCCTGCCTTGGCTCCTATGACCATGTCCACCTCTGGTTCCTGAGTCTCCACCTGTGGACAATGAAGAGAAGAAGCAGAGAGAATGATCCTCCTGCTCATATCGACCTTCCCAAACTACGGCTGTCTCTCCAGATTTCTCACCGGGAACTGCCCTTTCTTTCCAAAGTCTACTCTGATAGGAGCATTTGTTCTAGCTGAGACCTATACCTCCAGGAACTAACACCATCCATAGCAAAAGGTGATACACAGAGATACTTGTTGAGTTAATAAATAAAGGCCTTCAACTACTTACTGTCCCTCGATAGACTCAACCTAAATCTCCACCTCAGTGTCTTCAGGTTCATTCAATCTGATGTTAGCTGAGTATCTATTATCGTGCAGGCCACACCCCAAACCCTGGGGACACAGCAGTGAACACAACACCAGCCTGCAGGGGACATGCTGATCTTTCTACAAGTGCTTCAATCCCTTATTTGAAAAATTCACCAGCATTTGCAAATCCTCAGTACAAATAAGGTGCGAACTTTACTAGTAAGTCAGTTTGTTTATTTGTTTGGATGGATGAATGGAAGAACAAATAAATAAAAATTTTGGATATAGCAAATCTCTCCTATAACTATTTGACTGCTACTGGAAGTTAAATGTCCATTTTCATTGCTCATTCAGCAAAACAAAAAGTTATTAAAAATCAAAATTTCCCAAGTTAGTCTCACATTTTAGAGGATCCCAACTTACTCCAAGTCCAGACTACCCACAGATGTCCAGACTAGAAATTAATTACTAAGACAACTACCTTAAAAAAACCAAAAACACCTACTTCAATGATTAATGCTGAATCTTTTTTTGGTGGTGGTTAGGTGTGGATATGGGTGAGTGTACACAAAAAATATGGATGCTAGATATGACCTTATGTATTTTTATGATGTTCATTGTTAGAGGATTTAAAAAATAGTATACTATAAATATTATACTAAATAAATGAAATACTATACTAAAATATTAGAATTTGCAAATGTTTGAAAACTGTTCAACTGGCCTCCTTTGAGAAATATATAAAATAAAAATAGTTAGATTTTCATACTTTGCCTAAGATCCAGAACAAGCAGATATTTGCCAAGTTCTATAATATAATTCAGAGAAGGCAATGGCACCCCACTCCAGTACTCTTGCCTGGAAAACCCCATGGATGGAGGAGCCTGGTAGGCTCCAGTCCATGGGGTCGCTAAGAGTCGGACACGACTGAGCGACTTCACTTTCACTTTTCACTTTCATGCATTGGAGAAGGAAATGGCAACCTACTCCACTGTTCTTGCCTGGAGAACCCCAGGGACAGAGGAGCCTAGTGGTCTGCCGTCTATGGGGTCGCACAGAGTCGGACATGACTGAAGCGACTTAGCAGCAGTAGCAGTAGAATATAATTAGGATTTATAATGAGAGCTTAACAGCAAGGATCAGAACTGAATAAAGGGAAAAACTGCATGGCTATTTAATTTTTTACCAAACCAGTCAATCCTAAAGGAAATCAACCCTGAATATTCATTCATTGGAAGGACTGAGGCTGAAGCTCCAATACTCTGGCCACCTAATGTGAAGAGCCAACTCAATGGAAAAGACCCTGATGCTGGGAAAGATTGAAGGCAGGAGGAGAAGGGGGCAGCAGAGGATGAGATAGTTAGATAGCATCACTAACTCAATGGACATGAGTTTGAGCAAACTCCAGGAGACAGTAAAGGAAAAGGAAGCCTGGCATGCTGCATTTCATGGGGTCACAAAAAGTCAGACATGACTTAGCGACTGAACAACAACATGTTAGTGATACTCTGAAATCAATTCAAGTTGATCAAATCATGAATTCTTAATAAAAAGCTCATGGCAAATTAACAATATTTTATAAGAGGTAATTACAGTAAATGGGGTAATTATACAGAAAGTGATGAAAAACTATGGACTTTGGAGCCAGATTATCTGGAGTGGAATTCTAGCTCTACCACTTACTAGGTGTGTGGCCATGGACAAGTTACTTATCCTCTTTGGGCCTCAATTTTATCATTTTTTAAAAATGCATATAATAATAGCATCTGCCTTTCAGGGCTATTGTGAGGATAACATTAGAAACTACATGTAAAATTGCTTATAAGTACCTGGCACATAGTATGCTAAATGAGTGTTAGCTATTTATTTTTAGAAGGAAGGAGAAAAAAATGAAGGAAGTAGTCTCTATCCAATTTTCATTAATTTTCTAGATTAGAGAGTAGCCTTTCCAGAGACAGAAAAAAAATTGTTAAACTATAAACAAAACCACTTATGTTTCACATAATTATTCATGTTAATAATTAATGAAATTTGATTAAAACTCTGGTACAGTACACAGAAAAAAAATTAAATCTTACATGGCTGATAACAGGAAATTACTCATAAGAACACAGGGCCCATTCCAAAAGTGAACAAGTGAATGAAGTTAAGTCATTAATCCCTATGACATTCCTGCCTCTTGGTGAACCAAGAAGAGCTTTAAATGAGCTGGAAGAAATGTTCTGAGGGACCTGCTGCACTCAGGGTTGTTTGGTTTTTCAAGGAGGGTGCTCCTGCTTGCATGGAGTCCCCAGTCAAATTTCTCATGAGGTGCTTTAATAGAGAGTTTTCCCTCAAACACATCCTCACATCTGTGATTCCTTTGTTCAGATCACACTTTCCCCTGACAAAGCTGCTGTGATATATGTGGTAAGCTGAATAACAGGTAATTGCCTCCGCTCATGGGATCCACTGTCAGCCTGTCTTCTAAAAACAGTCCTATTCCTGACCTTTCCATTCCATGGACCCAACAAGTATCCAGAGTGTCCACCTCCTCCATCTCTGCCAAAAACACGCCTGAAAAGTAAGAGTGTGGCACTATTTAACAACAGTGACCAATACTGATTGAAGGCATGGAGTCGGGAGTGACGGTGCTGTCATCAAGAATTCATGAAGGCCAGTACAAGGTTCTGTTCTGGCATGCCCTCTTCCCAGAGAACCCAAAGGGACCTTTCTCAACAAGCCCCTTCTTAACGTTGCAAACAGTTATTCCCACTTTATAGCAATTGAGTCTGAGGAAGTTCTGAGAGCATTACATTTTTAAAGAAACACTTCAGTTATATTTACTAAAGATGGACTTTTTAACATATTAACAGTTGTTTCAGCCCACATTGTTTCTTTGAATATCTATCAAGCACTTTGGGAAAATTACTGGAAGTTCAGGACATCCTTCACTCCTTCTGCAAACATGTACTGAGTGCTAAACGGTGCCAGACGCTCTCCTGGGTGAAGGGAAAGACAGAGCCAGGAGAAGCACAGGAAATGGGTGTCGGAAATGCTGGGCTGAGAAGCAGATTAAAGAACTGTTCTCATGTGACACATTCACCTAAAGTCACACCTATACCCTAGGGTCCTAAAAGGCTGGGTTGCTGGGTTCCACCTTCTTTGCTTAATATACTCTATCAGGCACAAAAAAGCACTTCTTAAAAAGGGTTTGTTTTCTGAGGGAATAGAAGATTTGTTTTTCTTCAGACTGGAGCCAAAATAATGTTTGAGCTAGAGCTTAACTAGTTGTTTCAACTGTATTCCTCATGTAAATTAAGAGTTTGTAAGTTTACCAAAATACTGGCTATCTCAAATCTTTAAAGATTGTTTTTGAAAATATTCCCAATACTTTGTCAAGCTCTGAGGAACTGGAACAATCTCAACCTGTGAAAAATAGGTGGGTTCCAAATATGAAAAACCTGATCACGACCACACAGGTACATCAGTATGGGAAATTCAGTGCCCAATATAGCTAAGGTAAAAGGTTCTTCACTGTAAATAAGATTTTCTCGCATTACCCTAGAGAAGACTGCTCAAAGAAACCGCAGTGAAGACGCTCAAACAGCTTCACTCTGTAGTCTCAGAAGAGCAATGAAAGCAAGGTAAGGAGACCTTTCTGTCCATTTGCAGCCAAGACATACTGGGAAAATCTGGGATTAAAGCAATTTTAATGTACAGAGAAATGTACCATCTTGGAGCTACTGGGTCAACATCAGTGCAAAAAGTAGGCACCAAGACAGAGCATTCTTATCCAGTCAGCTTCTAATCTTCACAAGCTTCCGTAGAGAGAAGAACCTAGATTTGACGCTGTCACCATGACCCGCCAGGCAGTAGAGCAGGAAGTCATTCCACAAAAACCACTGTTTTCAAATTCGTCATCACAGGCTGTGCATGTGCACATGTCTGTATGCATATGTGTGTGTGTTTTAATCCGATGATCAGGGAAGCATGCACTTGTAAATCTGCCGCTTCCACATCACTGAACTGCAGGTCTGCACTTAGGCACAAGTAGCAATAAAAGTCATCTTTCCCTAAACCACAGGTCAGTATCTGGGAGATCTGATAACAAAATGGTGATTTTTCACCAACGCACTAGCCTCTAAGTCACCCCATCGTGGAATTCTCTTTGCTTTGCTGTTTCCCAGCAGTCTGTCAGCTGGTTCCCAGAATTTGCTCCACAGATTGCTCAGCTTGAGCTCTTCCCTTCAATTCTGGTTTGTTCACTGTCAGAGTCCAGGTGGCTCTTCCCCGACCAGCTGTCCACTCTCCTTGGCCATGCCTTCTGCTGCCCTGAGACCCAAGGGACACCCCAGCCCCACCGGGAGGCTGCTGTCATTACATTCTCTGTTGTCCTTCCATTCATTCAACAAGAGCTCCTGAGCAACTCTAAATGTCACATAAAGTGCCACCAAAGATGGCTAAGATGGCCCAAGCACAGTAGCAGAGTGGACCGGGGGTGTGAAAGCGCTAAAAACAATAGCAGCTTCCAGTAGCAAACCCCTAGTTTGGTTCTGCTTAACAAATTGAATGGCAACACCGAATGACACAACACCAGGGACACGGTGCCCTCTGTAACTGCACACAGCTGGCTGCTGCATGAAATGCTCTGAACAACTCAAAAGATTCCAGGTGCTCAGGAGCCCGCCTGCACAACTGCTCCCACAGTCAAGGCCTCTGCAGCCTCATGAGTGTGAGCACGGCATCAAGTCTGAGCAGGGAGACAGATGCCTTAAAGCTTCATCACAAACCGGCTGAGTTGAGGTTCTCATCTGTGTCAAGTGGGACTAACAACATCAGCCCCTCGCTGTGTCAAAGGACCATGAAAAGCAATAAATGAGACACCATGTGACAAGATACCCCAAAAGGCCAAATGGCTATGAACTGTCCAGCGGTACCATCATGGGGAGTAACAGTTCAGGGGCACGGCTATTATGCAAGCTTCTTAAACACTTGCAGGTTCAAGGTGCACACGGTGCTGGGGACTACACAGCCTCGAGTGTCCTGTGACAGCCCCTGACCTCTCTGTGATTAGTAGGAAGGAAGGGTCAGGCCACAAGAAGAAAAACACATTTCTGCGTAATTGCCCAAGTTAAACCTGCTCCTCTCACTCAGCCTGACAAATCATTCCCTGCTTATTACTTTCTATAATTTAATATATATAAGTGCTTTACTGGCAAGCTTCTCGAAAGAATAAATAATACTTAATGACTGCCTACTGTTTAATTAACTCATGATTGAACTTCTCATGGATCGCTATAAACACTAAATTATATCCTTCCTCAAAGCTGCCATGGACAGAATTCTTGTTTCAAGCTTTAACTCTCCTGCCTAAACAATTACGAAATTTCAGCAAATCTGTACATTGGACAGGGAGGTGAGAGAATCAACCTTAATGCCTGGTTATAAACTGTGTTATTTTATAGAGCAAGGATGAGGTCTTAATTTAAATAAGATTGAAAATGTGCACATGTCCGAACATCTCATTTATATTACAGCAATCATTAAACATCGCTGGATCTGGGGCAGTCTGATTAGCATAAACTCTGCGTATTACCACAAGGTTTCGAGTTTCTACTACAGCTTCTCATCTGAGCTGCCATTTTCTGTCTGCGTGATGCTGCAAATAAATTCTCCCCTTGGCACGGCTCAGCTGTCAGGCACCTCTGTTCTATAATGAACCCATGAATTACATCTCCTGCTCTGTCATCCCTGGTCTCACACATCAAAATATTGTTCTTCAACTGTAATTTATAACTTAATTTAAATGTCCCTTTTACTGTGACCTTTTTAGATCAAATGGCATTGCAGCTGGCAGCTACTGCTATGCCAAAGTATTCTTCTGCAATTACAGCCATTATAATAACTGCAGAAAAAGCCTATCTGAGGTTAGATTGCATTCATGCTAAATATTAAATAATTGCAGTCCATTAGGGATAATATTCGATTTCAAAGACTTTTGCTCTGCAAAACACACTGTTTATTTATAAGAAATTGCCAAAATAACTTAGAAAGGGGGAAAAAAGTGGAATTTGGAAACGATCTTAAAATTACTCATGTAGTTTTACACATTCGAATTATTCCTCACTGACATGAGAAAGCTGTCTGAAATCTGACAACTGAAAACGTCCTCTCACAATATATAATTCACAAATGCCTATATATTTTCATTCATTCCTCTATCACCAATGACTTTGTTCAGTTCAGTTCAGTCCAGTCACTCAGTCATGTCCAACTCTTTGCGACTCCATGGACTGCAGCACTCCAGGCCTCCCTGTCCATCACCAACTCCTGGAGCTTGCTCAAACTCATGTCCATTGAATTGGTGATGACATCCAACCATCTCACACTCTGTCATCCCCTTCTCCCACCTTCAATCTTTCCCAGCATCAGGGTCTTTTCTAATGAGTCAGTTCTTTGGATCAGGTAGCCAAAGTATTGGAGCTTCAGTATCAGTCCTTCCAATGAACATTCAGGATTGATTTCCTTTAGGATTGACTGGTTTGATCTCCTTGCAGTCCAAGGGACTCTCAAGAGTCTTCCCCTTCAACACAGTTCAAAAGCATCAATTCTTTGGTGCTCAGCTTTCTTTATGGTCCAACTCTCACATCCATACATGACTACTGGAAAAACCATAGCTTTGACTAGACGAATCTTTGTTGGCAAAACAATGTCTCTGCTTTTTAATATGGTGTCTAGATTGGTCATAGTTTTACTTCCTAGGAGCAAGCATCTTTTAATTTCATGGCTGCAGTCATCATCCACAGTGATTTTGGAGCCCAAGAAAATAAAGCCCAGTGACCTAGTACAAAGCTCAAAACATGATACACACATACATTCAAAAACTAGAGTTAAGATTGAAAGCACAATGCTTATTTTTGTTTGGCCACTGTCACTCCTAATGATGTTACTTAAGCACTGGAGAGGATAAATTTCTCTAAATACTCTTATGGGCACACATTTGAGAGATAAAGGTAAAGACACAGAATTTAACTGCTGAGAGTAAGGGCTGAAGGAAAGATTCAGTTAATTTTCAGAAAGAAATACATATTTGCTGGAATAACTTCTCCTCTCTAACACATTCTGAATAAGTACAATGTTCTAGAAATTATGTCAGCTCCTGAGGTCACAAAGGAGAGGGGGAGACCAAAATTTCTTGAGTGTTGCCTGTGCTAGGAACTTGTACATCTGTGTGTGGGTTCAGTTGCTCATTTGTGCTCAACTCTTTGAGACCCCATGGACTGCAGCCTGCCAGGCTCCTCTGTCCAGGCAAGAATACTGGAGTGGGTTGCCATTCCCTTCTCCAGAGGTGCTAAGAACTTACTCAGTATATAACTTCATCATTTCACATCACTCTTTTGAGGCAAGAGTGCTACATATGAGGAAACAAAACCAAGAGGTTCAGCCTTGTGCTTGGGGCCACCTCCCTACGAAGCAGCAGAGCAAGGATTCCACATTAGCCCAGTGTCCAGGACTCCTAAGACTCAGTCCCTGCCCCCGACCCCTCTACTGGAGCACGTCAGGATCGGCGATCTGCTCACTGCTGCGGGAACAGTGAGCTCAGGGACTCCTCCAGCTGCAGGGATGGGGCAAGCACAAGGTCTTTTCTTACACTGGGGTGGCTAGTCAGGAGTAGCTCAGAGTAGAGAAAACACACATATAAACAAAATAATGAAATAAATGTATAATAAAAACAGAAGAGTGTCAGTGACTAGGGTGCTATTTGTTCTGTTCAAAGAGCAAGATGATTCCACAAAGCAGATTTTAAAGATCAACAGTATACACAATATGATTAACCTTGCCTATACTTAGGGCTTCCCTGGTGGCTTAGCAGTAAAGAATTCGCCAGCCATGCAGAAGCCACGGGTTTGATCCCTGGGTTGGGAAGATCCCCTGGAGGAGGAAATGGCAACCCACTCCAGTATTCTTGCCAGGAAAATCCCATGGACAGAGGAGCCTGGAAGGCTACAGTCCATGGGGTCACAGAGAGTTGGACACCACTGAGGGACTGAGCATGCCTATACTTAATAAAGAGCAACAGTCAAATTAAAACCACTATTCTAGGAGGAGGTAATAAAAGGCAGTTATTACGTCTAGGCAATAATTCACTTATAACAATTTCCCATGGCTAGTACAACACTGTATCATTTCTCATTCGCAGCTCTCACATATGTATCTAGAAAACAGGTCACAATCTCCCGGCTACAGTGCTTTTGAAGATATTCTAAACCCACAGAACAGGGATCTCAACCACAAGGTGATTAGAAAGCAAACACCAAATGCTGGCACATCAGCTGAGCTCAGTAAACTATTTTTAAAATATAGAACAAACCAAGTCTTAGCCATTTCTGACTATTTGTCTGTTTTTAGCATCTAATCTGACATTGTCTTTACAAACATAAACACCTAGACAGGAGAATCTGAGAAGATGCTGGCACCAAAGATGCAGGTTTGGGGGTTCCGCAGAGGTGAGATCTAAATGAGAGAAAGCTCCCAGCTCTGTCTTAGATTCAAACACTTGTCCTGCCACTAGCTGTGTGATAAGAAGCAAAATATTTTTCTAAACCTCAGTTTTCTTAGCTGTAGAAAGGAAGAACATAGAATTCATGCCTGTTTAGGATGAAATAAGATATGTGGTCATCACAGAGCCTGATTCCAGAAGGAGGAAATGTTCCATTTAGGAAAGCTGACTGAGAAGGGATGGGATGCGACGAGTGTCACGGGAAATTGCCCTGGTGCTAGGAGAGTAAGTATGCCTTAGAGCACCATAGGGGTGAGCTCATCCTACAGTACAGAGAAGACAGGACGGAAGATGGGGATGAGAAGGGAAACAACGGAGAACCTGATGGCCTGGGGGGCTCTCAGGAGTGAGGTGCCAGGCTGTCCTGGGGGGAAGTAGCAGCCTGGGCAGAAGGGCCTGGTGGACTCTGCTCTGAGCAGCAGAGTGGCCCCTGGACTTCCTCTGTAACAAAGGGGCTGAACTGGGTCATTTTTCGGAACCCTTCAGTTTTTAATCTTTCTCTTTATAGATTTTGTTTTTAATTTTCATTTGTTTTTGGCTAGGCTGGGTCTTTGTTGCTGCATGCAGACTTTCTCTAGTTGCAGCACTCAGGTTTCTTATTGCAGTGGTTTCTCTTGTGGAGCATGGGCTCTTAGCGTGTGGGCTCCCGTAATTGTGGCACACAGGCTTAGCTGCCCTGCGGCATGTGGGATCTTCCCCAACCAGAGATCGAACTTGCGTCCCCTGCACTGGCAGGCGAATTCTTTACCACTGGACCATCAGGGAAGTTCCACAGATGTTTTTGAAAGGTAAAATTCTAAAGGATATTCTATTGAAAAATGAATAAATGGAAATATTAATACACTCATTTAGAAAAAGTAAACAAACAACATAGCCACTGAACTACGCCAAATTGCCTGGGCCAAACACTGACCAGCTACTGCAGATGCTTCACTTACACCTCAGGGATTTAAGGTTAACGTCTTAACTTTCAGGTCTCTGCAAAAGCTGGACTACTTCACGCCACGGGTCTTTAAATGAAGTTCTGCATAATTATCTACAGAGCTCACAGTATATAACCTCACTTCCCAGAAACAAAACCTTTCCTCCTGCTTTCTGTGTGAGTTCCAGCCCAGGACATAAAGGATGCTGGGCTGTGGTGGATCAAAGCCACCAGTCCAGTGCATGGAAAGGGAGGCCAGCTCCTCAGAATTCAGCACACAAATCCACCGATGAGAAGACCCACCTTAATGATAAAAAATGAGGAGTGTAACTCCAGCCACAGAGAGAAAAACTCCTGGCAGAGTCAGGAATCGTTATTATTTGTCAGCTTAGAAAGACCTATCTCATATCGCAGGCAGAAACTGCTCAGGGCCACAGTGGAAATTTTTTCACTTACTCCTAGAATCTTCACAACCTTGAAAACAGAAAAATGGCAAGGGAAGCTCTAACCTAGAGGGTGACAGAAAAACATAGCTCTATTCCCTTATGCAGACATTAGGGAACCCATTCCTAAATGCTCAAGTGAACTAGGAAGTGCACATGAAAGGTTAGACACAGGTCAATTATAACCAGATTCCTACAAGCAATTAAATTTCTTTAAAATAAATAAACAAAAACAACCTCAAGATCAATGGCATCAGTATTAAGAGAAACCATTTACAAAAATTGCCTAAATTCCTACTCAGAAGAATTTAAGTGCAGAAATGACTGCTTCTCCTCCTCAGGGCTCAGTAACCTTAACCTTGATGATTTTTGACGAGTAATTTTAAGGCTGTGTAAACAATAGTGCATTATTCTTTCTGGCTGCAATGATAAAGTAATGGAACAAAGAAAATCAAAGAGGCACACAGCAAAGCATGCAAGACTACAGAGGTGGGAAGGCTTCTGAGTGACTGCTCTTTTATCTAGAAACCTCAGCCAAGAACAAAGTGAGTGACTAAGAAATAAGCAAGAAATAAGGCTTTGGGCAACCCCAGTAGTGCCTCCAGCTACAGCCCTGCAGAACCAAGAAGCCTCGCCCTGAGCCTGAGAGGCTTAGCCTCCTCACCATTCTGGATTTCTCAGTCTAACAACAGGTCTGAAAGAACAAAGGAAAAAGACTGTATGATTTCAAAACACAGCAGCAGCAGAAGAGAGCCTGACTGTGGAAGACTACCAAACTTGGCAAATACGACACAAACCAAAGACCTCAAACTCGTAACAGTCCCAAAAAATTCTGTGTGATGGCCGCCAGCATGGTAACTCAGAGGCATCAGTGAAGTCAGACTGGAGATCACATGAAAACGAGTATCTCACTAGTGACATGGTTGGGGGAAGGAGTGGAAAGGGGAGAAAAATTTAGAGCCATCCCTCCCCCAAATCCTTGAAGAACCAGTATTCCAAAATACTGGAGTAGGCTGGAACACTTCTGGCTTCCCAGGTGGCGCAGTGGTAAAGAACCCACCTAACAGTGCAGGAGACCAAGACCAAGGTTTGATCCCTGGGTCAGAAAGATCTCCTGCAGAAAGGAATGGCAATTCATTCCAGTATTCTTGCATGGGAAATCACATGGAAAGAGGAGCCTGGCAGAGCTACAATCCAGGGAGCCAAAAAAGTTGAACATGACTGAGCACGTGTGCGTGTACACACACACACACACACACACACAAGCTGGAATACACACCCAACCCATTCTATGGTCAAGGAGTAAGCTAACCAAAGGCAGGGCGGCGAGACAGGCAAGGGTGGGCAGGCGGTGTAGTGATGTAAGAAGCTCTGCGAGTGACTGGCTATGGGGAAATGTCTGTCTCCTCGAGAAGACAGCTGGCCAGGGCAGAGCTGAAGGACAGGAGATGGAAGAGACAGCAGAGACTTTAGAAAGCAACAGCTTCAAAGGTAGCCAGGGCTGACCCCAGGCCACCGGAGACCAGATCTACCAGCAGCATAAGACCTTGCCCCCAGCAGCCCCTGAGGGGCAGGCTGGGACCATCTACGGTAGAGCCAAGGAAGAAATATTCAGCAACCTGACAGGTCAGAATAAGTCAGTTAACATGGTTAACCATAGATGATAATCTATGGTTATCTATAGATTCTATAGATAATCTATGATAATCTACAACCATAGATGATAATTCTCTCATCTAAATAAATATATTCTTTGTACAAAGAAAGCCAAATACATGGTACGTTATGCCAATACAAATATGACAGTATTTTATAAATCAAATATCCTAGGATTTTACAGAAATATCACAGTCACTACTATAATATTTTTACATTCTCAAGATGATAACGTTCACACTTAAATCTAAGTAAATTATAACTGATAGAAAGGGGAAGGAAATAAACTATTACAGAAAATTAAAAATAAGTACTACAATTTCTTTTAGTAACACTGTATACAATAGTAAAACCCAGCTGTTGGGGGCTGAAAAACAACCACCAGAAGACCTCCACATCAAACCCTGGCAACATGCGACTGCAACCCTATTTAAGAAAAAGGTCTTTACAGACAAGACTGTGATGAAGTTAAGGATTTTAAGATGAGAAGACAATTCTAGATTATTCAGGTGGGCCCAATATCCAATGACCAGCATCCTTACAAAAAGACGGGCCGTGGAAAAACATGGGACAGAGAAGACCTAGATACACAGAGAAGATGGCCAAGTGAAGGCAAGAGAAAGAGTGACCACCAGCCCCACAGAGCTCGAAGCCACTCGGTGCTGGAGGAGGCACAGAATGATTCTCCCGAGGAGCTGGAGGGAAGCATGGCCTAACTCATACCCTGATTTTGAACTTCTGGGCTCCAGAACTGTGAGAAATCTGTTGCTTTAAGTTCCGAAGTTTACGGTACTCAATTCGCCAGAGCAGCCACAAGAAACAACTACACTGACCTTCAGACTTTGGGGTAAAAAAATTTATCTAGGAGAGCTGAGGGGAAAAAAAAATTATTCTGAAATATATTTCAAACTAGTATTAAGAAACACACATACTAGTACAAACACTATAAATCTTAACATTCTACCTTTCAGAAGTTATGTTAATATATGAGCCCTTTTAAAACTCATGGGCCTACTTTGTTCTAATATTAAACTCTTACTTAGATTTCAACGCTCATCAAATGCTCTCCCATAAGGGCTTTGCAAAGAGCAAGGACTCCATCACATTTATTGCTGAATAAATAAATGAGTGAATGATTGTATTAAAGCCTCTTCTTCAGTGTAAAAGGGCTAAGGGCTTTTATCCTGACTTGCTAAATACTTACCATATTGATATTAATGCTTCATACAGGTTCACAGGTGCTAAAATTCCAACTGACTGATGTTATAGTAGACATTTTTCAAACCACCACAGAAGCCTCAAAACATTTTATCAGTATTTAGCACAGAAAAAAAAATCTTATGAGACAGAAATTTTTTTAAATTAGCAAAGGAACTTTCTAACTTTGGCCAAACCAAAGTAAAAGCTTTAGTTTGCTGAGACCCTGGGAGGACAGAGGGATACATGCAGTCAGGTGGCAGCAGGAAGGGTTTTCAATTGGCTGAACAGCGAGTCCCCCAAAGTGCAGATTCTCAGGACAACTGCCACGAGGCACTGGGCTCGAGTCTGACTATCCTCCTAGTCCGACACATAAAGTTTAAAACGTGCATACGGCAGTGTGCTTAATAAACTGCAGGTGTTAACTTCTCTCACAGAATTGTTATAAAGATCAAATGAAATCATTCATAAGAAGCACTTAAATTTTCACCTAACATATAAGCACTTAACCAACAAGTACATTTTAATTTTATTACAGCTTATTAATATTGTTGTTATTAATGACATCAGGCAGCTGACCAATAGCTGATACCTAGTAAAATGAGAGTAACAGTGATAAACTTAAGGTTCGATGTCTGGTTGAAAATTCAGTCAAAAAGCTGAGCGGGGGAGAGAATGGCTTAGCAAAGGCATTTAGCCACAGAAAAATGAAATAAGACAAAGACAAAACACAAGGGAAAAAAGCACATGATGTGTACACTTTCATAAAAGCTTACTGCACCAAGGCAAGCTTTCAGGGTAACTGAAGAGAACTTCTTGTCACCACATGCTGATCAAATCTGGCAAGTATTGCTTTAGTGTACATGCCACATTTTAAAAGACATACAGACAGAGCTGACCACAGGAGAAATAAAATGGTTATGAACAAAAATGGTTATACACATACACGTATATAAAAACTACACCATGGACAGAGGATGAGATGGCTAGCTAATATCACAACTCAATGGACATGAATTCTAACAAACTCCAGGAGATAGTGGAGTACAGGGAAGCCGGGCATGCTGTAGTCCATGGGGTCACAGAGTCAGACACAATATAGTGAATGAACAACAAATGCTGATAATCAGTTGAAAAGATCTTGATTATATGAGAAAACTTCAATTACATGGTCTTTTTCTGCATCTTTATTTCTACTATCATTAACAACATGAGGAAGATTCCAATATCCTGCTATGACATAAATAAAACACTAGCAAAGGTGCTTGTCAAAACTGATTTACATAAGGTGTTCTTAAAAATTATTGGAAATAATCGGATAAAATTATTGGATATCCATAAAAAGAAAGCATCTAGCATATCAACTTATACTCTTTTCACCCAAAATCCTGACAGAACAAAACTACCACCCTCCAACCAAGTAATGGTGACTAATCCGAATGGAGAATAATAAAAAGAGGAGAATTTAAGTAAAGGGTGTGAGTGTGGAATCAATTTAGGAGAATCCTGATCATATAATTTGTGTGCTTAGTCACTCAGTCATGTCTTTTGGACTCTCTGCAACCTCATGGACTGTAGCCTACCAGGCCCCTCTGTCCATGGGGATTCTCCAAGAAAGGATACTGGAGTGGGTGGCCATTCTCTTTTCCAGGAGATCTTCCCAACTCAGGGATACAACACAGGTCTCCCGCACTGCAGGCGGATTCTTGACTGTCTGAGACACCAGACAAATGATAATGAAAGGGCCTTTGGGCAGCGCATTATGTGGGAGCTGGGTAATACTCAACATCCATTTAAGTCCGGAGCACTGCAAAGCTGATTCAGGGCCAAGCGCTTCAGTGAAGTCCACTTATAAAGAACAAACAGAAGATCTCTGAGAGAAGTTCTACAGACTTTAAGTTTTTAAAATGAAAGAGAGGAACATGAAAATGATTCTGAGTGTAGGCTTGCTCTGCTGTGCCAACTTTACACCACCAAGCTCCGGGTGATGTGGTTTGGACCTGAACCTGATTTACTTATTCCATCATTCAACAAATATTTAGTGTCTATCTCCACCATGTACCAGGCATTGGGTTATATAGCTCAGAAAACAAAAATGATTAATACTCAATGGTTAACAAATAGTGATATTTATAGATCAGAGATAAAAACTAACTATTAAGCGATTGGAAGCCTTTAATCCTCTGTTGAAGGAGATGTGGGTATGCATAAATAAGTAAACAAACACATACATACTCTCGTGAATATGTAAAAAGCTTAATGCAAATGTCTAACAGCCATCCATATTTCAGGGAATAAAACTGTCCAGGCAAAGGTGAAATCTTTGCTGCATGATTATAAATTTTACTTATATATAGTGAACATATATATGTTTAGTGTTAGTGAAAGTAAACATAAGCATGCAAATAAGTTTCTGAGAAAGAGAAGTCAAAGAATCTGAATTTTATCAGGAAATGGGAAAGATATCTGAGCTCAAAGAATAAAATCCAATATCAATTTAGTATAAATAAGTCAGAATGGTATCTTCCAGGAAAACTTACTCTCAAACTATGGGGCTCTGCTATAGCTTCCAAGCGTAAATATAAAGGTCTATTTCTGTATTAATAAGAGATCAAATAAATGTAAGCATTTAAAGATGGCTGAATTAATCTCATTAGAATACTACGGGCCATTTAAACGTTACACAGCAATTATGTTTAAGAGTTACATATAAGCTAAATGTGTACAGATAAGCCTAAATAAAACTGCATATAAGGCTTTCCTGCTGGCTCAGTGGTGAAGAATCCACCTGCCAGTGTAACAGACACAGGTTTGATGCCTGTTCCTGGAAGACCCCACATGCGGTGGAGCGGCTGAGGCTGTGCACCGCAACTGCTGCACCACTGCTGTGGAGCCCATACCTGCAACGGACGAGCTACCACAGTGAGAAGGCCATACACCTCGACTACAGTAGTCCCTGCTCACCACGACCAGAGAAAAGACTGTGCAGCAAGGAAGACACGCACAGCCAAAATAAAAAAATAATTAAAAAAATATTTTAATTAAAAGAAAACTCCTTAAAGAGAAACACATAGAAACATTTCTATCTCCATCTTTCAGAGAGAGCATCATTGCTTTGTCATATTTTAACATATTATTTAACATGCTATGTAAGTTTATAAATAAAACAATTCTGCATTTTTAGGCATTCACAATTTAAAATAAAATAGTAAAACATAATAAAACATATTATGAGCAATGAAGAATTGATGCCTTCGAACTGTGGTGCTGGAGAAGACTATTAAGAGAGTCCCTTGGACAGCAAGGAGATCAAATCAGTCAATCCTAAAGGAAATCAACCCTGAAATACTCTTTGGAAGGACTGATGCTAAAGCTGAAACTCCAATACTTTGGCTGACCTGATGTGAAGAGCTGACTCACTGGAAAAGACCCTGATGCTGGGAAAGATTAAAGGCAAGAGGAGAAGAGGGTGACAGAGGATGAGATGGTTGGATGGCATCACAGACTCAAAGGACATGAGTTTGAGTAAACTTCAGGAGTTGGTGATGGACAGGGCAGCCTGGCATATTGCAGCCCATGGGGGTCGCAAAGAGCAGGACACAACTAAGTGACTGAACAACAACAAAAATGTATTTTTGCTGACATACCTTAAGAAGTATGCCCATAGTTACTAAGAATACCCTCTTGTAGTAAGCGAGGCCAACATGTTTATTACATATTCTTCCTTTATATCAGTACAAAACTTTTTTAAGTAAGAAGTAAAAAGATAAGAAATACATATTAATGGTAATGAGCAAACAAAGAACCCTGTACCTAACTATTTTGCAAGTTCACCACTGAATCAAAAGTAACATCGTGTGGCCATAAAAGTAATAATATATTAACTACTTCTGTGATTCTCCAATGACACTAGTTCTGCTATAAAAAAGTAAGTGGCTCAAGTTTCATATCACCTGAGAATCATCTGCACTGTTAAAATGGACTAAATACTCCAAACAAAAAGTAGAGCTTGCCAGATGGGATAAAAAAGCAAGAAACAACTAGAAAGCTAAAGTACACAGAAGAGGTACTTTAAACAAACAAACAAAAGGGTTCAAAGTAAGAAGCTGGAAGAAGACACACTACATGCAGACAAGAGGCATAAGAAAGCTAGAGCACTGTATGAATTTCGGACAAAACTGAATTTAAGACAAAGGGTATCACTAGGCACAAAAAGGATTGTACCAAAAGGGGAACAGGCTTAGTACATGGAGCAAGGTCAGTATTAGAAATGTTCATGCACCTAGTGATACAGTTCCCACACACATGAAGCAAAACTAACAGAGACAAAGGGGAAATAACCAAATTCACGATCATAGTGAAAGACTTTAATACATCTGTCAGTAACTGACAACACAACTAGATAAAAGAATGGACTTCCCTGGTGGTTAAGAATCCACCTGCCAATCCAGGCAACAGGAGTTTGACCCCTGGTCCGGGAAGATCCCACAAGCTGCGAAGCAAGCTCACCATGTTCTAGGGCCTTGCTCCACAACAAGAGAAGTCACCGCCATGAGAAGCCCACATACCACAACTAGAAAGTAGCACCCACTCTGTGCAACTAGAGAAAAGTCGGCACGCAGCAAAAGAGACCCAGCATAGTCAAAACTAAAATAAATAAATGAGGCAGAGAAGATCTGAATGATAATATCAACGACCCCAAAGAAACTGACAACTATAAAACAGTACAACTAATAACTGCAAAATAAAAGTTCATTACATGGAACATTCACAAGATAAATCACATGCTGAGACAAGAACCAAGTCTCAGATCTCAACAGATTGAAATCTCACTGGGTACTCTTTGATCACAACAGAACTAAATTAGAAATCAATAACATTCCAAAAGGAGGGAAGGAAAGAGGGAAAAAGAATCCTAAGTCCATGCTAATTATACAATTTAATTCTACATAATCCACAGGTAAAAGAAGAAATCACACATAAATTTTTTTTAAATTTTAACTAAAAGGCAATAGAAGAACAACAAATTGAATTTGTGTCAGTTATTTAAGACCCCAACTTAGGAAGCTAGGGGAAAAAATATTCAAATTAACCCAAAATAAGTGGAAAAGAAATAATAGAAGTAAGATCGAGAGATCAATGAAATAGAAAACAACAGAGGGGGGAAAAAAAATCAATGAAACCAAACACTACTTATCCAAAAAGATCAATAATATTGATAAACCTCTATTAAGAATGACTAAGAAGAGAGGAGACGCACTCTGCTTTGTCTTCTTTGTGCTGCCCTTACCACTGTCTGGAGAACTTTCTCTCCCCTGGGCACAATGGCAACTCTTATGGAAAAACTGATTGCACCAGATGCAGAAGAAGAGGGAATGGTTCCAAACAATAAGATCACTGCAGAGGGTACTGGACAAGTCAGTATGGCATGTACCATCAGCATTCTGGGAAAGTCTCTGACTGATGAGTTTGTTCTTGTGGATGTTTTGGAAGATAAACCCAAAGGAGAAATGATGGACCTGCAGCACAAGAGTTTATTCCTTCAGACACCAAAAATCGTGGCAGACAAAGATTACTCTGTCACTGCCAATTCCAAGATCGTGGTGGTAAGTGCAAGAGTTCACTAGTAAGAGGGGGAGAGGCACCTGAATCTGGTGCAAAAGAACATTAATGTCTTCAAGCTCATCACTGCTCAGATTGTGAAGTACAATCCCAACTGCATCATCATGGTGGTTTCCAACCCAGCAGACATTCTCACATACATTACTTGGAAACCAAGTGGATTACCCAAGCACTGTGTGATCGCAAGTGGATGTAATCTGGATTCTGCTGTATTTCGCTGTCTTATGGCTGAAAATTAAAAGATACTTCCTCCTTGGAAGAAAAGCTATGACCAACCTAGTGAAGTGAAGTCACTCAGTTATGTCCAACTCTTTGCGACCCCATGGACTGTAGACTACCAGGCTCCTCTGTCCATGGGATTTTCCAGGCAATAGTACTGGAGTGGATTGCCAACCTAGACAGCATACTAAAAAGCAGAGATATTAGTTTGCCAACAAAGGTCTGTCTAGTCAAAGCTGTGGTTTTTCCGGTAGTCGTGTATGGATGTGAGAGCTGGGCTATAAAGGAAGCTGAGTGCCAAAGAATTGATGCTTTTGAACTGTGGAGTTGGAGAAGACTCTTGAGAGTCCCTTGGGCTGCAAGGAGATCCAATCAGTCCATCCTAAAGGAAATCAGCCCTGAATATTCATTGGAAGGACTGATGCTGAAGCTGAAACTCCAATACTTTGGCCACCTGATGCGAAGAGCTGACTCATTGGAAAAGACCCTGATGCTGGGTAGGATTGAAGGCGGGAGGAGAAGCGGATGACAGAGGATGAGATGGTTGGATGGTATCACTGACTTGATGGACATGAGTTTGAGTAAGCTCCAGGAGTTGGTGATGGACAGGGAAGTCTGGCGTGCTCCAGTCCATGGGGTTGCCAAGAGTTGGACACAACTGAGTGACTGAACCGAACTGATGGCTGAAAAACTTGGCATTCATCTCAGCAGCTGCCACAGATGGATTTTGGGAGAACATGGCGACTCAAGCGTGGCTGTGTGGAGTGGAGTGAATGTGGCAGGTGTTTCTCTCCAGGAAGTGAATCCAGAAATGGGAATAGACAATAATAGTGAAAACTGGAAGGAAGTGCATAAGATGGTAGTTGAGAGTGCCTATGAATTCATCAAGCTAAAAGGATATTCCAATTGGGCTACTCAATTAAGTGTGGCTGATCTTACTGAATCCATGTTGAAAAATTTATCCAGGAATCACCCAGTGTCAACAATGGTGAAGGGCAGGTATGGCATTGAGAATGAAGTCTTCCTGAGCCTTCCATGTATTTTGAATGCTCAGGAGTTAACCAGTTTTACCAACCAGAAGCTGAAGGATAAAAAGGTTGATCAACTCAAGAATAGTGTAGATACCCTCTGAGGCATCCAGAAGGACTTAAAGGAACTGTGACTTCTGGAGGCAAGGCTGTAGAAACTTAAAACTACAACGTGATTAACCACAAGCCTTTAGTTTGTGTCTGTGTACATGGAGCACAGTTCACTTTTGTCCTCCTAAGTCTGTGAATCTGGGCTCCCAGAGTCAAAGCCCATGCTTGCTTTAATGCCTGCAAGATGAGTTCTTGAACAAATAATCCACCTAGCGTTTAAAAAAAAAAAAAAAAGAATGACTAAGAAGAAACAATCAATATTAAAAATGAAAGAAAGGTCAAAATTACAGATTCTTATAAACATTAAAAAGAATCTTCTGAAATAATTTTAAATTTTTACCAATAAATTTGATAACCCAGATGAAATGAACAAAACATTTAGAGATCAACAGATGACTAGTGACGCATGATAAAATATAAAGTCTGAATAGCTATGTCTGTCTGTCCTTCTGTAACAGGAAAGAACACACCTAACTCCATATCGGCCTGTTCCTTCAGCTCTGACACTCTGACTCTGGTGCCTGTGCATGGTCATGCTGGCTGTGCACCTCTGTTAAAGTATGTTGCCCACAGCCTGAAATATATGTGATAGCTCACTCTTGTTGGAGGCTTATAAGAACACTGTGACCAGATCTACATGAACAGGTGCAGGAAAAAAGGATTCTGGCACCAACAGTTTACGACAGTCAGCTGCCCCCACCCCTCCTTTTTGGTATGAAAGAAGTCTGAGTTCTAACTCAGGTGAGGTGATTCTCTGGGACACTAGTCCACCATCTTCTCAGTCTGCTGGCTTCCCGAACAGTCACTGTTCCTCGGCCGGACATCTCGTCTCTCTATTCATTGGCCTGTCGTGCGGTGAGCAGTACAGTAAGTCTCTTACATTTGAAGGAGTTTCGTTCTGAGAGCATGTCTGTGACTCCAATTTGTTCCTAAGTCCAACAAAGTTAGCCTAGTTCAGTTCAGTTTCTCAGTCGTGCCCAACTCTTTGCAACCCCATGAATCACAGCACGCCAGGCCTCCCTGTCCATCACCAATTCCCGGAGTTCACTCAAACTCATGTCCATCGAGTTGGTGATGCCATCCAACCATCTCATCCTCTGTCGTCCCCTTCTCCTTCTGCTCTCAATCTTTCCCAGCATCAGGGTCTTTTCAAATAAGTCAGCTCTTCACATCAGGTGGCCAAAGTATTGGAGTTTCAGCTTCAGCATCAGTCCTTCCAAAGAACACCCAGGACTGATCTCCTTTAGGATGGACTGGTTGGCTCTCCTTGCAGTCCAAGGGACTCTCAAGAGTCTTCTCCAACACCACAGTTCAAAAGCATCAATTCTTCGGCGCTAAGGACCCAACAAACACAATCGTCTCTGTATCATTGCTTTTACACTTGATTCCGGACACCCTGGGTTTGAAATAAAGATACCATGCTGCTGTGCCCTATACAGCACTGCACAGTAAACAAAAGCACAGTCACTTGTGGAGTGACTGTACATGACAATGTACACCAGACACCAAACTAACTTACACAACTGGACATGCAAACACATGCTTGCATCTTTGAAAGTTTGCTACTTGAAGGTTCGTATGCAGGAGACTTACTGTATGAACCTGGTTTCAGTAACACTTTTTAACTTTCCATTAAAAAAATGTAGTCCCAAATGGCTACACTGTCAATTCTATCAAACATTTAACAATAAAGATCAATCCTTTATAAATTCTTTAAGAGAAAGAAAAAGAGTAGGAGGAACTATTTCCCAACTAATTTTTTAAATCAGTATTATTCTGATATTAAAACCAGACAAAGGTATTACAAAGGAAGACGACTACAGCTCACCGTCCGTCATGAACACAAAGACGACAGTTTTTAACAGTAAATTGAATCCAATAGTACATAATACCCAAGCAGGATTTAATCTAGGAACGTAGTCGGTTTAAAGTCTGAAATTAATTAATGTAATTTACCAAACGAACAAAAAAAGTATAACAACCTATGACCATCTCAACAGATACACAAGAAAAAAATAGCATCTGACAAAATTCAATGTTCATTCATGGTAAAAACCTTAACAAACTTAGATACAAAAGGGAACATTCTCAGCTTGTTTAAATAACAAAAAAATCCTACATTGCACGTAACAGTGAACAACTGAGTGTTTTTTCTTTAAGATGAGAAAAAAAGCAAATATGTCTATTCTCATCATTTCTATCCAGTACTGTACTGGAGATTCAAGCAAGTGTAATAAAGCACAAAAAAAGAAATAAAACACATAAATCAGAAAAAGGTAATGCTGTCTTTGTTTGCAGATGACATGACATTGTGCACATGCAACAGCCTAAGGAACTAACCAGAAAGCTACTAGTGTTAACCTTGCATTCTTTGTATAATACAAGGTCATCACATAAAAACTGACTGTATTTCTATCCTATCAATGAACATTTAGAGAATGAAATTAAAAAATACAATTTTATTAACAATAGAATCTTCAAACAATAACTACTTAAGGGATAAATTTTACAAAATAAGTGTAAAACTTGTACAATGAAAACTACAATATCTCAAAGAAATTAAAGAACACTTTTTTTTCCCCAAATGGAGAGATACTATTATCAGGTTCATGGATTGGAAGATTCAAATTGTTAAGGTATCAATTCTTCCTAAATTGATTCATACATCCAATGCAATCTCAATCAAAATAACATCAAAGCCTTTTTTTAAAACAGAAGCTAACAAGCTGATTCTAAAATTTACATGAAAACATAAATTACCTAAAACAGCCAAAGTAATCTTGAAATCAAGTAGAAAATAGGAAGATGTATCACCTGGGTTCTTATAAAACTATAGTATTAAAAATACTGAAGTACTAGAAAAAAGAGAGATGTCAGATCAGTGAAACAGAATAGGATCTTAAAAATACAAACACATACAAGGAGTGGTTGTTCAATAAAAGCATAAAGCAATTAAATGACCAAAGACTATTTCCAAAAAACCTGGCTGTACAACTGGCCTCAGTGTGGAAAAGAAAGAATTTTCACCTCTACCTCGTATCACATGTAAAATTACTTTGAAATGAATCTAAGAACTAAAACTTCAAAAGAAAGCATAGAAACAAACCTTGTAATCCTGAGATGATCAAAGAAATTTTCATTAAAAAAAAATGATGCATCAGATTTTGGCGAAATTACATACTTTTTGAAATACAGCATTATATATATATATAGTCATACCACGGGAGGAAATATTTACAATACATGTATCAAAGCACTTTTATCTTTAATATGAAAATAATTCTTACAACTAAATTGTACTCAAGGCCAAATAATACAATTTTTTAAATTGGGCAAGAGATATCCTCCCCAAAAGCTATACAAATGGGCTTGAACACATATAAAGATGCTCAACATTACCTAGTGTCAGGAAATTTAAATTAAAAACCTCAATGACATATCATTACATATCCATTAGAATGGCTAAAACTCAAAAGACTGAAGACATCAAGTCTTGTGGAGTATGCTAAAGAACTGAAATTCTAACACACTACTAACAGGAATGTAAAATGGTACAGCCACTGTGGAAACCTGTTTGATAACTTTTCTAAAAAGCTGCCAGCACTGCCAGGTATTTACTCAAGAGAAATGAAAATATATGTCCTAAAAAAAGACTTGTGTAATAATTCCTAATGGCCAAAAGCTTGGGAAAAAACCAAATATCCATCACCAGGTCAAAGGATAAAATACTATGGAGATCCATAGATTGGAATACTACTCAGCAATAAAAAAGGCATGCAACATACATCTACTATAAAATTACTGTGCTGAAAGAGTCCAAACCCCAAGTGCTACATACAATATTATTCTAATTCATGCAACATTCTAGAAAATGCAACTGATCTATAATGAGAAAAATGTATCAGTGCTTATCTGAGGCTAGAAACAGCAAAGAATTATAAAAGAGCGTGAGGCAACTTTTGGAGATGCTAGAAATGATTTCTACCTTGAAACACTGTAGTAGCTTCATTGGTATACACATTTAAAAAAAACTCATCAAATTGTATACTTTAAATGAGAGCAGTTTATTATACAAAAATTACACTCCAATAAATTTTTTTTTAATATACACTAAAACTCTCATTTGGGAATAATGAAGAAAAAAGTCAAATAAGTAATGCAGAGGAGTTTATATTTAAAAATAGGTCCATATAATGGTAATATGGAGAAGGAAATGGCAACCCACTCCAGTATTCTTGCCTGGAAAACCCTAGGGATAGAGGAGCCTGGTGGGCTACAGTCCACAGGGTCACGAAGAGTCAGACATGACTGAGCATGCACACTCATAATTATAATAAAGAACAAACAGTTCAAAAATGTTCTATTAGTGACTGCAGTTTTAAACTATTATTAAACTATTTATTTAGGGAGTTGGTGATGGACAGGGGAGGCCTGGAGTGCTGCAGTCCATGGGGTCGCAAACAGTTGGACACGACTGAGCAACTGAACTGACCTGAACTGAACTGAAATTCAAAGAGTCCTATTGGGCTACTAAACATACTATAATGTAGCCACACTGCAGATTCCATATACTTTAAATTTCTACACTGTCCTGGGAAACAGGAAATAGACACAGGTTTATTCTAAGTTTATAAAAGCTTTACATTGTTTTGACTCTATGCTATACTCTAAGAAATAATAAATACTTCTCACATGACAATGAATTTATCTTTTTAATTTATTACTTAACATAACTCAAAACCCTCTTATTCCAAGGAATGTGAAATAAACATTAACTTCTCTCAAGATTTTTCCAATCACTTCACTTCTCATTAAAGAAAGTGCCTGAAACTAAAACGCTCCATGAACCAGTACAACAAAAGTATAAAAATTAAAACAGCCACTAAATGTTTCCATTCATCATAAAATGAGCACACAACTCAGTCTTTTGATGGCTAAATGCACTTGTATTGCATAATCCGACACCTGAGCCACCCTGGGCTCGCCTAGGCAGGAAGAATTTCAAATGATGAGAAGGTAGCTTCACAGAAACAAAAACCATAAACCAAAACCCTCCGGCAATGCTTAAGAAAATTTCAGAAGGAACTTGCTACAAAGGACCACAGGCAAAAATAGCTCAAATTATTTCTGCACAAAAGTATGTTCCACAGGATCTTTAGATGGGTTGGAATAAGAGAATAAATCAGATAATTCAGGAAAAGTGTCAAAAACAGACATTTAATTACATATGGCAACATTTTTGTTACTCAAAATTCAACTGATCAGCATAAAGCTTTTATACCAAAACCCAACAGAAAACCAGCTCATTTCAAAGAGTGACTTTGAATATACACACATTTTTAAGGGTATTTTGAATTCACAGACATTCACAGCTACATCTGTCATAGCCACTGATGATGTTGTCATCATCTCTGAGTCTCAGTTTTCTCATCTGTAAAACAATCTCAAAGGCCCCTCTGGCTCTATCACTGTATGTTCAGAATAAGGATTCCTTATAACCACAAAAGTTCTAAGTAGCAAACAGGTGAGAAAGTAAATGGGAATATGAAATCATTCACTTATTTAGAACATGGCATATGCCCAGCAAGGTGATTCAACCTCCAACACATAAGAGACTATTATAATGTTATGTAACACTCAAGAAACACAACTAGACCAGGAATAACAACCAGCTATGTCATTCAGATATCTACACTTTTCCCCAGCAACAAGCTGTACAGGAGAAAGATCCCTAAATCGGGGTCTGTTGCCAACTTTTTGGATTGTTGACAACAATCATACAAGTCACCTGGTCTCCCTGTGCTTCGGATTCTAATCTATTTAGAGACTGGAACAGATGACTGAAAGAAGTCCTTTCCAATTACAGTAACCTCTCAAGAAAAAGACAAACAAAAAGAGTGCTTAAATGACACTCTATCATCACCAAGAGTTGCTCAACCTCATGTTCAATATCCTACGTAAGTATATAGAACCATGCAGACTCTTTGTGAACAGATCAGAAATCCATAAAAATTCATTATTACTTCAGATCTGATCATTCCACATTAATGAACACACAGGAGAAGAACTGTTTCAAGGAACTATATGACACACTCATTTTCCTGTACAGCCGCACAGGATATACTCTGAGGTCAAAAAGGAGTGTCCAAAGAAGTAAACTGGTTTCAGGAGTCCTACTGCTAGAGGCGGCTCAAGCTGGGTTAATCCAAGCTGCTGTGGAGTCATAGGATTAAAGCAGATGACTGCTCACACAGGATATGTGATGCAACCAACTCAGTACCGTTATGCTCGTGGGTTACATTTTACTTTAGTTTTTTTAAATGATTATTATTATTTTTAATTTAACTTTTTTATAAACATCTGAAATATTTACATTGTTCCAAAGCCAAATATATAAAAACCAAATTTGTTCAAAGAATATATTAAGGCTTGGAAAGCAGGGCCTCTGGATTTACATCTTAAGTGTATGACCATGGATTGTGACTCCACTGCTCTCAACTTACTTGCCTGTGTCCACACAGTGGTCATAACAGAGCCTCCCTAAGAGGGGCGCTGTGAGGATTCAGTAAGATCACTGTGCCTACTACTGGGCTTGTGAGAGCTCAGTGAACTCTGACCACTATCACCAGGCTCTTGGCAGAGGCTCGCCACAGTACTGGAGCACAGACGCAGGTCACAAGGTGAATCTGGAGGTGCCATATCACTGGCAAGGTCATGGAGCCCACCACCGGGACCACGACTCCCATCTTTCAAGCCCAGCAGTACCCAACAGCACTGCCTTCTGAGACTTCAGACCCCTTCATGGGCCATCATCACAGACTCCCTATGGCTGGCACAGGAGAAAGAAGAATTTACTTCCCACCTAGAGAACTTCAAAGGTCTCACCGTATTCAGTGCGTTGAGGGTGGTGTCATCCCGCGAGGCCGCCACACAGCCATCTTCCGTGGAGCCTCCGTCACACATCCCGGCGAAGGCCGCCATGCTCCTATGGAGACGGGAAGAGAACACAGCAGGGCAGACATTTCAGCCCTTGGTTCTCAGAGTGCAGCTCCAGCCCAGACCAAATTTCACCACTATATGCACGATTAAGACAGAGTTCTCAGCCCTGCTTCTGCTCTCATCTTAAAAAAATTTTTTTAAGTTTCTCTGCAGTTCACTCCTTACTCACCAAGAAAAAGAAATGTTATTTTCATTCTATTCCATTTGTTTTTCTTCCCATGCTTATCAGTACTTAGACTTTAGTTTTGAGGGCGTGAATAATCTAAAACTATCTGCCAGAATGGTCAGCTGGATTATAAACTTTTGAAAGGTCAGTCTCCAGAAAATATGTAAAACTGAATCCTTTGAAATTTTACTTAATCTGTCTCATGCTGTACATTAACCATCTCTAAACAAACATGGAAGAGGTGAAAAAAAACTCTTAGTAGTCACCCCTGCCCTGAAGCCCCCATCTCTGCTGTAGCCTCCAAGTTACACTGCTGACCATACAGCAGCCAGAGTTACAACTCCATCACCACCTTACTTCAGCATTTCTGTTGCGGGCTGTTGATACTGCAGTGAGTGAGTCCCAGAAACCCCTGCAGACAAAGGAAGGCCCTGCCTGCACTGTGACATGTCTGGGACAGACGTGAACTTCTCCTTTTGTAATTTAGGCATTTTCAGGTTAGCAAGTATTCATATAGGTAAGCCCTCAAAATGTAAAGTTTAGGTCAGATACCGATGAACAGCCATGGAGCAAAGAAATACGGAATGGGATTTTAAGATGCGCTGAATGAGCCAATTACTCAACTGTATTAAGAAGCGCTGATACTAGAATATGTGACATACGATGTTTTCTTCCTGAAAAGTTCTAAAATCTGAGTTGGGGCAAACACCAAGGAGGAAAAAAGTGACCTCACCATCAAAAGTTGTGTTTCTCCAGTAAGAAGGAGCAGGGCTCTAGTTACAGACAGCATAACAAAACGTAAAGCCAGAGAATGCCCAATATATAAACACAACTTCAGGGGAAAGGGGAAAGTTTACTGACCACTCATCAATTCAGAAAGCAGGAGGGTGTGGACTCCTATTACCTTGCTGCCCTCAAGTACATGAGGAGGTCACAGTCATTAACGCCAGGCATCCAGACCAGTTCCTCATGCTGGGTCACAGTGTCTCCATCAGGAGAAGGGAATGGTTGCAAGTCGGGCAGTTTGGCCTGTAAGACAGGGATGAAGAAGTCACAATCAAGGCATATTCAAAGAGCTGCCTGTGCAGGCAGGCCTTGGGGACAGACACAGTAGCTAATCGAGCCTCTTTCTTTCGGCAGTACTGAAATAACTGAAAACTCATGAGTCACTGAAGCTGGCCCATCGCACACTCTGGGATCGTTTTACTGCAGGAGATTTCATAATGGACTTGATCTCTACTTAAGGAACTGCTAACAGTGTCAACGTAAAGTGGTGCCAGCATGGTCCACAGAGTGAAAAAGAAGTGGGCACATGTGAATAAAGAAGTAACAAAACAAAAAATGTTTTGGGAATAAGAGCTCCTTGATAAAGAAGGGAGAACTACACATCCAATAAAACATGTTTATATATATATATATAAAAAAATAATGGAGTCTCACCTAAGGATGTATACTAAAACAATGAGTGAACACTCTGCAAACCAATGCTACTTTTAGGAGTCAAGATCAATGAGTCACATATCAGTAGACATATTAATACAAAAAATCCATAAAGGTAACAACAATAAAATCAGGAGCACTAAATGATGGTGACAGAAATTGAATGAGCAGTGGTTCCAGGAGGAGAGGGCTGCTGGACGAGGGGTAGGCAGGAGCTTCTGAGATGACCCATGTTCTGTGCCTTGAAATGAACTGTCACAGAGGACTGAAGAGTATACCTACGATACAAACAGGTCACTATACATAAAGCACACCTCAATTTAAAAAAAATTTTTGGAAAGATTTGAAAAACAGTGCTCAACAACCAAGATTCCAAGTCAATTCTGTTAGAAAGTCAAATATTGGGTTGGCCAAAAAGTTTGTTCGGGTGTTTGGCATGCTGTTACGGAAAAACTGAAACCAAGATTTTGGCCAAGCCAATATCTCCAGCGTTGTCTCGCCCTCCACTACTGGAACAGAGCAAGTATAAACAGGACTCATGACTGCTCAGAGGCCTATGAAAAGTCACCCATCTGCAAAACACACATATTCTTATTATTTTCTTAAATCAAGAACATGGTCACATTAATTTAATATTTTAAATTAAAAGCTGCAGTTTAAAAGCTCCAGTGTCCACAGAAACAGGCAAAAACTGTAAACGACTGAAGCAGGCAGAGTGTACAGCCAACAAAAATAAAATGAGGGCCTCGTGTTTCACTTTAAATGTTCTGCTGTCCACAGTAAACAGAATGCGACATCCCAGTTCAGACTTGCCGCATTCCAAGTGCTCAAATCCATCCATGACAACAGCTCCCACTCTGAGCATGCAGGTGTTAGGTGTGAAGGGATCGGGATGAGATGGAGAGAGTCCCGTCTGGAGAACGCTGCCATGCAGGAGTGGGAACCAGTGTTCATACATACTCCAGGTTTCCCCAAAGTCCAGAAATCTTGACTTTAATGTGAAAGTTCACGGCTTTAAATGTTTGTTATTCAAGTTTTAAAAACAATTGTGTGGCAAAACTCAACATGAGTCAACCATGCAGCTGGCAGGCTACTGTCTACACACTCTGCTTCACAGTCTACCTCCCAAGCCTCTCACTGTGTATCAGGTGCTGACTGCACCCCCTCAAAATGGTGTGCTTCCTTAATTCAGTACAGAATTGGGAGCCACAGTGAGTTCTCCTTAAAATTAAAGCACAACAGCAACTCGAATCAAAAGGTCTCAGACATTTTGTACCAAGCTGTTTCCCTAGCACCACGTACAGCAGTTGCAGCAGTAACTCTCAAATAGTTGTTTGTTAAATTAATTTAAAAAAATACTATTGCTGTGGAGAAGAACCAACCCCTCCTAGAGAAAAAGGGACTAGAAATATAATTTGCTTAGAGAAAAGAACATACATGCAGGTGGCTCTGAATCATAGGAAAAGATGGCCAACTGTGCTGACAAGAGAAATGCAAATTAATGACACTGAGATACCATTGCTGACCTATCAGACTGACACAGTGCCAAAGTGTGATGAGACATGAGGCCGCGTGTTGGCACTCACATTAAGTTGTCAGCATGAACACAAAATGGTCCAATCTCTATGCAGGGGAATGCTGTAATAGTCTTAGAATTACATGTGCCCTCTAAGCCAGTCATTCCCCCTTCTGGGGATAATATAATATCTCAAAGACAACTGGGCAAAATAAAAATCTCCAAGCATAACCTGTTCATCACAGCATTACTTGTAACAGAAATGCCTAGAAACAGCACAAACTCCAGATGATGGGGGCTGGAAGAATAAGCTGTTTATCCCATGCCAAGGGGTCCCAAGAGGTAGCAGAAGAACATGAGGAGGGGCTTTGCATACTGCGGCAGAGGGAATGCCAAGAAAGAGTGCCAGAAGGTAAAAGAAAGGTGGCGGAAGTGTTTATGTTATGCTACTGTTTATCTAAGAACAGGGGGTGGGGGGGGATACAAATAAGAATGATAAATCAAAACCTTTAAACACTAACAATTATCTATCAGAGAGGGAAGGAACAGGGAAAGAGGAGACAAGGAAATAAGGTGAACTTTCTGAACATAATTCATCTGCATGTTTGACTTTGGAGCCATGTATTTTACATAATTACAAAAACAAAGTTTATTTTTTTTTTTCTTTTTTTTTTTTTTCTTTTTTTTTTAATTTTATTTTATTTTTAAACTTTACATAACTGTATTAGATTTGCCAAATATCAAAATGAATCCGCCACAGGTTTACATGTGTTCCCCATCCTGAACCCTCCTCCCTCCTCCCTCCCCATTCCATCCCTCTGGGTCGTCCCAGTGCACCAGCCCCAAGCATCCAGTATCGTGCATCGAACCTGGACTGGCAACTCAAGAAGAACAATCCCCTAAAAACTCTAAAGCAAAATCAAATAAATCCACCTAACTATGTTTTGAGTTTGCTCCTCTCCAAGAATCAATGGAAACAGTGACAGACTTTATTTTCTTGGGCTACAAAATCACTGCAGATGGTGACTGCAGCCATGAAATAAAAAGACGCTTGCTCCTTGGAAGAAAAGCTATGACAAACCTAGACAGCATATTAAAAACCAGAGACATTACTTTACCGACAGTAGGAGTCAAAGCTATGGTTTTTTCAGTAGTCATACATATATGGATCTGAGAGTTGGACTATAAAGAAGGCTGAGCACTGAAGAATTGATGCTTTTGAACTGTGGTGTTGGAGAAGACTCTTGAGAGTCCCTTGGACTGCAAGGAGATCCAACCAGTCAATCTTAAAGGAAATCAGTCCTGAATATTTACTGAAAGAACTGATGCTGAAGCAGAAGCTCTAATACTTCGGCCATCTGATGTGAACAGCTGACTCACTGGAAAAGATCCTGATACTGGGAAAGATCCTGGCAGGAGGAGAAGGGGATGACAGAGGATGAGATGGTTGGATGGCATCACCAACTTGATGGACATGAGTTTGAGCAAGCTCAAGAAGTTGGTGATGGACAGGGAGGCCTGGCGTGCTGCAGTCCATGGGGTTGCAAAGAGTCAGACACGACTAAGCGACTGAACTGAACTGAGGAATCATTTCAGGTAACATTAAAACATACTAATTTCCCTAAAGAGCTTTAGTGGGATACATTCTACGGCCAAAATAAAAACTGAATGCTAAGCTGTTTCCAATAATCATATTATTTATAGAAGTGTGGGTACCATTATTCTAAGCTGCTATGTTAGCATTACAGGACTAAGGCAAATAAATAATTATTTTGATGTCATTTAAGAAAATTGGTTTTCTGACATGGGGAAAAGATACAGATATGAATGATAGAACATTTCATCTATAGGATTAAATATAAGGCCTAGATAAAATTTTGAATTAGTATTAGAAAGAGACCATGCTATATTTTATCTCTAAAACATAAATAAATTAAGGAAAAAAGAAAAGGGGTGAGGGGGAAGCATATTTCCTAATCTGTTCTGAAAAGGCCTGAAAATAGTATCTATCCCAGTAATAATGAACAGGGCAGCAGCCAACCAAAAAATGTCACTTTCTACTAACCAACCCATGGAACAAAGCCAAGTCTCCTGCATTACCGGCGGATTCTTTACCATCTGAAGCCCTACACTAAAACAATGAGGGGTCATTACAAAAGTTTCGTTCTAGATCTAGGGCAGAGAACATATATAAGAGAACAAAAAAATCATGTCATACTAGGTAACATACTCTAACCAAAGATCATGGGGGTCCAGTGAAAAGGACACAGAAGACAGCAGGAAAAGGAACCTACTAGCTCCCAAATGGATAATTTAATCTCATCAGTAAGAACAACAACATCTGGTTAGCATGTGAGTAATTTTAAACCCACTGATGACTACTGGAAGTTGTTAGAGAACCAACTGGTAAAAAGAGGGAAAGATTCAAGCATTTATCCTGCCTTTCCTATGTGTTTCAGGGAATCAAAAATTGACAAGAGAAAAGTTGATCAGCTAATAAAGGAAGGGATGACAGGATTAGCATATCACCATCTTAAAGTGTGAACCTAAGTAACAAGTCCAATTAGACAGTGAATCTACATACAGAAAGTCCCCTATATATGAATCTTCCAGCTGCAGACTTTCAAAGATGAGAATGTGCATCTGGTTCCAGCAAGGACCAACAGCCATCAATGGCAGGTATGAGTGACACTGCAGCTTCCCTCCATCTCCTACTGCTGACCATCCTTCAGCTCTACTGTCTCCCGTCTTCCCCCTCTCCCTCCTCCAGTCAGTAACTCTTCTTGCCTCTTCACTTGACACCACATCATGTCGCTAGGATGGAATGGCTACCATGGGTCAATATCAACATCCATTTCAACTCAAGGGGCAAGCCAGTCATGCTAATACAGCAATTTTCCCAAGTCTAGATATAGGCACATGACCCACCCATGGCAATAACATGTGGGGACTAATGGAAACCTTCCAGGAAAATCTTCTTTCTACTAAGGGGAAAGGAGAGCAGTGTGTATCCCTTCCCTCCTCTCAACATTTGCTGCATTTTCATTCACTGTAAGAACCACTATTAAATGCATTCAGAAAGAAGAAATGCTGCCAATTAAATTATAATCACACCACAGGATGTACAATGAAGCTTGACATCAGAGATAACGTGAATGGAAGAAGTATATCTTAGAATCAAGTTCAGCTCCTGGCCTAAGGAAGAAGGCAGCCCATGGGTATAGCTGAACACCAAATCACAAGAACTGGAGAACAGCAGAGCGGAGCCTGGTCCTCTCTGACCAGACGCGATGATATGTGAGACCATGAACAGCTGTGTTCAGCCAGAGTGTTCTGGCCCTCTCTGTCAAAGCATCCTACCTGATATAGAGATCAAAAGACAAGATGACAAACAGAACAGCAGAGTCTTAGTAAACTGAATAAAACATGGAAGAGCACAGGTCACGACTCAACAAGCTTCCAGCTGACAAAACATCTTAATCACTTTGAATTTTCTGAAGGAAATGGGGTTTTTAAAAAGCTAAATGAAAGCATGAAGTAAAGTGAAAGTCACTCAGTCATGTCCGACTCTTTGCGACCCCATGGACTATATAGTCCATGGAATTCTCCAGGCCACGATACTGGAGTGGGTAGCCTTTCCCTTCTCCAGGGATCTTCCCAACCCAGGGAGCGAACCCAGGTCTCCCGCATTACAGGCAGATTCTTTATCAGCTGAGCCCCCAGGGAAGCCCACAGTAACCAAACGTTCACTGACAGATCAACAACCATATATACAATGAATAATTCAGCCATAAAAAGAAACCAAATTCTGACATATGCTCCAATGTGGGAGCTCCCTGAAGACCTTATGCTAAGAAAACAAGCCAGACACAGGAGGGCTAATGCTGGCTGATTCCACTGATATGGTATCTATAGATGTCAGATTTGTGGACACACAAAGGAGAAGGGAGGTTGCCACGGAATGAGGGGAGGGGAGAATGAGGAGTTACTGTTTAATGGGAACCGAGTTTCAGATTGGGAAGCTGAATAGGTCCTGTGGATTGGCTGCACAATGATGTGAAGGTATTTATAGGCACTGAACCATTCACTTTAAAGTGGTCAGAATGGTTAATTTTAGATTGTATATACCTTACCATAATTTTTTTAAAGTATGTGGTTGTCTTTAAAAAATAAATCTCTTCATTTATATAAAATTCCAAATAGCATAAAAACAGTTCTAAGTTGCTGCTCAAAAGAATAAAAGACCAGTTGAATAATAAGAAATAAAAACCTATTAAAGAAGTTACTAAAATTCACTTTACCTGATGGCTAGGACCAACACGAATTTCTCCCTGGGTACTGTTCAGCCTCCTGTCATGAAAAGAGCACATCAGGTTAGCAGAGCATAGTTCTGACATAAATAAGCACATGTTTTCAAGAGGCAGAACACAGGAAGAATTAGCTTCCCCACTATTTGTAATGTTGCCTGCACATATACACTCCCGCCCCAACCCCACATGCAACGTTTTTCTTCTAAAAGCCCTTTTACTGCAGCTTCCTGCCTTGAGTTTCTATACCATCCTTCTTTCACCCCACAGAGAGATGGACATTCCTACAGTACAAATCGCAATCCATGTGTCTTCTTTTCAAAATATTTCAGGGTGCCCTACTATAAACTTAATTAAAATATAAACAAGACAGTTTATGATTTCTAGTGTACACACTGGGTCATTCGTTCATTCTCTCATTCAACAAATAATTTTTAAGTACCTACTGCAAGACAGGAACTGTCCTGGGTATTGGGGATAAAGCAATGAAAATAACAATGTTCCTGGCTTACGGGAACTTTCATTCTAATTTGGATTAAAAAGCAAAAGAACAAATAATAGGTCAGGTGTTGATACAGGTCACGGAACTAAAGGGGTGGTTAAGAATGAGCTTTTACAGTTCCTTATACAGGGCAGTCAGAATAGGCCTTCTTAACAAAGTGAAGTGGAGCAGAGATGTTCAGGGATGTGCGGGCATGAGTCCAGCAGGTCCAGGAGGTGATGGACCGTCTCCCTCCCATGACATTCTCACTGCACCTGCTGCACTCACCCTCCCTGGTGCCAAATCCAAACCGCCCAGGCTCCTTCAGAAAACCAGCATTTCACTGAAACCTTTCTTTATCTCCTACCATGTCACCTCACACATCCTAGAAGTGTGGGGTATCTTCCCCTTTTCATTCCTGGCAATATTCACTGAAGGTCTTTTCATGCCAGGCCCTCACAGGGCATGAAGGGCATATACACTGTGGATGAAGAAATGCAGGCCCCACCTCCCAGAGTTCCGTTGCCCTTGACTTCTTCCCATCATGGCTATCTGTTGACTCTCGGGAAAACCCTCTCCCTGCCCAGTGATACATCCTGAGTCTTACAGTCACCTGTGAGCTTTCACTAGTGGGCAGAGAAGTCTTTTCTGCAGCGAGAGCTGCTCGATGACTATCTGCTGACTTGGACTAAGCTGAAGAGCAGAACAGCCAAGACCAAAAAGCAAGCCCAGTCTCTGGCTTTTCTCCCATGAATCTGATACCTCCACCACCCCAGCACGCGCGGATGCACACACACACACACCATTGGTTTTGAAGCTATAAAATGAATTTCGGAAAAACTTATTTCTTTCAGGTCCAGCACTTCCTTCAATCTGACAATTTTTCTCATGAAGTCTTATTTTGGCAAAGAGGGCAGCAAGTATGAGCTGAGAGAAGACCAGAGAGAAGACCAACAAAAACAAAGTGGTCTGATCCTTAAGATCATTACAATCCACAATCCGTCCACCTAGGGAGGCAGCAGGTATGCCCCAGACACCAGAACAGGTCCAATCACTATGTTCATAAGCCCAATTCATTTCAGAACGGTAGAAATGCTCAGGGGAGTGATCAAAATTAGGCAGGTTTCAAGAAGGGGAGAGAGCCCTAAAGGAGATGAGGAGCCCAAAATCAGGGCAGAGGCAGATTCCCAAGTGGGACCAAAACCCCGCTGAGGCAGGAAACTGAAAAAGAGGGACAGAGGCAGGGTGGGAGAAAGGCTGGCATGAGGGGCTGCCTTTAACTCACTAGCCACCCGAGATGCAGAGCTGACGTCCCAGGGGTTTTACGTAGGATCACAAACTGCTGTTTTAGGAAGCACGTAGAGGAGCCACACAGGCCATGAGGCTATATTAATCTGAGTACTTCTTTAAAAAAAAAAAAAGGGCAGTCAGTGTTACCTACCATTTCTGTTTTGTAACTAGCTAAAAGCAAAAACTCGTTGCCAAAAGCTCTCTCCTCTATTTCTAAATACTTTCCAAAGGCTTGCCTGCCTAGAAGCAGGTCTGGCCCAAATGTATCATCTCCGAAAATTTCAGCCACAGCCCACATAGCAACGTGTGCTCCACAGCTCAACTTTCAGGTTCTTCTAGAAGGTCTATGTTGGGCCAGGGTTCTCAAGTGGTTGATTATGGAAGCATCTTCCCATCACTGCCACACACTGCTAAGTCCTGGATAATTTCAGGACAAACAATCCTGGTTCATTTTTATTTCAAAGGTGGGTTTTTTTTTTTTTTTTTTTTGCTTTTTGCTTTTAGTTAATAAACCAGCACTATCATATTTAGCTCAAAACTGTGCCACAGGGACTTCCCTGGTGGTCCAGCGGTTAAGACTTCACCTTCCAACATAGGGGTTGTGGCCTGGATCCCTGGTCAGGGGGCTAAGATCCCACATGCCTCACAGCCAAAAAACCAAAGCATAAAACAGAAGCAACATTGTAACAAGTTCAATAAAGACTTTAAAAATCAGATCAGATCAGTCGCTCAGTTGTGTCCGACTCTTTGCGACCCCATGAATCGCAGCACGCCAGGCCTCCCTGTCCATCACCCTGTTCACTGAGACTCACGTTCATTGAGTCAGTGATGCCATCCAGCCATCTCATCCTCTGACTTTAAAAATGGTCTACATCAAAAATCTTAAAGAAAAAAAAAGAACTGCATCACAATAACTGAAAGTGAAAGTCGCTCAGTCGAGTCTGACTCTTGGCAACCCCATGGACGATAGCCTGTCAGGCTCCTCAGTCCATGGAATTCTTCAGGCCAGAATACTGGAGTGGGTAGCTGTTTCTTTCTCCAGGGAATCTTCTCAACCCAGGGATCAAATCTAGGTCTCCCACATTGCAGGCGGATTCTTTACAGTCTCAGCCACCAGGGAAGCCCATGAATACTGCAGTGGGTAGCTCTCCCCTTCTCCAGCAGATCTCCACAACCCAGGAATTGAACCAGGGTCCCCTGCATTGCAGGAAGGATTCTTTACCAACTGAGCTACCGAGGAAATCCCCAATACTAAAACCCCACAAATACTTCATAAAAAACTCCTTATGTCCCACTTATTTGTATAAAAATAGGAGACTAATAACTGTTAATACTGCTAATAAGTGAGAAAAAAAATGTTGGGGTCTCTTAGGAGCCAAAATGAGAAATCGGTTTCTCTCTTTTATATCAACGAAGGGTACTTATTAATGAGTGGACTGAAAAGCACAAAATAAAGCAAAGAATCCTTTAAAATTAAAAATCAATTTTTACAAAAAAGTATTTATAACATGCAATTTTTAAACATTAGGGATTCCCAGCAAGAGATACAACAAAGTTGTATTTGAGTGAGATTAGGATCCAAGGTAAACAGACAATACAATGGCATGAGCCTACCATCTCCAGGAACTCAAAGATAGAGAATAAACTGCAGAAATATTTTTAAGTCCAAGAGAAAAAGAGGTAGATAGTGATATACGCTATTAAAGAAAACTGGATGCAATTAACACAAAAACTGTCAGAATATGAACTAAAATGAAGACAAAAAGTAGGCTTCCTCCTGGGAAACTGCCAATATTCAGCTAGATCTGGAATCCCTCAAACATCCCAGTCCTTCCTTCTCCCAACAGCAGCCATGCTCTATGTTCAAAGGTCCTCGGCTGCCACCTCCCTGCCCGACTGCTCCTTCTGAGGTTCCCACCTCATGCCAGCAGGCGACATTCTGCCATGACTAATGGACATCTACCTCCACCCATTCTGGGACTGTCTAGTACAGAAATTGAGATTTCATCCCTTTTCTGTATTTTCCCAGTATCGAATACAGTACCTGTCTGGCATTACTACTCATTCAAGGCAAATGGGAAATTCCTTGATTACATGAGTATTTCTACACTGCTAGAATGCACAACTTGATAAAAATCACCAGAATTATTTAAATGCAATATCAACAGCCTGTAGAAAACATTCAGTCTTCTTATGCTGACTACTACATTTTTCCTTTTACTTAATACAGCAAACTCAAACTTTCTGGTTTTAAGTAATCTTTTCATTCTAAAGTTATTGAAGTCTTAAGGAAGCTATATTTTTGAGAAGTTTCAAAATATTTCCTTATTTTAATGTAACAACAGGCTCATGACATAATATAACACATTCTTATGAAAAACAATTTTATTTAAACAAAAAAAACAATGAAAATAGAGGCACTGTTTTACATTCTCACAAATCTCCTTAAGATCTGACTTAATAGGAGACAGCTAGATTCTTGTATCTGCTTCCATATTCAGTCTGCTGCAATGAGTTCTTCTGATTAAAGTGTATGAAAAAAAATAAAACTAACCTCACACAGATTACATAACCAAGAAAGGAAAGACCATTTGACTAGTCTTTTTGATAATTATGGATATTCTTTTTGATACTACACCAAAACTCAACATGAGATTGTTTCCTAAAGGTCTTTTGCACAGTGTTACTCTAAAACCTTATCAATGAATTTTTGGACTTTTGTACGTTAAAATCTTATTGGTCTTTGATGGATTTTCCACTCATGATTTTGTCATGCATTTGTTAGATGGAAAATAGTCGTTCAAGAAGCTCTAATGCTTTTTCCACATGATGAGAAGATCTGACTCATTGGAAAAGAGCCTAATACTGGGAAAGACTGAGGGCAAGAGAAGGGGATAACAGAGGATGAGATGGTTGGATAGCATCATGGACTCAATGGACATGAGTTTGTGCAATCTCTGGGAGACAGTGAAGGATAGGGAAGCCTGGTGTGCTGCAGTCCATGAGGTCGCAAAGAGTCAAACACGACTTAGCGACTGAACAACAAAAAGGTTTGCAGATCTTCCAAATATTAATAGTTTTTTTTAAATCACATTCATTAGTATTACCATACATCTTGTAAAAAAAGTCTGTTAATGTATAGAAGTTGTTAAGCTCAGAGTGGTGGGTAAAACTTTTTCCAAATTCTATTTATTACTTGAAAGCTCCAATCTTGCACTGGGAAAATAGCTGTTTTCCTTAAAATGGCAGGCTCACCAAGATCATTATCAAGAAAATGTCCACCAAGTACCCAATTGAGTATCCACAGTCTATCAGTTATTCTTTCAAATAAAAATGGTGTTCCATGAAAGAAGTGGCTAGTTAAGTTTTGGACTGAAACAAACAGAGTCCACTGGTATGCACCTTCTGGCCTTTCATGTTGCTTCCCATTTCATCACAAGGAACTCAAGGGCAGCATCTGATAAAAGTAATAATGGGGCCCACAAACTGAAGCACTGTTATTCATATCATACATTATGAAATTCAGAAAATTCTGGGGGCTAATTACGAAGATTGAGTTGTTTCCTGTTTTGTATTACCTGTTACCCTGTTCGTTTACACTTCTTCACTCCAGCCCATCAACGTGAAATATTATACTTTTGTTGAAGAAAAGATATGTTCACACATATAACTTGATTAAGAACTCTGACACTGTTACACAGAGAAATTCACAGGAAGAGAATGGACACTGCATCCATATTAATGGAAAACAAAGTAAAGTCTGCAGCCACTTTCTGAAATCATGGGGACTGGGATTAACTTGAGTGTAGAACAACAGATGCTTTTGAACTAGGGTGCTGGACAAGGCTCTTGATAATCTCCTGGACTGCAAGGAGATCAACCCTGAATATTCATTGGAAGGACTGATGATGAAGCTGAATCTCCAATACTTTGGCCACCAGATGGGAAGAGCCAACTCACTGGAAAACACCCTAACACTGGAAAGATTGAAGGCTTAAGGAGAGGGGGCCGGCAGAGAATGAGATGGTTAGAGACCATCACAACTCAATGGACATGAACCTGAGAAAACTCTGGGAGATAGTGCTTGAAAGCGGAGTTTGGCAGGCTGCAGTCCATGGGGTTATGAAGAGTCAGATATGACTTAGCAACTTGCCAACGGATCAATAAGAACAAGACTGTCCAATGAATGTTCACTGGAATAAATTCTTAAAAATATGCTGGTGGCTAAAATTCAAAGGGGCCCTAATCAAGAAAATGACAGGTTAATCCTTCAATAAGCAACAATAGCTAATATATAAGTAGTAAATCTCACATGTAGGTGATGGATACTACATATGCAATAAGAAACCAAAGATGGAAGTCATATCCCAGGATAATGCAAGACACATCGATGTACATCTTTACCCTTGCCTCAGGGTTTCCCCTCATATTACCTTAAATTTAGGTATCTTATACTTGTATACCCCTTCACAGATCACTGCTTTGTCGTGGCAAAGGGGTTTGCATAACTCAATGAAGATATGGGCCATGCTGTGTAGGGCCAGCCAAGATGAACAGGTCACAGTGGAGAATTTTGACAAAACATGGGCCACTGGAGGAGGGAACAGCAAACCACTCCAGTATACTTACTGTGAGACCCTCACGAACTGTATAAAAGGACAAAAAGATATGATGCCAAAAGATGAATCCCCCAGGTCTGAAGGTGTCCAATATGCTCCTGGGGAAGAGCAGAGGAGAACTACTAATAGCTCCAGAAATAATGAAGTGGCTAGGCCAAAGTGGAAACAATGCTCAGTGTGGATGTGTCTGATGATGAAAGAGAGATCCAATGCTGCAAAGAACAGTATTGGATAGGAACCTGGATTGTTAGGTCCATGAATCAAGGTAAACTGGAAGTGGTGAAGCAGGAGATGGTAAGAATAAACACCAACATCTTAGGAATCAGTGAACTAAAATGGATGGGAATGGGAGAATTTAATTCAGATGACCATTATATCTACTGCTGTGGGTAAGAATCCCATAGAAGAAATGGAGTAGTCCTCATAATCAACAAGAGTCCGAAATGCAGTATCTGGGTACAGCCTCAAAAATGAGAGAATGATCTCGGTTTGTTTTTCAAGGCAAGCCATTAAATGAACGAATACTCATTGGAGGAACTGATGCTGAAGCTGAAACTCCAGTATTTTGGTCATCTGATGTGAACAGGTAACTCACTGGAAAAGTCCCTGATGCTGGGAAAGATTAAGTGCAGAAGGAGAAGAGAGAGTCAGAGGATGAGATGACTGAATAGCATCACTGATGCAATGGACATGAACTTGCGCAAACTTTGGGAAATGGTGAGGGACAAAGAGGCCTGGTGTGCTACAGTCCATAGGGTCACAAAGAGTTGGACATGAGCGGGTGACTGAACAACATAGTTGTATGACAAATACAAGCGAAATAATAACACTAGTTACTACTCACTAAGTGCTCTCTATGCCAGGCACGGCTTTCCTGGTGGCTCAGTGGTAAAGAATCCACCTACCAATGCACAAGAATGTGGATATGATCCCCAGGATGGGACGATTCCCCTGGAGAAGGAAATGGCAACCCACTCCAGTATTCTTGGCTGGGAAATCCCATGGACAGAGGAGCCCAGTAGGCTACAGTCCATGGGGTCACAAATAGTCAAACATGACTTAGAGACTAAACAAACACAACAACAATGCCAGGTATACATTATTTCATTATTCCTTGACAACTCTATGAGGCAGTATCCTGACTTAATAGATAATAGTAATGGTAGTAATTGTAACATCGATAAAGAAACTAACATACACAATGAACACTTTCAATGTACCAGGAATTTTGAGCTCAGCAAATTTCAGACATTGTCTTATCTAACCTTAAGGATGATGACCCTACACAGTAGGTGCTATTACTACCTGTCCAGATAAAGAAACTGAAGCAAAGAGAGTTTATAACTTGCCCATGATTACACAGGTAACAGTTTGGAAAAACCAGGATTCAAATTCAAGTTTAGCTGATTACAAAGTTAGAGCTCCACATTCCATATGGCAGAGTGATTAAGTTACTGAACCAATATGACACAACTAATTAAAAACAGAATTACTATGAGAAGACACAGCCCTTTCCATACTTCAGTTCTATGTTCATTTCCAGTATCAAAGTAAGACAAAAATCAAAAAGCTTTTCTTAAATCTACAAATCATGTTAAAAGTGAAAAATCCATCAAAGTTCAACTTACATAACATTGTCAAAATTGCAAAATTATAGAGATGGTTGCCAGCTGTTGGGAATGGTGGGAGGAGAAAGGAAGGAGTGGAATCTTTGTGATGGCAGAACAGATCCTGATTAGGACTGTGGTGACACAAAGCTACACCTGCGATAAGATGTGACAGAAGTGTACACATCCTGTACCAACATCCCAGGCCTGGGCGCTGATGCTACACTGGAGTTCTATACATACCTACTGGGGATGTGAGTGAAAGGTACATGGGAACACTCTTCCTGCTGCTGCTGCTAAGTCACTTCGGTTGTGTCCCACTCTGTGGGACTCCATAGACGGTAGCCCACCAGGCTCCCCCGTCCCTGGGATTCTCCAGGCAAGAACACTGGAGTGGGTTGTCATTTCCTCCTCCAATGCATGAAAGTGAAAAGTGAAAGTGAAGATGCTCAGTCATATCCGACTCTTAGCGACCCCATGGACTGCAGCCTACCAGGTTCCTCCATCCATGGGATTTTCCAGGCAAGAGTACTGAAGTGGGGTGCCATTGCCTTCTCTGACACTCTTCCTATAAAACTAAAAAATTAAAAGTTGTTTTAAAGCAAAAGAAGAGGTTAACTGAATGGTGCATCACAGATAGACTATGGATAAGAAAGAAAGCCAGACATGAAAAAGTTGAACAAATGACAAATAGAGCCCCTCAGAAGAGAATGTAGAGGGACTTTCCTGGTGGTCCAGTGGCTAAGACTCTGCATTCTCAATGCAGGCGGCCCAGGTTCGATCCCTGGTTAGGGAACTATATTACATATGCCACAACTAAGATCCAGTGCAGCCAAATAAATAAATATTTTAAAAATAAATTTTAAAAAATATACTGCAAACAGCTGAAAAAATTACTGAAGAAATAATGCCATAGTTAATAAGCAATGAGATTCATATTCCTTTTTTTCTTTGTAATTTACTAGAAATATCTGGTGTGGGGTCATCCTTTTTGAGACATACTTAGCTGTGAAGCACACTACAAAAAAAAAAAAAAAAAAATTCACCATCCTCACCAGAAAGGAAGTATTTCTCTGTGCCACTAATGTAAATAATATACATATTTCAAAACAGTTGAGTTTAATCCCCCTTATTCTACACATCTTTGCTCTGGAATATGAAAAAATAGTCCCATAAGCCAAATTACAACAATAATGTAAGTCATTGTGTTTAGTCCTTGAGTTTAACAAAATAGAAAGAAATTCATTGTATATGAAATCTGACACAAAAGAAACTGATGTAACAAAGCAGTGTCCATGGCAACTACAACTTAATATTTCAGTCCTCTTCAGCTGCAGTGGATTAAATAAAATGACAAGATGTTCCCTTTGAAAAGTAACCTGTTACCATGGAAACGTTTTAGTCTAAGAAGTAAACAGGGAATGGACAGAAAGGAGCAGGGAGCCTGCGACTGAATATCAAACAGGGAGAAGCATCTATGCAGAAGAGATGAGGCAGGGGTGCCTGGCCAGATGCAGGAAGCTCCTTGAGAAGAGCACGCTGGCTGTAAAAAAAAGAGCAGCCAGGACAACACCACGCCTTCCCCCCAAGAGAGGGATACAGTGAGGAAGGCCATGGTCTGTGAATGTTTGCTTAAGACCCCCAAATATCTCTGTGTGATCATGGTGACTGCTTAAGACAAGAATCTGCATCTACAGGGAAAGAGGGACAAGGATCTGCAGTCATGGGGAGAAGACACAAGCTGGTAGAACAGAGGCCTTTGACAGGCAGCCTGCGTGGCTACTTTCCATCACAATCCATACCCAGAATATAACGCCATGGCCTCCCCCTGGCACATTCCCCAGAGGCTGGGACCGGTAACTCTCAAGTCAGACCCTGCTCTGTGGCTGGTGCTATGAATGAATGAAATCACAGTGCCATCTTCCTTTATCCATCCTTCATATCAGAATGCTTGGACAGTAGATCATTCTCATCTTTTCTGGAGGGTGTCAAGCTGAACAGGAAGACTGACATGAAATCAACAGAAAAAAGACTAGAATCTCTAGCTACTAGCTCATTCAGAAAGTGATGACAGAGATAGACTATGGGTCCAGAATGAAATACATCAAATTTTAGGAAATCAAAAGACAATTTACCAGAATCACTCCTTCTCAGAAAGGTGGTAGGCAGGACTGAAAAAGGACTGATAAGAAGGAAGACTACAACAGCATGGTGGGTGTCTCAGATTTCTTCAGCATGGACACGTATTTCTAAAGCAGTCTTTCCAATAAGTCTGAAATTTCTTTGAAGTCTGACATAGTTTCTTTTAAAAAAATGTAAATTTTATATTCTTGTTGTTGTTTTTGTTGTTGTTCAGTTGCTACATCACGTCTGACTCTTTGCCGCCCTGAAGACTGCAGCACGCCAAGTTTCCCCGTCCTTCACCATCTCCCAGAGTCTGCTCAAACTCATGACCATTGTGTTGATGATGCCATCCAATCACCTCATCCTCTGCCAATCCCTTCTCCTTCTGCCCTCGATCTTTCCCAGCATCAGGATCTTTTCCAATGAGTTGGCTCTTCACGTCAGATAGTCAAAGTATTGGAGCTTCAGCTTCAGTATCAATCCTTCCAATGAACATTCAGGGTGGATTTCCTTTAGGATTGACTGGTTGGGTCTCCTTGCAGTCCAAGAGACTCTCAAGAGTCTTCTCCAGCACCACAATTTGAAAACATCAATTCTTCAGTGCTCAGTCTTCTTTATGTCCAACTCTCACATCTGTACACAACTACTGAAAAAACCATAGCTTTGACTGCTGCTGCTGCTAAATCGCGTCAGTCGTGTCCGACTCTGTGTGACCCCATAGACGGCAGCCCACCGGGCTCCACTGTCCCTGGGATTCTCCAGGCAAGAACACTAGAGTGGGTTGCTATTTCCTTCTCCAACGCATCAAAGTGAAAAGTGAATTTTGAAGTCGCTCAGTCATGTCCGACTCTCCGCAACCCCATGGACTGCAGCCCACCAGGCTCCTCCGTCCATGGGATTTTCCAGGCAAGAGTACTGGAGTGGGGTGCCATAGACAGACCTTTTTCGGCAAAGTGATGTCTGCTTTTAGTACTCTGTCCAGGTTTGTCACTTTTTTCACTCTCCTCTTTCACCTTTATTTATATTCTACTCCATAACATATTACCATTCAGTGCAAGATCCAAAAACGTGAGTAAAATCATTGTGCTCTGCGTGTCCCCAGGATGCCTCATGATTTGAGTGCCCTCACTGTCTGGAGCGAAGACTTGTTAGACACACCTGAGTCCAGATGCCTGGGTGCCGGGGGGAGTACAGACTTTAGAGTCAAATGAAGCTGGACTGAAATTTCACTATCAAGGTTCTGTCAGCTCTAAGTGTAATCTTGAGGACACAATTCAATCTCTCTGAGCCCATCTCTGAAATCAAATTCATAAAGGCTACTTTGCAAGGCTGCTATGAAAATGAAAGATGATCCATGAAAAGAAGTTGATACATGTCTGTCACACAGGAGTCAGGACTATTATTAGCTGCAAGCACTGGCAAGTGTGAGAAAGGGAGGCAGTTCCTTTATTAGGGGTTCCCAAAGCATCGCTGACCTCTCCCTCAGTCTCTGTCACAGTCAGGATTTTATATTTCACTTGTGTAATTATTTCTCTCGATGGCTATCCTGACTGAAAGCACCATGTGGGTAGGAACCAAGTCTGATTTTAGCTCAACTACTACTTTCCAGAGCCTTTGGCAGTCACTAAATTTCATTTTATTAGAAAGTTTATTAAATAAAACTTTATTAAATATTTACTTTATGTAAAATTAAAAATTTATTTTAATAAGTGACTCCAATATTCTAACTCAACTATCATTTAGCCATGAAAGTGCAAGTGTTAGTTGCTCAGTTGTGTTTGATTTTTTGTAACCCCATGGACTACATAGTCCACCAGGCTCCTCTATCCATGGGATTCTTCAGGCAAGAATACCCGAATGGGTAGTCATTTCCTTCTGCAGTGGATATTCCTGACCCAGGGATTGAACCTGTCTCTAGGCAGATTCTTTACTGTCTGAGCCACTAGGGGAGCCCTCATTTAGCCACTAAATAGCAACTCAGAGCTTCACTGAAAGTTAAAATTCATTTGTGAGAGTATACTCCCCTCCCAAGCAAATTAATCTAAGACAGGCTTGATAAACTTTCCAGAAGGAACAAAAATCAGGATTCATTCAAAGTAAATTAGTCAACATTTGGAAGAGTTAACATTTCCAATCCATACACAAATGCAAAGGTCAAGACAGGAATTCATTAAAATCCAGAATCATAGTATTTGAAATTTTCTCTGATGGAAGCTTCCTAAGAGGCCTCCCCCCCGATCCCAGCCTTCTTAGCTGAACAGAAGAAACCAAGGTGGAAGAGATAAAGGTGCTCTTTTGAGGGGTCCCAGTGAGTTAAGTACAAAGGACCTCAAGCCGCTCTTTTTTAATAGATTCCCCGTAAATATAATTTGAAATCTAGAACCGAGAATTTAGGCACTGGCTAAGGGAATAAGAAGAATTTCCATGCTGATAACAAGATGCAGTAAAATATGGCCTCCACACAATAATATGAATATCAGGAAAAAACTGGTAAAAAAATTTTTTTAAATAACACGTGAGACAGTGCTACATTCAAAATGGATAACCAATAAGGATCTACTATATAGCATAAGAAACTCTACTCAAATGTTGGGTAGTAGGCTGGATGGGAGGGGAGTTTGGGGGAAAATGGATAACATATATATGTAGAGCTGAGTCCTTTCCCTGCACATCTGAAACTACCTCAACATTGTTCATCAGTTATGCCCCAAGACAAAGTAAAAAGTTTAAAGTCTGGGGGGAAAAAAGGGATTAGAATACTAAGAAATGGGAAAAACATAATCCCAGAATAGTATCAGTTATTTTTTAATGGAATAAACTATGAGGAAAAAAAAAAATGAGTGAGAAAGGATCTAGTTTCAAATCACTACCAGGACCTTGTTCCACTGTCTCAAGTTCTTCTTTGTCTGTCCCTCCCCCGTCCCCCACCAGGCAGCGTGGCTGTCCACAGCATCGCCTCCACCCTACCTCAGGCTCCTCGTGGGTTCTACTGTCATCACCTGCTGTGATGATGTGAAGCAAACAGTTGTAAGGACCACACTCAACACACACTCAACACAAACATACATACATACATATACACACACACCCACAACACGCACATGGCAGTTCAGAAAACAACTTTATTTTAAAATCCCACCATAATTTATAATGAGTAGTATTCAAAGATTAAGCCTATTTCCTAACCAAAAATGTTGCTGGCTTTCCATACACTGATATCAAACTATAATATGTAGGAACAGAGTGTCCCCAGAAAAAGAGAGACTTTGGACCAAAGAAAGTGTGTCTACAACACCCATCTGAATGTCTCTCTCTTCCTCCTGGGAAGTCTCTAGAAAATGCTGTTTTTTAGAAAAGGACCACCCCCTTGCTCCTGGCCACTGCAGTGGTGTGACTCTGGGGAGGGAGAGGCGACAGTGTTGGCGACCCAAGTATTAGCCTTCACATGCCCCTCCCTCTCCATTAGAGAAAGTGGTCAGAAAAGAACACTGCGAACTACTGCATGCGCCAAATGCTACATGACATGGAAGTAGAGCCTTTTTTAAAACTTTGAGAAAAACATTAACACCTAAAGAGCCTGGCCAAACATATTGGTCATTAATTTAATTACCATAATTGCTAACACAATTCCTAAGATGGTCTTAATCGAACATATTGACCAACAACTACAGATGTTGTTAAGCTAACCACACCTACACAAGATTGGAGACTTGAACTTTGAATTAATAACAAAAATACACTGAGCAATTATGTGTCAAGCACTTTCATATGGCTTGCTTCCAATCTTTATAACAACTGTGAGGAATATTTACCCCCATCACCCATGAGAAAACAGAAGTTCAGTTTGACAAATGTCACTTACTAAGTAGAATTTGAATCATATCATTCAGCTCCAGATGGACTTATCTCTCTTACCACAGATGCCACTCATTTAATTCAGCATATTCATGCCAGAAGCCCATCTCAGGCACTCTACAGTCCAGTAAGAAAGACAATCAATCAAAGAGTCACAAGCAAACGTATAGTTCAGAGAACTCTGATAGAAAGTCCAATTATCCCAACTGAATTAAAATGAACTTTTTTAGTTTAAATCCAAAGTTTCACAGAGCTTAAAGAGATTCAATTCATTTTCTTTCAGATTTGCTTTAAAGATATATTCAAGAACCTGACTCCTTGCCTGTCACAAACTGCTGAAGGCAGATGACCATCAGTTTGGGAGAAGATTCACAAACACACGCATAATTTCAAATCTCCCTTTTGCCCATACTGTTCTTTTTACTCTGTCAGACATGATGTTTTACATCTTTAGAATGAATGTTTTTCTGTTTGAAGGACAACTCAGTTCAGTAATGACCAAAATATAAAATGAAAAATTAATTCAGAAGGAAAAAGGATCAGGACCAAAAAATGACTGAAGACTCACAGACACGGTAGATATCAGGTCGCAGGTGTCAGGTTCTTTCGATTAATTCTTAGGCTAACACAACAGAATCTAGCAAGTGGCCAAGGGCAGCAATCTATCGTAAGCAGATTCTCAGGCTCTGCAAAATTTATGTTGACAGAGGAACACTTAAATGTAAGGATCAACCTCAGACTCTGATTCAAGATGCTGACGTGATGACAAGAAAAGCTAGTAACATGGTAATATTTGGGGGAGCTTTTACTTTCACATTCTTCTGGAAACATACAGTGTCTTCCCCAGCATCCCTGATATGCAGCAGGACGGGAACAGTAAGTCACAATGCAACTCACCAGCCTCCTTTCCAAGTCCACACCACCCGGGGCTGAGACAATATTCCCAACAAGGGACAACTCCCCATGTGCTGCAGATTCACCTCCACCTCCACCTCCACCACCACCAGACAAGCCTCAGAGCAGAAGGTAGCTGGTCAGCAAGTAATCTCCCAAAAGTATTTTCCCAAGACGGGAACATGTGGCACAAATGCACAGCACGTAAAATAGTGCTCTAATGACTTACTTCAGTGGACTGGAAACAGAAATTCGACTGTTAACAATAGAGGGTCCGCACAGATCCCAGTAGTTACTACAAGACCTCGTGGTCTAATGAGCTGGCCACACGCGAGCTCCACAGACCAGCAGCCAGCCGAGTGGGAGGACCCAGCCAGAGGTGGCCCGGCTACCCCTATAGCTTCTTGTACACATCTGATCTGCTGAAGGTAAAAAAAATTTAAGGAGAATTAAACAACCTATGACAGAAAGGCAGTTCCACAACTGTTTTCTTAACAAGTGTTCCTCTAACTCAAACAGTGGATTTTCTGAAATGAGGCAGAAACTTGAGTCCTGCAGGGCTCCCACATGTGAAAGCAAGGCTGAAGCATCCAGCTCCTCCAGACTCAAGAACGGAGGACTCCACACTCACAGGAGAGGTGAGAATGGAAGAGTAGAGGTGCTTCTAAGAGAATTGAAAGACAGCAAATTCCAGAAGCAGTGCTACCTGGGATGGGGAAAGGTCAAACTGGCCATCGGCCCCCAATTACCAAAAGCAATGACAGCCCTCAAAGGAATGGGAAAAGAGAGTTAAAAACGGCAGGTAATTGCAATAACCTTAAATCATCCCTGTGTAATTCACCTCCTTAATCACAACCCCAAAATGAAACTGCTAGGAGCCAGGTTATACCTCAATATTTTTGTTGACTGGAACGTACTGTCAGCCTTCCTAACCTACCACCCAAACCAGGGCCTCCTCACATAGGTATTAACCATGCACAGCTCCGCGCTCACACAGGAGGAGCTCACAGGGAGAATTCCTCCATCACTGATGTACAGGACACTCTTCCCGGTCCTGTGAGAGTCTCTCATCTGCACAGTCTTCTCTGTCGTATGCTTTCTGTCATCCTCACAAAGGCACAAAACTTAAGTGTCACTTCAAAATTTTTTCCAACTTCTATCAGAAGGAAAAAGAGAAGAAACAAAAAGGGACAACTGATAAAATTCAAAAACTTCTTATCTACTTGGGTCAGAATTCAACTTGTCCTGTATCTGCTTATCATGACTGGCTCCCTAAGTCAACAACAGTGAGAGCCATCCACCTGAGCCTGGTCTGCAAACAGGACGCACAGAAAGCACAGCCGCTCCTCAGAGGAAAGGCTGGTGCCCAGGGCTGTCAAAGAGGGAGCACAAGGCCCGGCCTTGTCGATGCTTCCACCCTCTCAGGCAGTGACTCCTCCTGTCACTCCTTTCCTACAGAATTCGAAAGTCACATGACAAAATACACATACAGGACAAATGCCATCTTTTCCGAAAACAAAGATTACAAACAAAAAACCTGGAACCTCAATTTCTAACACAAATGTCACTGAATATGATTTTTTTTTAATTGCCAAGATATTTTCCACCAGCTCCAAAAGAAAGAATGGATTGCTTCCTTTGAAAGCAACAGAAAATACCATGCCATAACCATTCATTTCTTTAAAAATCCATTTTAAGCTGATACTGTTGCAACCACAATCTAAAACCTGCATATGTCAAAATGTATGCACTATTTCAGACTTTGGGAAAAGATCGCAAGAATTATAATTTGCTCTGGCAAACAGGCTCTCAATCAAAACAAGTTCCACCCACCTTCAAAGCAACCAATAGCTGCCCACCTACTACCCTCCCTAAAACATCCAAACAGAGCGGCTCTTGGGCCCAGGCGTCCCCACCAGCCACACACAGCCTGGCAGCCTGCAGGTCTGCTCTGCAGGTGCCGAAGGAGAACGGGCTCCGCAGCAGGGACCCAATGAGGCTCGCTTTAAATCGGCACCAGAGAGGAAGGGGTGAGGGAAAGGGAAAGAGGACAGAGATCTACGACACTCTACATCTGCTTCGTGCGTCTCTGAGCAGACCCCACTCTCATCTCTGATCTCACACTCTGCTCTACCACCTACACAGCCAGCCGAGGCTGAATGCAAGGCTCTCAGAAACATGCACTAGGAATGATGAGATGATTCATACACATCCTCAGAAGTGAGAGACGACAGCCCAAACCATCACACTCCTTCGGGGAGGCCAGAGAGAGAACGCCTACCTGCAGGGGCTGAAGGGATCATCCATGACTAAGAGAGGCTCTGGTGAGTCTAGCTGTGTCCCTGCACCTCCACTTACTGTGGAAACTCTGCCCTTTTCTACTCTCACAACTCAAAATGGAGGCACATGCGGTCTGAGAGCCCTCGCGGAGCTCGCACTGAGCTTGTGCTATGACCTAAGCCTTCACGCAGAACGCAGAAACTTCCCCCTCACACTGACAGGACTGAGCATGTGCTGTGACCCTCCCTCATCCATACACTGTCTCTCCACGCAATCAATCTCAACCCTGCTGTTTCCGTAAATAAAGCCCAGCCAACAGACTGCAGCTTCTCCCGCATACCAAGCTAGTGTGAAGGGAAGTGGGGCCGCGGAAAGGGGATCCCAGACAGCCAACTCCAGGGGCCTCGCCAGCCTGCCACCCACAGGCTGCAGACAAACACCCTGCGCTGTCTAGACAACAGCAAGTTCTGTTTGGTCTTTTTTTTTTCTCAAAGATAAATTATGGTTTTAAATAGCAAGATGAAGAAACAGAGTTAAAAAGCACAGAATGCATGATTATACATGAGACTAATGAACAGAATATTGGCATCTACCTAAAAACAGAGTGGCGGCTACATAAGGGAAAGAACCCCACAAATTTCTCGTGGAAGACTGTAAACGTTTGGGGAAAGGATATACAAGCAGTTCTGGCCAAGTTCTGGAGTACTGGGTATCATCACAGCCACAGGCACAGAGTGGACAGTATAGCTGCAGAGCGGCTCAACAATACTGGATTTTATACAAAGAGTATAAGCTCCCTTAGATAAGAAGTTCTAAAATTGCCTAAGTAAGACATAAAACATCTAAAGTGATACAAACCCAACCAGGGGTGCTTAGCAAAAGGAATGTACTGCTAACAATAAAAACACCACGAAGGTTCAAATCAAGAGGCCAATGAACACCCAGGCACCTAAAAAATCTCAGTTTAGGTCTCTTGATTCAGAACTGGAGGCAACTCTTTGGAACACTGCCCATGAAGCAAAATTCATGTAAAAATTTAATCAGAAGCAATTTCTAAAGTCGCATAGACATACTGAGCACTAAAAAGTATCCAAGTCTGTACCAGCCCAGACATTTTTTGTTAAAATCCTGAAAAACACATTTTATGCCCTCACCCTTGACCTCCACTTTCAACAAAAGAAAAGCTGGGCTGTCAGCCATATAAGAAATCCTAGTTCTGGATGTGTATGTGGGCTTAGTTTCCATTTGTAAACTTAAAAAGAAAAGGAACACCATGAAACTCCCCCAAATTTATAAAGGACTAGAGAAGGTAGGAAAGAACCGTGCCAATTCTGTTTGCCATTAATGTAATTGAGTGTGGAAAAATTAAAAGCTGCTTAAAAGGATATACAGGGTCTTCAAGATTCCCAAAGTAAACGCAGGATCCATTGCATTTCCTTGGATCTCCTGTTTATGCTTTCAGATAAACTGAACTGAGACTAAGATTAAATGAAAAACTCTTGTCATGCTAAAAAAAATTGTAACACTAGACTTCACTTAAACAAGTTTTACCTTTGACCTACAATGTGAAACAAGTATCTACAGGTTGGAAGATCATCTTCCCTACTGGTATGAAAGGTAACATGTCCCCAAAAGTGTGTGACTAGAAACTGCCTAGAGAAAAAAAAGCTCTCTAAACATAAGAGCAACTGAATTAAAACCCAGCTGTGCATTTAGTCTCTAAGTCATGTTCAACTCTTTGCAACTCCAAGCCTGCCAGGCATCTCTGTCCATGGAATTTTCCAGGCAAGAATATTAGAGTGGGTAGCCATTCCCTTCTCCACAGGATCTTCCCAAATCAAGGATGGAACCCAGGTCCCCTGCACTGCAGGCAGATTCTTTACTGACTGAACCACAAGAGAAGCCCCATAAAAGCTCCTAAATTGCTTGAAGAAATCAAATAAAATAACAATTTAATAAATTTATCATTACCCTGAAAAACCATGGGAACCATTCCACAGACCATAGCACAAACCTCAAACTGAGTCCGCTGAAGACCCAGCTCTAAGTTCAATCCAACCTCAGAATATGGGGTCAGCCCTCCTCCTCAACGGAGAAAATTAAGGAGCCCTGAGACCTGAAAAGTAAGTAAGCTAATGCACCCCTTATAACCACACATTCCAGTTCTAGAAATGGTCCTGATTTCCACTGACCAAGCATGGTCCTATGCTGGGGACACCTTGGAACTCTGCTCAGTCCTTACGGGCCTCCAAGACCCAGGACTTATTTTCTCCCCCAGCTGTCTTGAACACTGAATGTGAAAGTTGCTTTGTTGTGTTCAACTCTTTGCGACTCCGTGGACTATACAGTCCATGGAATTCTCCAGGCCAGGATACTGGAGTGGGTAGCCTTTCCCTTATCCAGGGGATCTTCCCAATCCAGGGATCAACCCAGGTCTCTCGCACTGCAGGTGGATTCTTTACCAGCTGAGCCACAAGGGAAGCCCAAGAACACTGGAGTGAGTAGTCTATCCCTTCTCCAGTGGATCCTCCCAAGCCAGGAATCGAACCCAGGTCTCCTGCACTGCAGGCGGATTCTTTACCAACTGAGCTCTCAGGGAAGTCCTACTAGATGCTTCCTCACTCCTGCCAACCTGCCTGGACCTCAACTTCTGCCACCATGCTTCTCTAACTCGTCATCTGGCTGCCTGCAGAGCTATTCACGTAACTTGCACAACAGACGCCCAAGCGCTGGGTCTTCCCAGAAGCCCTGTGACCTTGGTACCTCTACACTGTCTCCGGATCCCAGACCTCCTAGTCCTCTCTCCTCCAATTAATCCCTAGTGATCAACAGGTCAAAGATGAACACTTCTAAACAGATTAAAGGGGCGCCAAGCAGGTGAAATGCACATATTACACTAATAGATTCTTTCTAAAACTAAAAAGGTTTATTAAATAAAAACTGACTGAATAATCACTCTGTCCACCATAATTCTAATTTTTGGTGAGCAGAAAATTTACATTTATCAAAGGTAAAGTAAGAGCTATAATATGGAAATTTCTTAGACTTTAAAGTGCTTGGTACTCTCCAGAAATAGAAAAATGTCTTATTTACAAAAAAGAAGTTAAAAAGCAAGAAACAGGAATGAAAAGTTAATATTAAGGAAACTCCAAAGAAAAATACTCACTGGAAGAAAGATACCCTATTTGACATTTAGTCAGTACTACTGATTAAAGTACTGAAGAGTACTACTACTACTCTTCAATACTGTAGTACTACTACTCTTCCTTTTAAGAGATGAGAAGGTTTCAGAAACAGCTTGTTTAAAATTTTATTCTGAAGTCATCCCTGGTGTGTGGAAATGGACCTGAGTTTCATATTTATGTTGATCTTTTAGCCAGCATACATGCTGGTTTATCTTACCACATCTAATCATTAGTTCACAGATTTTCCTCTGGTAAAAATACTGCATCATTTTAATAAAAGTTCATTTCTTCATTCCCAATCCTCACATAGCTTCTTTTTCATGTCTTAATGGTGATGGGAGTCTTTCTGTTGTTTCTGATTTTAGACAAAATACTTCCAACACTTCACCTTTAAGGGTGGTGTCTGCAGTAGGTTTTCAGTAACTATTCTGTCAGGATGAGGGAGCTGCATTCTACAGTTGACTTGCTAAGAGGTACCCCCGTCCCTGTACCCACAAACACTGAATGGGTGTTGAATTTCATCAAGTGCTTTTTCTCCATCAAGATGACTGTATATTTTTTCTTCTTTAATATGTTAAAAAAAAATAGTAGAGTATGCTACGGATAAATTATTAAACTATCTGTGTATTCTATAAACCCAACTTGAGTATTTTTTAATGCTTTGCCAGATTCCGTTTCCCCACATTTTATTTAAGCATTTTACATGCATGTTTGTGATCTATAAATCTTACTTTTTTATCTGGTTTTAGAATAAAGGTTTTACCTGTCTCATAAAATAACTTGGGGAACCTACACCATTTTTCTCCATTCTCTAGAAGGCTGGTAGAATTCACCTGTAAAGCATGAGTTTAATTTTTTTTCTTGTTGTCCTAGTGAGAACAAAAGGAGAAGTTCTGTACAAATTATGAAAACTGCCTTTAAAAGGAGAAGGCATGCATTTCTTACCTACTTCTTCTTTCTTCCAGCCTTAAATCTGGGTGTTACAGCTACCATTCCATCACCACCTTGAGCACAAACTAACAGCTAAAGTTAAGGATCACAGAGGTGATGCAGAGCCTCATACCAGCCTACGACTGGTTCCTTTCAGACTTTGCTTACATAAAAATTAAAGTTCTATTTTGTTTAAGCCTAGTATACAGTCTCTTTCTGACAGTTCTAGCAATGACATTCTTACCATTTATCTGATTCAAGTTGATGACACACAGTTTCTTCCAACATTTTGTAATTTTTGACAGTAAGCTCAGCAGTCAAAGATATTTTACCTGTAGATAGTCTACATGTTTGAATTAGGGCATGTACTTCCCCCCAAATTGCCCATGCTTCTGTCAGGTGTCCAGGGTGGCTTTCTATATTATCGTCTCATGATGGGGTTCTTGTATTTTTCAAGAGTGCAAATCTCAAACGTCTTGGGAGCATGGAGAAGGCAATGGCACCCCACTCTAATACTCTTGCCTGGAAAATCCCATGAATGGAGGAGCCTAGTAGGCTGCAGTCTATGGGGTCACTAAGAGTCGGACACGACTAAGCGACTTCACTCTCACTTTTCACTTTCATGCATTGGAGAAGGAAATGGCAACCCATTCCAGTGTTCTTGCCTGGAGAATCCCAGGGATGGGGGAGCCTGGTGGGCTGCCGTCTATGGGGTTGCACAGAGTCAGACACGACTGAAGTGACTTAGCAGTCTTGGGAGCAAGGCCCAAAGTTACGAATTATAAGAGGACTTCTCGATCTCTTCCCCCTGTTCCTTTTTTGGTCTGGAGTCCCAAACCTAGACATGTTTCTCTGTCCTTTTCCTCTAGTCCCAGATATGTTAACTAGTTTATCCTTCCACCAAAAGAATAGACCTTTGATGACCCTAACTTCACACAGGCTCTCAGCTCCAACTTCCTAAACCCCTGAAATCAGAACCTCATCTCCTATACCCGCTGAGTGTCAAAACCAAAGATCTGCATGAAGATGAGCAAATGACTCAATTCTTCTCACTGCGACTCCTGAACTTTTCAGTTTCTCCTCATTCTTGTGAGCTCAGCTCTGCATTTAAAAGTTCTGTGGTATTTTATGCAGTATTTGAAGAAGATCACTGCAAAAGGGTTTTTGGAATGATCAAATCTGGGTTTTGGTCCTATTAAAGTTCTTCAGTAGGCTGTGTTTCCAAATACATATGCTGTCTCTCAACTGTCTCCAATTCCTGCCACCTCTGGTGAATGTTTTGAGAGCTCAAATGTGATGACACAGGAAAAGCAAACCAGAGAATATTTATATGCAGCTCCAGCTTTTTGTCCCCAAAAGCTGTACAAAGACCATGAGCCATTATGAGTAGAAAAGATGACTTCACTAAAACAGAAGTGAATTTTGAAATGTCTCAGATCCAAATTCACTGAAGTAAGGAAAATCCACTCACACTCACTTTTCAGCTGAAGTACAAATATTTATGTTGAAAAAGGATGGTCACAATGTTATTTGATCATGCTATTTAAACAATGAAAAAACCATAAATGTCCAATAATATGAATTGAATAGAAAAATTACAGCACATCCCTAGGATGGTATATACAAGGTGCTCGTCACAAATGTTTGTAAAATGTTTCATAACATGGAATTATGTTCTTAGCAGAAGAAGATGGACAAATAGAGGAATGTGTGATTACTTGTATATTATGTATAAACAACATATTAATTATAATCTTAATATACACACAAATACCTATACAAGCACAAAGATATATATTTAAGGAAAAACACAAATATGATTTATAGAATTACCATTATAACACTTTTGCTTCTTTAATTTTTGAATTTGTCAAGTTATTCTCTAGTAAGTACATGTTTTTCTTTATTAGAAAAACAAAGTTATTTCCCAAAACAGCCAGAAGAAAATATGTTGTATATGAATCAATCTATGATGAAACCATAGAAATTAACAGCACAAAGTTTTGAGTTAAACAGCATTGGGGTTTCCTGTTTACTAACTGTATGCCTTAGGCATCTATTTAATATAATATCAATTTTTCCTCATTTATAAAATAAAGATAATGCCAACCTAACTGAGCCTTTACAGGAACAAAATAATTAATCTAAGAGTAAGCACACACTGCGTGGCAGTAGGAGTCGTTATCCCACACACCTTGAACAGATGATATTACAAATTTTGATTCCTAGAGGTCACATTAAGAAATAGCAAATGATAAAACTACTAAAATTATAGCTCAAGAAGTCAAAATCCATCCATGTGTGAGAGAGAGCAGAGTCTGGGACAGGAAACTGGAAGTAAAGATAGGACACTGAGATGAAGTTTTCTACTGTTAAAGATGAGATAATTACAAATAAGGAAAAGCAAAAAAAAAAAAAAAAAAAAATTAGCAAGAACCTTGTGGTATTAGACTAGAAATGGAAAGTTTGGTATGAACTCATGGATGGACAGACAGACACACACAGACAGACACAGAAATGTAGATGTAAACACAGCATGCGTTACCTCCCTGACCCTCAGCCTCCGAGCCCTGTTCACTCTGGAGGTCTGAGAACATGACACAAAGCAGTGAACACATGGAGCACCTGATCCAGGTTCCTAAGTACTATTCACCAAAATGTGACCTCAAAGTGAATGACAGTAACAAATTATAACCTTAGACAGCAAGGAGAGCAAACCAGTCAATTCTAAAGGAAATCATCTCTGAATATTCACTGGAAGGACTGATGCAGAAGCTGAAGCTCCAATACTTCGCTCACCTGATGTGAGTTGACTCACTGGAGGAGACCTTGATGCTGTGAAGACTGAGGACAAGAGGAGAAGGCAGTGGCAGAGGATAAGATGGTTAGACATCACCACCAACTCAATGGACATGAATTTGAGAAAACTCTGGGAGATATTGAAGGACAGAGGAGCCTGGCTGCTGCAGTCCACGGGGTTGCAAAGAGTCACAAAAGACATATCAACTGAACAACAATTACAACAGATTAATTGGCAACCATTAGTCCACCCTGATATAAGTAAATGAATAATTCAAACTATTATGAGGAAGAAGGTATCTACAGGGTCTCAAAGCAACTACCTTACAAAATGGTCATCAATTGTAAAAGGAAAAAGAGAAACTGTACAATTGCAAAACCTGGCAAATACCACCTTATTCAACAAATGAGAATGAACATTACCAGTAATGGGACAAACTAGAATTGTATAACACGACAGGATGTAGAAAAAAGAACACACATTTGCAGTGTCCCTGTCAAAGATATATGATGTAAATCTAATGAGAAGGAAACATCATCAATGCAAAGTGAGCAACAGTCTACAAAACAATTAGCTGATAATCTCCCAAAGCACCAACATCATGGTGAAGGAAGGAGAAACTTGTCCAATTGAAAGAGACTGAACAGACCTATGACAACTAACCACGTAATGCTACACTGGATTCCTTCTGCTACAGCCTTTTGTTTAGAAACTTCAGAAGGGTCTGAGAACTCCAGGGCAATAACGTTTCCTTGACAATTTCCTGATTCTGAAGGCAATACTGGGGTTATGTAAGAAAATGCCCTTGTTCACAGGAAATACACAGACTATTAGAGTGTGATATAGCCTCCTGGTGACAATTATTTTCAAATGGTTCAGTTAAACAGAGGTTTTCTACTGCACTTGCAACAGTTCTGTATGGTCAAGACTGTTTCCAAACAAAGTAAAATGAATCACGCAAGTAAAACACTCAGTACAGTGTCAGGTAAACAATATCGCTATGATTAATAACATGATTGTCACCATTGTGGGGAAGATTAAATACAAATTCTTGCAAGTGCCTCTGTTTATGATTACTACTAAATGTAAGGATAATAATACTTAAGCTTCAATATTGCTTAAAAAAAAAAAAAAAGAACCCTGCTTCCTGGAAAAAGATAAACAGAGAGGGCACAGGTGAATTCAGGTGATCTACTTGCTTTCTACCTGATTACCAAGAGATGACTCATGTTCAAGACACAAAGAACCAAGAATATAATCAGATGTTTCATGCTACAGCCAAAGTCTTGGAAGAGTCCACTGATGCTGGTATAAAACTGTATTACAGAGTGGGATTGCCCAGGGGCCAGCTGATACACAGAATGCTACATTTTAAATAACATGTTCGCCTTGCTGCTGCTGCTAAGTCGCTTCAGTCGTGTCCGACTCTGTGCGACCCCATAGAGGGCAGCCCACCAGGCTCCCCTGTCCCTGGGATTCTCCAGGCAAGAACACTGGAGTGGGTTGCCATTTCCTTCTCCAGTGCATGAAAGTGAAAAGTGAAAGTGAAGTCGCTCAGTCGTGTCTGACTCTTCGAGACCCCATGGACTGCAGCCTACCAGGCTCCTCTGTCCATGGGATTTTCCAGGCAAGAGTACTGGAGTGGGGTGCCATCGCCTTACTATCGCCTTTTCCTTACTATTCCTAAGCACACCTTAGAGACCCAAGGTATTCTTATTTAGCAAGGGGAAACAAAGGGACTGGATCCTGGGAAAATCCATGCTTAATAATTTAAGAATAAAGGCACCTCTTTCATATGGCCACTCTGCAAACTTATTCTTCCTAGGACCCCACTCACTATTTCCTCCTTCCCCTCCTAACTCACTGGTCTGAGGCAGAAAGGTAAGAAAAACTTTTCCAAGAAATGAAAGGTATAGACTCAGAAAAGGTCAAAATTCTCACACACGCTCACACACACACACGGCACTGGCCAACAGGTTGAACCTACAGAGGTGGGGCGATGGGAAGATGAGGGAAAGAACAAATATTCAATAATCCCCACCCCGAGCTACATGGAGAACACTCTCATTTGCTATAAAAAGCCCAAATCGCTGTCAGTATTTTTTTTTCCAATTTTGCCTCGCAAATTTTTCAATAAAATATTCTGACTGTAGAAATGTATTATTTCACATCAACATCACTCACATACTTACTGTAACTGTTCAGTCAGTTTCATCATGGTCAACGAAGGAATTTACCATACATTTTTAGCAACTGTATGTTTTCAAAGATTTTATCATATTCCAAGGAGAGGAAAGAATCCCCAGTGCTTGGACGTCTACATGTCAGCAAAATCAATCTCACAGTTAACAATCTACCTGGTAGAAGGAAGACTTCTTAGGAAGTAGCTCATGTTTTGCTTTTGGATTTAACATTTTACAGGGTTTTTAAAAAGATATTTCTCAATCTTTTCTTCAAAAGAAAATTTATAATTATTTTTGCAATTCCTGAGAAGCAACTAAAAATCTTGACAGTTTACAAAAGCTACCCTGTTTTTGTTTTCCCCATTTTACTAAAGCTGAAAACAGTCCAGGAAGTACAGCCTTTACCTATGGACACAAAGATGAAGTGGCAGCACAGATCAGAACCCAGGCTGCCTGGGTCCAAAAGGGGAGATCTTTCCAGGTTGCTGGTCTTAACAAAATGATCAAGCAGTCAGATTAAATGTTCATGAGGTACTAGACAAACAAACAACAAGGACAAGAAATGGACGGATGGAACTAGGTCTCTACGGCCTGGCTCTTTTTCTAAGCAAGGATCAATCCTACTTTAGTTCAACCAAGGATATTGGTGTTTTGGCCAAATACATATATACGGGCTGCTGCTGCTGCTAAGTCACTTCAGTCGTGTCCAACTGTGTGACCCCATAGACAGCAGCCCACCAGGCTCCCCCGTCCCTGGGATTCTTCAGGCAAGAACACTGGAGTGGGTTGCCATTTCCTTCTCCAATGCATGAAAGTGAAAAGTGCAACTTGGTGTTATGTACTAGGACCTCTAAGCTGAAATTTATTGACTTTATTTAAAGTTTCTAACCAGATTTTAGATAAGACACTTCAAAGAAAATGAGAACATAATGACATTATGTTGCAGGGCATGCTGACTGCAGAAGTAAATTTGGAGTGACGCTTATCTGTGGAGCAAAAGGGAACACTCCCTGAGTGCAGAAACATTAAAACAAACTCCAAAAGGAAACTCCAGTTACTGAAGGTTCCAAGTTCTCTCTCATTTGCCAGCCCCTTGTAGTCTGTATTGTTCAGTTCAGTTCAGTCGCTCAGTCATGTCCGACTCTTTGCGACCCCATGAACCACAGTACACCAGGCCTCCCTGTCCATCAGCAACTCCCGGAGTCCACTCAAACCCATGTCCATTGAGTCGGTGATGCTATCTGTACTTAAAGCTAAAAGGACTTCTCTGGTGGCTCAGATGGTAAAGAATCCGCCTGCAATGCAGGAGACCGGGGTTCAATTCCTGGGTCAGAAAGATCCCCTGGAGAAGGAATGGCTACCCACTCCAATATGCTTGCCTGGAGAAGTCCATGGACAGAGGAGCCTGGTGGGCTACAGTCGATGGAGTTGCAAAAAAGCTGGACATGACTGAATGACTAATAACTCTTCACTAAAGCTAGAAACATCTACTCCCGTATTTTTTGCTCGTTTAGTTCCTTAAATGTCATGGTTAGCAAGAACACAATATGACAATCCCTGAGCCAAGATCCTTAGGACTAGAGGATTTTCAGATGTAAGAACTTCTTGGATTTAGGAAGTACCATAGTTTATACATCACATAATACCCCAGCAGTGTCTGAGCAATGACCCCTATCCTATCATATTGGTAATTTGTAGTCCAAGTTGTGCAAAAAGCAAACTGAACTATATTAGGAGTATAAAAAGTCTCATATCAGTTCAGGCCAACTTTGACCTCATGGTCAAATGAGAGTTTTAGCACCCAACTTAGAAATTTTTTTTGATTTTCAGATCTTTCAAGAATGTAATAACGAAGTTAGGGAGGAAAAGTAGCCTATAAAAGGATCTGTGATAAATGTTAGAAGAAGGAAAAAAAACCTAACATTCAGTGCTGGCTAAGATGCTAAATAAATTACGGAAAATTACATAAGTCAACTGTTAACTACCATCAGAAAATTTGCTATGGAAATATCTTCATCTTAAACTTCAGTTTTAGCTGCTCACTTAGAGTTCCCACACTAATTAAAGGGAGGGAAACAGTCATCAAAGTTAGGAGTCACAGAATCATTCTTTAACCTCCAGTGGTCTTACTGATCAGGCAGTGCACCATCTCACAGGATTATTACAACAGTCTGATAATCCTCCCCAGATGACTCGGGGCACCAAGTCAGCACACAACACCTGGCAGACACCATCCCTTGCTGGTCCCGCTCATCCACATGGTAGATAACCATACGAGAAACCAGCTCACCCCACTGCCCACTCCCTCACAAACCTGAAACAATGGCAGAAACAAAGAGCATGCGCCCCGAGCATTCTAAGGACTGGGTTGTGCATAAACCAGGAGGAGAGGACACACAGTTTTCTAAACTCTGCTAAATCACACACACACTTCTGATGATTTGAGAAACTATGGGACGTGTACATCAAACCTAGAACTTCAGAGGGAGAAAGTAGTGTTCATGGTGAAACCAGTGAGCTTGTGCCACACTGGCTCATCACTGGAAACATTCACACTCACTTTTTGAGACCTGCCACCAACTTACCACTTAAAAGGACACATTAAAATTTTACTTGATGAACTACTCAATTCATCCAACAACCCCCAAGCTCTTACACTACACCAAACACAAGCTGGACACAGGGAACAAGAACAGAAATGAATGAATGGGACTAAGGCCAAAGCACTAGAGTGATTCAGGATGCAGAGCCTGTAAAAGTGCTGCTACAGGCATGGTTCAGTGTTGCCTTTTCAGCTGAGATAAGTAATAATAGATTCCTCTATCACACGCCTAACTCAGGTTTTAAAGCAAAATTGATGGCAAGTATCAATGAAGTATCATGACTGCCAGCAACATATAAAAAAATGAGACAAGAGTTTGTGTTTGAGTCTCCAGCTTAACACAGGTAAGTTGCAAATCACTGTAAATAAGCATTCCGCAAAAATAGATACAAAACCAAAACTAGTGAAAAAAGAATCTGACTGGCTGTTATGAACCCAAGAGCTAAACACTTAAAACACAAAATTCCCTCAAACAATCTAACTTGTGCAATATGACAGCTACTATCACAAAGTTAAATAAACAACATCATTGTAATAACAGACAACTGTGCATCCAGACAGAAGACCAAGTTCGAGTGTCCCACACTTCACTGGGGCAACAAAAAGATATGACCAGGCAGCTAATTAACACATACGTAAAATAAACATTCTGAAACAGAAGGTGCTGTTTAAACATTACTGCTGATCACCTTCTCTGTCATTGGAATACAGCATACTTTCGAAAATGAAAACGAAACTCAAATTCATTGCTTTTTTTTTAAAGGTAAGCAAAAAAGGTGACTATTACCCCATAGCTGTTGTCTACTATACATATGGAGAGAAAGACTAATATATATGTTCCAACAGAGCTTAATGCAGCCTCTTAGAACCACAAAAAAGAATACGTTCCCTTTTATTGACCCTAGTTTGATGACCTAAACAGCAACATTCTAAATGTTATCTATCATTTCTCAGCATCTCCCAGAAACAAGTTTTCACTAAAACAACACACATCGTACAATTATACTTAACGTAGTTCTCCCATTAACTTCCTTGAGCCAAGCATCTTTCATTTCTTTCTCAATCGCTGTATTTGCAGATTATGTCTTGATTGTCCTGAGCAAGCACAGACCACCTGGTCATCTAATGACCTTCTCTCATTTTTTAAAATCCTTAATAAAACACACAGTCACATGAGTGATACAAGATAAATATGAATGCATACAGTCTTACAGACATTGTCTCATGGGATGAGTTAAAATTACAGCCTATTAGAGACAAACAATTTCTTCTGTTAAATTACAGTATTTTGACTCTGTTGCTTTTCATTCAAAAAGTAATCATTCTATTTACCAAGATGGCTGAGAAATGGATGTATTCATCTTATACTAGCAGTCTTACTAGAGATATTTCAATGAGTGTTCCTGGGGATTTATTAAGGGAACAAATTACTCATCAACACAACCACAATGTCCTAGTATTTTCAGTACGGTATAATGGAAGGTTTGAATGAATGTGCATGAGAGTACAATTCATAATAAGTTCAAAATACAGACCAACGAAACATACATCTTTATCTTGCCCTCTGCAAACCCAAATTTCTCACTTTTCCTTTTCTTAATAATGAGTGAGGCAGCAGGGGGCAAGCTGCTTTAGATACCACAGACATTAATTACAGCTCTTTTCAAAGAGATTTACTACAGGACTTTGTGTCTCTCTCTCTTTCTTTTTCATCTTAGGAGTATATGCCCAGAAGTGCAGACAAACACACACACACATACACACACACACACACACTCACGCGAGAGAAGCTGAAGTTCTCAACCTAGGGGCCCATGTGATGCACTTACCTTGTCTCAGGGTTGTAGCCTAGTATGTAGAAGAATGAATCCACTCGGGCCTTAAACTCTCTAGCAGCAAATATGTCAGAAAAATGGGAGATGTTACACTTCCCTCTGAAAATAAACAAACAAAAAATGTTAGCAATACTGTCAACTGCTTTGTAAATCAAAATACTGCTGGACAGAAGAACTGATGTTTTTGAACTATGGTGTTGGAGAAGACTCTTGAGAGTCCCTTGGACTGCAAGGAGATCCAACCAGTCCATCCTAAAGGAGATCAGTTCTGGGTGTTCACTGGAAGGACTGATGATGAAGCTGAAACTCCAATACTTTGGCCACCTGATGTAAAGAGCTGACTCATTTGAAAAGACCCTGATTCTGGGAAAGATTGAGGGCAGGAGGAGAAGGGGACGACAGAGGATGAGATGGTTGGATGGCATCACCAACTCAATGGACATGGGTTTGGGTAGACTCTGGGAGTTGGTGATGGACAGGGAGGCCTGGTGTGCTGCAGTTCATGGGGTCGCAAAGAGTTGGACACAACTGAGCGACTGAACTGAACTGAACTGGTAAGAGGTATGTAATAAAAAGTATTCTTTCCCTTATAAAAAAAAAAATATTACTGCTGGAAAGGTAAGAGTGAGGGAGATGTAACTCAATCCATAGTACTCCAAGAAAATGCGGAATATGGTGACAAACTCGTTAATTATCTATTCAGAAAAATGGGAGTTCCCTCCAAAATAAGAAAATGTCCAATAATATATATATTTTTTGTTTCACTTTTACCTGCTTTTACCTACAACTCTACAACATAACTGCTTTTATCTCAGTCTTTTAGTCTTATAATAAAATTAAACAACAAAGATAAACTATTTTTTGTTTCACTTTTACCTGCTTTTACCTACAACTCTACAACATAACTGCTTTTATCTCAGTCTTTTAGTCTTATAATAAAATTAAACAACAAAGATAAACTAAGGGCAGGATTAGGATAAAAGGATATGAAATATTTTGGGGGAAAATTTAAACCACAGTCGCACTACTTTACCCAAAAATCCATCTAAAGTCTTTGTAATCATCAAAGCAAAATGGGCCTTTTCCTCCTGCTGCCTTAAGATAAGGAGAAAGTGTAACTGAGTATGGAAGAAATTCACTGTCTTGGAAATTAAAACCTGGAGAAATTTTAACTTTTTAAATATATACATGTGTCTGAATATACAAATACACAGTTCCCAAATTTTCAGCTAACTGAAAATTTTCACGTAACTGTAGTGTAAATGACTACACTGGAAAATACTTTTCCATCGAAATACAGTAAGGCAGGTTCATCTACTAACATAAGTTAGACCACAATATAGTTGAGCATTCTACATTACTTAACTCCTGAAGCAGAGTTTCCAGGCACCAAATGTAAATGTCATTTACATCACATCATGAGGTACTGCCCACCTTCCCATGACACACACCTATGCACACACTGGAGTGTTGGGAGAACTTCTGAGATTCCCAAGAAGACAGGGAGGTTTTAAGAATTTCAACTCCTTCAGCCATTTAGGCAACTTTAACATCACTGCTACTGCTACTGCTAAGTCGCTTCAGTCGTGTCTGACTCTGTGCGACCCCATAGACGGCAGCCCACCAGGCTCCCCCGTCCCTGGGATTCTCCAGGCAAGAACACTGGAGTGGGTTGCCATTTCCTTCTCCAATGCATGAAAGTGAAAAGTGAAAGTGAAGTCGCTCCGTCGTGTCCGACTCTTCGTGACCCCATGGACTGCAGCCTACCAGGCTCCTCCGTCCATGGGATTTTCCAGGCAAGAGTACTGGAGTGGAGTGCCATTGCCTTCTCCACTCAAGTGGAAGCCAAAGGCTAAGATCAGAGTAGAGAGAATTGGTGGATCAAAGGTTCATCAACAACACATGTGAGACACTTCCAGGGATGTGATCTCCCACTGCTTGAATAGGCATTCCATTCCCACAAGGATCCACGAACTGGCACGTTAACAACATGCACACACTTGCTACCGGCCAAGGTGTTAGTGAAAGAAACTGAGGGATGTCAACATGGCAGATGTTCATTCACTTCCTGCCAAATCAAAAAGCAATGCCCTCCTTTCCCACAGAGCTTAAGGACTGGGCAGAAGACAAGATGATCTCAGACAATCTCCATTTTAGAAATTTAATAAAAATACTATTGAATTCCTAAAGTTCCAAGAGAAATGAATTTTAAATTTTACTTAAAATCCTTTGTTGACAGCAGCTTTCCCGTAGTGAGCAGAATCACTGGTCTCTGCCCCAAAGCACCCACATGCGCCATCACTGTGACACCCAAAAACACTGCCAAAATGCTCCCAGGGAAGGACATGGCTGTGCTGTGCTTAGTTGCTCAATTGTGTCTGAGTCTTTTTGACCCCATGGACAGTAGGCCACCAGGCTCCTCTGTCCATGGGGATTCTCCAGGTAAAAACACTGGAGTAGACTGCCATGACCTCCTCCAGGGGATCTTCCCAACCCAGGGATCGAACCCAGATCTTCCACACTTGCAGGCAGATTCTTTACTGGAGCGGCAACACAAATGGTTTAGGGAAAACCCAGATCAGTGAGAAGAGAAGGCTGTCATCTGATAAATGACTATGAAACTGTACTAATGGGGTTTTATCTACCACTATGTCCTTCACCTGTTTCCTGTTTAATTATAGGAAGAGTATGGATTTGCATATGTTAATTTTATATCCTGCTACTCAATTTTTTAGCATATGATATAGTTTAATCATTGACTCTCTGAGGTTTTCCCAAATGCTAACTGTATATGCAAATAAACATAGTTTCACTTCTTCTTCATCCTTTCTTAAGTGAGGGCTTCCCTAGTAGCTCAGTGGTAAAGAATTTGCCTGACAAGAAGATGAGGGTTTAATACCTGAGGTGGAAAGATCCCCTGGAAGAAGAAATGACAACCCATCCCAGTATGCTTGCCTGAAAAATCCCATGGACAAAGGAGCCTGGAGAGCCACAGCTCATGGAGTCGCAAAGAATCATTTCAGACTTAGCAACTGAACAACAAAAGGAAGTCTCCTGCTGCACTGTTCGGCTAATACAATGAAAATGTGGAAGGTAGTGGAAATTGAGGACATCTTCTCCTTCTTCCTGATCTCAGTGGAAATGTCTCTCGGGTATTCCCATTAAACACGACTCCCACTTTAGAATAATTGTATCACAACCATAGTTTGGGGGATAAGCTTTTCCCCTAGATTTATTAACATGGTATATGGTATTAACAGAGTCTCGAGCAGTAAACCTACCCTGCATTCCTGGAATAAATCCCAGTTGGTTATAACGTACTTTTAATAAAATATTAGAATTCTTTAAAGTACTTGATTAATTAGACCTAATGTTTTTTTCTCATAAATTTCTGCTTCTGTCATTACTGCTTCCTTTACTGTGCTTTTGCTGTTGTCTGTAACAGTTTGTTCACACTAGCCTGGGTACAAAATGTCCATCAACAAAGAAACAGGTAAACAAAGTACTATCTATTTTACAGTGAGATTACTAGACAACAATACACAGGAAAGAGTTACTGATACGTAGCACATTGTGAAAAATCTCAAAAACTAAAAGTTGTGTAAAAGAAGCCACACACACAAAAAATTACATACTGTATGATTCTGTTTATATGAAGTTCTAGAAGAGCATAGAGGAATTGATGGTGGGAGAAATCACAACAGTGGCTGTTTTGGGGAGGGAAGTTTAGAGAGAAGAGCTGCTGAAGGGAAATTTCTGGGATGATGGGAACATCTTGTGTCTTGTTTGGGGTCAAACAAATTTGCCCAAATTTATGAAAATGTAAACTTAAATTCTGAATTTGTGTGTGTGTGTGTGTATGTGTGTGTGTATATATATATATATATATACACGTGTATATATATATATAAATAAATAAAGTACCGGGAGAAAATAAAGCAAGTGTCATCAGCATAGAGCTGCAGCTGTCCCCGCTAGTTCAGGAGCCCTGAGTACTAGGCAGAGGTGAAGACAGGGCTGACCAGAGCAGGAAGCCCCTCAGCCACTCAGTTGGTTCTAACTGGCTGGCATCTGTTCTGAAATATGTTTCATATCGCCTGGTACTGAAGAGCTTACATTTAAAGTGTGTGTACATGTGTACCATTTTAAGCACTCAGTATTTTTTCTCCAGTGCTCTCCTTTCTTCATGCTCTAGCTCAGAACAGTACATTATTTGACAGTGTTTGTGAAATGGAGGCAGAGAGACTGCTAGGAAAAAAGTGCCATCACGCCCACCTTGCTGAAACAGTTGCTTTCACAGCCTCCTCAGTCCTGCATTCCCCATATCTAACATGATGCTTCTAAAGACAGGGAAGCATCATGTTTGAGGGTCCTTCTGTTCAGCAGCAACAAGAGCTTCCTGGGAAAGACTTGCTTGGGAAGTGCTTTGCTGTGATGCCCCACAGGTATGCCCTGGGCACCAGACCACCTAGACAGCTCTGTGTGGCTAGTGGGAGAGGGCCATCTGAAGGGGATGAAAAAGAAGAGAGAACCTCCTCATACAAGCAGAGAAACAAATGGAAACCCTGGCCAGAAATTAATTCCCTCAAACTATACCCAGAATTGAGCAAGTCTTCATACACCCTAGATATGCAAACCTCAGAGAAACTCATGGAGAGAGAGGCCCACCAGCTTCTACAGACAGGTCAGAGTAGCATGTTTGTTTACAGCTCTCACTGCCACTCTTAACCAAAAATGAGGGGGAAAAAGATTGTGAGACAGAGGGATTATCATGTCTGTTGCACAGGCATAGAATTTTTTTCTTTTTTAGGTTTCTTTTCTGTTTCTAGTTCTTCCGTTTCCTTTGTCTTCCTTTATGGATTATATGAAGGTTTTCTAGATTCCATCTTGATACAGTGTTCTGAGAGTATCGCTCTATACAGTTTTACAGTCAGTTCAGTCGCTCAGTCATGTTTGACTCTTTGCGACCCCATGGACTGCAGCACACCAGGATTCTCTGTTCATCACCAACTCCCAGAACTTGCTCAAACTCATGTTCATCGAGTCAGTGATGCCATCCAACCATCTCATCCTCTGTCGTCCCCTTCTCCTCCTGCCTTCAATCTTTCCCAGCATCAGGCTCTTTTCCAATGAGCCAGTTCTTTGCATCAGGTGGCCAAAGTATTGGAGTTTCAGCTTCAGTGTCAGTCCTTCCAAAATTCAGGACTGATTTTCTTTAGGATGGACTGGTTGGATCTCCTTGCAGTCCAAGGGACTCTCAAGAGTCTTCTCCAACACCACAGTTCAAAAGCATCAATTCTTCAATGCTCAGCTTTCTTTATGGTCCAACTCTCACATCCATACATGACTACTGGAAAAACCATAACTTTGACTAGATGGACCTTTGTCAGCAAAGTAATGTCTCTGCTTTTTAATATGCTGTTTAGGTTGGTCATAGCTTTTCCCCCTAGGAGCTAGTATCTTTTACTTTCATAGCTGCAGTCACCATGTGCAGTGATTTTGAAGCCCAAGAGAATAAAGTTTCCCCATCTACTTCCATGGAAATGGAAACTATTTCCATTGTTTCCTCATCTATTTGCCATGAAGTGATGGGACCAGATGCCATGATCTTTGTTTTTTGAAGATCATTTTTTGAGTCTTAGCCCAGCTTTTCACTCTGTTCTTTCAGTTTCATCGACAGGCTCTTCAGTTCTTCTTCACTTTCTGCCATAAGGGTGGTTATCATCTGCATATCTGAGGTTGTTGGTATTTCTCCCAGCAATCTTGATTCCAGCTTGTGCTTCATCTAGCCCAGTGTTTTTCATGATGTACTCTGCATATAAGTTAAATAAGCAGGGTGGCAATATATAGCCTTGACGTACTCCTTTCCCGATTTGGAACAAGTCTATTGTTCCATGTCCAGTTCTAACTGTTCCTTCTTGACCTGCATACAGATTTCTCAGGAGGCAGGTAAGGTGGTCTGGTATTCTGAGCTCTTTGAAGAATTTTCCACAGTTTGTTGTGATCCACAGCCAAAGGCTTTGGTGTAGTCAATAGAGCAGATGTTTTTCTGGAACTCTCTTGCTTTCTGTATGATCCAGTGGATGTTGGTAACTTGATCTCTGATTCCTCTGGCCTTTTCTAAATCCAAGTTGAACATCTCGAAGTTCACAGTTCACGTTCTGTTGAACCATGGTTCAACAATTTCAGTGGTTGCTCTAAATACAGCAATATACAACATTACTGCCACTAAATCCTCTCTGCCTCGCCACTTTTAAAATTTAATTGTCTTAAGTGTTTAAGAAATCTTAAGTGTTTAAGAAATACTCCTTAAAGACACAAAAGTAAAGACAAACAAATGGGAAAATATCCCCTATTCATGGATAGGAAACTTCAATATAGCATTTTTCCAAACTTTTAAAACATACTATAAAGCCTCTGTGGGCTTCCCCTGTGTTTCAGTGGTAAAGGATCCACCTGCAGTGCAGGCGACACAGGAAATGTGGGTTCAGTCCCTGAGTCAGGAAGATCCCCTGGAGAGGGGCAGGGCAACCCACACCAGAATTCTTGCTGGAAGAATCCCATGGACAGAGGAGCCTGGCGGGCTGTGGTCCATGGGCTGCAAAGAGTTAGACATGACTGAGCACACACATAAAGCCTCTGTAATTAAGAGCGTAGCACCAGCGCATAAACAGACAATAGGAAACAGAACAGCAAGCCCAGAATACATACTGGAAATAAAGGGGGCATCTCAAACCACTGAGGTAAAGACAGTAAACGGTACTGGGTGGGTCAGTCGGGGAGACTGTCTCTATAAAACGTGGGGTAAGGGGGCTTCCCTGGTGGTCCACAGGTGAAGAATTCGCCTTCCAGTGCAGCGAACGCAGGTTCAATCTCTGCACAGGGAACTATGATCTCACCTGCCACAGGGCAACCAAGCCCCTGAACTGCAACTAGAGAAGCAACAAAGACCTGACACAGCTCCCCCACCCCCACCCCCCAAAAAAAAGAAAAAATGGTGTAAGTAAGTACTTTCTAACTATGACTCAAAGTCCTGAGGGAATGAAAGAAAAGACTGCTAAGTCTGACTAAACAGAAATAAGCTTTGCATAATTTTTAAAATGATAAAATTAAAAGAAAACTGACAGAAGTAGGAGAAAATACCTGCAACAGGCATATTAAGAACTTTTAGAAAGGGAGAGACAAAGATAAAAACCCACAGAAAAGACATGAACAGATAATTCATAGAAATATAGACAAAAATATCCTTCGAAATGAAAAAATGCTCAAACTTACTCACTGTTAGCAAAGTAAAGTAGAACAACACTGAGATACTATTTCTCATTATCAATCAGACAGGCAAAAGTTTTTAAATAACATAACACATTCTGTTGGGAAACAGAAAGCCTGGACATTGTTGGAGGAAATGCAAATTGGTATATGCTCTCAGGGCAGGAAACATACATACATAAACTTTTCAATTCAGCAACCCCTTTCCTAGGAACCCACCCTGAAGATACTCATCCAATTATAAGGAATCACATGTGCACAAGGATACTCACTGCAGCATCATTTATAATTGAAACATCTTGGAAACAACCTACATGCCTACACACACAAGAGAGCAGGTGAATAAACCACAGCACAGCCACACAGTGGAATGCTACACAGCTGTGAAAAAGAGTGAGCTGAATGAACTGCCATGGAGCAATTTCTAGAACCACGAAGTGAAAGAAAGCAAAGTGCAAAAAGAGTATGCTATCCTTCACATAAGAAAGAAGGCACAAGAAAATAGACATGTACTTGCTCATCTGTGAAAAGAAAATACAAGAAGGATAAACTAAGAGGTAAAGGGAAAAGTTATCTATACCCAGTAGGTAGGCAAGAGGAGGGAAGAAATGGGGAATGGGAACATGGCAGTGGGGCTCAAGACTGGATCTTCTTACAGCTCTGAACTGTGGAGCCACAGCAATAGTTCACAAACCCTCCCTCACCCAAAAACTAAACAGCTCAAATCAAAGAAGAGGAACCAAAGTTGGAATGAAAGTCTAACAAAGGTGAACCTAGCTATACCATAAATAAATAATACAAGCACACCTAGGGAGCTATGAAAAACAGAACTGACCTGAATAATTTGAGAAAACAGGCTCTTGTCCATAATATACACTATGTGGAAAAGTGTGTTAATCACTCAGAAATGTCTGACTCTTTGTGACCCAGGGATTGTACATAAGACTAAAGACTAAGATACAGTCAAAAAATTTGTTTCTTACAGGTGCAAATTCTTACAGGTAACAAATTCTGAAACTAAGTGTATCAAAGACTTGGATAAAAATAGGCAAATATAAATATATTTTTAAAAAATAAGAGCTGAGTGTTTCACTGTAGAAGAAAGAAGTTACCGGTAAATGGGAAGACAGGGATCTCCCTGTTTAAGACTCTGCTTTCACTTCAGGGGGCGTGGGTTTGATTCCTGGTTGGGGAACTAAGGTCACACATGCAGTGAGCAATGGCAAAAATAAAAAAGAAAAGGGGAGGGTACGAGGAGTCTTGTGGTGCTAGTCAGACCACGCCCTCTGCTCTGGGCCACGTGAAGACACAGGGAGAAGCCAGCAGTCTGCACACCAGAGCCAGGTGCTCACCAGAACTCACACACACGGGCAGCCTCAGACACAAACACACACACCTGGAACCTCTAGCCTCCAAAACTCTGAGAATGAAATTTCTCTTGTTTATAAGCCACCCAGTCTATAGTCTTTTGTTTCTAGCAACCCAAATGAAGTAAAGCGACCATGAAAACCAAGTAAGGTCTTTGACTCAATGGCATTGTTCCAATGCTATTTCTCGGCTCTGATAACTATACTGTAATTACATAAGATGCTAACACAAATGAAGACTGGGAGAGAGATACATGGAAATTCAGTATTTGTAACTTTTCTTTGTGTCCAAAAGTAGCTCCCAACAATAGAATTTTTAAAAGACTATGACGTGTTCAAGGGCAGAGACAGCATACTATTCAGTGAGGTGTTCCCTGCACCTACAGAGCCCTCCCGCTATAAGTAGCTCAATAACGTGTTAAATGATGGATGAATAAAGAAAGCAATGGTTGGCAAGTTATGGTATCTAATGAAGTTCTAAGCATGTACAGACAGAACAATAATAAAAACAATAAAAATGCTGTAGGTCAGTCATTTCACATACAAAAAGAACTGTGGACTGAAGCCGGAAAATGAGTCTTAAGTTGCAACACTAAGAGCTCTGAGGCTTCGTGAGAACCCTGAGGGAACTTGCAGGAGCTAAAGGAACTTTGCAAATTCTAAGGAAGGGCTGAGGAACTATATACCATGATGTCATTAATCTGTTTCAATTACTACACACATGTGATTCCAGCTGCCCATAACAAAGTAAGCAGATAATTTGATTTGGGTTGAAAAGGGGGCAATCAGAAGCCCAAAAGACATAATTTAAGGTTTCTTGGTCCAGGGCTTCCAGAAAATTCACTCTAAAACATATTCTTATGACAGTGAATTCCTAGGTTAGATGACATCTTGTAACCTGACCTACCTTGGATATTATTTTCCCAATAGGACACAGATAATCAGAAGGCTGGAAAATAGCTCTCAAGCTGATGACACAGCTGTGACCTCCTGTCTGCCCTCCTCTATCAATACTTGAGAATCTTCTGTTACAAGTGACCTGCAAATGTTGTCTGGGTCACATGTTCATAATCCAATCACAAAACAATCACTCTTGATCCTTTGATGTCAATAAAATATTATCCTTAGGGAAAAAAAAAAAAAAAAAAAACCACCTATAATAGCAAACAAACTGCAAGCTACATTTTTTTATTTACCTTAATCTAGCTAATCTGCTGATTCTCAGAACATCTGGAGATGGCTCCTGGGGCTGAACACTTCTCCCCATGCCTGAAGTGGTCTGAGAATCCACTCAAGTCATGCCAGAGGCCACAGGGAAATGAAGTAACTGTAGCACCAAGAACTCAACACAGAACTGTACTTCATTTCACTTTTTATTTTCTTCCCTTTATGCCTTTAAGAAGCCAATTCAGAGTCATGAGCACTATTCTGGTTACTGAGTATGCGATACTCTGCAAGAGGCTTCTTCATGCTCTGTACCTTCCTGGATACAGAACCAGTTCATGGTTCTGTCACTTAATCATATGACTTTTTTTTTAAGTTTGTTAAAAAGAAGGCACTAAGGTTAACAAATGTGACCTTCGTCATGAAACCAGGGAGCAGAGCCAGGATTCAAGCTGAAGTCTCCTAATTTCCATTTGGCTCTTTTCCTATCACACCAGTGTCAGCCAAAAATACATACCTGGGAGTAAGGAGAACTCAAAAAGACTACTAACATAGTATTACTACCTGGTTATTGATCAATATAAAGAAGAAAAGAAAACAAACAGTTGTACAAACTTAGCCCCAAAGGTAGGAATGGGGGATAGCCAAGGACAGCAGCACAGCAATAATGCTGGGCAAATTCAACTCAGATTTCTACTACAGTGAAGATCCCACCATCTCTTCTGGGAATAAATCCGGATGGCAGGGGGTACGGGGGGAATGCTACAGGCTCCATTTACACAGAGAGGCTGCCTAGGAGTTCTGTTTTCCTTTTGATTTGTGATGGTGAAAGGACAAAGCTCTCTGGGCCTTTACAGCCCAACCCCAGCACCAGCTTGAAAGAGAAAGTTATACATCGGTTTCCTCCTGAGTGAATGGAAGGGCCAGAGCCCCCTCAGAGGCTCTGTGAGCCCAAAGAATCCACACAACTGAGCACTTTGATCTCTGAGAAGAATGGTGCTAAGTAAGCACTATCATTCTTTTTCTTTCTTTTTTGTCCTCCATGGTTTTTTCAGTACATTCATTTGATCCTCTTTCATGTGCCTATGGACTATTTTATTTGCCCTCTTTCAAAATTGAAGTTTATTTTTGGCAGTACTACTTTTTACCTGTGGAGAATGAAAAAAAATTCTTTCAATGGACAAACGGTGAATGAAGAATTGGAATTAAAAAATGAAAGCCTAACTCCCACCCCCATACTTTAAAATTAAAGTAATCTAGCTTTAGTGAAGAGAAAAGGAATAGAGATTCCTGGGGGCACTGCTATTCAACTCTGCTTTTATCAGAGATGATCCTATGGTGAGCACTCTGCCACTGCAAACCAGGATTATTAAGCAAAAGCAAGAACCCCCAGATGAGCCCCAGATGCAGACAAATGTCAACACACCCACAAGGGTTACAGAGCAACTACTAGACCAGATCACCAGTAACCATGTGGTGATGCTCACATTCATCTGGTGTCCTTGGGGAAAAAAACCCAACTGTCAAGTCACCCAAGAGATGCTCTGTTTGAAGCAGACAAAAATCAAATTTAAAATGACAGTTTTATAAAACCACCTCATGACCTCTTTAAAGGAAAATGCCACATGAGAAAAAAAAGCTAATCAATAAGGGTTCTAGTCACATACACGGTGAAAAGGAGATAAGGAATCACCACAATAGCACTCCAGCTCTTCGGTGGCCACTGAAGAGACGATGCCATACACAATTACAGAAGATACTGATTATAAACGAGTCAAAGTTCATTCATCTGGGTCCACCTAGAATTATCTGGAATGACTCTTTGGACCCCGTGGACTGTAGCCCACCAGGCTCCTTCATCCATAGGATTCTCCAGGCAAGAATACTGGAGTGGGTTGCCATTTCCTTCTCCATCTAAAAATGCTAAATAGTATAAAATGACTATACAGATCTGACTATCAGTCTCTGATAAATTTTCAAATAAATTTGCTGTAAGCAAATATATAAAAATCCATTGAATAACCAGAGTAACTTATCTCACATGTTTACTTAACTTAAACTCTAAATTGATTAAAAATCATTCACCTGAATCAATGAAATAAGAAGGGGGTGTGGGGGTGGGAAGCATGTGAAACAGGTAAGAAATTATCCCAGGATCAATCCACTTGCCTTAGCTGACAATTCAATGGTTCCATCAATCTGTCCAACCTTCCATTAATTCACTTTGTTCAGCATGCAAGTTTAAGATTGGAAAACCACCACCCCCAAGAAGACATGAAAAGCTTGGGGGAATTTTGAAAGAAATTTATAAAACACTACAGGAATTCTCCAAATGTATCTCAAGTTCTATAAGAAGCCAAATCTAACCCCATACACGCCTTTCCTTACAGCAGGGACTGGCAGACTACAGTCTGCAATCCAAAGCTGGTCTACCACCTGCTCTTGTACAGCCTGAGATCTAAGAATGGTTTTTCCATTTTTAAATGGCTACAAATTAAGTCAGAGAAGACTTGCATCTCCTGACATGTGGAAATTAAATGAAATTCAGACCTCACTGTTCACAAGTAAAGTTTTACTGGCACACAGCCATCTCACTTATTTACACATTGCCTCTGGCTTTTGTGCTACGATGGCTGAGCTGAGTAGCTGCAATTAGAGACCATGAAAGACTATCTGACCAAAAAAGTTTGCCCAAACCTGCCCTGTGTTAAAAGTTGCTACACTTTGCCTTGAAATAACTGGCTTGAGCTACTCAGCTTTATACAAGAGGCTCCAGATGGTTCTGCTGAATACCATCTGAGCAATATAATAGAGAAATCACTCTATCTCATTGTAGCTAAATGCCAGCAAATCCCTATGATTTGTTTTCAAACTGTATTCTTAAACAAAGAAAGTGGTTCTTTCACCGTTTTTGTTATTTCCAATGGGGGAAAATGTATAATAAAATCTCTTGTCTTATTCCTTTACCACTTAAGAAGCCCCAAGTCTCCATCTCATAAACAAAATATACCAGAATAAATAGGTATCTTTTTCTTGAAAGGGACAGAAAATACCAAAAGGTATGAAGCTTATGGTCACTTTTTTGGCATATTACTGAAGACTCTAAGACTAGCAGCAACGTTACCTCAGAATAAAATCTTCAATATGCTTTCCCCATTCCCAAGTAACGGGCTTCCCAGGCGGCACAGCGGTAAAGAATCTGCCTTCCAAAATGCAGGAGACACAAGAAATGTGGGTTCTATCCCTTGATGGGGAAGATCCCCTGGAGGAGGAAATGGCAACCCATTCCAGTATTCTTGCCTGGAGAATCCCATGGACAGAGGAATCTGGCAGGCTACAGTCCTTGGGATCGCACAGAGTCAGACACAAGTAAGCGACTAAAACTTTTCTAGTGGCAGAGACTGAATCTTCAGGCAAAAATCTATATAATAATCAGTCATGTCCGACTCTTTGTGACCCCATGGACTGTAGCCCGCCAGGATCCCTGTCCATGGGATTCTCCAGCCAAGAATACTGGAGTGGGTAGCCATTTCCTCCTCCAGGGGATCTTCCCAACCCAGGTATTAAACATGGGTCTCCTGCATTGCAGGCAGATTCTTTACCATTTGAGCCACCAGGGAAGCCCAATCTGTGTAACACCTCACCCTATGTAATTCAGCAATAAATTTTCAAAGAAACAAAATACATAACTACAGGGGGTGGGGAGGAAGGAAGGAAGGAAGAAAAAAATATAGATTTTCCCTCCACCCAGATTAGTGAAGACAGAGGCCACCTCTCAGACCCCAACAATCCACAAAGTTCACGCCGAGTGCCAGCTTGCTGAGACAACACATGGAGTGTGACTGGTATTACGATATCAGATGAGATCAGGACAGCTCAGACTCTCTACCTGCATGCTTGATGACTTCTCCTCCACAGAAGGATCACGCATCTTGGGTGCTTACCTGAGGGCAGCGGCGTGGTAAGTGTCAACGTAATCGGAAATGAAGAGCTCTCGGTTCTTGATAACTGGGTCTGTAATGACAAGTTCTCTTCCAGAGTCTGTCCAAAAAAGAAAATAAGAAAAAATTAATTAGGAGAATATTATAACTGAGTTTCCCAAAATAGGAAAATTCTACAAAATTTTTCTTTCAGGTTCAACTTCTACTATAAAAAGCACAATAAATAACAGTCCTGGTCAGCAAAACTAAGAGGAATAACATACAGCAGGAGTAACAGGAAAAAGTGTCCTGCCGAATGTGTTTTTGCCTGTTAAGTCCCCACCTTTGCTGAAATGCTTAAGCACAAAATAAAAGAAGGGAAAAGAAACAACTATCATGCTTTAGCAACTTGCTAACCACTAAAAAAGTTACTCATCTTGTGCATCTTATATTTTACTGCTAAACTATATTTAAAAAAGAATCATTTAACTGCTTTAACAGAACTTTTAATAGTTTCAAAAAAGAAAAAAAAATGGTAAAACATAGAAGACTATTATTCTTCAAAGCTGTTTGCATATTATTGCACTCACAGGCTTGACCTCTAATGTGACCTTAATTAAAAAAAAAAAAAAAATAGGAAAAGAAAACTGTTTTTGACCACTGGTTTGTTGACTCAAAACTCATCTCCCAAAGCAGTGTGAAGGAGTGAGACAACCACAGATATAAGGGCCATAGAGCTGGACCCCTGCCCTGGGGCCTCCACTCAGAAGACAGGAAGTCTCGTCAACTCTCTTAGCCTCTCTGAGCCCTGATTTCCTCATCTAGAAGTGAGGAGTGACAACCCCTAAAGCATATAAATAATGGGTAACAAATGTCGATCAGCTAGAATGAGGCCTAGCACCTTTCAAAACAAGAAGTCAATGAAAAGAAGCTATTACACATCTGAATAAATGGAATGTACACTTATGTAACGTACATTCATATGTACACTACATATACATATATTACATATGTACACTCATATGCCAATAAAGTTATTGGGTAGAAACTACAATGCGAGTGGAAGAAAAAAATAAAAGATGCTCTGAACTACCTTCCTACTGTTCTAAAAGTCAATACTCAAACTAAATTTCAAAATACTCAAGAAAGCTCTGCTTTGAAAACTGAAGTTCATAACCCTGAATTTAGAGAAGTTCAAAAATAGTTATTTAAAAGAAACAAAAAGCAATTCTATAAGATTATAAGTGTCATTAGTTCAACATTAGGTGAGAAAAAGGAATAAGAAGACGAAGCTACTTTTATTTCTGAAAATGTATCTTGACTCCAAGTTCAAGGAGAAGATGTTACCTGCACATGATCAGTTTACTTCTCTTTTAAGGCAGAAGCAGTAAAAGAACCCAACAAAAAAGTGAACACTCCAGTAAAGTCTTTATAAAATGCTTTTTCAGTGAAAATTTTGGACAGTGGTTATCTCTATTTAATGAACATTCTTAGAAAGAACTTTGCCCAAAGCTAAGAAAGTGTAAGGGTCAAACCAGAAGGTGATACTTACCATTTTCATTATGTCGATCCTGAACCAAATGCTGGTACACAGAATCTGGGACTTCAGACTGACGGTAGTACCATTTGACGTTCATGAGTAGATGGTCCCTCTTACTCTGAAAAGGAAAATCTAACAGCATTAGGAACAGGACTGCAGGCGCCCACAGGCGCATACCACACCCATGATCAAAAGCCCCTGGGAACAGGCGGACAGGCAGAGGAGGGGACACACAATTACCACCAGCACCACAAAATATGGACAGGTTAATTATGAGGTCAATTTTTACATTTTGAAAAATCCCAGCCAAAATACCCTTATGACTCTATCCCTCAAAGTAACATTTCAGGAAACAAAGGAAACCAAACCTGAATCTATGCATCTTCCCAGTTTAATTAACTAATTCATTCAGTGTTATATTTTTTTAAATTTAACATTAACTATGTACGCAGTACGACATGAATACATACTTTTTCTACCTTAAGATTTAATTGTTTTGCAAATATTTAGAAACTGTTTTCAGCACACTGTCAAGGCCATTAAGGGCAATAAATCAGAAAGAATTTACCCAGCAAGACCTAACAGATCTCTTCAAGGACTGCCAATCACCCAGACTGAATTATATCCTCCCTCCCTTTTTCTGTCATTTATCGCTCTATTGCAATGAACACAGCAAACTATCGCTGGTGAGGAAGATACTATGAGTCCATGGAGGGGGGATCCTGTCTCATTTATCTTGGAATGTCCTGAGAACAGAACACCTTAGACATAAATATTTATGAATAAGGAAGAGTCCGATGATTATCAGGGTCCTGTAGATGTGTGTGGCATACTTAACCAAGTTATCCCTGAAAGTTAGCTTGTTTCTAGTTCATTCAAAGAGTAAAGGACCAAATACTGTCTCTTTCCATGTGAAGGCTGTGGAGGGCTTGAGGGGCCACCTCCGTGCACCTGGCCGAGAAGCATCTCAGCTTGGCAGTAAGCTACGGCTTCCAGGGCCTCAGCAAACACTTCTCCAACTGAGCTGAGGGCAGTAACAGACCTCCCCAAGGTGAGCGCAACGCCAGTCCTCTCAGCAGCCTCTACCTTCTCATCCCAAGTCCACAGTCAGAAACGAATGAGAACTAAAAATCGAGAAATGTTTCATGTTTATAAAAGAGATGGCCAAAGCCTAAAGCAGGTCAGAGGAGCTTTCTCTCATGAAGTCAGATCCTTCAGGTTTAATAAATGAGAAGATATGAAGTCTTCACTAAAAGGCCAGGATGGCTCTAAACTATTTTTGCTAAAATACCTAAGCCATTTGAAGAACCAGAAAGAAAAAAGAAAACAACTGCCAGAAGCCTTGACTGAACTCAAATATGAAGAACCACTGTTCCAAAGTAAATACCATACACACTAAGATTCTTACTTTTACAATTAACTCTGTCAAATACAGGGCATCATTACTAGTTTGAGTAGAACAGATTGCATACAAAGAATAATCCTACATAATGGGTACTTTTTAGTTTTTATCCATTTTGCACTTTTATATTCTATACTATTTATACTGCAGGTAGGAAAAGGTGGACAAATCAGTAGGCTGCATGAAAAGAATACATGTTACATATAGTATAGGAGTTTATATATAGACAGGAGTTTACAGACAGAAGCAATTACTTCCAGCAAGGGATTATGGAGGAAGCAACATCTGACCTGGGGGAAAATGGGAAACATTTCAATGAATTTTTTTCTAGGCAAAGGAGGAGATCTAAGAAAGACACAAAGATAGAGAAAGCACAAGACACGCATAAGATACACGCACGTGGTCCACCTGCCTGCAGCACAGGAAGGCATTCTGTGTGACACTGAGGAACCTGAATCTCACAGGAGTTTGACCTTCGGTAGCTTCTAACAAATGGGGTCTTCTATCTGCACTGCTGACCAAAGCCACAGGCAGTGAAATCCAAAACACTGGGCCATGGGAGAGCAGTGGGATGGCTGCGGTTTCTTCCCAAGGCAGGGTGATGAAGAGCAAGACCAAGACACAAGCAGGCACCAGGGACAGAAGGAGACACGCCAGGGGAGGAGGGGTTGAGCCTGGGCAGCAGTTCTCAGGGATAAACCCACTTAAGTAAACACACTGTTCACTACTGGGTCTCGTGAACTAGAACCACGGACACTGGCCCCAGATGAGCCTGCTGCACAGCCTGCCTGGCACCCTGTTAGATGTGAGGCAGCATCCTTCGGCCCCCAGCCACTGCCAGCGCCCCTCCCTCCTCACTGTGACAACCACAACGTCTTCAAACACTGCCAAACGTCCCCTTCCCGTACAAAATACTCCCAGCTGAAAACCAATGGTCTGATAGTTTCCTTTTCAAGGAAAGCTAAAGCATAATGGTAAGACTAAACACTGGTTCAAGCACTGCTGTGCTGGGAACATGGACTACAGGGAAGTGAAGGGATGTCTATCATGGTTCAAATCCCCACTCCATCACTTCCCTGTCACATGACTCTGAGCACATTACTAAGATTCTTTTCATCTACCCTTCTGTAAAACAGGATTATGGAAAACTACCTAAAAGGACACATAAAAACACTGTAGCTGAACAGGTACCCAAAGAGTACTGTTTCCTCTGATAGTAAGTGACTCCAACTAGCGCTTCACAGAAAACGTCGAGAACTGTCAGAGTGATGTCTTCTCCAGAATATGGATTCTTCCAGGAGATGACAGTGATGTCTACCCACTCAGCTACTAACAGATGCTTCAACACTCACAGGAATGAATTACCTGATACAGCACAAAGGAATTCAGATCAACCAGCAATTCTAGCAACACTATTCTAAAATTTATACTTTTATGTATTTCTGCAACACATCGAAGACGTATGAATATCAAAACCAGACAAAGATACCACAAAAAAAAAAAGTTACAGGCCAATATCTCTGATGAATATAGACACAAAAATTCTCAACAAAATATTAGCCAACCGAATCCAACAACACATAAGAAAGATCACACACCACGACCAAGTGTGATTCATCCCAGGTTCACAAGGATGGTTCAACAAACACAAATCAATCAACGTGACACAACCACATCAACAAAGACAAAAACCACACGGTCATCTCAAAAGATGCAGAAAAAACATAAGGTATTTGAAAATGTGAAGGCAACGGAAATAACTTTTTAAAAGTATTAACGATGGGCAATCAGACAATGCCTCTTTTTCAGAACCAAGCCAGTGATTCTGGTGATGCTCTGAGGTATAATATCTGTGTTATCTTCTGACCCGGGCACACTTAATGACTCCGCCCACACAGAATTACCACTCTGGTCTGTTTGCATTTGGATTTACTACTCCTATTATCAGCCTTTACAAAGGGAGCTGAAAGCTTACTGGATTTCCCAGTGCAATACTACCTGACAACCAGGGAGTGGCGGCATTGTGCTACCAAAGCCTCCAACTCTGGATTCCACAGATGGAACACAACAAAGGCAGGCAGGCTCAGTGTAAAACACAAGTTCTAAAGGGATGTAAATAGCTGTAATGGACACAATCTTCCTAAAGAGGCTGGGAATCTGGTTGAAGATGAAACGTCTATAAAGGGAGGCACTGTGCTGCTTCAGAGACTCTAGACTAAAATCAGATAACCTAGGATTTTGGTGCTGTCTGCAGTCACTAGTCAGCTGGGGGTGACCTTGGTGGAGTCATCTGCCATCTGACAAGTGAGGGACAGAACAGGATGATTCCATGGTCTGGTTCCATCCTATTTGCTTATGTGTAGATTTCTTCCCCAGATGAAACCAAGTGGATAAAGTAGGACCGGGAAAGCACCCTCATGCTTCCTTTGTATCACACAATGGTGTTACCTAACACTACCATCCTCAGGAGTCTTAGGAATTAAAACATCCTTTCCCACAGAAGCTGATGCTGTGCACTGAGGAAGAGCAGAAGGGAGTACAGCGCACAGGACTGTCTCCCTCAGCCACCTCAGATCCATGGGTACTGCTCAACCAGAAATCTCCATCTTCTTTACCCTTTTCACTAGGCTACTGCTGCTGCTAAGTCACTTCAGTCGTGTCTGACTCTGTGCAACCCCATAGATGGAAGCCCACCAGGCTCCCCCGTCCCTGGGATTCTCCAGGCAAGAACACTGGAGTGGGTTGCCATTTCCTTCTCCAGTGCATGGAAGTGGAAAGTGAAAGTAAAGTTGCTCAGTCGTGTCCGACTCTTCGCGACCCCATGGACTACAGCCTACCAGGCTCCTCCGTCCATGGGATTTTCCAGGCAAGAGTACTGGAGTGGGGTGCCATTGCCTTCTCCATTTCACTAGGCCAAGACCTGCTCAAAATCACAATTAAAGGCAGGCATGAACTTGGAGATCATCTGATTCAACACAAACCACCTGGGTTTGACTCATGGCTTTGCAACTTACTGTGCTGTGTGACTTAAGACCAATTACTTCTCCAAGGCTCAGTTCTCTCACACATAAAATGAGGGAAAATACTAGTTTATAACTCATTAGGTTGTGAGAATTAAATAAATGAATATAAGTAGAGTGGATTGGCTCTCAATAAATGCTGGATGTTACTATCACTATTTTACAGATGAAGAGAGAAGTTAAATTAAGAGGCTGGTTATAAATTTTGCTTTTCACAGATCCAAATTATGCTCCTAACAGCAATACAAAAACACACCAAATAGCAAATTAGGGGGAAAGTTCTTCACTTTTGCAACAATTCAAGAAGCATGTCAAGTATTTCTAACAAATATGCCTCATCATTGACTCTGGAAGTCTGCATAAAGGTCAAAGTGCTTATGAATGAGACAGTTTAACACAATGCTGAATGAAGAAGGAAGTGGTGAAAAGCCCCTCAAGTGAAGGTGTCCTGGGGTATAATTCTGAACACAGAGAAGAGGCCACTGGGGAGGAAGTATTTCCACCAATTTTTCTTTAAGGAGAAAGAAATGTATTGACTGCTTCCAGGTGGTAGGAGACACCAGCATGAAAACCACCAAACAGCAGCACATTCAATCTGCTTACAGTGAAGTCTCAGTGGCTCTGAGCAGGAAAGGAGACAGGCCGATTATGGGTTGAATTATGGATCTGTCCACATACCTGGCCTGGATTTCTTGAAATGAGGGATGCATGTAAATTTAAGGAGATAAAGAGTTTAAGAGAAGACAAAACTCATCACCGTGTGGGTTTAGAAAAGACAGCTCGACTGGAAGGTGTTTGAAAGAAATGGCAACCCACTCCAGTACTCTTGCCTGGAAAATCCCATGGACAGAGGAGCCTGGTAGGCTACAGTCCATGAGGTCGCAGGGTCAGACACGACTGAGCGACTTCTCTCTCTATAGGGAGGATTTCCAGATCTCTGCTTGGTAGGCAATAGGTTTAGAATTGATGAATGTAAAAGTCAGAACTGAAATTAAACATTCAGAGTAAGATTACTGACAAACGCTGGAGAAAAAGGCAGACACCAGACCAGAAAGGCAAACAGGAGGCTCTGCTGAAGTGACACTGGTTCATTCTATTAACAGCACACAAGTAGCCCATCCTAAATGTAAATATATGTGATTCAAGGTCAAGAAGTCAATTTCCCTTCCTAGTGATCTTTCATGATTGTTAGTACAGTACTTTTGTTTATCTTAAATAGCCAATCTGTGTCCTTCCTAGGACCATATTTTTCCTGGGAAAAATTTTCACACAATATAAAAACATAAGAGAAATGCAGGGGTCGGGGGGATGGGGTGGATGGAGAAGGGCAGGCACTCACTAATGACCAATTAGACAAGTACAGAGTTTCCCTTTTCAATATTCCTTATTTCCAACCAGAATGGGAACAAGGATAACTTCATACTCACCTGCATTACACAGGAAGGACCTTCTTTGCCCATCAATCACCCACCAGGCCTTGGAAGGTATCAGAACTCCCAGAGCCCTCCAAACAGACCATTCTAATCCCCCCACCGTTATCAGATGTGATAGATGGATCAGGGCCAAAGACAACCTAACTAGGATATGAAGGTGGATTCATCAAATGAACAATTTGCAAAGTCAAAATAATCTTCTGGAGACAACAGAGCTCTTCCTTCAAAATTTTAACTGCTTAGTTCTTGGGAGCTCACATTTCAAATAATGGAAGGTCCAGATTCAGAGTCAGGTAAAATCAGACCAAAATCCTTGTTGTATAAAAAGTCAAAATAGTCAGGTTTTTCCAGAAATTTGGGGAATAAAAACAGTTAACATTTGTATATGATATGGCTTAAGAAGATTCCCTCTGAAGAAACTTGTCATGCATCTCCTCAAAACAGAGACAGTAAAGAGTTACCCTCCCAGGGTGCTGCATGGCTAGTATGGAGTAGAATGTCAACCCCGCTGAGGCCACTCCACCACAGGTGATGCTTGCTGGGAAGATCACCCACACAAGACCTTAAGACACAGTCTTAGGAGCTTCAACCATTCCTGACTGGGGGAGGGGACTAGGGACAGAGAGGGGTCTAAGATTACTCTTCTTCAAAGGCCAAGCACAACTCCAGGCAGGCTTCCCAGGTGGCTCAGCAGTAAAGAATCTGCCTGCCATGCAGGAAAGATGGGTTCCATCTCTGGGTCGGGAAGACTCCCCTGGAAGAGGAAGTGGCACCCACTCCAGTATTCTTGCCTGGAAAATCCCACGGACAGAGGAGTCTGGCAGGCTACAGTCCATGGGGTCGCAAAGAGTCGGACACAATTCCAGGCCCAAGCACAGGCGGATCAGTCCATAGATAAGCTTTCCATACCAACCACAAGATCATCATTACTCAACTGTGTGGATAAACATCTGGACTAAGATTAGTCCAACTGAAATCAGGTAGGAAATATTTTGTAACATTATTTTAAACAACTACTCTGTTTCTAACATAAGACACTAGCAATGTAAAATTTTCTATACATCTGTATCTAAAGAGCTTTACAGCCATAACAATTCAAAATGCCATCAGAGTTACAGGAACACATAAATGCCACCAGGGCTCAGGCCATCAAAGTCCACCCATCTCAGCGTTTGGCTCTGGCACGGGTCCCAGGAGGTTAGGAAAAGGCTGAAACACTGGCTCCAGAGTCTTGTTCTCAAAGGAGAAAGGGCTTCGAGTATCTCCTACAGATAATCACACAATCATGTACAAATCTTAATGTACTGAGACAGTAACTAAATATTTTGCTTCATTGTATTTGAGAGCATAGAGGAAGGGCGAGCCAGTCTGACACTGAGTAAACAAAGCATCCACACTTGTTCTGTCCTAAAATGCCCTTCCTCCAACTTTCTCAGATACATCCACCACCCAGTGGTGACTGAATGGACCTGTCCAAGAACTATGACTGAGCACATCTCCCATACAGAGGCCACAACACTTGAGTTTCTAACACAGAAACCTGTTTAGTGGTGTGATGCTTAACTTTTATGTGTCAACTTGACTGTGCTAAGGGTTGCCCAGATAACTGGTAAAACATTATTTCTGGGTGTGCCTGTGTAGGTGTTTCTGGAAGAGCACAGAATTTGAGTCAGTAGACTGAGCAAAGAGATTTGCCCTCCCAATGTGGACGAGCATCATCCAAATCTCTTAAGGACCCAAAAGGAACAAAAAGAAGAAGGAAGAGCAGGTTCTTTCTCTCTTTTTGAGCTGGCCATCTATTTTTCCTGCCATCAGCCATCAGAGCTCCTTTCTTGGGCCTTTGGACTGTACAAGCAGCTATTTATCATGTACTGACTAGCATTTGCAAATGGACATAACCTGAAACTACACAGGGGTCTACTCAGAACTAGCATGGTGAATAAAATAGATAAAAGAAACAGAAACAAACCATATCCATTTGACTACGCTGCTTACGGCTCGAAGGCCCTAGAATCAAGGTTGTGACAAGCTCAATTCACAAACCTGTGGCACTCAATCCAAAAGACTGTTTTCAAGAGACTGCATCAGCCTCTGGGCCTGTGCAAAAGGATATAAATCACCTGTAATCAGATGGTGAAGCAGGACGGTACAACTCAGGGAAGGCAGAAGACTTTTTACAGTGTTTACAACCAAAATGTACAGATGACTGGTTAATATGAATCCCCAGAAAAATGATGCAACTAAAAATGTTGAAACACCAGCTCCAATGATCAGAAATAAATCTTCAAAATCACTGCTTCTTAATGATGAGTTATTAATGGTAGAATCAAAAAGATGCATGAGAACACAATTATCTCTCTACTGCTAACTATGGAGTCAAACCTTAAGGCAGTTTCTATGGAGGATGACATTATGTATGAACAATGAAATTTGCAGCATTGAGACCAAAACTGAGTGCAGAGGGTAAAGCTGCGGAAATTCATCTTTCTTGGCCTCAGAAGATAGCAAGCACATAGCATCATTAGGTAACCTCTCCTGTCCTTGTCCTCTTAAACTGAATAAAGAGTGCATGTCATACATACACACACACACACACACACACACACACAGATTCCCCCAAATCTGCAGCAAAAATCCCTTCCTAAAAGCAAGTATTCTTTCCAGCAGCTTTGATTACACAAGAAAAATCCATAACAACAAATTTTCTATTTGGCCCAAAAGATTTCACCCACCAAGAGAAAAATCACTGTTTGTAGACAGCACCACAAGAAATGGCCAAATTGCTCATAATCCCTAATTAAAGAGAATTATGCATTCCACTGAGTTTCTTTCTTAAACAATCAAGCCCCCAAACTACAAAGTTGAACACATTTGCAATATGTTAGTTGTTTGAAGATGGTGCTGACAGTGACAGCGACGTTCCGCATCCTGGGGAGTGAATCACTTGTTGCACGTGACACGGCCAGAAAAGTTACACAACTCTATCACACGTCAGTGGTGGGGTAGGAGTGAAAAGGAAGTTCAAGAACAGGGGGAGGGGGTGACCCTGGCCTGTAGACCTCCAAAATTCTCTAGAAGTTTCACAAATTAAACTATCACATTACTTCAGAAATAAAAATCACTAAGATTACTATGATTAAAGAGACATCACACAGATTGTACTATTAAAAACTGATGCTGAAATACCTTGAAAAGATTTCACCGAGTCAACATGTGGTTTATGAAAGTGGTTTCTCAAACTTGTTAGACTCAAGATTCCTTACACTCATAGAAATTAATGAGGCATTCAAAGAGCTTCAGTTTATGTGGGTCATATCTTATCAACATCTGCTATATCAGAAAATTAAAGAAAACTTTTAGACATTTTTACTAATTCATTTAATGATATAACCTCATCACGTTAATATAAATAATTACAATAAGTAACTATCCTTTTAAAGCAAATGAGCAATACTTATGTTTTTACAAATCTCTTACATTTGGCTTAAGGAAAAAAATTCTCACATCTGATTCTGCAGTCCTCTGAATCTGCAATCACACCTCATTCAGCCTTTGTGAAGCTCCACGGTACACTCATGAGAGAATGAAGAGTGAAAAGGCAAATGATGTCTTGGTGTCATCATGAAAGCGGACTGACCCTGCAGACCATGGACCAACCACACATGAGAAGAGCTGCTCTACAGGATGAGGCGAACAAGCTGCACAAACAGCCCCAGATGCCTCTCTCTCAGACTCTGGTAGTTGAAATAATTTTATTAATAGCAAATGGAACCATAGCTGGAAATGTTTGAAAAGCATACATGTAGTCAGAAATCAGATATTAAACAGATTTTATTTTTACTTATACAGACATTCCAATAGTGAGCAGGAAGTTAAAGAAAATCTAGGTAAGAAGCCTCATTTCAATCTAAGATTTTTTCTTGCTAAAATTTGAACTTATGATACTGAGAAATATTTAAAGCTTGATTTAAACAAGAATACAAACAGATCTATACTAAACAGTTACACTTTAAACCAGTGGTGAATCTATTAAGCTGAAAGCCTGCTAGGAAAAAGTAGGTAGAGTAACTTGGGTAACTTATTCAGCAATTTGCAATTCCAGCAACTCTGTGGCCATTTCAAATATGGTGTTGCCTCTTACCCAAGAAAACTGGCAACATGAAACATCAACTTTTAAGAAACAAAAAGAAACCTTCTAGCTTACCGTACTATGTTGAATCATCATCTTTTATCAAGATGAACATAACTATTTTACATGAATCCAGCATTTCCTCTGTCTAGGCGATAACTTTTTTGTACCATCATTTTCTGAATTAAACTGCAAAATGTACAGCTGGTAACACCGAAAAATAAAACACCTTTTAGTAGCACGAAGATTTTTAGAACTGAGTATTTGCACTTCTAAGGAACACTAATATAGGTTCAGAAATTATTTAATTCAAATAATATCAGCCTACATAATAATACAAATCCAATTCCAGCTAATACATTCTGCGTGTATGTGTGTGTAAGTCACTTAAGTCATGTCTGACTGTGACCCCATGGGCTGCAGCTCCCCAGGTTCCTCTGTCCATGGGATTCTCCAGGCAAGAATACTGGAATGGGTTGCAATGCCCTCCTTCATGGGATCTTCCTGACCCAGGGATCAAACCCACTTCTCTCCTAGTCTCCTGCATTGGCAGGCAGGTTCTTTACCACATTTTAAGCTTGTCAATGCTGCTGCTGCTGCTGCTGCTAAGTTGCTTCAGTCATGTCCAACTTTGTCCGACCCGAGACGGCAGCCCATCAGGCTCCACCGTCCCTGGGATTCTCCAGGCAAGAACACTGGAGTGGGTTGCCGTTTCCTTCTCCAATGCGTGAAAGTGAAAAGTGAAAGTGAAGTCGCTCAGTCGTGTCCGACTCTTCGCGACCCCATGGACTGCAGCCTACCACGCTCCTCCGCCCATGAGATTTTCCAGGCAAGAGTCCTGGAGTGGGGTGCCATCGCCTTCTCCGAAGCTTGTCAATAAACAACCTCAAATAGTTTGGTTTAAAAGGGGAAAATTCAACAGGAACCCTAAAAAATTCATGTTTTCCTATTTCACTTTATGTAAACCAGTCTGTCTTAAGTATCAATCATATTTATTTTTCTTTCCTTTTGACTTAAACCAAAACAAAGACCGCAACCTTTAATACCAACCAATCTATTTTTAACTGTTCCATCTAGAACCATTCTTCTAATACAAACATGCCCTGAGAGCTTATCTCAGTCCACATGCCAGACAACAAAGGCCCACTGGCCTGTTGGAAGAGAGATGGAAAGCAGGAAATGAGAGGGCTGAGCTAATCCCAGATAATCGATCAGGGTATTCAGTCAAGTACAGCCGCTCTGAGGAAATGCTGCTTTAAAAAGAAAAGAAAGGAAGAAAATCAAAAGAGCCTATGACCAGAGCTACAATTCACTTCAAAATGGGTTAATTTTTGCCAAGAAGATCCCCCATCATGCTCAAGCACCAACACAACTTATATAAATGTTAATATCTTTTGAAGGAAGATCTTTTAAAATCTTTCATCCTCTATCCTTTTTCAGAAGTGTTTTAATTTGAGGATTTTGCCTTATTGTTTTGGCTCATCTTTTTTTCCCCTAAACCAGCTTTATTGAATTATATTTCATAAACAGTAAAACTGTGTTTGACAAATGTGTTGTGTAACCACCACCACAATCAAGATAAGGAATATTTCCATTATCACAAAAAGACTCACTTCCTTTAGAATTAATTGATGAATCTGCTCTGCTGAAAAAGCTTTTATGCCAGAGAATGTTTAAAAAAAAAAAAATTTTTTTCTAAGTTCCTTCCTCCATTTAACACAAGGAGAAATTAATATGCAGAAAGACAACTCTGAGTCAGCTGTGATGCTTCTTTCTACCAGATGATGCTGGAGACCATACAGACAACAACCCAATGCTCTTCAAAATCAAATAATTTACTAGATAAAACTAGGTTGAGATGTAAAAGACTTCCTAAAAACCCCAGTATACGATAACAGTTACAGAAACAATAGCGCTGAAGTGAGTAAAATTTTTCAAATTAATTTTACAGCATAATTTCCTCAAATCATGTAATCCATATTTAATGAGCTTCTTCCAGGTATCAGGCTGTTCTTGTGGGGACAGGCACTAAGGATTTGGGAGAGGAAAAGAACAGATAAAGACCCAGTCTTGACAGAACATTCCAGTGTAGGGACAGACCCTCTGGTCAATCTCTCCACCCTTCCCCTAAAATGTCTAGGGTGGGCAGCCATTATTTTCTCCAGGGGATCTTCCCAACCCAGGGATCGAACCCACGTCTCTTGCATTGCAGGCAGACTCTTTATCCTCTGAGCCACCAGGGAAGCCACCTCCCCTCCAACCAAAAGTGAGAGAAGAGTTAAGTGTTTTAAAAAAGCAACTAGCAGTAAAATCTGCCACTTAGTAACCTTACAATCCTAAGCAAGTAACATTTTTTTATACTGAATTTGGTCTTTTGGGGTATCCTTTTCCTTAAAACTAGCTGTCTTCTCAAAAGCACCTGAAATTGGCAGGAAGAAGAGTACTCTGTGACTTGATTGCATCATACAGAGAAAGCCTTCATACAGAGGGCTTCACTTGTGGCTCAGTAAAGAATATGCCTGCAATGCGGGAGACCTGGGTTCGATCCCTGGGTTAGGAAGATCCCCTGGAGAAGGGAAAGGCTACCCACTCCAGTATTCTGGCCTGAAGAATTCTATGGATTGTATAGTCCACGGGATTGCAAAGAGTTGGACACGACTAAGTGACTTGTTCAAATGAGTGACTTTCACGTTCATAAATTTTCTTTCTTTACAGAGAAAGGGGCTAAAAAACCTTGATAAATCCACACACCCATCTCCCTATCCACAGGAACAGAAACCCAAGTCTCTGTCTCTCAGCCATAGCTGAGCTTTGCTCACAAAAATTCTGAAAGTTTTTTTTAAAAAAAAAAAACCTTCTTTACCTTTGTCTTTTATAAAATCTATTAAGAAAATTTCATAGGCATAAAGGTATAAAAAAGTAAGAAACTAAGGGGCAAACATATTTTAACAAATAAAACATGACCAAACCTGAAGCAGTTGCCTGTGCAGTCCTTCTAGACAGGTTTCATGTCACTCTCCCAGAGGTAACCATTATTTGAATTTACTGTTGGTCATTCCAATGCAATGCTTTATTTATGCTTTTACTTCATATGTACATATAACTAAAACTATAATGTATTGCTTGGCAGTTTTTACACTTTACATAAGCAACACCATATTGATTTCCCCTGCAATCTCTTTATTCAGTATTATGCTTGCATGATTCTCCATTCCCTAGTTCATTCATTTTAAATGATACATATTACCTCTATGTACAATACTGCACAATTTGTTGAAAATTTTAATACTGACAGATTACTTGGGTCATTTCTAGTTTTTCACTACAAGTACAACCAAGGCTGCTACTCTAAGCAATTTTTTTTTGTTACACCATGAGGCTTGTGGGACTTTAGTTTCCCAACCAGGGACTGAACTCAGGACCTTGGCAGTGAGATCACAGTGTCCTAATCACTGGACTACCAGGAAATTCCCCTATAAGGATTCTTATTCATGTCTGTGTAAGTGTCCAAATGTTCAGTGCCACAGCTGAATATTCAAAGACAACAGTATACCACTCTTCATCACATCCTCTGATATCAACACCTGTAGGATCTATACTGCTGTCCCAGTTTTATTCTTCATATTGGTAATTCACTACCTTTTCTCTGTCTCTTCTCTATCATCTTTATAAGAATTTAAGTTTCATTAGTCATTCCAAAGAAGCAAGTTCTGATATTATTATCTTTAATGCACACTTCCCTATTAATTCATTAATTTGATCTCTTATTTTCATTATTCCCTTCCTTTTCCTGGGTTTAAATTATTTTTAAATCTCTCTATAAAGATACTGATTTTATTCTTTCTTATTTTCATATATATTTAAGGGTAAAAATTTACCTCTGAGCATATCTTTAGCTACATCCAATAATTCTGATAACTCGTAATTTCATTAATCATTCAATGTAATGTATTTTCTAGTTTCCAATGGACTTTTTGTTTGGCTTATAGACTAGTTAGACGTGCACTGCTTTATTCCACACATTTCTAGATTTTCCAGATAATCATTTTGGTTTTTTTTTTTCTAACCTAATTCTATTATGCTCAGAGAACATGATCTATGTGATTTCAATTCTCTAAAGTATGTTAAGACTTGCATTAAGATCCAACATAGTCATTTCTGATTAATATCCTACAGGTATCTGAGAAGAATGCATATTCTTCGGTAACTGAGCACAGTTTCTTGTGTTAGTGGGCACAGTTTCTTCTGTTAGTGGGCACAGTTTCTTCTGTTAGTGAGCACAGTTTCTTCTGTTACTGGGCACAGTTTCTTCTGTTACTGGGCACAGTAATTGTGTTTACAACAACTAACTTAAATTTTTAAACTATGCTGTTCAATATTCGGGCTTCCCATGATGTCACAGTGATTTAAAAAAACAAACCGCCTACCAATGCAGGAGACTCAGGAGATGCAGGTTCAATCCCTGGGTCAGTAAGATCCCCCAGAGGAGGAAACCTATGTTCTTACTCATTTATAATCTACTTGTTTGCTCAGTTACTGAAAGGGATCTTTTAAAATCCTTCTAATTTTCCAAACAGTCACTAACAATTTAGAATCAACTACAGTATATTCATACAATGCATTATTACATAGGAATCAAAAATGTTACTGTAACATACAAAAACATAGATGCATTTTACAAACAATATGCTAAGCTAACGAAACCAGACACATATAAATACATATCACATGACACCCTTTACATATAAAGTTCAAAGGTAGGCAGAACTAATTTATGATGTCAGAGCTCACAACAGTAGTTACTATAGGGTTAGTGTCTGGGAGGGAGCATGAGAAAGGTTTCTGGAGTGCTTACAACATTTTATTGCTTGATATGCACAGAAGTCACACAGAACTTACACACACATATAACCCCACACATGGTACATATACAAGCATACGTCAATCCTACTGCAGGTGTACACTTCAGATCACGGCAATGAAGTAAACTGTGCCATCAAGCAAGTGACATGAATTTTCTGGTCTCCCAGCACATAAGGGACTTAAGCACCTGAGGATCTGGGTACCCACGGTGGGCCCTGAGGGACAACTGTAGAAACCAGTCTCCTGAGGAACAATTGTAGAAACACCCCTACATGTTCCCATCTGCTTGTAGAAGCAAGCCACGTACTCCTTTGTCCTCCACACATGCCACAGCATCCTTATCCAGGGACCACCTCACCTCAAAAATGCTCATAGTGTTGCTGATATTAGAAGGCACAGAGCCTTTAAAGATGAAATCTAGAGAGACTCTAATTGAATATATTAGTAAGACGTTACATTCGATGCTGCCTTCTAAAACCAGCCCTGAAATCAAAGTAGATTATGACCAATTCCTCCTGATCCTGATAAACTATCAAGGCTGTAGACACACTTAAAAAGGGAAGATGTCATTCATAAGGTGTAACTGAAGCCTCTCCTGAAAGAAAGCAGTGAACACTGTTTTTTATCATAACATTTTTTGTCTATGTTTGCTATTTCCACAAACTCCTCTTTGATTACAGATCATGTCTTTCCTAGAAGACTATTTGGCAGCGAGCTGCTGACAAAGTATTGATGGCAGCCCTCCCTACCCACAGCCTTATTAGCATTTCTATTGCTGCACTGCACACACTGGCGTTATAAATCACACACACTCAGTGTCATGCACAATAATCAAACAGTTACCTAACAATGAAGGGTATTACAAATGCATCGAACTAATCTTTGAATATATGTTCTAATAATTAAATTCCATTATGGTTTGTTTCTACCTTGAAGCCTAAGGCAGCAACACAGAAATCAAGTGCCATCCACAGTGCCCTCACATTTGCCATGAAATGTCACTTACAGAGTTCACATCCAATTACTGAACACGACCAGCCAGAGCATCTATCACTTACATTAAAACAAGCAGAACCCAGCAGTAGGGCTGTTGGTAGCCATCACATGGCTTAAATGGATTTCTCACCTTTCAAATATCAAGAGGTCCTCTTTCCCAGAACATCTCACTAAGGGGTTTGGCCTTTTAACAAAGAGAGCTGCCCAAGCTGAAAGAAACATTCAAAAGGCAGGACATGTTGCAAAGCCCAGCTCAGAGCCAGAGACATCTGCCCCTTGTGTTTAAATACAAAATAGTAAAAGATCCTCTATGAGAAAAATAAATACACATAAAAAGGAAGCTTTTGTCAAGGCTACTAACAAAGAAGCAAAGTTATATTAATACCATTAAGTCCTTGTTTTTGGCCAGTGTCCCACTGAAATTAAGGAGCCCTCCCAGACAGAAGACCTATTAATTTCCTAGTTTTTAAGAACAGAGAAATTGCCCCTGAAGTCCTTACCTGGAGCCCAAATCTAAGCCAGTTACCAAACTCAAGCCTGTGAGCTCCGGTGTCATTGCCTGTTATTCATGCACAGTCACCTGGACCACGGCAAACTAAATTTCACAGATTTACAGAAAGACACATGAGAACTCTCCACCCATCACAAACAGTGACCTTTAAAACTAGGATCATGGTAAATCCCCTAGTTCTCTAAGCCCAGAAAAGCTTTTATTGTCAAAAGAAGCTTAATAGCTGACTCTAAGCTATTACCACATAATATAGTCACTGCTTATCTATTAACAACATCACCATATTCTGCAATTTGACGGAATCACTACATACAAGGTGAATTATGGGAAAGCATTCTCAGCTCTCCCAATGTGATGTCAGAGAAAGTGTCCTATTGGCAGTAAATAACTATTGGGGCACAAAATGAAACAGTGCCCAGGAAGATTTAAGATCATCACACAAAAGAGGAGAGAGTGGAATCAACTGCCTGGGGAACCAAGAGAGGCAACTGCCTTTTCACATTTATGCAGAAATCAATACCTGGTAACTACATCTCAAATCAGGCTCTAGAACAATGGATCTTAACCACTGCTAGACCTTCTGTCTCTCAAGAAAATGTGCATGCCATGCAAAGTACTGCATGAAATGTCTGAACAGTCACAGGCTCCCAGTTTGAGCACCATGACACTTATCACCCCACAATGTAAATTTGGTTTTGTACTGTCTGTACCCTACTCAGCATTTTATATGAATGATGTGACTAACCCAAGCAATGAAACATTAAGTTGCCCTCAAGAGGTACCTTAATCTGAAAACCTTCACCTGGCCATAATTCAGTGAATAATAGGGCACTCCTAGGCACTAGCTAAAGGCAAGGTCCTCACCCAACAGGAATCTGGGTTCATTGTGACAGGAGACACAAAATGTGTGGCCTTTCCATGAACAAGTACCCAACACATGTTCCCCTGCACCTCCATGTGGCTTCGGGGCAGGACCAGTGAGACAGGGCTCAACACTGGAAGAAAAAGTACAGTATTTAGTGGGGAAGCTTGATACCTAGAGTCTGTCCAGTCCACACGTGGGTGGGCCATGATTAATCTTATAAAGTCTTATGAAGAACCTCTCTTTTCAAGGAGAAATAAAGAAAGAAAAAGAGATTTCAACTATATGCCGTTCTGGAAAAGGCAAAACTGCGGAGACAATAAAAAGATCAGTGATTGTCAAAAAATAAAAAATAAAAAAAAATAAAGGCAAGGTCCTCACCCTCCCACCCACTTGTCATAATATCTGAACAGCGAGGAAAAGTCCTCTAACATTACCCTAGCAACATGAGGTCCTATCCTCTAAGCAAATCATCCTAAGGGCAGATTATCCCTAGACAAAATGCTGACTCCAACAAAGCTAGTTTCAAATAAAATAGTAACTAAAACTAAATCACAGTTTCTGAACAACAGTACTGAATGTTAGGTTTTCCATTTGTGTGTGAGTTACATATAAATTTCTCAGTCTATGACATCACAAACCCAGATTCAGCTATTATGCAAAAATTTCATTATTGCGCCTCTATTACACAATAGAGGCAGAGAAATAATGACCACTGTCTTCTATTATAAGCAGAAAATGGCATGAGTCTTGGTCCCCTTTCCCAAAGGTGTCATAAATAGAGTCTAATTTATCTTCAGTTGATCCAGCCATGATGTTCCAACATGTAGCCTATACTCTGACATGCCTTTGTATCACAGATACGAAATAGCCAGAATTACGTAAGAAAGGTGAAACACATTTAAAGAAGTAGAGTGTACAAAGACTCATATTTTAATGAAAGTTCATAAAAACTACATTCAAATCTCATCAACACTGAAGCTTCTCACATAGCAGAAATCCACTGTCTTTTAAGAACCTGGCCATAATTATCCTCCATTTTTCCTAAGACAAGATATAACATATTTCCTAACTCACAGCATTTCAAAAAAAATAAACATTGCCATGACATTTTCTTGTGAATACATTTGAATGAACTCTAAGAAAATCTTTCTGTCATTTTTTTTCCTATAAAGCAGTCCACAAAAATGTAAAAGCATGAACTCAGAGCACGAATTCATATAATTCTCCCAATTAACTCTGGGAAAAACATAATATTATCTAGGTATAATACTCCCCTTCTTATGAAAAGCACACATTCATAAAGTGGACCATTTGATAAATATATAAAAATCTATGAATAAGCTGTTCTTCATGCACAGTTGAATTTTTATATAAAATAATTAATAAAGTAGCAAGGATATGAAATCTAGAGGTTGACTATCACAAAAGATAAAAGAGGCTAAAACTAACCAAATATAAATAGTAAAATGGAAAGACACATCAAAAATTAACAAGATGTTGTGATGTAATTTGGCAAGATCTTTTCTTCGAAGTCCATCAACCTATCACAGAGCCCTATGTAAATACCCCCTTACAGAGGATAACGGTAGCCAAATTACTAGAAGCAGGTATTAAATATCCTAAACATGTAGAAAAAAGTTCACAAATAAAAACCAAGGTGACTTGAACAGTTCACAGCATAATCAAATAACCATTACCATGTAATCTGGTTCATTTACTTTGGAACTCATCTCATGCAATACAGTGAAACCAGCTTGATACAGGTGAACAAAACCAAATGTGAAACCTTTAAGTTTTACTCTAATGTATTGCACAATAAAATTAAAATGCAATGCAAATAAACTTTGGATGACATCCAAAAAATGTAATTTTATAAAACAGCATTACCAAACTATATAAAATGTTTTTTAATCTGCACTGAATTTTTAAAACTGACATATAATTACATAGAAAAAAATGCAGAGACCTTAGGTACACTGTTCAGTTAGTTTTTATGAAGATGTACATAGACCCCTTATGACCCAAATCCATTCAGAAAGTTCTCTCAAGTTCTTTCCCAACCAATCTCTACCCTACCGGTAGAGGCAACCACTGATTTGATTTCTATTATAGAGACCAGGATAGATCTCTATATTTAATTTTTTAAAAAATTGTTTAAGTGATTGCATGGTTTTCATTCCCACCAGCAAAGTAGGAGAGTTTCTTGCCAGAAAGGCATCCTTGACAATCAATCAGTTGTCAGCCATTTCCATTTAGCCATTCTAGTGGCTCTATGGTGGCATTTATTGTATTAATAGTTTTAACTTACATTTTCCTGATGACTAATGATATTGAGTACTTTTTCATGGGCTTATCCTCCAGTCATACATCCTTTTTCCCAAAGTGTCTCTATATTCGTCATTTTTAAAAACTGAATTGCCTTATTAAGTTGCAGCAGTTTTTTGAGGTTTTTAATGTATTCTAGATTCACTTCCTTTCTTATGTTGTAAACATTTTCTGTCTGGGGCTTCCTCTATGAATATTAACAATGTCTCCTGATGAATTTTTTTTCTTTTATTGTCAGTATATTAGGGGTTCAGTCATGTCCCATTCCTTGCAATCCCATGGATTGTAGCCCACTTGGCTCCTCTGTCCAAGGAATTCTCCAGGCAACAATTTTGGAGTGGGTAACCATTCCTTTCTCCAGGGGATCTTCCTGACCCAGGGATCGAACCCAGGTCTCCTGCACTGCAGGCAGATTCTTTACTGTCTGAGCCACAAGGGAAGCCCCTAGTATCTTCTACCTCCTCTTTTAAGAAATATTTATCTACATCAAGGTTGTAAAGATATATAATTTTTACTTTACATTTAAGTCAATGATTGTTCTCAAATTAACTCTCACGTATGAGGTGCGTTAGGGTTAAATTTTGGCTTTTGTTTCTGTTTGTCATATGGATATTCAATTGTTTCAGCCTATCTGTTGAAGATTTTCTTTTCCCATTGAAAACAGTTTGATAGTATATGTATAGATTCATTTAAATTTACACCTTAGCCCTTGAGATCACTGGCATCTTAATCTCACTTTGTATGGTATCTTCAAAACTGGAAAGCAGCATTTCCTCTTATTAACATACTGTATGGTAAACATATGAAAGGTTTTATGTAAAGAAAACCAATAGTAATGTTGACCCAATGGTTATATTTTTTGAGACTTTTCCCATCTGAATTATAAGTATATTTTATAAGTGTATACTTATCTAATATGTATGCATACACACTGAACCGCTGTGACACTTCCAGTGGCTACTGTTTGTTAGTGAGACATGTAGAAACCTCAGCTACCACTGCATGCTGCTATATCACACATCAGATAAATGTATATAGCAGATATGATACGAAACATTTCCTCAAATCTCCAATCCCAGTCATCAAACCAGTTGCCCCTTTTGCTCAAAATAAAAAATTTCTGAAAAGTTGGTATGTTTTAAGTCACCTTCTAAGAGCTACACCAAAAGGGAAAATGCAAAGTTCTAAAACTTACATTTGGGGTGAGGTGGTGAGACGGAGGGGGGAAATAGCATCTTCCCACCATCAATGGTGAGATTTCACAGGTCAATCTGAGCATTTATTTAGGAAGACAGACTTCTTGTATGCCTGAACCTGGACTAGAAAAAAATTTTAGAAGAAAACTGAGTAACTACGTCTCTGATATGACTAAGACCAGAGCATGGGGAAACTCAGTGGGGTTAGGGGGCCACGTTCAGCTGGTAATTGATAAACTGCTCCTTCATTCTGGTATTCTGTACCCATCCCTCCCCTCAGAGCTTATACAGGAATGGGGCAGCCGTGACAAACAGCAGGTCACATTTTAGGAATTCATGTGTTTGTGATCCTAGGCTTAGAGAAAACCATTTCAATAAAAACTAAGATACAGGACGTAGGAGGACAGCAGCAGAATTTGCTTCCTCACTCCCCACCATAAAAGCAGATCCACTAGAAAGGCAAACCAAACTCTTGCTGCCAACACCACAAAATGGGGTGTCAAGGTATCTTCATGAATCCCCAAATACAAGTAGGTGGGAGAGCTTAAACCACCCACAACCATAAGAGCTGTGGAGACTAACATCTGTAGGGGAGAAAGCTGAAGGAATGGTATACTTCACAAACCTAATATCTGGAGGATCTCAAAATCTCCAACAAGTAATGATGTGAGTCTATCTGCTAACATCAGCTTGCGACTGCAGGGGTTTTGTCATGGGGATGCAGGTTAGTACAGAGACCAGAAAAGGCTAAGCAGTCTAACCACAGATGAGCTCTAAAAACTCACACAGCTTCCTCCAGCAGAATGCCCCATAACAAACAAGAAACTACCAGGAATGGGGTACAGATTAAGGAGAACAGGAACAACAGGAAAGGAAAAAGAAGAGCCAAAAGAAAATAAAGTAGGGGAAGAGAGTCAGAACTCACAAAATGTAAGGGCCCTATTTTTAACATCACACAGCAACAGACGAGGGAGCTCCATGAAGCCAAACAAACGACTTGGAACCACACACACCTTATAAAAGGTGAATAAAACCAAATGTGTGCAAAAATAAGCAAAAGTACTGAGGTTAAACCTCATACAACATTATTAATGGCAGGGGGGCCCGGGGGGCGGGGGGGCGCAGAATAAGGAGGACAGTTATCCTACAAGGAAAGCACAGCAAAAAACACTTGCGCACGTGCGCACACACTCACACACACATGAAACCAACACAGTAACAAACTGTTTCAAAACAGGCTAGACGATATTATAAAGTAAATGATAGAAGACATTAGAAAGCAATAATATCAGACACAGGAAAACTTAGAAATGAAGACTCAACCAGAAGGAATACAAGAGTAGACGAACACAGCTAGCAATGCCTTACAAGAAAGAGAAGGCAAGAAGAAGAAAATTTTAAAGTCAAAACAGAAATTAAAAAAAGGATTCAGGAGAAAATGACAAATATTAAAAGCTAGGCAAGGAAAAACTAACAAACATAAAGATAGCAGAAGCTCCTGGAAAAGAAAACCCAATCAAAGGAAAAAACAAACACTAAAATGTGTAATTCAAGAAAATTGTCCTAAAATTAAAAGATTTGAAACTTCACACTTCACAAGGACACCATATACTTAAACACACCAATCCAGAAGACCAAGCTTAAGATACATTCTGTTAAAATTATTGCATATGACAGGAAACAAATTTTCTTCAGGCATCTAGGAAAAACTAACACGTGAATTATAAAACAAAGATAATTAAATTTTCAACAGACTTCACCAGCAGTGCTTTATGCCTGAAGAAAATGTAGTTGCATATTTAAGGCACTCAAGAAAAGAAAACGTGCTATGGAAACGATAGTTACTAATACAGTACTGCAAACTTGAAAGTTGCTGAGAATAGATCTTAAAAGTTCTCATGACAAGAAAAAAATTTTTGTACATGTATGGTGACAGCTGTTAACATGACTTACTGTGGCGATCACTTCACAATATATTCAAAAAATATTAAACTGGGCACAAACAACCTGTTTTGCGCATTTAAGAAGTCAGAGACTATGCTTCTCCATACAACTAAAATGACTAGAGAGACATCCATGTAAGGACTAGTGGTTAAAGATGAAATAAAGCTTTACTTGAAGATCTAAGACCAAATAAGCGTTATGCTGGGAAATATTATCTATTTTATAAATTGCATTTCAACCCAGTAGAAATGTGACCCAAATGGCCCTGAATGTGTTCTTGAAAATCACATATCACTAAAAGAAACCACGCAATCCAGAAGAAATGCCAAATGTGGATGGAGCATCTGAACACACAGACAGCAGGGACATGATCAGACCACTGGGGTCACATCAAACTACTTGGAAACCACCTGAAGAGGTTGTTCCAGCAGCCAACCATGGAACAATCTGGGCTTCAATAAGGATTAACAATTGCAATTATTTGAAACCCATCAGTATGTTTAAGGGTACCCCATGCATTATTTGAAAACTGGGTAAATAAAGAGAAAGAATCAAGCTTTTATCTGGTCTTTTCTAAGTAAACGGTATAATTGGGTAGGCAAATCACAGATAGTCAGGAAACACTGCCATACAAAGTCATCCTAGCTAATAAATGAAAATGAAATGATGGAATCTCATAATTTTGCAACTCCCAAGGAATTACTGGATACAGGTAATAACCCGGGGATGGGGGTGCAGGGAGCAAACAGACACCCTAAGCCTCCTGGTATAAGCATAATTACATTACTTGCAATCTTGCCCAAATGGGTCAGAAGTCTGAACAAACCTCTGGATTCAGCTATTAATGTGCAGGAAATGCAGTTGACAGAGGCACATCATTACTCCCCTAGCAATTAACAACATCTAGTTTGTGGGAGATTCTTCAGGTCAAATAGCTTGGCTTCTTCAATAAAGTGTTTGGAAAATAAAGAGATGAAGGGTGGCAGGAAATCTACAGATTATAACAGACTTAAAAGATGTGTGTGCACACTCAGTTGCTCAGTCATGTCCAACTCTTTGCAATCCCATGGACTGTAGCCTGCCAGGCTTCTCTTTCTTGCCGTGGGATTTTCCAGGTGAGAATACTAGAGTGGATTGCCATTTCCGACTCCAGGGGACCTTCCCAGAACAGGGATCGAACCTGTGTCTCCTGCATTGGCCGGTGGATTCTTCACCACTGAGCCACCAGGGAAGCGACTTAAAAGACATTACAGGGAAAACAAAACTACAGTATCCAGAGACCACACTTGAGATATAAAGCTGTAAAAGAACATAAAGAAACCAGTACTTCAAAAATCAGAGCAGTGGTTAATTTTGTAGGGGAGGAGGGGACTGTCATCACAGAGGAACTGGGAGATGGCTGGTGAAGTCCTATTTCTTGACCTGTGGGGTAGCTGAACATTCTAATTCATTACACTATACCATATGCTTTGTGTGGTTATTTGTATTTGTGATTTACAGTAAGGAGTTTTGTTGTTGTTGTTTTAAAAGAAACCACTAACCCAGCTCACCTGCCTTCTGCCTAAGAAAAGGCATCAGCCGAAAGCTCCAGTAACCGAGGAGGAAACTGAGGAAAAGGGGAGCACACCTGGAGCATAAGCCTCATCACAATGAAGTAAAAGAACGTCATCTCGGGCAGATTTCAGCTGGAGACCAGATGCTACAGATGCACTATGTGCAGCAGATAAAGGATGCATTTTACCAATGTTCACAAATGTATACATTTCATAATTATGTGGTTAGTAGTTAAAAGACAAAATAGCAACCAAACCAAGAGAACTAAATTAGAAAATGTATGTAAGGAACTAGAGACAAGATATAAGAAAGCAGATGGAAAGTCTACAAAAGCAATGAATAGCTGCCGAGCATGAAAACAGACAACAGACGGATGAGAACGTCATCCTTGGACTAAGAACACTGGCCAGGAAACTGAGGTTGAAGAACAATCTTAAAGTATAAACAAGTAGAACGAAACTAAGCATTAAATTACTTTCCCATACTCATAACAAATGCCACCATTCCTAACAGAACAAGCCCTTTCCAGTGTCTGGATCTCGTAACCCTTAAGGAATTCCTTACCCCTTCTCACACACCCAGCAGCTAGTCAGTGAGCAGGAAATCTTGGATGTCCTGTCACCCTGTCTTCCCAATGAGTTCTCCCTACCGCGAATCTAATTTTCTTAAAGCATAATTTTGATCTTGTACTCAACTGGTTAAAAAAAAAAAAAAAAAACCATCCATGGTTCCCCAGGCTTCTCTGGTGGCTCAGATGGTAAAGAATCTGCCTGCAATGCAAGAGACCAGGGTTCAAGCCCTGGGTTGGGAAGGGAATGGCAACCCACTCTAGTATTCTTGCCTGGAGAATTCCATGGACAGTGGAGCCTGGCAGGCTACAGTCCATGGGATCCCAAAGTGTCAGACACGACTGAGTGACTAACACTTTCATGGTTCCTCAACCACAAATCCAGTTTCTCAGCAATACTTTCAGAGACAGGCATATCTTTCCAGCTCTATCTCTGACCACTCCCTTGACCAAACCTAGCTAGACTCCAACATTCAACAAAAATACTCTACTTCTATCTTGTGTCTAAAAAGCTTTTCTATTTTCCCATCTAAATCCTTCAAACTCAAAAGCTTCACTTTGAGGGTACCCTTGCCAAGCCCTGCCCATGGGACGCACTCTAACACTTCCAAGTCTCCATTCTCTGCAAGTATGTGGTGATCCTTCCTGCTCATTTCGAACCACATGAGCACAGAGGCCACACCTGATTCATATTTTTACATTCAACAAAAATTTATTAAGCTCCCACTATGTGCCAGACACCATATGGCCCTAGGGCTGTTGTTGTTCAGTCGCTCAGTCGTGTCCAACTCTTTGCAACCCCATGGACTGCAGCATGCCAGGCTTTGGCAATAAACAAAACAGGCAAGCATCTCCCTCCTTCCTCCAATCCCTTGGACCTGCCCACTCCACAACTCTTTCCTTCTACACAATGGACTTATTATACACACAGTAATCATTTAATGAATGTTGACTGAACTGTGGGCTTCCCAGGTGGCACAGTGATAAAGAAGCTGCCTGCCAATGCAGGAGACACAAGAGATGTGAGTTCGATCCCTAGGTCAGGAAGATCCCCTGGAGTAGAAACATTTATTTAAATTAATTAATTTATTCTTGGCTGCACTGGGTCTTCACTGCTGTGCGAGGGCTTTCCCCAGCTGCAGAGAGCAGGAACTGTTCTCCAGTTGCAGTGTGTGGGCTTCTCATTGTTGCAGAGCACCAGCTCCAGGGTGCTAGGGCTCAGTGGTTGTGGTTCATGGCTTAGTTGCCCCAAGACATGTGGAATCTTCCCTGACCAGGGATTAAAATCTTGTCCACTCCATTGGTAAGCGGGTTATTAACCCCTGGACCACCAAGGAAATTCCAGAAACATTTAAAAAGAGAAATTAACGCACTTGGGGTAATTTAAAATAAGTCAGTAAAAATCCTCATTTAACTTGAGGGAGTAAAAAAGAAAGACGACTATCCAACCGGCAAATCTGACATATTCCAGTACTTCTCTTTTTCAGAAATATGTCTGCCTCTTTTAAATTGCACCAAAAGTCCCGGTAAGGTATCTTGGCTAGAGAAGTCCCCAGACCCACCCTTCCTACACCAGCCTCTAAGGGCAGCTGCCCTGTCCAGTCCCTCGGGGGGCCATGCTCTGTTTCACATGACTCTGGCTTGGAACCCACAGCTGGCATATGAGGTGTGACATGTGACCCCATTAAGTGGGGCTCAGGAGGCACAGATGACAGGCAGTAGAGAGGGGCCTTTTAATTATCTTTTCCAAACAGAAATTTAAAAAAGTGAAATCCAAATCACCCTTGTAGTAGAAGCAGGCCTGAGCTTCTTATGGAGTCTCCCTTTGACCATCCTCCCTGCCGACAACCAAATGCACCATCTCAGAACATAGCTTAAGAAACCATGGCTCCAGGTTAAAACCAAACAAAGCATGCTGAATTGCAAATATTTACTAACATTTTCATTCATTCACTCATATCCATTCAGTGACTCTGTATTGAATGTCTAATTGAGTGTGCTAGGTCCTGCAACAGTCATAAAATAAGAAAATTGAGGTTTTTGTCCTCAAAGAGCTTTTGTTTTCTGAGAAAGGGAAACCAAGCAAACTACTGAAAAAATTCTACTGTTCTATTGATAATAGGCAGTAAAAAAAAAAAAAAAACCAGTCATGCCTTATTTCACTGTACTTCTCTTTGCTGTACCTGGCAGATACTTGCGTTTTGGTTTTACAAATTGAAGGCTATGGTAAACCTGCATCAAGCAAGTCTATTGGTGCCATTTTTCCAACATCATTTGCTCAGTTCACATCTCTGTTCACATTTTGGTAATTCTCACAATATTTCAGACATTTTCATTATTATTATATTTGTCATGGTGATCTGTGACTCACTGAAGGCTCAGGGAATGGTTAGCACTTTTTAACAATAAGGTATTTTTTAATTAAAGAATGTACTTTTTAAGATATAATGCTATTGCACTCTTAAAAGACAATCGTATACAGTAGACATAACTTTTATATGCACTAGGGAACAAGAAATTGGTGTGACTTGCTTTATTGTGACATTTGCTTTACTGCAGTGCTCTGGTTGAGGGGGAACCCTACAATATCACTGAGGTCTGCCTGTAAACCAACAAGATAATTTCAGGTGATGATCAGTGTCATAAGATATTAAGACTGGGCAACACCTTAGAGAATGACTAAGTAGGGGAAAGGATGAAGCCATGGATGGGGTAATCAGGAAAACTGTCTGGAGTAGACTACACTTGAGCTGAGACCTGCAGGGTGAGGAGTCAGTCACTCAGAGACAAAGAATAAACCCATCAAATCAGGAAACAGCCTACACTGAACAGCACTAGGGACCATAGAGAATATCAGCAATGTTTAAAACACAGCTGGTTCCCTCAAGAAGCTTAATATCATTCAGGGAGGTAAATGAACTCAGGAAACAAGTTTCACGAATCTGTACAGAATGAAGCAGAAGGCCAGAGGAGTCCTGAGGACTAGGGAAAAGTGAACTGTGATGCAGCCTGCAGGTGACTCACTCAAAGCCCATGCCAGTAGAGCTGGAATTCTGGTGCTGCTGCAAAAGACATATAACCATGCCTTTCAGCTTTCCAAAGTGAAAGCTGCAATTCTTCCCATCTTAATGAGTTACTTAGAAGGAGAGATGAAGGCAATGATTTCAGGCAACAGGATAAACACACTGTCAATTTGCTGGTCTGGAAAGTCTAGTCCTCAAATTGCATTTGCTCCCCTTAACTGAGTCAGTCTCTAAGGTTCCTTGACTTCCGCTCCTGCAGCCTCCTCAGCCGGACTGACTCACACTCCCTGCCTCCCTCCCACCAACCACATGCTCACCCAGAAGACTCCAGCAGTTTCTTTTTCTGGAACAGTGGAAGAACTGCTGAGTAGAAAGGGTTGCCAACCAATTACTCTCCAAACCACCCAGACTCAACGGTATTGTTCTGTCAGTGTCCGGAGCAACAGCAAGTCATTCAGCTATCTCAGATGTGAGGGCTTGAGTGGAGCTTCCCAAATGTTTGTTCTCTACAAAGGAGGAAGCCAGCAGACCTTTTCCCACTGAGAGCTGAAGAGAGGGCTGCAAGAGGGCCCCGCGGCGCTGCCATCAGAGCCACCATGTCTTGTCCCCACTTCCGCAGGGCAGCAAGAAAGCAAAGATCAAGACACCTGTGATGGCAGTTAAGGCAAGTTCTTCTCTGTGAATAACTTGGTGGTGTGAAGAGGCTTTTCTGGGATAAAACAAGAGGAAAAGGTACATATGCTTCAAACAGAATGGTCAAAACAACAGATGGTCTGAAAGCAAGAGAAGCCCTGACCTTCCCAGTAGCCGTTGACCATCTGCGACCAAGACAAGCTTCCTCGCTGACATGTAACAGCAAATCCACCATTAGCACTATCTTCACTGATTAAAGGACAAACAAAAATGCCAAGTAACCCCTTTGGATGAAAAGCCAAGCACAATCACCAGTTTTTGATGCAAAGCTGTTTCTACCAGTCAATGAAGGGACCTCGTCCATCATCTTGCCATGTCCAAATCCAGCCGCTGTGACTGCCAAGTATCTACCTGACGAGAACCGCTCTAAGCCAACAAGCCATCAGTGGAAACTTTCTCTGCCTCAAACCCACGGTCTTCTCCCTTCTACCACACCTATCTGTAAAAGCCAATCCCAAATCTATCGATTCATTAGGACATGTCCTCCTAAGACCAATGGCCAGGGTTCCATCATGTGGCACCTTCTCAGCAATGCACACAAACCATGGTAAACACACAGCTTTTTAGCTACTTTAAAGACATTCACTTATGCCTTGCACCTCTCACAAACAATTGCAGGTAAGAACTCTGATTTTCTCTTAAAGATGCAGCTATCATTCTTTTTTAAATCCCTTCCTGGAAATGTGTTTAGTAGCAAATGCTACACAATAAGAGGACTTAATTCACTGGAAGGAAACACAGACTTTTATAAAAGACACAGACTTTTATAAAAGAAAGAAATACTGCAATGCCAACATGAAGTATTACATTCATAGTGAAGACGTTTTCCATACTTCCTCCTCTCAATGAAAGAGGACAATGAAATTAAAGTTGGAAAACACAAACAAAATTCAACTAAATAACAAGCTACTTCATTCTAATAAAGTGAAAGTGACAGTCACTCAGTCATGTCCGACTCTCCAGGCCAGAATACTGGAGTGGGTAGCCTATCCCTTCTCCAGAGGATCTTCCCGCCCAAGGAATCGAACCAGGGTCTCCTGCATCGCAAGCGGATTCTTTACCAACTGAGCTATCAGGGAAGCCCTAATTGTCTTTTAAAGCCCTCCCTACTTGGACTTTTCTGGTGGTCAAGTGGTTAAGACTCCATGCTTCTACTGCAGGGGGCACAGGTTTAATCCCTGGTTGGGGAACCAAGATCCCACATGCCATGCAGCATGGCCAAGTAATTTTTTAAACTTTTAAAATTAAAAACAAATAAACCTCCCTACAACTTCCTGCCTGTGTGCATCTGCATATATACATGCACACACACACACAGGTATGCACTACAACATATGAAAGAGGATCACGCCAATTCCAAACCAACGAAAAGTTACCTTTAAAGAGTCATCTTTGTAAAGAGTCCTACTTCTGTATCTTATCCTAGGAGAATCAAACAATCATATTTGCAAGAAGATAATTCATGTTGTTTTAAGATGAACTGTAACTAAACACAATTAAGTTCACAAATTTAGTTCTAAGTTATGAAAATATAAGTAAATTTAAAATCTGTTGCAAGTGTTCTTTTCTACAAATGATCACTATATAATCTGTTATGTCACTGTACTCTGCTTTTGGCATTCTTGATCTGTTTTCCCATCTGAGATATGCATTAATTCTCCTAATCCCCAGAAATGACGTCTGGGGTCACTGCTACTTGGGAACTGGGTGCATCTGTGGATGTGATACTGTGCTGAATGGTGCTGCAGTTTCAGACCTGCCTAACTCAGCCTCCACTCTTCCCGTTTTGCTTACTAACAGAACTCTTGTGTTACTGGAGCACAGTCAAAACCACAACTGCCTCCTCTGAAGACCTGCACAAACTGGAGTCATCAGGCAGCAGCACTAGATCAGCTCTGATGGGCCCTCCTCTCTCCATGCCTGACCAGAGTAGAGAACGCTTCTCCCAACCCACTGCAGGGGTGACACTTAGATAAAACACAAATAAAATGGTGTGGTGATGTGAGCTGGCTCTAAAGTTTCTGAATGGTTACTTTCTGCACTTAACACATGGTGGACTAGTAACAAACACTTCAGTCCGTGGACTATGATTTGAGTAACACTGACCGAGAACATGGATCTGACCGCAGTAGCTGCAATGGCCACCTGCAACCGCAAGGAAACCTTAAGAATGGAAACCACACACCAAGGACAACAGTGCAGACAGGAGAAACTAGACAGTGATGATCACGGCCACTCTCAACTCTGGATGCAGATCCAGGACCTGGTTTTACAGAAGAATACAGGCTTTTTACTGCTGTGATCTGGGTTCTCATTATATACAGCCAGTCGACAGATTCTCCTACATTTGTAGACTGCCACAAAACTTCCAAAGTGCAATGTTACCTCCTGTTCTCACAAGAGAATAACCTGACTGTGAAGTAAGCAAGACAAAGTTATTACCTCAATTTGACAGACAGATGGAAACTTATGTTCTAAAATATTAAACAGCTTGCCTAAAGTAACACACCCATGAAGCACTGATAGCAGAGTTGAAAACAGAAGCCAGCTGGTTACTCTTTCTGTAAGAGCAATCTACCTCTCAGCAAAGTGAAATTATTAACACTTAGTCATAATCACAAGCAAAAGAAATGAGCAGGAGTGTGTACTCACAACAAATTACATGAAGTATGTATGACACTGGGTAGTAAGATACAGCAAAAACACTACGGTCAACTAGTGAAGACAAAGCCAGATAATGGCTGTGGTGAGAGTGTACCAATTCATCTATAACAAAGTGTATGTGAAAAGGAGATACGGGGGGGCAGGGTACGTGCAGAAGTCACAGACAATTTTATAATAATTTAGCCTGGCATGCCACAGTCCACGGGGTCACAAAGAGTCGGACACGACTTGGTGACTGAACGACAACAACCAAGCCAGCACTGCAGCAACTAAGAACAAATAATACATAGCACATTTGTTTAGGCTATGACATAAATCTTCAAACCCTAGTCTCAATAAAATTTGAAACCCTAATATTCTATCTGGATATGAATAGAATCTGTCAATAATAATGTTCCTTAAAAACAGTTTCCATACTTATTATAATAACAATATTGTCCTTTAATATAAACTAGACTTGCAAGAACCATTGTCAATCAGATGAGTTTCCGGGCTGTTCTTCAATGGTGAAGAAAGGTTGGCACATAGCCATCCCCACTCACTTCCCAGGATGCCTTGTGAGCAAAAGCATAAAGCTAATGGCTAGGATCAGACATGTCACCTGTGACTGTGGACTTCATTTTATTTGGGTAAATTTCCTGTGTCTATGTGGCTTTCAAATGCTGTGTTTCATTAGCAACAAACATTAAAGTATTTGCCCATATCAGTATTTATCTGTTAAATAATCAAACAGAAGTCCTATTTTTTATTAAGTAGTGATAGAAAGGTTTTTCTGCTGTCCTAATATTTTCTGTAGTATCTTTTAATTTAAAAAATACACCAAAAAAGACCCACAAGAAAAATTAGGACATGAACTTCAACTTCTTTTATTATGCACATTTACCCTTTCAAAATTTCTCTACAGATATAAGCTAATTACCAAAGAAGAAACAAGCTGGAAAAAAAATGTTTAATTGCTCCTCGTATGTAAATATACTGCAAAAATCCTCAAGGATCATTAGTGAGAATGAGTTCTTGCTAGGAATACCTATTAGTGTACTCTACAAAAATCATTAAGGTCAGGATGGGGGCGGGGGGAAGGAAGTTATAGAGAGCAATTAAATAAATAACATATTCACCAGTTCAAAATAACAGAGGAAAGAAAAAAGGAACTGCCCACTAACTCAGCAAACCACACGCCCCTTATATAGTCCTGAGGCCACAGAGAAAATGCTTTGGTGGCTCAGGATTAAAGCATCCACCTGCCAATGAGGTTGATCCCTGGGTAGGTAAGATCCCCAGAGAAGAAAATGGTAACCCAGTATTCTTGCCTGGGAAATCCCATGGACAGAGGAGTCTAGTGGGCTATGGTCCATGGGGTCAAAAACAGTCAGACACCACTGAGCGACTAGACAACAACAGGGGTCAGCAAACGACAGGCCCACAGGTGATAATCCAGCCCACCTATCTCTGTAAACAAAGCTTTACTGGAACACAGCAACACTGTCACAGATGGTCTGTGACCAATATGAGCAGAGGCCACAGAGAAGACAAAACCGAAAACATTTCTTATCTAGCATTTTACCAAGAAAGCTTGCCATCCCTGGGAGCAAAAAGCACCTGTCAGTAAGTAATAATGTTACTAGTCAGCTACCTAAGCAGTAACACAAAATAAGATGATGCATTTCTCTGGGAACTGAGCCTCTTTTTCATAAACACCTGTGTGTATAAATATGTAGTTTTAGTTTGTGAGATGTAAAATTTGCCTAGAAAAAAGCTGACCCAAGCACAAAATGTCTCCAACCAATATCCCGGACACAAAACAGCCCATGCCTTAGAAATCCAGTGAACGACACTGTATTTTATCTCCCTTACAGGGAAAACCCAATTTGAATAAGAAAATGAATTTCTCTAATGAATTAATGACCCTCAGAGGTTTTTAATTTGGAATGATGCATCTATGGAAACAATGATGACAGAGTATGTGACAGTGCTTTAGTACCACCCCCTCCCAAAGACCTAGGAGAAATCTCAAGTTCAGGACCCCAAAGGGCAAAAGCATTATTAAACTCAATAGATGCCCAGGGCATGCACCAGTAGAAAGGGAAAGCTAACCAAGTTTCACCTCTCACTGCTTCCATGAGGAGCTAAAAGAGCAAGCTCGTAATCATTTAATTTCCACTGTTGCTCATTTTTAAACAGGCATTTGAATTTTCAAAGACATTCATGTTGCTTCTTGTTAAACCAGATACCTAAAATGATAACCCAAACAATAAGCCAATGGGCAGAAAAAATGCACAGAACTAAAAAACTGGGTAGAATAAAAACCAGTGTGCTAAAATTCCATGACTAAAAGATTTAGATACAAAGGCACTTTGCCTGAAATCTCACTGTTACAAGGTTACTGTCCGAGGAAGGCACTAAGGCCGGCGGCACACCACTTCTCAGCCAGTTACATATTACAGCGCACAGCCAGCCAACATGACCCCGACAACAGCCGGGCCTGCAGAGCAAAGGCATTACACTGTAATTTTGTAAACAAACATTTCAGTGGATTTTTTTTTTAAATGATGAATCCACTTTTTTTTAAATGACCCATCCTGTTGATGGTTTTCTAGTCCATCTTCCAAAAGAACCCATTCCCATTCCTCTGCTCAACTAACTGCCTTGTGTTCACCAATCACTGTTAGGATAATGACATTTCCTCAAGAAAAGCAGAAAGGCATTTTTTCATCCAACCAAGAAATAAGACCAGAGGTTGTCTGGGTCTCAGCCCTTCTGCCTTTCTCCCCAAACATAAAAGGGCAATGTCTTTCTTTCTTCTGGAGAAAGCAATATGCTCAGAAGAATTTCAACTGCACTCAAGACAGCTTCATAAAACAAGCTGAAAACCTAGCCTGTGTCCTCGAGATGACAGGACACAGTGCGTACTCTGCAGGCTTCCTCACTAGGGTCGGCCAGTGGACAGAGAATCAGCCTTGCCCCCACCTCTCTTAGGCTCTTAGACAGACTACCACCCACGCCCTGTACTTATTCAACCAGAACCGACTGGACAGAAGCTGGAGCTGTGAACCTGGTCCAGGAAACAGAAAATCAATGACACAAAAAAGCAGCACAATAAAAGATGATGGCAGGAGAAGAGATGGCACAGAAGAGAAAATAATTAACCATCAGCAGGAGGGCGGTTGCCGGCAGCATGACAGGTGGCACCTGGAAGGCACCCCTGCCCTGCAGCACAGACACCTGGGGAGCTGGGGGGCTGGGCCGTCATGGCTAGGAGTAGCCGCTCTCTCCGAAGAGTTGACCCCCAGGAGGCAGCCTGCGTCCACTGGACCCGTGAGCTTCAGAGGAGCCTCTCCAGGGCAGCCGTGCACCCCGAAGCGGGTGCCGTGCACGGCAGCCACTTCCCATCCTGTCACTGAGGTCAGTCGTGTACTTTCATGCTTTCTTTCCAGACTTTCCTCATTAGCTTCCCTCGCCTCTCAACCCTCTCCCCTCCACACAAGATAAAGGGATTCTCTAATCTGATCTGTTTTTCCAGGGACATAGAGTTGTGACTGTTACAAGTGTTCCTTTGCCTTAGCTCACAATTCTGCAGCAAGGACTAACATCTCTCAACATGGCTTCATCCAGCTAACCAGGCTCTTTCTGAGACTGAATAAAAAATCTTTATAAACGGTTCTGTCTCCACCAAGAGGATATAAATATATTTAATATAAGTATTAAATAAAAATATATAAAACCAAAATATACTTTGGTTTTTCAAAACCACCAATTTTGAGAAACTGAAGCAGAGTCTTATCTCCTCTCAGACAGACTGCAGAAGGGCAGAAGGCATCGAACTTCACCCAGGTTCCAACCCCACAGACGAGTTCAATGGAACAGTCCTCTTGTGCATCCAGAGGATGAAGCCGCATCAGCAACCCAGTCTGCTGGATACGGCACAGGGCCACCCATGAGAGCTCTGCCTCAGGCCCTGGCCTTTGCATTATCCTGGGACCAGGGACACTGCCAGCACTAACAAGAGAACCAGGGCTAGTTTCTTTTTTCCCTCCCTGAAGCTCACAATATGGGGCTGCATTCTTTTCCACCACTTTGTTTTCAGATGGTTGCTTGGTTGTCAGCCACCTAATAATTAATATCCCCCTTCTCATTAAAAAGGCTTCCCTGATGGCTCAGTAAACTACCTCTAAAAAACAAGTCAATTTCTTATATAATTTTCTTCATAAGGGAAGAATACAAAATTCAGCATACATTAATCAATGTGTCAGGCTGACCTAACAAGCTAGAGGCATTTGACATTTGCTAAGAGTATCACTAAAACAATCCAGGAACCACCTGCTCACAGCTACAAAAGAGAAAACAGAACAAACAAGGTTTTGAAAACATGTGAATATATCCCCACCACTTTGTTTAATAACTCCAAAAGACACAAAACCACTTAGGCAGAAGCAAGTCACAAATCTATTCAAGAGCACTGTAAAGTGGACGGGAATTATCCAAAGGGCTTCACCACCAGCGGAATAATTTTAACACAAAATGCCTAGCCAATAAATACCCCAATGTTGCCAGCAGATCACCAGCAGAGGCAAATCCCAGATAATGAAACAATGTCGGAAGGGTTATTTTTTAATAATTTAGCCCATCAAGGAGTGAGTATTGATTCTTGTCTTTAACAAACAGAAGGAGAGAGTGTTATCTTCAGCCATTCAGCTCAGGGATGACATCAGGGAATTTAATCACAGCCCCTCTTCTGTGATGCAATCCTTAAACTGTCACCCCTGTATTTTCTGTCACTCCTCATCCATTTCTAGAGAATTCCTAGTCTCATGGATGTGTCTTCCCCACTTAACCCACAGGACCCATAGTAGCATTTCAAGTTTACAGATTAAGCATAACTATCATCATTTGCCAACTGTTTTTCTCTAAAATAATTTTAACAGTGCATCAGGTATCTTTGTGAATTCTGATCTTGGGAACAAATCTGCTAAATCTCTTAAGAAGAGACTGATATTCAATCATCATGGTTAGTGTACTGATGTCTGGACATCTGTAGACACTTTAATACATCCAAGATGCTACTAACAGAAGGAAAAACCGGAAGGAAGCAGTATAGGTATCAACCCCTATGTCCCCATTCCAACACAGAAGGACATAAAGTCCCTAAACTTCCAGGAAAATTTAACCAAATAATAAATTTGGTGGTAATGCTACATTTAAGGGTATTCCTGCATCTTTATGTACCAGGAAAATACTCAAAATCAAAACAAAATTTAGACTGAAAACAAGCCGGCAATTTCCAATTGAAGTACAAATCCAACTGCTCCTATCTCAGACAGAATGTCCCACATTCCAGTTATAATATATCCCAGGGCTCCCCTAACGCCACTCAGCTTTAACTGTGTTGCTATGGACACCAAGCCCCACCTTCCACCCTGGGTGTTAGCCTGGGAGTCAGAGTGGATGTGATACCAAAGCACCTCTCCAGGATTCTCTGGATCAAGGCACTGTGATCCCAAGGGCTGCAGCCATCCAAGGTCACCACACACATCTTCCATTAGGGGACCCCAAGGCATTTTACAGCTGCCTTTTTAGGTCCTTCTGCTTTCCATCCAAACTATAAATTGTTACAAGGCCCTGGGGCAGTGCAGCAGCAGCAGGCTCCATTCCATTAGGGCCTCAAGGAAGGGCAGAGGTGTCAAGAGGCTACAGTCAAGGGCTGCTGCCGCTGCTAAGTCGCTTCAGTTATGTCCAACTCTGTGCGACCCCATAGACAGCAGCCCACCAGGCTCCCCTGTCCCTGGGATTCTCCAGGCAAGAATACCGGAGTGGGTTGCCATTTTCTTCTCCAATGCATGAAAGAGAAAAATGAAAGTGAAGTCGCTCAGTCGTGTCTGACTCTTAGCGACCCCATGGACTGCAGCCTACAGCAACCCAAAAACAACAACGCCTCCCTCTCTGCAGCAATGAATCCCTTTTCTGTTGTAAGATCACAGTAGTGAAAGCGTGAAAGTCGCTCAGTCATGTCTGACTCTTTGTGATCCCATGGACTATATAGTCATGGCCAGGCCAGAATACTGGAGTGGGTAGCCTTTCCATTCTCCCGGAGATCTTCCCAACCCAGGGATCAAACCCAGGTCTCCCTCATTGCAGGCGGATTCTTTACCAGTTGAGCTATAAGGGAAACTCTCCTCTAATGAAGATTCCAAGAGCCAAAGCCAGCATCATAGATCAGACACCAAATAAAAACACAATAAAACAGCCTCACCCTATGTTAGCTGAAAACCTGATACACGCCTATGTAAAGGTGTATGCTATATGCAATGCACAAGCCCATGAGAATTAGAGAAGGTGAGGAAAGAAGTTAAACTTGAGCCGTATACTGTTATCTAATCACTAAAACTATACCCAGAAATACTCTCCTGGTCCCACAACTCTCTCTTATTTTTAGGGGAAGCGGCAAGCAAACCAGAAAGATCCCCAACAATCACTAGCTTCTAAAAAATACAAGCATGCAAACGATGTTTCCCTGCCTAGTGCCAGTCTCTTGACTGTATTAAATGCTACACTTCATGTCAATGTTCCCATTCAGTCACATTTAATATATTCCTTTTTATGTCTCTATTTGTCTGATAAAAAGTAATAGTAATGTGCATGTTTAGTCGCTCAGTCGTGTCCAGCTCTTTGCGCCCCCACGGACGGAAGCTCTCCAGGCTCTTCTGCCCATGGGATTTCTCAGGCAAGATTACTGGAGGGGTTGCCATTTCCTCGTTCAGGGAAACTTCCCAACCCAGGGATCGAGCCCACATCTCGGTATTGGCAGGCAGACTCTTTTTTACCATCGGAGCCAATAAGGAAGCCTAATAATAATGTGCTTTTGTCCTATCTTGTAAATGAAGCAAATTATTAATTCAATGGTTAAGAAGCTTCCTGGAGCCAAGAACTGCTCTGAGCACTGCAAACAAAAAGATGAGTGCAACACAACCCTTTGATTGAGGGGGCTGGGGGACCCCCTCAATCAAGTGGGCAGCTGCCACACTGCTCAGCTTGTGGCATCCTAGTTTGCTGACCAGGGACTGAACTGTGTTTTCCGCAGTGGAAGTTCTAACCACTGGACTGCCAGGGAATTGCCGACAGCCCCTTGACCGAGTGCCAAAACAACTGATCACGCAGTTGACCCTTGAACAACACGGGTATGAACTGCACTGAACTGTGTGGATCCATGCATATGCAGGACTTTATCAAAAGACATACAGTCAGTCCTCCATGTCTACGGATGTGGAATTGTAGATATAAAGGGCTGATGCTGGGATCTGAGTGTCCAGGATGCTGGTGTCTGAGGCGGGTCCTGGAGCCAGTTTCCCATAGATCCCTTGGGGACACTGGACATACAGAGAAGCCCCACATGGTGTCAGGGACACTACCTGACTGACTCTCTCAGAGAGGAGCAAGAGAGGGGAGGCTGGAAGCAGGACAGGGCTAACTCATTTTCATTTCAATGTGTACCTTAAACTTTTTAACATGATTTTGACTCTGAATGTTTACATACAATTAAAAACTAAGTAGTTCCACTGGGGAGTGGGTTGAATTGGGAGACTGGGCAAATATACACTTATGAATTGAACTGGCAAATATACACTTATTCATAGAATAGATAACTAATAAGAAATTTCTGTAGAGCACTGGGAACTCTACTCAGTGCTCTGTGGTGACTCAAATGGGAAGGAAATCCAAAAAAGAGGAAATATATGCATACATACAGTTGTCACCTTGCTATACAGTAGAAACTACACAACACTGTAAAGTAACTATACACCAGCAAAAATTAATTTAAAAAAACAGGGGTATACTATTAATAGATAAACCCAGGTAAAGGTTGTATGTGCTAATTTTACTATTAATAGTCACGATCCTTATCTGTATATCTGAAATTATCTAAAAGTAAAAGGGAAAAAAGTAAAGTATGGAATACAAACAAGCGTCCCTCCCAAAAACGAGGCAGTGCTAGTGTAACCATCGCAAGCTAAGTATGTCAATAAAGTAACCCTAACATGCCCCAGTGGGGCCAGGTAAGGGCCAGGTCACACATGGCAGCTACACCCTAAGACTTAAACAGGTTTTTCACAAGAGAAAAACTGAGTCACCACAAGGAACCCAGTAATCTAAATGTCATACACTGTCCCCTAGCCCCCAATAATCTGGACAATAAGCAATCAGTAACAAATTTATGTCACAAGTGGCTGTTTCATTTCAGCAAAATACCATCAAATAATAATACCATCAAACTACTTCTATCAAATTAATATTGGCAGTTAGAATTTCATTGGTTTTCTAGGTTCGGTTTGAATTTATTTATAAATTGTCCTTTAATGTTGTTTTAGGGATATCATTTGTGTGCTGGGGGAGGTAGGAAACTAAGCAATATGGGAGAACCACAAAAACAAAATTTTAAGAGCATAAAACACTGAAGTTTAAGAAACACTAAGGGATCCTGGAACTGCACCAGAAGTTCTGCATCCTACACAGGACACCATTGGCTCTGCGTCCACAGCAGTCACTGGGGGCAGACTTCCATGGGCTAAAGCTGGCTGCCCATCACAATATCCTGGGGAGCGCCTGGAAAAACTGTGCATTCCTGGGCCTCGCTCCAAAACTACTGAAGTAATATTCTGGCTTTACAAGTGAGGAAACCAAGGTGCAGAGAGAAGAAGTAACTTGATCACTAGTCAACGCTGCCAACATGAATCAAACCAACACCATTATTTCAACACACACACTATATATATAAAATCACGGCCACGATATATTACTTCTAAGCAGCTTTCCTCTCTTTTAGAGTGTAAAAAATGGAACAAAATACCATCACAGGTTTTTCCTCTTTCTACAGAAATAATGAAAATTCATAAAGTCCTTGTATTGCTAAAAATGGAAAGACCCTAAGGGCTCAAATGTTCTGAGGGCTTCCTCCTTTCCCTTCCCACTTCCTTAGTCTCTCCTTTTCTTTCTTTCACTTAACTCAAAAATCCCATGTCTGAGTTAATGATAGGTAAATTCTGATGTATTTTTCAATGACAGAGTTTGAGGGAAAACAGAATAAGAGTCCATTCCATAATCACCACAATGATTCAGGCAAAAAATAAAATAGGTGCTAACACTACATGCATGTGCATGGTCAGTCATGTCCAACTCTTTTCAACCCCACGGACGGTAGCTCACCAGGCTCTTCTGTCCATGGAATCTTCAAGGCAAGAATACTGGGGTGGGTTGCCATTTCCTACCCCAGGGGAGATGTTAATATTAGTGGGTGAAAATTCGATGGCAAACAGGACATTTACTGCATGCAATCTTTCTAACCCAGATATCAAACCCATGTCTCTTGCATCTCCTGCACTGGCAGGTCAATTCTTTACCATGGTGCCACCTGGGAAGTCCTGGCAACCCGCTCTAAAATTCTTGCCTGGAAAATTCCAAGGACAGAGGAGCCTGATGGGCTACAGTCCATGGGGCCACAAAAGTTGGACAGGACTGAACAACTGGGCACACACACACACAGGATATTTACATGGTCTCAAAGTTTCTCCCTATAAATTACTTCTTATTTACAAACGGTAAGTTAGTAACTCACCCAAGTGATCAAAGTTCCCATTACCAATAATGTGACAGATTAGCATCATCTGTCCTCTGATGTAAGGGACTCAGAGCACAATATAGACAGATTTGCCAAAATTAATGCATAACCAAAATCTAATAACTAGGAAGCAAGGAACTATGGAAAACTGAGCTGGACTCTTTAAAAACACATCAATGTCATGAAAGGCAAAGAAAGACTAAGGAACTGCTTCCGATGAAAGGAGACTACAGAGACACAGTAAATAGATGTGTAATGCTGGTCTGGATATTAGGCCAGAAAAGCAAATTGCTGTACAGGGCATTATTGGGACGCACGACAAAATGTGACTGTCTACAGATTCGCTCAGTATTGTATTGCTGTCAGATTTTCTGATTTTGATAACTATATAGTCGCTTTATAAACGAATGTCCTTGTTCTTACAAAATGAATATACACCTAAGTCTTTAGGAGTAAACAGTCAAGATGTCTGCATTTTACTCTCAATTTAGAGCAATGTAATAGAGTAGCAAGCCCAGAAATAGATCTACATATAGTCAACTGATGCTTAACAAAGGTGCAAAAAGCAATGCAATAGGGAAAAGAAAATTTTTTCAACAAATGGTGCTAAACAACTGGACATACATGTGCCAAAAAAAAAATAATAACCTAGACACAAAAATCAACTCAAAATGGTTAACAAACCTAAATGTGAAATGCAAACTATAAAATCTTAGAAGAAGAAAACACAGAATGAAATTTAGATGACCTTGGGTTAGAAGATCACTTGCTAGATTCAACAGTAAAGGCATAATCCATGAAGGAAAGAACTGATAGATTAAAAAAAAAAACCTCTGCTCTATAAAAGACACTGTCAAGATAAGAAAAATACAAGCCACAGACTGCAAAAGACACATCTCAGAACTGTTATCCAGAATACACAAAGAACTCCTGCGTGTGTGTTAAGTCACTTCAGTTGTGTCAAACTCTTTGCGACCCCATGGACTGTAGCCCACCAGGCTCCTCTGTCCATGGGATTCTCCAGGCAAGAATACTGGAGTGGGCTGTGATGCCCTCCTCCAGGGGATCTTCCTGACCCAGGGATCAAACCCAAGTCTCTTATGTCTCCTGCACAGGCAGAAGGGTTCTTCACCAGTAGCGCCACCTGGGAAACACAAAGAACTCTGAACACTCAACAACAAAAAATAAACAGTATGATTTCAAAACAGACCAGACAGCCTAACAAAAGATACTCCACACAGTATGTCATCAAGAAAATGCCAATTTAAACAACAGTGAGATACCACCAACACACCTAATGGAATGGCCAAAATCCAGACCAACATCACCAAATGTTGCTGAGGATGTGGAGCAACAGGAACTTTCCATTCATTTCTGCTAGGAATGCAGACTCGTATGGCTACTTTGAAAAAGTGTGGTTGTTTCTCAGAAAATTGAACATACTCTTGCCATACAATCCTGCAATTAGGCTCCCAAAGGAGTTGAAAATTTATGTCCACACAATACCCTGCTGCTAGAGCAACTTTATTCATAACTGTTAAAACTTGGAAGAAGGATGCCATCTTTTTCAGTAGATGAAAGGATAAATAAACTGTGGTCCATCCAAACAATGGAATTTTGTTTATTGTGAAAAAGAAACTGTTATGCATGACTTTTCATGTCTTTACATGGAGGAATCTTGAGTGCATACTTCTAAATGAAAGGAGCAAACATGAAAAGGCTACATCCTGTATGATTCCAACCATATGACATTCCGGAAAAGGTAAAACTAAGGAGAGAGCATAGAGATCAGCGGTTGCCAGGGGTTAGGAGGAAAGGGAGAGCTGAACAGGCGAAGCACAGAGGGCTGTCAGGGAAGTGAAACCACTCTGTGTGAAGCTGACAGTGGATACACGGCGTCGGAAACTTGTCCAAACGCAAAGAACATACGACACACTAAAAGTGAACCTAAAGCTAACTATGCACTCCGGATGATACTGATGTGAAGATTCATTGACTGTAATATATGTACCACTCTGGTGGGAATATTGCTAATGGGGGAGGTTATTCATGTATGGGGTCTTGCCAGGTGGCACGAGTGGTAAAGAACCCGCCTGCCAACAGAGCAGACATAAAGAGACGCAGGTTCGATCCCTGGGTCAAAAGGATCCTCTGGAGGAGGTCATGGCAACCTACTCCAGTATTCTTGCCTGGAGAATCCCACGGACAGAGGAGCCTGGCAGGCTACAGTCCATGGGGTTGCAAAGAGTTGGACACGACTGAAGCGACTTAGCACACATGCACGCATTCACGTATTGGGTAGGAGGTGTATGGGAAATCTCTGTACCTCCCACTCAATTTTTGCTGTGATCCTAAAACTGCTCTGAAAAATAAAGTCTATTTACAAGGAATAAAAAAAGGAAACAGTGATAAGCATCTGCCATTCGATCTAACAGTACAACAGAGATCAAAGGTAAAAACAAAAAATGCTAACTTAGAGGAGTTAGGCATAACAACTTTCAGATTCTGGAAAAGACTGATTAACCTTAGGTGAGTTATGTAATCTTCACACCAGGCACTTAGAAAAGCTGAAGACCTTGATATTTATTTGAAACGCTGTCACTAAAAATACTAGGATATCCTAAAATGAGGGATAACACTACAAAGTTAAGCTAGACAAACTGCATGCTTTACCTCCATGTCCTGAAACGTGTCTTAGTAAAACTGCTTTCAGAGAACTTGTAAAGCCTGGGCACACCACATATTTGCTTATACATTTTTCAAACAGCATGAAATAGCCCTTAAAAGAAGTTAAAGGGTCTCACAGTGCCTGTAAGTAACCAAGGGTGATGCATTATCCCTGAAAGAAGGGAGAGCTCAATAAAACTTAAAAGTAACCATTACATTTCATACAGATCTATGGTAGCAAAGACTGCTTAAACAGTGGAAGTGTTTTTGTTTTTTTGGTTTTTTTTTTTAATTTTTAAACTTTACAATATTGTATTGGTTTTGCCAAATGGAAGTGTTTTAAAATCCTGCTGCTAAGTCACTTCAGTTGTGTCCGACTCTGTGTGACCCCACAGACGGCAGCCCACCAGGCTCCCTCATCCCTGGGATTCTCCAGGCAAGAACACTGGAGTGGGTTGCCATTTCCTTCTCCAATGCATGAAAGTGAAAAGTGAAAGTGAAGTTGCTCAGGTGTGTCCGACTCTTAGCGACCCCATGGATTGCGGCCTACCAGGCTCCTCCGTCCACGGGGTTTTCCAGGCAAGAGTACTGGAGTGGGGTGCCATTGACTTCTCTGTTAAAATCCTAAGGCTATTCCAATATATGTTCTGAATCTGTGGCTCGAGGCCTCTTTTGTATAAAAGGAGCAGATGAGTATATGGAAGATAGCCTTAAGAACAAAGTAGCTGGCCTGCAGCTTCTAAGGGAGAGCAGGGCGTGGAAATAACAGCTTCAAAGGAGAGGAATTCACCTGGAAGTGGGTATGTGCTCACTAACACTGGTCAACTGGGTGTTTTAAGAATTTTTTAACTTGTTACATTAAAATTCAACAGCTAGTAATCATCTTTCATTCAGGGTAGATGGGCATCTGTACTGGCATTTTTTCTGAAAATCTGGTTCTAACACTTTTACCACAGTCAAACATAAAAGGCTTATTTGGGGAATACTTAAGGCAACTGAAGAAAATACAGTAAACTCTGAAAAAGCAGGATATCCTTAAGACCTCCTATAGGGCAAAACAAGCAACCAGATGACAACTCTTTATAAGCATCAAGCAGCTAAGAAATGGAATTCTGTGCTCAGGCCCTCAGTCATGTCTGAGTCTTTAGTGACCCCAAGGACTGCGGCCCCACAGGCTTCCTCTGTCCATGGAATTTTCCAGGCAAGAATACTGGAGTGGGTTGCCATTTCCTACTCCAGGGAATCTTCCCAACTCAGGGATGGAACTTGTGACTCTAGCATCTCCTCCACTGGCTTTACTTTTAAAACAGCATTTTATGATAAATATTTACTTTCAATTATTAAATGGTACCCCAAACCGCAAGTATGTGAAGCGCCTGCTGTGGAGGCCATCTGGGGAAAGCTACATAAAAGAGCAGCAGTGTGCCTCAGCACACAGCGACTGCTCCACGTTAGTTTACCTCCTTAGCAAGCAGTTAGCTGGTTTGAGGGTTGTCTGTTTGTCTTTTGGGGTTTTAATTATAGTCTTTATTTGGAAAATAGCCTCAATTAAAGACATTTTTTTCATTTTTATGTCATTTTAAAGGTTACTTTCCTGATTCGAGGTTTCAAGTGACCCATACCTCAAGAGACTTTAGAGAATAGCAGTTTTTAAACTTAATTTTTAAATTTTAGGAATCTGATTATCATTCATAGTTGAAAAATATAAATTCTCTCCAGGAAAATGCATGTGTGTGTAAGACTTTGCAAGCAATTTCAGGAAGTTCACAGACCCTCTTAAACTCAACAAAACCATCTAGGGACCTAGGGACTTTAAGAATATCCAAAAACCAATCAATTATTTAAACCTGAATTTGTACAATAAAACTATGTGATAAGAGATACTGCTTAATGAATGCTTATTATATGCTCGACATCATGCAAAGCAATTTAATGAATTATTTCAATCACCTTTGCAACAGCCCTTTGCGATCAGTGGTAGTAGCACACCTGTTTATGAGTGAGAAAACTAAGGGTCAGATGGTTAGTTAACGTGTCCATGTGACACGGGAACTCATCAAGACAAAAATCTGTTCTCTGAAGGATAATGTGCCAAAAACAAAACTAGTAGCTAAAAAAAAATAATGACTTGGGTTGATCATTCACCCATCAAAGAACATATAGGCTGTTTGCAGTATTTTTCTATTGTGAATAAAGTTGCTGTGAATATTTTCTTTAATGACATAAAATAGCTCGACCCACTGTCCAAACATGGTCATATTTGTAACAATATCTGTTAGCTACTCCACAGAGGTCTTAAATGCACAAAAAGGTAAGAGTAAAGAATAAAAATACTAAGTAACTAAATATCCTAGTGAGGAGCACTGAACTTCCAGTGAGGAGAGGACAGGTATGCCTGCCAAGCACTCCAGCCTGCAGAGCCACACCTACCACAGTGGACGTGAATGTGCATTCAAGTCCCCTTAAAATGGCTGCACCTCTCTGCTCTGGACAGAGCCTTTGTCGCGCAAATTAAACACAGATATGGGGAGCAGCTAGGGGTGCAGATCATCTCTGCCCAGTCTGGGGAGGATCTGGACAACGCTTCCTTTGACTTCTCACCTCCCTCCCCACCCACTACCAGTAAATCAGTACTTTTTGCTAGAAGGCATCCGAGCTAACAGATTCTCAGGAATGAGTAAAAATGTTGCCTTTCCAACACAGATGCTTTTAAAATGAACAGATAAAAATTAATAAAAATTAAACTTTATGAGTTGATGCCATCGTTAGTATAGAAACAGAGATCACAGATACCTGAATATGCAAAGAAAAGTTAAATTATGATGCAATCAATGCTATCCTATAAAAACTAAATTAACAAAAATAGTCTATTAGAGAAGACATCTGGTGTATCATGGCAGGAAACGTTAATGATATTGTCTGCAGCCCTGTAATCAATTTTTTCTCCCAGCAGCTCTCTCATTACAGTGTATCAGATCTGTAGGCCTGCAGAATTTATGAGAGCTCCACACATGGAGGGGAGTTTTGCCAACTGGATCCGATTCAGATCCAGCTCAAATGACTTTGGCAGCATGAAACGTTGTTAAAGAACAATCAATACATTAGCTTTACACAGTGTTGTCTTGACTGAAAAAAGATCTGTCATCTTACTACAGAATCTTCTCCAGCTTCCACAGGATGGTATCTGAGTGTACCACCGATCATGGACTTAATTAAATTCCTGGTGGACATAATATTTTTACTGTTAAAAATTTAAATAAATTAATACTAGGCATCACTAATGCTAATATAAAAAGTTTACCAAAAATCAATGTTATTATGGGCAAAACCTTAAATCCATTCAGCAAATCCTGGTTAGTGAGTATTGCAATAAATTATACAGTCTAACAATGACATCCACACTGATTAGAGAATATAGTATCAGTCTAAAAGATAAAAACCATTTCATACACACACATACATAAACAAACAAGATGGTAATTGGTAAAGGCTGGAGCTTCTGAAATAGGCAAGTCGGGACTGCTAATTTGTTGGTTAAAGATGCCAATATCTCTCCAGGGATTAAAATTAGATTTTTATCCACTACACTGGGTTTTATCTTCCATTGTGATTGACTATTATATATCAGGAATTTCAAGGCTTCCATAATATGAACCTTTTTTCTGGTCTAATTCTTGATAAATTACAGGAGCAACTATCTAAACATGAAAATGTTGTTGTGACAATTATTCCTGATTTTATTACAATTATTTATACCCCATCTCCATTGTCTTGGTCCTCTTCATTTCATGCATGGATGACAGCCCTAGCCTCCTAATTGGAACTTTCACAGTCTTTCCCCCACTCCACACTGCTACCCAATGAATCTTCTTAAGCAGTGATCGGCTTGCTTGGAATGAAAAAGCCTGCAAAGGCTCTCTTTGGCCCAGCACATAAAATCTTGCCTTTTCTGACCTTCTTCAGTCCGGCCCCATATCTGCCTCCCAGGACCCACTAACCTGTGCTCTTCTTTGACGTTCTGCAGTCATCTTCTCACAACTCTTGGCTTCACCAGGCTCCATGCCTATGCTGCTTATAGGGACAGGCTGGCATGCACATGGGCAGGGCTCCTCCACTCTGCCCGCCCCATGTTACCAGTGTATCAGAAACACACCCTGCTCCTCAATACCTACCTTCCTTCCCAAAGCTTTCCCAAGTGCTGCTACAGCCCATTTGGAGTGCTCTCTTCTCTGAGTCTCAAGGTAGTAATATTCTACAGGGAAACTGAATGAGTCATTACATAGTGCCAGTATCCTGAATCATGTGAGTATGTGTGGTGACTACTCTCTTGCTATTTTCTAATTCAGCATGAGTATGAGCCCCCTGGTGAGATCACATAAAACAAAAGACATGTCTCAAACTTCTTTAGTGATTAACAGCAGTCAATCAGAACAAGAAGCACCAGTCTTTCAGAAAACTTTACCATTAAATCCTCATAAAGGAAGGAACACGAACACAGTTGTGTACACACAGCTCTCAGAGAAGGTAAGACACGAAAATAACCCTCGTGGACCACTAACACCAGGCCCTGTGCTCCAAGGGATACAGCGCTAAAGACATTTCATCCTGCTCTGCCTCACAGCAGGCCCCGCATCACCACCAGGGAACAGAGGATTTCCGGGGCACAGCTGAGAGCACCACCTCTACACGTCAACACAAGCCTGTCACACACTGATTCTATATCTGGCATCGCAGAAAAGCCCAGCTACCTCTGCACAACACTCTACCAAACGTCCCCCAGGAGGGCAGCACCCCACACAGTTCAGCGCCACCAGCCACAAGTCCCAGGGATCCTGGGGAATGGCACACTCCATACGTGGACCCACTTACCCCCTTTTCCCCCATTTCAGTTGCCAACATCCATACTCGCTGCTGATTGCCAGCTCCTGCTCCTTGCAGCAGCCCAGCGTGCTCTCTGCTGGTGCCAGAGTCCCCTACACCACCACCCCCCAGCGTCTGGAACTGTCCTAGAGGGGTAAGGCAAGTCCCGTATTTGCTTCCTCTGTGCATGTACTTGTTACTCCTTTAAAAACACAGACAATACAGCACATTTTTAAAGGGGCTCTGGGGAGGGAGGCAATGATCCTATTTTATACCCTATGGGATATAAAATATTGATAGCTTTTAAAAACGGGATTCTCCTTACCCCTACAGGCCCTCGCCCGGCTTCAGAAAGATGCTGTGGTGGCTGTGATGCCACCGGCAGAGAGCATGCTGGGGGGTCACACAAAGCAGGAGTTGGAGATCTGCAACAGGCCTGGGAGTTGTGGACCTAAAAGAGAAAACAGTCTTCAGTTAACATGCCTGATGTCCCCTCAGACCCTGGTTATTAGGGGCACGCAGCACACAGCAGGTTTCTGCACAAATCCTTTAGCAGATGGTCTCCAAAATCTCAGAGAATCTGTTCTACCACTCAAGGTAAACTTTGCGCATCCATCAAAGCTGTTTCTCACTCCAGCGTGAACTCATGTATGACCCTCTGGCTCCACGCTTTCGTGTGGGCCTGTCGTAAGGCAGTATGGTGTGTGCCCCTTGAAATAACCAAGTTAAGATGTGACACAGTGTCAAAGCGCAGTGACAGTGGCATGCTTTGCTTATAATAGAAACAAAAATGCAACGGTGTCAGATAAACACAACTATAAAATGAACCACAAGCGGACAAACTGAGCTTTCAGAAGAGTTTTCTAAGGACAGATGTTAGAGGCATAAGACACATACTTCATAAGGAAATGCTCAAGGTATGGGGGAGTGGGGGGCCTCAAGAGAGATCCTACCATTTTCTCAAAGTCCTAGTTTCATTTTGTAAAGCTGAAGACAGAGGCTTAACACCAGAAAAAAAGACAACACCCTTCAAACAAGCTTGAGTTTGCTCACAATGCCCACAGGGTGAGTATAATGAACAGGCTGGAGCATAAAGTTCAAGAAAGACATTATGTCTTTTAGGAGCCAAACCAGCTTGGTGCATATCATACATATGTCTTTCTTTTCGTCCCCAAGAAACATTCAAAACCAACAAAAGATTAGGGAGCAACTTCTGAAAGCCAGCACAGTCCTGGTAAGTACCACAAAGATAGCTCAGGTAATAGTTTGAACATGTTCCTTTTTTGAATACTCTAGGGAGTATATAAGATTTCCAAAAACTTAACCAATCCAATTTCATGTAGTATTTAATGAACTAAAAAACCCCATAAAATCCAAATACTTAAGCAAATCTCAGTTCTTAAAACTGCTTAGAAATTACAGGTAAGCAAACTTTTCATATTAAATCATTTTTAGGGAGTCCTATTACACATAATTCCTTTCAAGAAAAGAAATCCTAACAGCTTCTTATAGTCCAAGATTTTAATATGCTCCATAAACTATTTATTCTTTTTAAATGTCTCTGAAAACAAACAAAAGGACAAATCCCAAGAAAAAGAACTAATACGGGGAATGTCTTTATCATGATGCTTTTCTTATTCTTCAGATGACCCTCCAGAGGACCCTGGGCTCCCACACAGTATGCTTTCTGGGCAGTCAGTCTCTGACCACACTGCCCTGGGGACGCTATATAAATGACCTCTGTGAACATCAAGTGTTAGTAGCCATAATCATCTCTGCCACACACCTCCCTCCTGCCCATACCAACACTGCAAATTTCAAATCAAAGATTCAACTGGGCACTAGGATGTGCAGTACAGTCAAGAATTTTTAATGTAAACAACAAACCAACATTTTTGAAAAACTGAAATTCTTGTTAATCTCTTGCACTAGGAATTAATCAAACCACTCAAATCCTTATTCATTCAAATCAAGTGTTTTAAGCAAAAAACACCTTAGTAAAGCATTTCTAAGCATGTTGGCATTATTTAATATGCAAAAGTTCAAGTAATTATTAAAACATTTTATAAAGACATCATTTCAAAGCATTTCATTACTCTCATTTATGAATCAAAAAACACAGATAGTATCTCAGTTGTCCTAATTTTTTTTTTCAATTCTTCTAATGAGTTTTTTCTTGTATAATTTTGAGTTGGCCCTTAACACAAACATCCACATATACACTAATTACAAATTTCCACTTTTAAGAAACAGAGTTGGAATGACAGCTATTTACCAGTACTCTAGCACAGTAGCTCTCTACAAACATCAAATTGTCTCAAACTTCCTTAAGCTCCTATTTAAAAAAAACAAAACAAAAACAGAATACCCAGAGTTTTCTGCATTGAAAAAATTTCACATATACAGAGCAGGTTTAGTAAAATAACATTTTTAGGTAAGTATTTTATGGAAGTAAACATAATTAAACTTCTTCAGCGATTTCCTACACAGAGTCCTAAAAATCCAAATACATTAGGAGAAAATGAATTACCCAATCACACAATAATCATAAACCATTAAAACTTTAAATCCCATGAAGCCTACAATGACTGTCAATCATGAGTGAAAACACCACTCAGAAGCTGGGTAAATGGGGCCAATAAGATGCCCTGAGATTATTTATCCCCAAAGCCTCACTCTGATTTTCACTTGTGTCACCACTTCTCCCACTTAAGAACTGACACATATCATGTGAAAATGTTGTGGTGATTCAAAATAACTTTCAACACGACTGTCCCGTAACTGGGGTGAGGGTGGGGACAAGCACGGCAGGTTCCCGCAAAGCCGCATCTGACTGACCATCACACTCAGGGCCAAGTGACTTCATCCCACTCTTAAATTATAAACTTCATGCGAAAAGGACATTTAGTCCTTGCACACATATTTATTGCTGGTGGCTTACTTCAAACACAGCATGGAGGAAGTCCACTACCCCATTACAGTTTATCACAATACGTATGGATAGCAACCAAGTGACCAAGACCTTTATTTTAAAAAGAGAAGTGGGGAAGGTGTGGCCTTCAGAAGTAACAAGTCAGTAACTCAACCCTCCTCCTTTTTTTTGAAACCTTTTTTAAATTGAAGTATAGGTGATGTACAATATTATACAAGACACAGGTGTACAATACAGTGATTCCTAATTTTTAAGATTATACTCCATCTATAGTTATCATAGAATGTTAGGTATATTGTACTGTACAAGATATTCCTGTACCTTATTTTGTACATAATAGTTTGTTCCTCTTAAGCCTCTACCCCTATCTTGCCCCTCCCCTCTCCTCACTGATAACAACTAATTTGTTCTCTGCTTCTTTTTTTTATTATATTCACTAGTTTGCTTTCTTTTTTTAAGATACCACATATAAGTGAGATCACACAGAATTTGTCTTTCTCTGTCTGACTTACTTCACTTAACAAGGTACCCTCCAAGTCCATTCATGTTCTTGCAAATGGCAAAATTTCCTTCTTCTCTCCAACTTTCCTTGACCTGGAGTCACTGTATAAGAAGGGCGCTGAGGCCCCAACTCCTGACGGTTAAGAACAACTAAACTGACAAAAAGGAACGACTCTTCAAAGAGCCATCTCTGCTGTACTTCCCATCATCTAAGACGGGACTCCTCAATCTATAAGCAGAAAATACTTAGCAACAAACTTCCAAGGTTTTCACTTCATTATCCCACACAACACTCAAGTCACAAAGCAGTAAGCAAGTGGTACTGACCTTTCCACAGGGAATGAACAAAGAGGGTACAGAGAAAAAGAAACTACAGAAAGACTCAATTTGGCAGGCTTAACTTGAGAGACTACAAAAAACCTAGAGAGAAAACAACCACTGCTTCATACAGAAACAAACCATCACATCCGAAGGCATTTTTCCTATGAGCTGCCTTCTCTGGGATGTTTACATAAGACTAGGCCATCATTTATCTTTGCTAAAAGTCAGTTATATAGAAAATTCAAAGTGGAACATAATAATGCCTAAAAATATTATGACCTTGGCTACATTCACATAAACTTCCTAAAGAAAATTTTATAAAGTATTTTTAGAATTATTTAAATATATAAAATACCACACACTGCAGGCTAACTCAAGGTAAAGAAGCAGATCTCGTAGGCCTGTTTAATAAACGAAAGACTAATTTGTAGTTAACGCATGCACTGTATCAAACGACTACTAAAGTTTTCTGGTAACTTTATCCACTTAACTTTTTCCACTGAAGTGTAACTTCATTCAATATTCAGTAAATATTTATTATGGATCTTATATGAGTCATGCAATATATAAATCAATGAGTAAAACAGATGAAATATCTGCTTTTCCCCAGCTTAAACCTGGAGCACCAACTAAATGTCAATGTCACAATCATCACTGCACTGTCCAGTACGTAGGCTGGACCTTCTCATCTAAAAACAAGCCATGTGCAAAGTGGGCGGGCCCTTTATATCCCAACTTTATAGGTAAATAAAGCAAGGTGAGGAGGGTGTAATGTCTTGCCCAGTGTCATGGAAAACAAGAACTGATGAACAGACTAGCTGATTTCCAAGTGGAGCTCTCCACCCAGGCACTCTACCATCCCCCAAAACTCAATCCCAGAATAACATCTAATCTTCTCAATTAGCCATGTTCAAATTAATGTGCATTTCCTGCCTCCCCTAAGAGTTTTCAATACAAAGTTGACCTAACATTACAATGAATGCCCATACACCATATATTCTGTCCTGAGCAGCCACATCAGCCAAGCTGAGATTAAATAACTGTGGTGTATAACACAAGTATGCACACAAGGTTGCCTGTTAGTGAAGCCTCCCTTACCTCCCAGCACTGTCTATGTAAAGGTCTCTAACAAAAAACCAAGATATAGCCACTTATTCTCAGTTAAACTTTCATTTTAAAAAAGGAAAAGCAGCTAACTGCTTTTAGTCTTCTGAGAAACTCAACTTTGGTGGAGAGAGGGCAATTTCAATGGTAAGTGGAGCTAAGCTGAAGCCCCTGACTGCTGCATTGTGGCAAGCAGCTTTTGGGGTAGGGTTATGGGTCTAGGCCAGGAACCAGGAAGAAATTCCAAACGTTCCTCCCTCAGCCACTCACATTTGGCTATAAAACAGAGAGACACCAGATACTAAATCTTACATAACTCGGTCCCCACATTCACAGCAGTAATGGAGGTGTGCCTCTGCCAAGGTAAGGAGTGGGTGGCATCTTTAACTATTCCATATGCAGGATCAGCACTGAGAATACAAGCTGTCAGGGACGCCAATGATACCAGAGCATATGCATCCATGAAGAGTTGTAACAACACCCTGAGCCCTAAAAGTCAACTGGAAAAAGCAAAATTCACTACAGATAGGTCCCCAACTCCAAGGAGTCTCTATTTAATAAACCACATAGGAGCAAAAATGAACCAATGGTATCTGCTCAAAATAATATTTGTAATAATTATCTATATGACCTGAAAATTAATTTCATGTAACAAATAGCTGAAGAATTGATAACTGTAATAACTCAAGGAAACAAGCAACATAATTTTTCTATTTAATGAGTAACAGAAACTATTAGGAATCAACACAGAATTCCCATGCAGGATATTAAAAGAATGGCTTCAACCATTCATCTGGGAGTGAAGGATGAGGCAGGAAGCATGACTCTTAGAGCCAGATGAGGAACTCTGAGGGGTGACATTGAATGGAACCTACCAATCTCAATAATCTCCGTCCAGCATTCTCAAAATCTATGATTATTTCTAGACAGCAAACTAATTCTACTATGCTAAGGCCTGGGTTCCTATAAGAATAGAATTTTATTGCTTTTTTTTGTAAAAGAAGGGAATCCTTCCTCCACATCAGTCCTACGAGTGTTCTCCAACAAGGGCTGACATCCACTATACCGCAGCTGTCAGTCCAGGCAGAACCCAAGACCCCTGAGGGGAGGACCTTTGCCTTACATTCCTCAGTCCCCTTATAGCTACACTCAACAGAGAACACAAAGTAGGCTTGCCTGTCGAAGGCTCTGGCAATAACCCAGAACATCTGAACTCACCCTGGCACATAATGCCCCTGGGGATACCGACTGGCTTGGAACAAAACCCTCAGTGCACGCTCAGCCACACGGTGACAGAGAAAAGCTGGGGGAGTGCAGCAGAAGAGGAGGCTTGCCGCTGTGAGCCCAGGCTCTTTCGGATACGGTCAATGGAGAGCTCCTCCAGCTGGCCCAAGAAGGGGGCCCTTCACTGAAAGAAAACAAGAATCCAACAGGAAGAAGCACCAGTGCAGCAAGACTCAGGGAGAGAGCTCACTTTCTCTCTCACTCTGCACAGCTACTCCAAACCTCTGCTTCAGCTTCCTCCCCTCCAAAAGGCCTTCCCCCAGTGCCTCTGATGGTCCCCAAACACACCTTGTACTCAGAAACTCACCATGATAAAAGGACTGATTCTAATTTATGGTATAAACAAAGACAGACATCTCTCAGTTAAACCTCAAATCCAAAAAAGATAAAATATGTAATTAATCAACAACATGTCAAAGCTGTTGGGTTATTCCTTTCCATGGTTCCACCTGCCACGTGTGGCATTTGCTGTGCACAAAACCAACCCTGGTTTCTTCTTTGCAAAATCTTGCAAAGAAACAAAGCACATTTCTTTCTGTTCATCTTTTCGCCTATTAGTTGGGTAAGCGGAAGGAGAGAAAGTCTATGATTATTCTCATCTGTGAGGTCATCTTTTCATAAGTGGTATTCAGAAACAAGGAAAGTGGGTAACCAGACAATAACTATATTTCTTCCAGAAGCACATATTTCTTCATTATCCTTATTATTCTTACACAAAAACGATGTGTTCTGAATACAAAACTCAATCAGAAACACGTGACATAGCATACGTGACTTAGAAAAAGGCATCTAAACCCATAGCACCCCACTTTCCACATCATTTTAATGTGCTGCACTAGACCAATCCTGACAACAGAAGCCTCAGCTTTTATTGCTGTTAATACCCTGAGCAATTACTGTAGCTCAGCAGGAACCTCTGCCCCAAACAGCAGCTATCACACTGTAATCAGCATTTCATAAGAGATGCCGTTCAAACATGAAGGCACCTGCTAACGTGCAAAACGTATACAGAAGGGACTCAGACTAACAGTTAAAAGAAAAATCTTTGCAATTGGATTCCACAGCTATGTCTTTTCCATGGTGCACTAGTATTACACATTTGGTAAAAATCACACACAAAGACAATGAGCAGAGAGCAATGGCAGCACCACTAGCAAAAGCTAACTCCTTATGAAACAAGGCCGCCGCCCAGATTCACAGATGTCAGTGCAGCGTCTGTAAAAAAAATCTCTGGAAGGCAACATATAATAAACAGCAGAGACCTCTAAAAATGGTAAAACCTCATGTTGACATAAACTCTGAACAGAAAGCATTTGATTTACAAGATTAAACTGCAAGGCCACCTTGTAAAACAACCAGAAGGTAAAAGAGATCTATGAAGAATAAAGAAATCTTAGACATAAACGGCCTGATTTACTCTGTTTTAAAGTAGCAAAACACATGTGTTACTCATGTGATAACTTTTTAATAAAGAAAAGTAAATGGCAAGCAACTTTTTAACTCAATAGGATATACTAATTGGACATTTGGAATCATTCAAAATGTGTTATTTTTTTTAAAAAGAGATGCACAGTTCAGAATATTATTTTCCTTAGACTGAAATATCACGAACAATGTATGTCAGAGCACAAGTGTTATCAGAAGTCACAGAGGGGTTTGGAAATGTGGCGTTCATAGACACTGACGTGTATCTCTACAAAGCTAAACAACTGGCATGCCTCTAAACCTAAGCGTGTACACAGTGGCTCATAACATTCAAGTACAAGAATCCTTTCTTATCATGTTTCAAAAGATCCCCAAATTACAGTATTTCACATAACAATGGTTTGAGGAAAATACTAAACAATAATAGTGATTCTTAACTATGTCTTGTCATTAAATAAGTTAATTTTAAAAATCACAGAAGCATATTGATACATTTGAAAAGGAGTTATACAGACATGTGTAAGGTACATTTATTGAACACTGAGAATGTTTATTTACAGACCTCTGCAAACTCTCTATGAATATTGAAGGATCCAAAGTTCCCAGTCTGACAACCAGTGGACTGAAAGCAAGATTTCATTTCAGACAATCCCAGCACTTAAGCACTTGTGAAAGGTTTTCAGTGAGAAAGCAGTGTAGTTATTCCATCACCAGGCCAGGCTTCCTTCTCGCAACCCCCACTCCTGGGAGACTCCCCCCAAAAAGGTTCAAGATACTCTCCATATTTGCTTAACATACCTAAGAAAGTATGCCACAGAAAATCATAATCTCTGGCCCATTTACATCCTTTTCCTCTCCCCAGTTCATCATGAAATCCCAAATTCACTTCACTTCAGGTTCTTCACAATGGCTGAGAAAAAAACTAGTCAAGGTAATCTCTGAAATTGTTGTCAAAACAGTTACTAAAGGAATAAAAATTTCAGAAATATTTGTTTGCAGGATGAGCTTTCTAACATTAAATGTTACTAATACAAAGCTGCTTACTGCCTTATTGGAGTGTTGTAGTCACCAAGTGGTCAGCACTTGAGAGGTGAGCAGGTTACCAAGTCAACACGGAGAGAAGCAATCAACAGAGACAGCCGATGCAACTGGCAGAGAGCACAGAGCAGAATCAACAGCACATGAAAAGATGCTTACCAGTTTGAAGTCTTGGATGCTACAGATGAAATACGGTGTGTTGGGCCTCCGACTCTCGATATACACACAGTCTTTAAAAGAAAAAGAAAATTTTAAACAATGGCATTTACCTTTAAGGAAACAAAGACAGGGCCCATAAAGCCACTGCATAAATAAATTAATAAATAACAAAGCACATACCTTTTATAGAAAAAATTTTAAAGGTGATATTAAATTACAAATAATTTTAAGCTAAAAGGAAACAGCTCTTGAGTTCTTTTTAATCACTTGCTGATGATTTAAAGAATTGGTAAAGCCTCAGTTATTGTTCCCAGCAGCCCTCAAGAAGGGGAGTGGGAATCCCATGGGATTATCCATAATCAGATGAAGAGACTTCGATAAAGGGAATTACTTACTCAAGTAATTACACACCAAAACAAAATCGTGAATATCTTACTCAGACAGATGCTCCCCATCTTCACAAAGACAAACAGCTTTGCCAACTACTGCTTTATTTTTAATAAATATTTTGTGAGGAAATAAATGAAATATGTAAAAAAGACTAGCTTGAACATGCTACTACAATAACCTTTTCACCCACACAAACAAAGAGAAAACCATCTACTATCTCATGGGTAACTTTCTATTAAATTTTAACCTAAACATATTTTACTTTCTAATCGTAAAGAAAACAAAGGCAGCCAATCAGAGATGGAATGAAGTAAACCAATTAGATTTTCCTCAGGGAAGAAGAGCACTTTCTTAAATTACATTTGACAAGGCAGTAGCTGGGTAATTATTTCTGATGCTCTCAACAGCTGGAATCTAAAGGTTACTTTCTAAAATGACAGGCTAAGATATATTTGTTGTTTTAGAAGTAATGATTTTAGGGAAAGCAGTACCTGTAAAGGAATATAAAAACTCTCCACACTACAGCCCAAGATCATCATAAAGCACAGGACAGGAAAGTTTGTGTATTATTTACTGAGAAGTAATGGCATCTGCTGTCAATCACATTTTCCAGGGACAGTGACCATAATGCCCACACTTAAAATGCCATGTTTTACCTTCCTCACGACCCGTCACAACAATGACTTAGAATTTTCTCAAACCAGGCAGATACCTCTATTTCTCCAGTTCATGCATGTGAAGAACACAACATACCCAGTCCCCCAAAAAGCAAAGGTCTGGAGTCCCCAATCCAGTGGAAATCCTAGTCCCACCACAGGCACCAGTAAGACCCACCAAGAGGCAGACCAAGAAGACAGAGGGGCACTTCCTTCCATGAAACTTTCCGAAAGACAGCAGGATTTTTGAGGCCCAGAATCATTACAGAAAAGGAAGAAATCTGAAAGTCAAACATTTAGGCATCCAGAATTTCCCAACTGATTTCTCTACTCAGATGTAGGCTCCAGAACAGCTATTCGATCTCTGAATGCACGTGAAATGGCAGTTCAGGAATGAACTGCTGACTGAGCTTTCTATCTTGCTCCAAAGTCCAGGATGCTGGGGGAAAAAAAAAGCTGCTCAATATTTAGACAACATCCACTATCATGCTAATCACTTGAAGGGATGAAGAGAATCCTTCCCACGGTGGTAAATATTTCTCTTCCTAATCCTAATTTGGTATTCAAGTAAAAACTGAAGAAACCCATTCCTTAAATAAAAACTGTAGCTCCAACTTGGGCAAATTTGGGGACAATCCAAGGTCCTTAATTTCCATGTTCCAATCCTTGTTGTATCCACTTACCAGCACTTTAAATCTCCAGATATCCATTATTTATTCACCTCACTCAATGTGAACACAGATCACAGCCCATACACCTTCTTCCTATCACCTACAGCCCACAAAGGAACTATTTTTGGTCTTTCATAACATAACACTGTCATGTATGCTCAGCTGCTCAGTCACGTCTGACTCTTTTCAACCCCCATGGACTGTAGTCCTCCAGGCTTCTCTCTGTCCATGGGATTCTGCAGGCAAGAATACTGGAGTGTCTATTTCCTTCTCCAGGGGATCTTCCCACCAAGGAATCGAACCCGAGTTTCCCATATCTCCTGCATTGGTAGGTGAATTCTTTTACCACTGCACCACCTGAGAAGTCCAACACTGTCATACCTAGCTTCTAGTCACTGACTTCAAAACTAACAGGTTCCTTCCTGACTAATGATCTCCACTTTCTTAAAGCTCATGTGACAAAAAAGCTTGATGCAGTCAATGCTCTGATCACATGTCACACCTTACCTTCCCTAGGCTTCACTGTTCAACTGCACCAAAGCCCACAGCCCGACCACATCAAACCCTCTTTACTATTTTATTCTTACAAGCACCTGCAGCCATATAATGATTTACCTCCAGTGGCAGTGAATTCTCATAGCTCCTCTACAAAGAAATATCTCCTTACCCTGATAAAAAATTTCCTTAATATTGTATAAATATACTGACAATTTACATCCACTGTGTGGTCAGTTATTTGGCAGTCAAGATGGTCTACACTGTCCACTATCAATTTTGAGCTCAAAGAAACATACTCATTTCTGCATTCTCTGTACTCCCCCAAAGGACTGATGTCTGATACTGATGTTGGTAAGACTAGACAGAATCGAAGTAAATAACAGATAGTTAGATAATAAGGATTAAAAATATTCTTTTTACACACAAAAAAAGCTTTAATATATATATTATAATCAACAGAATCATTATTATTATAAACCCTTTACTTATAAAGACATAAAGTAGCTATTAACATATATTTGGAGAAGGCAATGACAACCAGTACTCTTGCCTGGAAATTCCCATGGGCCGAGGAGCTTGGTAGGCTGCAGTCCATGGGGTCACGAAGAGTTGGACACGACTGAACGACTTCACTTTCACTTTTCACTTTCATGCATTGGAGAGGGAAATGGCAACCCACTCCAGTGTTCTTGCCTGGAGAATCCCAGGGACGGGGGAGCCTGGTGGGCTGCCATCTATGGAGTCACACAGAGTCGGACACTACTGAAGCGACTTAGCAACAGCAACATATATTTAAAAAGCTTTCCAGAAGAGGCGAGAGAATCTATATTCTTTCATTTTTCACTACAAAGATACATTCAGGAAAATGATTATCTATAAATGTGGTGTGTGTGCTCAGTTGTATCCGACTCTTTGCAACCCCATGGACTGCATTCCACAAGGCTTCTTTGTCTATGGGATTTCCCGGCAAGACTACTGGGGTGGATTGCCATTTCCTGCTCCAGGAGATCTTCCCAACCCAGGGATCAAAAGGGCACCTCCTGCATTAGCAGGCAGACTCTTTACCACTGAGCAAACTGGGAAACCACATCTGTAAATATACCTGAGCATAAATCTGTCAGAGAAGGAAGGAACACACATGATGTGAAGGACAACTACTGATAACACTTCTCTGTAGTCTTACTGGAAGCTGCCCTGAGGAAGAGTGTTATATGGAATTTGCATATCAACACCTTATTACTAGATACAAAGTTACTTCTGTTTAAAAAGCTATCATGGCAAACCAAATTGATCCAAAAATTATAAATCCAGATATGAGATTTCAAACTACAAGGTAAGTTATATGTAAAACAGGTCATTGAATTCAGTTCAGTTGTGTCCGACTCCTTACGACCCCATGGACTGCAGCACACTAGGCTTCCCTGTCCATCAACAACTCCCAGTGCTTGCACAAACTCATGTCCATTGAGTTGGTGATGCTACCCAACCATTTCGTCCTCTATCATCCCTTTCTCCTCCTGCCTTCAATCTTTCCCAGCATCAGGGTCTTTTCCAAGGAGTCAATGCTTTGCATCAGGTGGCCAAAATACTGGACCTTCAGCTTCAGCATCAGTCCTTCCAATGAGTATTCAGGACTGATTTCCTTTAGGACTGACTGGTTTGATCTCCTTGCTATCCAAGGGACTCTCAAGAGTCCTCTCCAACATCACAGTTCAAAAGCATCAATTCTTCCATGCTCAGCTTTCTTTATGGTCCAACTCTCACATCCATACATGACTAATGGAAAAAACATAGCTTTGAATAGATGGACCTTTGTTGGCAAAATAATGTCTCTGCTTTTTAATATGCTATCTAGGTTGGTCATAGCTTTTATTCCAAGATGCAAGTGTCTTTTCATTTCATGGCTGCAGTCACCACCTGCAGTGATTTTGGAGCCCAAGAAAATAAAGTCTCTGTTTCCATTGTTTCCCCATCTATTTGCCATGAAATGATGGGACCAGATGCCATGATCTTAGTTTTCTGAATGTTGAGCTTTAAGCCAACTTTTCACTCTCCTCTTTCACTATCAAGAGGCTCTTTAGTTCTTTGCTTTCTGTCATAGGTTGGTATCATCTGCATATCTGAGGTTTTTGATATTTATCCCTGCAATCTTGATTCCAGCTTGTGCTTCATCCAGCCCAGCATTTCACATGATGTATTCTGCATATAAGTTAAATAAGCAGGGTGACAATATATAGCCTTGACGTACTCCTTTCCCAATTTTGAACCAGTCTAATTGTCCATGGCCAGTTCTAACTGTTGCTTCTTGACCTGCCAATAGGTTTCTCAGGAGGCAGGTAAGGCGATCTGGTATTCCCATGGCTTTAAGAATTTTCCACAGTTTTATGTGATCCACACAGTCAAAGGCTTTAGCACAGTCAATGAAACAGAAGTAGATACTTTTCTGGAATTCTCTTGCTTTTTCTATGATCCAACGGATGCTGGCAATTTGATCTCAGCTGGAAAGAATATAATCAATCTGATTTCGGTATTGACCATCTGGTGATGTCCATGTATAGAGTCATCTCCTGTGTTGTGGAAGAGGGTGTTTGCTATGACCAGTGCATTCTCTTAGCAAAACTCTGTTAGCCTTTGCCCTGCTTCACTTTGTACTCCAAGGCCAAACTTGCCTGTTACTCCAGGTATCTCTTGACTTCCTACTTTTGCATTCCAGTTCCCTATGATGAAACAGACAGCTTTTTCTGCTGTTCTAGAAGCTCTTGTAGGTCTTCAGAGAACCGTGAAAACCTTCATATCAACTTCAGCTTCTTCGGCATTAGTTGTTGGGGCACTAGACTGGATTATTGTGATATTGAATGGTTTGCCTTGGAAATGAACAGAGATCACCGTCATTCTTGAAATTCTTGAAATTGCAAGTACTGCATTTCAGACTCTTTCGTTGACTATGAGGGCTACTCTATTTCTTCTAAAGGATCCTTACCCACAGTAGTAGATATAATGGTCATCTAAATTAAATTCGCCCATTGCACTCCATTTTAGTTCACTGATTCCTAAAATGTCAATGCTCACTCTTGCCATCTCCTGTGTGACCACTTCCAATTTACCTTGATTCATGGATCTAACATTCCAGGTTCCTATGAAATACTGTTCTTTACAGCATCAGACTTTACTTCCATCACCAGTCCCATCCACAACTGGGCGCTGTTTTCGCTTTGGCTCAGACTCTTCATTCTTCCTGAAGCTATTTCTCCACCCTTCTCTAGTAGCATATTGGGCACCTATAAACCTGGGGAGGTCATGAACAGAACCCCATACTGTTCATGGGGTTATCAAGGCAAGAATACTGAAGTGGTTTGCCATTCCCTTCTCCAGTGGACCACGTTTGATCTCTATCAATATTTTGAAGCTTATATGTGAAAAAGATTGAGAATATCTTCAAAATTATCCTCGAAACTGACAAAACTTAAGAGTTTACTTACATAAATGATAACACACAGAATGACCAAAGTCAGAAGTCATTAAATTCCTGACATGAACTAAAAATTTTAACACCATGTCAAACTTACCATATGAATGGGGGGAAAATACACCGCTTTGATCTGACTTTTCTAAGTCATTTTAAAAATAAAAGCATGAAAAATTATTCTTTTAAATTTTTAATTTTTTAAATTTTTCTTTCTAACCCTCTCAGTAAAAAGGAGAATCCAACTACAAGAGAATATATTCTAAGAAGCAGTTTGGAATTTAAAAATTTAAAGAATATCTGACTCTCTGCGACGCTCCTCAGCTCACAGAATTCTCCAAATAAGAACAGTGGAGTGGATTGCTATACCCTCCTACAGAGGATCTTCCCGGCTCAGGGATTGAACCCACATCTCTTATGTCTCCTCCATTGGAGGCAGGTTCTTTACCACCAGTGCCACCTGGAAATCCTTCAAATAAGGTTAAAAAAGGCCAAATAATTCAGAAGTATTTCCCAACTGTCTCATTAATTAAGCAGCTATTTAAGAAAGTAAATTTATATGTGTGTTTACAGTTAATACAAAAATAAAGTGGTTTTATTTGGGAAGGAAATGACGAGAACGTAAGTCAATAGCAACGTTAAAATCTCAGTTGAATATATGCCCAGTAACCTTTTAAAGCCAAAATGATTTGCCAAAAATTTTCATGTAATTTATGCGAGTGTGGATTGTCTGAAGCTGGTTATAAAACTGGTTTCACTCTGTTGGATCAATGATCCTCAACCTGAAAATTCCCCATGGTCAACACAAGTACTGTAAAAAGAATAATAATAAAAAAAGAACCTTTAAAGAAGAAAAAGCAAGCTAGCAATTCTGAAAGAACTGAGCAAAACTGATGTGATCTATTAAGTGCATAACGCACATTTTCAAAACTGCCCAGAAGAAAATGCATATTTACCAGATTGAGCTAACGGCTGCTGCAGGGCAAATATATATATTTTTTTAATCTTAAAATCAGCAAGCCTGAAATGGGCCAGAAAAAAAATGAGTGACACTATTACCATCAATATCAATTATTCCAAACAACACATGATAACAAATTCTTCTCTTTACTAGAGGGTGTCTGGAAATGAAACCATGGGTTGAGGTTAAGATTTATTTTCTAACATGCAGCCTCTGCCTGGAAATTGATCACACGACCAAGTGACCTCAAATCCTGTGTCCATGATTTGGGCAATGATATTTAACTGGGCGATTCTGGCCGTCTTTCACAACCTCAACATAGCTTTTGTGTCCAAGAATCTCTTGTGCCATCTGCAAACAGCACAGCATTTACTAAGCTGGAGAAGGAAGTCAGCCAAAACTCAAAGGCAGATTCTAAAGGCAAACAAAGTTCTCTCTGCTTTTTCAACCCTCACTAAATCAGCAGGTCTACGAAAATAGAGCAAGAGTAGGGTCCTCTCAAGGGTAAAACCACAGCCTGAAGCATCAGGCAGTTTGTCATCCTGAAACACAAAGAACCTGCCAGCATCCTTCTTGACAGCCTCCTCACAAGCACAGTGGACACTGCTCACGCAACGGGCACACAGAGGGCAAGGCTCAGACTGGGGCTCTGGCCCAGGGAAGAACTTCCCTCTCCGGGAAAATATTTCTCCCTGTTAACCTTTGAAATACCTTCTCACCCCTCTGTGAAGCATGACAATGCCACCCTAAATAATTTCCAAAAGAAAACCTTTCCTTATAAAGAGTATGCATGAACAAAGCCTTTCTCACTGACAAATTCCCAAGACCCCAGCTAGGTGGCACAGCAGTGGCCAAGGAGGTTGACCCTTGGGACTGCTTGGCTCTCTGGCTCTCCCCTCCTTTTACACAAGATTCCTCCACCCCACACACTCCGAACCACTCTATCAGCCAAAAGCGGTGGATCTAACACTGCAAAATAAAGTCCACAAGCATCTTGCTAGTTAATATGGATGTTTCCAAATCTCCCACATACAGAAGTGTGTGTGTTTGTATACCCACACCCATGAAACAACTCTGAAACCCCAAGACCCAAACCCCAATCCCAGCATACCATGTAGCCTCCTTCAGAGCCTCTCATCTTGGTCCCCTAGTCAAACCTGCCACCATACTTCACCTCTATAAACAATATACTGCCTTCGGTATGATAAACACTTAAAAACTATAGAGGAATAAATGAATTGAATGAAAATATTAAAACAGAAAAGAAGCTATATTAGATCCTAGCAATAAAACTATGCTCTTAAGCAATATCAACATAAACGATGCTGTTTTCTAATAAAACTTCTCTAAGAAATAACTCAATTGCAGGATGACCTACTTATAGCTTTCTGCTAGATTCTTTTGTGGGGAAGGAATACTAGCATTGTCTGGGAATAGTGGAGAACTTAAAAGGGAAAAGGAAATAAAAACTGGGAAAACAGCACCTCTGTTAAAAGGAAATCTTGTTAGTCATTACCCTTACCCTATGTTTGACCCTGAAAAGAGTCAGCAAAATTGGCTTAATAACATCTTCTTAAAGATTTTAAGATCTCAGGTAACACATATCCTTGGTTCTTTCCTTTTCAAATTCCATGTATTCATTTGTCTACAAATTTCCAACTAGAACTACAAAGCTTACACAGATTTTTGTCTAAAAACAACACTGTATACATCTAGCCAATATTTACCTGTCTTTATCCTCACTGCTAACAGGAAATTAAACTGAGAAAAATCAAGCTGGCAGGCAGGAGGGGGTAGAGAAGCAGGTCAAAACAAACTAATCTCAAATTTGTTTAAATTTTCAATTTCACTCTCTCTCTTCTTCTCTAGGAGTTAGAAAATCTTCTAAAGCATCAAAAGCTTAACGACTGATTCGAGACAATTATCTTTCTAACACTAAGAAGTAACGCTGATTGTTCTGGAATAACTGCCGTTGCAAGACCTCACCCCATTCCCAAATCAAACCCATGCAACTTGAACTTGAAAATTCTGTAAAACAAGAAAAAAGGCAAGATGATCCTGCCAACAGCAGAAATCTTATTAGTTATTCTGATATGCTAAATAAAAACCATGGTTTGACACTCTTACTACTGAAGTAAAGAATATTTTAAGCACTCTCATCACTACATTTTATTCCAAAAGTGTTCCTTAAAAGCCCTCCTTGTGACCCATACTGAATCCCTACTATGTAAAACACTCTAGCCAGCCTTACATACAAACTCCAGTTAAATGATGAGGATCTCTTTAGTGCACGTGTAAAGAGCTTAGGTGCTGGAGGAGAGAACACAGGAAATCTAGAAGAAGGGGAAAGGCGTGCAGGGTTGGGAGGAGGGGGTGTCCCTTTTCAAAACCAGTGAGGGACATCTGCCTCATGAAACAGTGTCTCGGGGCAGCAGAGACGCAGGGAAAGGAATTTCAAGACCACTCGCATTCTTGCTGCTCCCCGACCCCAGTACCCTTTCTATTGCTTGAGAAGGCAGGTAACAAGTCTATTCACTCCAATTCAATGAACCCTGTCAAAAATAAATTCTGCTATAAAATCCCTATTAAGCAGAGGATGACTTCTGGTGGAAATGTCCTTACCATAAAGATTACAACTAAAATGTGGCTGAAATACATACATTTAAGAAACCGACACAGAGAGACGAACACTTTCAGGAGCTCTATGCCTAGCATTCACAGGAAAAAATAGCCAGTGACAGGTAGGCTGGAGTGAAGATGCTTCTCTTCCCACATGGCTGACAACAAACCAATTGCTAGTCTGATCTGCTGGGGTCACATCCTGCAGAGGATTTCAAGCGACACTGCTCCTTTTCAGAAAGCAATGAGCTGGGAGTCTAGGCTTTACAATAAATGGTTCAACCAATTTGCAGTGCTCACTGGAAATACACCGGAGAATTCACAATGCCTGGCTATAACTCTTATTTGGCAAATGATTTTATTATAAACTGGTATCACAGTGAATCCATTTTCTTTACGGGTTTTCTGCTACTGTTTAATGGACTGTCAGTATAATTTAGATTTCATCAATTTAAACTCATTCAAGCCTGGCTCCTGATTGTACAGTAAATGAAACATATTTCTACTCAACGAAATTAATGACAGTTAATTGTAGTCTGCAGTTCCCAATTTTGTAAAAGCAACTGTTCCACAATTCAAGCATCAAGCTACAAAATTTCCCACACCAATTATTCTTTGTACTTTATAGGCATCTACATCTTATAAGCCTTCTTGGTAAGACTAATATATGTGTTTTTTTAATATTTCTTCCCTCTCAAATATTTACTACCAACTTTCCAGAAAGAGTTAGGACCTAAATTATAACCAAAGACTAGGGAAATGAAAGTTTATCAGTCTCAACAGAGAGATGCTCAATTATTACAGATTTAAGCTACCAAAACTAAAGATTAAAATTTTCCACCTTATATATTCCTTTGCAAACTGCTGGATGATTTTCTTACATATTTCAAATCAGTCACAATGCCAACAATAAGTGAAATTTATTAAAAGAAGGCTAAACTTACCATATGGATTTAGACATATAAATAATGCACACAGTGCACAGTAATAAATACCATTACTGACCTGATACTCTGTTTAACAGAAATTTACTTCTGAGCTTTATTAACCAGATAACACAACAGTCCCATGAGTGATTTTTCTTTTTGACTTGTCTTTCACCTAAGCACCCACATAGCTGTGTAAGAGATGTTTAAAAGAGAAAAACCATGCAAAAAACTTCAGAAAAACTTATCAAATCAAAACCCACACAGTAATAAGGCAAGCATCAAGAGACTCTGCTGCCCCAAAACCATAAACACCAGGGTCACAGAGTGCCAGACTGCAACTCACACAAAAACAAGAGAAGGAAAACCACAAGCTATCCTTTTCAGTCCTTTTTTCAGCTCAATGTCTACATCTGCTCAGCTGGTTTTTAATTCTCCTATAACCATGTTCCAATCATGCCCCATCCTCAGGCTACTGCCCCTATTAGAGGTGCTTAACTGCAATTCCATCCAATCTCAAGTCCCAAATCAAGATTCCCATGGTCCTTCATGTCCTCCCCAATTCAGGTGGTAATGCCCAACTTACTGCCTGTTCCTGACAAAGACCATCACTTGAATGAGTGTAATTTCTCCCCATAAAATGAAGGATCAGGGACTAGCATCCTGTCTCCTTTCGGGTCTTGCCTTTTCTTACCTCCACAACACCTTGCACAAAGTTAAACAAGTGTGCTCTTCCATTATCAGCTGATTAATAGAGCACTCAATACCACAGCTGACATCTAACAAACCCCCGGAAATTCCACTAGCTTACCCAAAGAATATTACCATTTCAGCAGGCCTCAAATTTAATCATTTGCTTTGATTTATATAGACTCCTATGGGCAAGCGAAGCCTGTTCCCTGACTTTCTTACGCTACCATACCTCTTCCCTTTCTCCCTTAAATCATTACAGCTTTCATGTGGGGTTTTACTGTAGTTACTATTGTTTGGTCATGTGTTTCTTCAAAAATTAAAGTCAAAGACTGAAGATATTTTAAGAATAATTTAAACTATCTAGTCACTTTCATGTGACTGAAATACTGAGACCTCATATTTTCATTAAAGATCTTTAACTCACTGAATTATAAAAAGCATTTTATAAGTATTCAACAGGTATTTGGGGGGGGGGGAGTTTCACCTACGTGACAATTTCTAATTATCACCTCAGGATTCTACATGTAATAATTCTGCTTTATAACAATATATATCATTATTAGGCTAAAAAGTACTGGGGGGAGGATATTGGCAGGATCTCGCCTGGTAATCTGCCATCCACCTGTCACTTTTATCATCAAAATTAGCAAAGATCTGAGCAAGGTGGCAGGATTTACAGTATCTAAATACCTCTTGATTCCTGAAATGAGAGGAGATTTCATTTATTGTTCAAGACGTAAGCAGCTCTGGATGCTCCATATGAAACTGTACTCAACACACTTCAGCAAATGAGTGCAGCTGCTCTGGGCCAATGTAACACTTAATGAGAGTTGTGCTTTTTGTAATTTGTATCTTGAAAAAAATCATGTTCTGAAACATCTGCTGAGACAAAATAAATCAGAACTTTGCGGGGGAAGGGGCACAGATGAAGACTTCTTCATTTTACCCAAAGTTGGGTTGTGTGTATGCATGCTCAGTTGTGTCTGACTATTTGTGACCCTATGGTCTGTAGCCCGCCAGGCTCCTCTGTCCATGGGATTTCCCAGGCAAGAACACTGGAGTGGGTTGCCATTTCCTCCTCCAGGGGTCTTCCGGACCCAGGGATCCAACCTGGATCTCTTGCAATGCAGGTGGATTTTTTACCTCTTGAGTCATTGGGGCTTCCGTGGTAGCGCAACAGTAAAGAATCTGTTTGCCAATGCAGGGGACATGGGTTTGATCCCTGAGTAGGGAAGACTCCTGGAGGAGGAAATGGCAACCCACTCCAGTATTCTTGCCTGGAAAATCCCATGGACAGAGGTGCCTGGCGGGCTACAGCCCATGGGGTCACAAAGAGTCAGACATGACTTATTGACTGAGTGTGCACACACGCTCTCTACCAGGCTCTTCCCCCAGGGATCTCCTTAAGCTAGTTGAACCAAAGTGGCAACAGGCAAATCTTGTCAAGATTACATAAAGCTAAGAAAAGAAGATAAACATACTCTAAGGGAAGAAAATCATAAACTCGTAATACATTCCCACAGACTTACTGGCACCACCTGCTAAGCACTACAGATAATGAGGTGAATAAAAACACTATCCTTCCCTTAACATATTCACCATCTAATATTAGAACTAGTGAAAGTGAAAGTCGCTCAGTCTTGTCTGACTCTTTGCGACCCCATGGAATACAGTCCATGGAATTCTCCAGGCCAGAATACTGGAGTAGGTAGCCTTTCCCTTCTCCAGAGGATCTTCCCAACCCAGGGATCGAACCCAGGTCTACTGCATTGCAGGTGGATTCTTTACCAGATGAGTCACAAGGGAAGCTCAAGAATACTAGAGTGGGTAGCCTATCCCTTCAGCAGATCTTCCCAACCCGGGAACTGAACTAGGGTCTCCTGCACTGCAGGCTGATTCTTTACCAACTGAGCTATCAGGGAAGCCCATTAGAGCTAGACATCAAAACAAATAATTTTATGTCTTTGATAATTTTAATTGTACTTGTTTCTTACTCCCAGTGACAAAGACTGCAAGCTGTGTATAATTTCATTCTTGCCTTCCTCCAAAGAAGAGCTGATGTTTAATAGGCCAATGGCCTCTCAGAAAAAAGATCACATTTGCAAGCTTCCCTTAAAGTTGGTATGGTCACATGACTAGATTCTGGTCATGGGCTATAAGCAGGCACAGTGTTTCAACTTCTGGAAACTTAATCCTGAAAAGAGGAGCCGCTTCTCTTCTTAGTCTTCCTGGTGGCCTGAATACAAACACACCATCTTAAGGTGGAGCACAAGATGGATCACAAGATGACATGGGAACAGAGGCCACTCAGAATGGAGAAGCCAATTCTTTGACGTATCTAAAGAACCAGACCAAAAATTCACTAGTTCACAATTCAGCACTTCCAGCCACTGTACACAAGTATCTCTAAATTATTTTGAAATTATCTCTAAATTATTATATATTCATGAGGAACTCTCAGGCAGTCCAGTGGTTAGGACGCCTCATTTTCACTGCCAAGGGCCCAGGTTCAATCCCTGGTTGGGGAACTAAGATCCCACAATCCATGTAACACAGCCAAAAACAAAACAAGTAAAAGAATGTCGAAAAATATAAATAAATGAACTACATTCATAAACAGAGTGACATCTAAAACAATGATTTAGGGGAAATATTCTAATTTTTTTAAATAAGGAAAGCTAGGAAGAAACAGATAACCCCAGCAAATGTATAGAAACACAACACTTAACACTCTTGCTAGAATGACTCAAATAGCCTGAATGGACAGCATAAACGATTACATTCCAGTGGGATTACGAATCAGGTCCTAGAGGCAGATGACATAAAGCAGAACAAAGCCCACAGCTGTGGCCCTAGACAGACTTCTCAGCTAAGGCAAGTTCTCAGCATGATGCTACCCCAAGGAATCACAAGTAGTAATAAAAGATCGTTGCTTCTCCTACAAGATGACCGGCATTTTCTGTGGAGGGCAGATTCATGGTGTCCTAAAGCCACCATTCAGGCCCCCTCCTTTCTCTTCCACTTTGATTTTAGGACTTCTTTAGAGAGAATACGTGGCTGCTCCTCCAACAAAAATACAAGGACCACTGATAACCAAATTTTCTGGAACACTATATAATTTATAAAAGTTAAGGCTGACCAGATTCATATTACACTAAGTTCTCAGACTATACACAATATTTTAATTCACACTAGAAAGAAGACACAATGTCACAGCTTTACCTCTTCGTTCCCACACCATTAACTGTGGATAAAAAACAGAGTGCACAAATGTGTCGGAGCCATTCTCTGAGGTGAAGATGTACTACCTAAAGATGACGATGAGTCTCGTGCTTTACCTAGAGAACATTTTTCCAACTTCAAAACCACAAACTCAGTCACTTGCAGAGGCCAAAATCCTACGGTACACCAGGGCTAGTTAAAAAGAATTGTAATAGCAATTCATTAATAATCACTACAGTCCAGATACACCCTTTAACTCAGAAATTTCACTTCTAAGAAAGTGAGCAGAAATGAATAAATATTTAGCAGTGTTGTTTATAATGGAAATAGCCTAAAATCCAACTATATATAGCTAGTTATACTATAGTATCTATCGACTGATGTGGGTATGTCTAATGTTTCTGTGCATCATGGATGCCTTTAGCAATCTATACAGTCAATCTGCACCAAAAAAGAAAAGTTTTAAGTTCACAAAAACATGTACTGAAATATTTGTCACAAAATGAGAAAAAAACTGCAATGTAATACTTGTACTTCTTTATAGATTTGTTAAATAATAACACTTACTAGGTTATTCCCCTAATAGCCTCCATAATTTCAAAGTAGTGATGAACATAAACATTATTTTCAGATGTTTTTCTCTACATGATGTCATAAGAATATCTGTAATTTATATTGGTGTAACAGGTACTGCAAATATTACTATGCTTTACTGCCTACCTTCATAATTGAAATGAATGCTAAAAGTCATTTTAAATGCAATAAATTAGTGAAAATAAAGATACAATTTGTTTATCCACTCAAGTTCAGTTTCCTGAATTCTGTTCACAGTCACCTAGGTCATGGACCCCAGGTTAAGAATCCTGTTTCAATGAGAAGCAACAATGACTGATAATTCCTGACATGGCAGTAAGTTCAAGACATGTTAAGTTAGAAAGCATTATTGCAAAACAGTGAACAGCACAATCCTACACACGCTTACTAAAGAAACTGACCATACAACAAAACATTAACAACGATTTAGTGCCTTTACTTTTACTTATCTGAATTTCAGTTTTTTCCCTTAAAAAAAAAAGTATTATTTGTTCGTCAAAACCAAGGGGGAAAAATGCAGGAAGGAAAATATGGGGGAGAAATAAAAAGAAAGACCTATAACCAAATATTATAAATGCATTCATGGGGCAAAGGCAAAAAGCAGCAGGTAAATTCCAAGGACAGAACATACAAACGGAGTCCCTCTAATCATTACAGAAGTTGAGTCACGGAAATGATGCTGAAAAGAGAGCTGAAAATATGTATCTCAGCTTATCAGATGCCACAGCACTGCGAGTCCTGGCAGCTGGGAGATAACAGAAGTCAAAGACATGACAAAACTGATGGTCACTACAACAGCTAGGCGCCACCGATCCCAACCTGAGTGCCAAATGCAATTTTTAAAAAGACTGCTTTCAGTGATGCCAAACATGTATTTTTCGGATAGTTGTGGCAGACTCTGAAAGCAGTCTAGCTTATGAGCCTGAAAGATAGCCCAGGTTTTTTCCTCCTCAAAATGCCTTTCTCGCCTGTACAGAGAGCAAACTGGAAATCAGGTCTCCATTGTCTAACTGGAAATATAAGGCACAAAATTCTTTATAAGGAAGGAGCATAATTTCCCCAAGTCTAAGTGCTGCCAGAGTTAATTCTCAGATACAAACTCGAAAACTTCAGGTGTGAACAGACGTAATTAAATCATAAATCAGCACTTTTCAGTTCAACTGTTGCTGATAATATAAAAATACAACTTATCAAGTGTGACTTTTTGTGATCTTTTCTTTCCCTCTACTGAAGAGAAAAAATTATAATTATACAAAGTATTAACATTCCCCCATTCAATTTGGTAACTGTATAGTACCTATGTTTTGTAATACTAGCACCAAAGGGATGTTCAGGACAAGTCAAGTCTAAGAACTAAACACCCCTAATGACGATAATGCCCTGCTGCAGAGTGAACAGCTATGCGTAGCTTTACAGATTAAATCATTAACGTAAAAGCTGAGAATGATGAAAAGCAACATACTGAAATAATATTAAAAGCATGTATTATAAACTCAATCTATTTCTCCTTTTTCAAAGGAACTTACAGCCACAATCTAATGTCCCCCAAAACCGTTTTTTCACTCCATCTCTACTGATCAGTCTAAAATGACAGCACACCATCTGTCAAGCACACAAAGAAAGCAGAACAACATCTACAGCCTTCCAACAGAACATAAAACAACCCTATCTGTGCCTTTTTCAGTTTGGTTTACACATTGTACACATTACACTTACACATTATCACACTGGACATCATTGAAAAAGGAATTCCCTGAAAAAGCAGATGAATAAGGAACTTTAGAGATATGTGAGAAAATAAATTTAAGGGTTAAATGAGTGAACAAATGGTGCAATATACTTCATATGTAACATACAGTATGCTGCTACCTAGCCAGTTTGAGCACATATTTAATGAAATAATGAAAAAGATTTAAAGGTACTAGATAGTTAACACAAACATAACGATAAAGAGTCACTGTTTATGAATTTAATAGACTCAGTAAAGTGACTGAAGTTTTTCCATATCCAAGCATTTTAAGCACTAACTTTAAAAAAACAGGTGACTTACTGATCTCCCTCCATCTATTTTATGCTCCTTAAAATCCATTCTGAAGTGTATACTAACACAAGTGTATTAAGGAGTAGAAAAGAAAAGCCTGTAATTTTTTTTTATGATATTTAGGGTACTCAGCTCCAAATCAAAACTTAGGCACCCCAGTAACTATTCTGAGATATTTAAACGTTTTGCAAAAGGGAAAGAAATCATTTTACACACATATATTTTAAAGTAATTCCAAGAACAATATACTGCTTCCTCTTTAAATTCATAGACATTATTTTTAATTGTGGAAAGTCTGGTTTTCTCAGCTGGTGAAGCTGTCAGAATAAATAGAAGGCAATATCTGGAAACATGACAAACACATGGGTCAAAGTCACATACAAGCCAATCTCTGTCAAGAACGAAGCCAAATTCCTGCATTTCTATTTAAATGATGTTATCCAACCCAAATACCACCATGCCACTTCAAATCAAAATTGTTTCCTTTTAAAAAGAGGGTTTTACAAAACTGATAGAGTGTAACAGATTAAACAATTTTTTCAGCGATTTCCTCAGCTACCACAAAGCAAGGCATCAAAGTATAATTATAATAAAGGGAACATTTAACAATTAATTGAGCCAGGAAAAGCTAAACCTCTAGAGCTTAAGAGTTCAAACACTTGCTCACTAAGCAAAAGGACCGAGGATTTTAACAGAACTGCAGGAAATCTCAGTCCAATTAGACTTCAGGTAAATATAAATTTTGCTCCACTGTGATTGGGACTCTATTCGTCTCAGTCCACCAGGCTGATTTTAGTATCCAGCTTGGAGATTCAAACAAAAGAACCCCCACCTCCCACTGGATCTCTCCCCACACTGCTGAGTTATCCAGTTTTTCTAGGTTCCATTGGACCAGAAGTCACCGCAAAGCTCTTAGCTTGCTTTATACATTAGACCAGTGACCAAGACTCCCCAACACACAGACACAGCTTCAAGGTAACAACACAACACCTCTGAAGATAGTCGTGGTCTGTGCCAGAATATAATGATAATATCTTAACTAACTGGCCTTCTTTTCTCATTCAGTTTCTATTTAGATTCTGTTTAGAGGATACCTACATACATTCTTTAAAAAAAAAAAACAAACACAGTTTCAACATGCCACTATCCCAACAGCTTATTTCTAAGGGATCATTTCATGACTTGTAGAGTTTGATAGGAAATACAAAAAGTTCAAATTTAATACCTAAATGGTTTCAACAATACAGACAAGTAAAAATTATTTTTAATTTAACTGGATAAGTGAAAATAAATAATGATTTTTAATGTAGCATAAAACAGCAGGCGAGGGAAGAATTTTAAGGATTACAGAAACAGGCAGAACCAGAGGCCAAGGCAGGAACACCCCACAGGTCGGCACCATGGCCTATAGGTCAAATCTGACCCACGGCCTGTTTTTGTAAGGCCCGCAAGGAAAGAATGCATTTTACATTTTTTAATAGTTGGAGAGGAAACAAAAAGAATATTTTTTGACTTGCGAAAATTACATGAAATTCAAATTTCAGTGTATATAAATACAGCTGTATTGGAACAGCCTTTTCATTCACTTATATCTTAGCCATCACTGCTTTCATGCCACAAGAGCAGCCCAGTAGTAGCAACAGAGACTGTGCAGCCTACAGCGAGTTTGAAAATACTTAACTCTCCGGCCCTTTACAGAAAGAGTCTGCCGACCACTGCTCTAGAAATGCTCGCTAAACAAACAGCTCAGCTGACAATGTAAAATTTACCCCACAGATCTTGCAAAAGGTCTCTTATTTATTAATGACACATATGCTCAGAACTGTGGTGTTGGAGAAGACTCTTGAGAGTCCCTTGGACTGCAAGAAGATCCAACCAGTCCATCCTAAAGAGATAGTCCTGGGTGTTCAATGGAAGGACTGATGTTGAAGCTGAAGCTCCAGTACTTTGGCCAACTGATGCGAAGAGCTGACTCATTTGAAAAGACCCTGATACTGGGGAAGACTGAAGGCAGGAGGAGAAGGGAACGACAGAGGAAAAGATGGTTGGATGGCATCACCAACTCAATGGACATGAGTTTGGGTAGACTCCATCAGTTGGTGATGGATAGGGAGGCCTGGAGTGCTGTCGTTCATGGGGTCGCAAAGAGTCGGACAAGACTGAGCTACTGAACTGAACTGATGCTCAGAAACCTCCTGCTATAAAATGCTCAAGAATTCTTCCAGTGGTTAGTATCGAGCATTCTGACCTGAAAATAACAAAACAACCTTTCAGGCAATGCCTATGAGGATAAGAGAGTGCCTCTAGCACTGCCTCCTTCCCTGGTGGCTCAGATGGTAAAGCCTCTGCCTGCAATGTGGGAGACCCGGGTTCAATCCCTGGGTCGGGAAGATCCCCTGGAGAAGGAAATGGCAACCCACTCCAGTACTCATGCCTGGAAAATTCCATGGATGGAGAAGCCTGGTGGGCTACAGTCCATGGGGTCGCAAAGAGTCGGACAGTACTGAGCGACTTCACTTTCACTTTCTAGCACTGCCTCTCTAAGTTTCTTGTCACATTTTCCATCTGGGCTGAAAACTCAGCTCATTTTATGAATCTAGATCAGAGATGGCAAACATTCCTACATTTGTACCCAAGAACAATGCTATCAACTCATTGGCGCACTCCTTCCAAACAGACTGAATTCAGCCTGGATCACTTGGAACAGGACATGAAATCCATCTGGCTTCTAACATTCAGGTGATCTATTCTTTTTGAACTTCTTTACCATTCATTTCTCCTTTATCATTTTTCTTATACCTTTTCTTTTGTGAAAACCATGTTGCAAACCTGACGGAGAGGACAACAGGGAAATGAAAGTGGAACAGGTATGCCTGCTCTCTGACGTGTGAACAGGGCACTAACAGGCAAGTGACACACCATTAATTTAAAAAAAGAGGATGTTTTTAAGTCTCTTTATCAAAATATTGAGTACATCTATGGCTGATTCATACTGCTGAACATACTACTCATGTATGGCAGAAACCAATACAACACTGTAAAGCAATTATTCTCCAATTAAAAATAAATTAATTTAAAAAAAATACTGAGTTCAAAGGCATTCCTGGTAAGCCCTGCATCCTGCTCCCTTTTATTTACCTTCATATGAAAGCTTTAAAGGGACTTCCCTGGCTGTCCAGTGGTTAAGACTTTGCCTTCCAATGCAGGGGATGTGAGTTCGATTCACTGGTTGGGGAACTAAGATTCCACAGGTCTCACAGTCAGAAATCCAAAATATAAAACAAAAGCACTATTGCAACATGTTCAATAAAAAGACTTTAAAAATGGTCCACATCAAAAAAAAAAAAAAATCTTTAAAAAATAAACATGCTTTAAATGAACTAGAAAGATGTAGATTCTACTGAGACACCCCCCCCCCCCCCACCTCCCGCAGAAATGCTTTCTGTGTTTACCACAACACTCAGAGAGGGTCTGAAGGAGCAGTAATTAAACTTGGTAACCATTTCCACCAAAAGAAAAGTTCTCTATCAACCTTGGCAAACTGAAACCAATTGGAGGCAAGTCCAATTTGGATTCAGACACTCAAGTACGCAGACCTGGGACTGCATCGTGACCGATCCATCCAAAAGGAGCCCTGAATAGCCAGAGCTTACGCTCAACGGTAGCCACATTAACATCAGAGCAGAGGTGTTTGAGAGCAGAGGAATGTCCCCTCTCAAAATAACCTTCGCCAGAAGTTCCGTGTGGCTTCCACACTTCACTGAGATATTTTCTGAGCATTTGCACAAACAAAGCAGCTTGCTAGGAAAGTTTCTGCCTGAGCCCACTCTTGTGTCACAAATAATTTCATGAGCTGTCATCACCACCAGCAGGCAAACATTTCTGTGAACATTTTAAATATCCACAAGGATAACAGACTCCTAAGAAAAAAGAACACGAGATCCTAATTGGGATCAAAGCCCCTCATCTTTGGAGAGGAAGCACACATATCTTAGGGTCCTGTCATGTTTTAACAGCTTTTACAACCAAAAGTGAAATTTTTCAAAATAAATTTTTAAACAAGTCAGGCAGTCAACCATAAAAGAATTGCAGGCTTTTGTGAATAGTCAAAGAATTAGATTACATGAGGTCAGAAGCCATCTGCTTCTACAGTTTTGAAGAGGGAGACTCAATGATTATAAATGTCTTCCATCAGTAGGTACTATCTTTTCGACCTAGGAGAATTAAAAATTAAGTAACCTCAATTTGATGGTAATTATCTCCTTAAATTGATATGCATCTTCTGTCCCTGAGAAGATTTAGAATTATTTAAAGAAAGATTTAAGAGAATCAAAACTATATTAACATTTTGGAAGTTAATAAGAAATCAGGACTTGATATTTTTGTTCTTTTTATAGTTGAAAGAATGTGGCTTGGAACAATATTCTTGAAATTAGAATTAAAAACAAAACACACTACCTAGGGCCATTTAATTGGGTAAGATCTTACAGGAAACCTGAACAAACTTTTGCCCAAAGCACTATATGCTTGCCCTTTCTAAAGAAGCCCCGTGTGTATGTGTGGGTGTACTCATGTAATCCCCATTACAGCTCTTGAGGTGCGTACTCTGATCCCCATTTTACTGGTGAAGAAACAAAGGCACAGAGGTTGTCCCTTGCCAGCGCCTGCCTCTCCCATGGTAAAACTAGACTGTCCTGCACTGCTTCTCTGTAAGAAACTGATCCAAAAACCTAAGTGAGTTTATGCACAACCCTGAAATATCTAAGGCACCTTATTCATAGGTTATGATTAATTTCATTTATAAGAAGCGCTAAGTACTTTAAAGGTTTGTGTTAAAAGACTCAACAACAGAAATCAAATATTGAATTTATTTTACTTAATAAGCAAGTCAATGTTAAAACTATTAATTATAAACAAGACCAATCACAATTCAAAAATTTCTTAAAATTAACTGTTAAAATTTATTTAATTTATAGAAGGGGTAAGTTTTGTAAGCAGAACTTTTAAAAAAATAGAGCCATGTCTTCTAATTTATAACTTTTAACCAACTGAATGCCAATTTTTTAAGCCAAAGTAAACTTTCTCAATAGCTCAGGACTCCTCTGAAGAAAGTCCTGACATCAACGATTCTGTACATGTGTTTACTGCCCACCTCCTAAAGGCAGTACAGCTAAGACAATGCTACTCAAGAGGCTGTCCATGAAATACAGCGTGAACACATGTGGAGTCATCACCCTGCTTATCCTGTTAAGTGTCTAAGGAACAAATAACAAAGTGCCTAGAATGTCCCAGACTGGGGTACATCAATGAACTAAAAGCAAAAAAGATTCATGCCCTTCTGGAGTGGACCAGCAAGGAAAACACAAGAGAAATGAGAATGGTGGTATCTAAACCAGGTATGAAATATCTAGGGGTAAAGGGACTGTGTGGAGAAGGCAATGGCACCCCACTCCAGTACTCTTGCCTGGAAAATCCCATGGACGGAGGAGCCTGGTAGGCTGTGGTCCTCGGGGTCGCGAAGAGTCGGACACGACTGAGCGACTTCACTTTCACTTTTCACTTTCCTGCATTGGAGAAGGAAATGGCAACCCGCTCCAGTGTTCTTGCCTGGAGAATCCCAGGGACGGGGGAGCCTGGTGGGCTGCCATCTCAGGGGTCGCACAGAATTGGACACGACTAAAGCAACTTAGCAGCAGCAGCAAAAGGACTGTGAGATGGGGAGAGACCCTCAGAGGGGAAGTCCTACAGGGAGGAGGTGTCAAAGGATTTCTGGATTCAGGCCATAACTGGGACCCAGGAAACCGAGGTGAAGATATGACCAGAAAGCTAGATCTCGGAGTTTGACGATTAACTGCTCATAAAAAATGCCTTCAAAGATTTCTATTTAACATGTATCTGTCATGAGTAAGGGTGATTTTCATCAAAAAATGGGCACATACAAAACATTTCTGTTTCTTTTGGAATATACAGGTTAAGGATATATTCTGGTTCACTGCTTGTCATGTAGACACTCTGGAATATATATACGCACACACGAGTATGTGTGTTCATCTGGGAAAATCTTATATTTCACTAAAAAAATGTATATTAAAAATAAAATACAGGATAAGTAAGGAGCAGCTTACTCAAACTTTTGCGATTCTAAAATCAGGTTGTTTTTTTTTTAATTAGTAAGCATATCCTCGAGAAATAACATAGCGCTGTCCAAGCAGAAACCCAGAGTGGCTGAAGAATGCCTTAGGGAATATTTAAACTACATTAAAACAACAGGTGCTGATTCAAAGGTACCCAAAAAGTACAGGTTAACCTGGGGCTTCTGTGCAGGCAAGCACAGCAGGCATGGAAAGTGGGGGCACCTCTCTGGAGACGGAGCCCCAGGGCAGGCATCATTTATTCATTTCACTTTAGAAAGAAACGAAAGGGCTCTCACCAGGGCGACAACCAAATTGAAGGTTTAAATTCTCACCTACCTTTCCTTTTCTGCTAAAATGTAACCTATATTACACCATGTAATTGCACACTCTAATCCCAGCCCCTCTATTCACACACCTCTCGTCTAGAAAGTTGCATATGAACCAGCACAAATCACACATTGTGCTGACACTCTTCCTCTATTTACCCAGCACATGCATAGCAAAACAAACTATTTATAAATTTCCATATGTCGTTAGAAGTTCTCCCTGAATCTGGAGCCACAGTGACAGTCTCCTGATGAAGTGGTACGTGAGGACCTCTCTCATCTACGACCCCCGACCCCTGTATTCCACTGGGGGAAGTCACCATAGCCCCAGCAGGTGGAGTTTAGGGGGAGCGATAAAGCAAGCTATCTGTCTTTCTTTTATACAAGACACAGACATGCAATTCAAGTTCCCCCAAGCAACCTACTCTTCTGAGACTGTGACTGGAGCGGAGTGACAGCAAGGCAGGAAAATGCTGAAGGACACTATTATGGGGGTAGCACCCAGATGGAACAGTCAGGAGTTTCTGCTAACCCAAAATCCGAACTGCCCTCGATCCAGATAGGTGTCCACCCAGTCTGTGAGTTACTCTACCAACAAATTATTTTCATGTAGATGTGGCCGATATTCTCCAGTTTCCATTTAAAAAAAAAAAAAAAAAAAAAACACCTTAATGAATACAATACGCTCACATTTATTAGATCACATAAACCATGTATTTTCCCTTTCAGTTGCTGGGTTAAGGTTTCAAATTCAGTAATCAAAATTTATCCTAAATATTCTGCAACACCTTACCTCACCCTGCTCAACGTACTTCTCATACTTGTTAACCATTTACCTTTTTAACAATTAATCCTTATATATATCTAGTAAGAGAGAGAAACAACTTTCAAAAGCAGGCAACATGTACTGACTTCAGGAGTAGGAGAAAGAAAAGGAGCAAATTAATTATTTCATTTGCATTTTCTAAGAAATACGCCTATCCCTTCTTAGTTTCAGCATAACTGTGTTTCTTATTTTCATTATCTTCAGTAATTTTATCAAGTTTAGTTCAGTTCAATGGCTTGTCATGTCAGACTCTTTGCGACCCCATGGACTGTAGCACGCCAGGCCTCCCTGTCTACCACTGACTCCCGGAGTTTACTCAAACTCATATCCATTGAGTCGGTGATGCCATCCAGCCATCTCATCCTCTGTCATCCCCTTCCCCTCCTGCCTTCAAGCTTTCCCAGCATCAGGGTCTTTTCAAATGAGTCAGCTCTTCGCATCAGGCGGCCCAAGTATTGGAGTTTCAGCTTCAACATCAGTCCTTCCAATGAACATTCAGGACTGATTTCCTTTAGGATGGACTGGTTGGATCTCCTTGCAGTCCAAGGGACTCAAGAGTCTTCTCCAACACCACAGTTCAAAAGCATCAAAGGTCAATCCATTTTGGGCTTTAATCAATTCTTCCAGGCCCATGCAGACTTACAAACCAGCTGTGTGGCCTGTTTCCCCATAGATATTATAGGAAAACAATGACTCATTTGTGCAGAGATTTTAAGGAGCAGAAACAACACATGTAAAGGAAGTCCAGCATTGAAAAGAAGCAGGTGCTTTAAAAACAGTGGGCATCCACGGTTATAATGGTGTAGCCATCCACGGTTACAGCTCTCTCTGTCCCTCACAACTGACAATTTGTTCTCAAGCTCACATATCTGAAGTTATTGGTATTTCTCCCGGCAATGTTGTTTCCAGCTTGTGCTTCACCCAGGCTGGCATTTTGCATGACGTACTCTCCATATAGGTTAAATAAGCAGTGTGACAATATACATCCTTGATGAACTCCTTTCCCAATTTGGAATCAGTCTGTTGTTCCATGTCTGGTTCTGTTGCTTCTTGATCTGTATACAGGTTTCACAGGAGGCAGGTAAGGTGGTTTGGTATTCCCATCTCTTGAAGAATTTTCCACATTTTATTGTGATCCGAACAGTCAAAGGCTTTAGTGTATTCAGTCAGAAGTAGTTGTCTCCCCTTTTTGGATCTGCCTAAACTCCAGTCTGCTGTGAGTGTGCTGGGATGCTGGGCCTCTCAATCCTCAAGGCAATGCACTCATTTTCTATCTGTGCACTAACTTGAAAAAGACAGGGAAGCACTGGTCTACATCAATGATTCTCAAATTTTAATGTGTATTTAAAACACCTGGAAATCTTATGAAAACAAAAATGCTGACTGAGTAGATCCGGAGTGGAACCTGAGACTGCATTTCTAACAGGTTGCCGACCTGTGGCTGACACCAAACACTCCAGCAAGCTCTGGGGTACATGTTTCACTCAAAGACCCTTTCTTTCCTTACAAAAACAGAAAAAGATAGAGTTAACTCGTCCCCAAATTTTCTGCCACTTCCCATTCTTTTGGTTTGAATAACCAAAAGAAGTTTCTCTTGTTTCTTCCACCCTCATAAAGTCATAACTTTTTATGTGCTAAAATTCTTTCCTATACATATGCAGGATTTGAATAACTTCCTAATAAACACTAAAAGGCAATCATTTCTTTAGGCATAGGAAAAGGCAAAGTAAAATTTCAATGGAAACAGAAAAAAAAAAAATTAATGCAATCCACAATGAAAAGTATACTAAAACGTGATTGAAAATAAATATATTTTCACAGGTGTTGGAAGGACACACAACTAAGGAGAGCTGAAGTGGTCACAGACTCCGGTCACTCAAACCTGAGTCCTCCTGGCAACAACGCTCTTCCTGCCTGTCATGTACTGAACCACATCTTACCAAAATTTATACATTTGAGTCCTAACCCTCAGTGCTTCAAAATGTGACTGACCTTCCTGAAAAAAGTGATCACTGCAGATGTGATCACTTTTAATTAGAATGAGTGGGGCCTTAATTCAATGATTTGTGTCTTTATAAAAAGGATAAATTTGGTGAGATCCAAAACCAGGCACACAAAGAGATGCCATGAGAAGACTGAAGCTATGCTCAGACAAGTCGAGGAACTCTCAGAAGCTAGGAGAGGCGTGGAACAGATAGATCCTTTTCCAGTACCTTCAACGGGAGCACCAAACCTACCAGCGCCTTGACTTCGAACTTGCAGCCTACAAAACTGTGAGCCAATACATTTCTATCGTTTGGCTGTTTAAGCTACTCAGCTTGTGGTGCTTTGTTATGACAGCCCTTGCAAGCTCACACGCTGCCTGTGTTTCTTTCCTGTCAAAAAATATCCAAAGACGATGCACAGACAGGCAATCTTATCACAGTCTGGTGTGCCATGTGAAGGTTTTAGACTCTGTCCTACTAGCAAAAGGGATCCACTGAAAAGCTTTAAGCAGATTAATATTAGGTTTATTACATGCAAGTTATCTTGTCACACAAGTTAAATCATTATTAACCCTACAGGTGCCTTTATGCCAGGATTCATGTTTCTTGTAACACAAAAAAATTCTTGCAATCATCAGAAAAACTCACACTCCCTCCCAAATAAGAATGCCTCAAGAAGACACTTTCATTTTCATGTCAATTTCACCTAAAAATTCTTCTACAGATAGAAGACATGGATAAAAAGTTGCAGATCAATGAGCTTTTATTTTCTCCAAAAATGTATGTCCTAGAATACCAAATGCCAGAGTTTTCTTTAGGTTTACTTTGAGAAAGAATGTTTGTCTGAGTGACTGCAGAAGATAAGCTTTCAATTATTCAGAAAAGCAAGACTTTAAAACCGAATTCAGCCTCTTAACTGGTCAGAGATCAATCACTCAGTGAAGAATCAGGCGCTAAATGGTAGGACATATCATTTGTTAAAAAGTTGGTAACTCCCTTCCCCTCTTTAAACAGAAATCTGAACTAAAGGGAAACTATACATTTTTTAAAGTTCCATGCTTTAACTTTTTTTTCTAAGTACAAAACTATAACTATGTGTCATTGTGTCATGATGGCTATACTAACTAACCTCACTGTGGTATAATCATTTTGCAACATATATATATATGTTGCAAAATTATATATATATATATATAATCACTATATATATATATAATAATATATATATATAATGACTAATTTTGTGCACACCCTCGTGGGTGTGTGGGTTGTGTGTTGCATCCCTTGTGGCTCAGCTGGTAAAGAATCCACCTGCAATGTGGGAGACCTGAGTTCAATCCCTGGGTTGGGAAGATCCCCTGGCGAAGGGAAAGGCCACCCACTCCAGTGGGTGGAGCCTGGAGAATTTTGTGTGTGTCATGTGAGCTTACTCTATTTACCTAGCAACTTTCAAATACACATAGCAGTATTTTTAACTCCCATCACATGCTGTACATTACATCCCCAGAACTTATTCATCTTACAACTGGAAATTTGTACCCTTTGACTGCCTTCACTCACCTCCCTGACTCCTTATCCCCCACCTCCCCACCCGTGACAACCACTGATCTGTTCTCTGTTTCCGAGTTTGGTTTTTTTAGATCCCACAAGTGGAAGAGATCATGTGGTACTTCTCTTTGACTTTTTCACTTAACATAATGACCTCAGGTTCATCCATGTTGTGACAAACGGCAGTTTCCCTCCTGACTGAATTAAGTTCCCTGTGTAACTACACATTTTCTTAATGTCATGTATTGGTTATATCTCAATAAGGTGAGGGAAAAGAAGGAAGAAAAAGGCAGAAAGAAATTTATATGCCACCCACAGCAAACTTTAGAAACCAATACTTTATGCTGAAAATGCCCATAAGAGAAATCTGACTGCACACAGCTGTGTAAAAAATCAATTTGTCACCGTGACAGGCATCTCAGAAACAGAGTAACGGCTGATGGACAACAAAGAAGTTAGATTAGACACAGATGCAAAGTATACACAGAGCTCCACAAGGTTTTGATTTTGGTTTTTATAACAAGCTTGTTAAATCATTCACTGGGAAATAAATTATTCGAACTGGACTTCCAGAAGCATTATTCTGTGACATCATCAATCAGTCAATATATTTTTAAATAAAAATTTCAGAAACTTATTTATTCATCAAGTATTGGACTTCCCTGGTGGTCCAGTGGTTTGGACTCTGTGCTTTCACTGCAGGGACCCTGGATTCAGTCCATGGTTGGAAAACTAGGATCCCACAGCCATGCAGTGAGGCCAAAACAAACAACAAAAAACAAGTATTACGGAATACATGCTATGTGTACACTATTCTTGCAGATCTCAGGAATTCAATGATAAGTAGAAACAGAGTAGATACCTTCATGGAGGAGAGAGACATCGTAAAATAATAACAGAAATAAACAGAAAATTATTACTGTTACAAGTGCAAGAAGGAAAGCTACATGACTCCAAGACTGTACCTGTTAAGGAAATCTGGATAATTGGGGCGTGGGAGGAAGGTGATGGCACTGGAATGGAGTACTAAAGAGAGGACAGTAGCTCAGTGTGTCTGCTTGTTGGGTTGGAGTGGAGGTGGCTGGGGGGGGGTGGGGGGGGGGGTGGGCGCGGGTCACAAACCTGAGGCATCAGCAGGTACAAAGACCCTAAGGTAGGAGGTAACATGGACAGTGTAACTAAAAGTCCATCATGCTGTGCTTCTAAGATCAATAAAAAGCTGCAGAGATGAGGAGCAGGATCAGAAAGAACTGGTTGTAACCAGGCATGAGATTAAACCTTAGCTACGACAAATTCTAAATACTCATTTCCTCAATAAAACCTCAGTCTTCTCAGACCAAACAGTGTGAACATAGGCTTATCCCCCAAGGACAAGCACATATATTACATAACAGTCTATTTTTATCCTCATGTTATTGCTCGCCGCTAGGCTCAATCTTAATGACATTTTGGGAGGTATTTGTAATTTAGACTTAATCTGAGTATTGAAACCAATTCAGGAAAGGAAAAAATTTATCTGTGATTTCAAATGAGCATAAAAGGTCTGAAAAGACACTGTGCTCAGTTGTGTCTGAGTATTTTCGACCCCCATGGACTGGAGCTTTCCAGGGTCCTCTGTACATGAAATTCTCCAGGCAAGAAGAATACTGTAGTGGGTTGCCATTTCATCCTCCAGAGGACTTTTCTGACCCAGGAATCGAACCCATGTCTCCTGCAACTTCTGCACTGCAGGCATATTCTTTATCACTGAGCCACCAGGGAAGCCCATAAAAGGTCTACCACTCAAAAACTAATAATACATTGAAGAATCCCTTATGATGCCCCATAAAGTCCCTACTGAAACCCTTAAGATACAACTAACCAAAGAGAATCTCTGCAGTTGGGTGCATGTAAGGGTTTTCATCACCAACCGAAGATTTTACTGTAGTACTTTGCACCAAGAAAGACAAAGATCAGAAAGAAAAAAGACAAAAGGAGAAGAAAAACCTAAAAAAGAGGCAATATTTTAACATCTTCCACTGAGAAGTCATTCACCTTCAAATGCATAATAACCCCAAAAGAAACAAAACTACTGAGAAGGTCAAAGACTGTCTCCTTACCAAAGAGGCAAACATCTATGGACCTGGCAGTATGCAAACCACAGGCCGCACCTGTCACCCGGCCAAGCACAGGGGCGTCTCCCAGCAAGTGGTTCTGCTGGAGCACCACAGAAAATTTTCAAGCCATTTTTGTTGTTTTCAGTCCTTTATAACAGCTTCCAGAGAGGCTGTATACCTTTTTCACATTTCACAAAGGTCCTCAGATTTACTGAAACAGTGTCTGCCTCCCTTAAGTACACAGTTCCTCCCCAAAACAAGAACCTACTGTTTTGAAAATAAGCCATTACCAACCTCCCTCCACACAGTCTTCTAAACATCAAGAAGAAAAGATTTCCCACCATCCTGTAGAATATGCAATATGAATGTGCAACAGTTCTCAAACTTGTTTTCTCAAAAATGATTTTTCTTAAGGAGATATTCAGCAGAAACAGGATGCCACAGCCCCACAAATAGGGGAAATGGCAGGTTTTGTTTTGTTTTGTTTAATGTTAAAGAAGTTTCCTTAACTGCAGGGCTTCTCCAAGTTATTAATTGACAGTCTCACATAAGAGACAGTACATGCAGCACTTCCCATATATTTCGGACTACAAGTATTTTGGAGAAGCATTTTGAAAAAAAAAAAAAAAAAAAAGAGTAACTCTCTGCTGAGAAAGGCTGGCCCTCAGTTCTGCACAAGACAGCCAGCCTTCTGACACAATAACAAATGAGATCGTCCCTGATTTTTAAGGTATCATCCTGTAACCTATATCTAAAGAAGTTAATGCATTCTGTCTCTTTCTTGCGATCTAGAAGTACACAGGTCCGTAGCAATCAACGTGCAGTTTGTCTATACTGATATATGTTCCTCGGTGGCTAGGACATTCTGACTGTCCAACATGTTAAGGGTGAATCAAAGACTCTGTCAGTACAGTAACCTACACACTACCAAATCTCCACAACAGAGCTCTAATTTCCCCCAGAAATTAGATAAGTTTATCTAATTTCCCCCAGAAATTTTGATAAGTTTATATCACATAAATATCTTCTCAGTCATCAGCCAAAAAGTATAGTGAATACAAGCTAATCTATGTAAGTGAGAACATTATTTTTCAAAATTCAAAACTAATTTCTATATGGGGGAAAAAATCAAGTACTTTATGTGAAGTTCAGCACAGCTACAGTACAGCTCAGCAAAATAACTGCACCAGGTTAATGACATAATCTCTTTAATCTTCAGCTCCTAGAAAAACATCAAACTGGGAGGCTTCCAACCTATTAATTACATCTCATGCAACTCATGTCATTCCTCAACACTGTAAGCAATTCAAAGGATCTGATTTTTTTTTTTTTTTAAACTGACGTTTGTAAGGAAAGTACCCGAATATACACAATGTATCAAATGAAAAAGGAAGGTATTGCTGGTGCTCAACAGGTTCTGAACCACCTGCTTCCCTACATCTTATCTGCAAGCTGGGTCTGGTCTCTCTCTGAACAATTGCTACAAATAACCTCAATATATTGAGTGGACGCAGTACCTTTCCTGGAAAACAAAGCAGGTTAGTTGGCTTCATCTATTATCATTGATTAGAGGCCCTGAAGCTTAATTCTAGGGAAAAGGAGGTCATCAGGAGGAATAAACCCTGGTCTGAAGCCCACTAAAAACCCCTGTCTAGCTTCTGGTCACTCCTGTAGCCAATGTAAAAATGACCCGTAACCCTGAACTTGAAGGCTTACTTGTCCCACCGTGTACTCTACTCTGCAGGGCCTCACCACAGTCTAATCTGTGCTGAAGACAAAAGGCAAAGAGGGACGTGAAAAGAGGCAAAGTTCTGGGCAGACGGTGAAGTGTGAGAATGAGCAGCAGAAGACACGGACAGAAGGAGAGCCTCACGGGCAGGCCCAGAGGTGGGCACAGGGAAGGGCCAGCACACCAGCTGACTGAAGCCTGGAGCTGTTGACTACCTGGAGTTTTCCTGCCCCAAACCACTACCCACTCTTCTGGGTTTCATGTCCACCTGCATCCACAGGCTGACACCAGGTTTCTCAACCATAGACACCGTAAAGACCCAAAGGCACCTCACCTCCTGGTCTATAGACGACATCGTCCTCCGTGATGTATGATGTTATCTCGCCGGTGTCTGTCCTTTCGTAACGAGACTTTTTTTTCGGGGGCTTCTTTCTGTTCTTCTTCGTGGCCTCCTCCGTGGTGGCACTGTTGTTGTCATTGTCCTCGTCTTCGCTGTGATCACTCTCGGCGTAATTTTTGGCTCCTCCTTCCAAGGTACAGCTCCTGCGGGGCCTCGAGTTCTCACTCTCACGCACTTTGTCTCGCTTCTCTCTCTCCCGGTCCCGATCTCGGTCCCGGTCCTTCTCTTTGTCTTTGTCTTTATCTTTGTCAGCTGTCATGATTCGCCACGTGCCTTCTTCTGTCCTCTCACGGCTGGGCCTCCGTGAAAGGTAGACAGTAAGCCTGGGCTTCAGTCTTCTGAATTTCTCACTCAATTCCAGGGAAAATCCAACCACTCCAACAACCCCAACGTTTCAAAAATGCTAGGAGAAAAAAAGAGAGAGTGGAATTGGTTTTCCTGTAACATTTTCCCATATTTCCTTTCCTAAAATAATATTTTGTTCAATGATTCTCATCCTTACTCATGCTTTAGCACTGAAAACTTCTTACTGGCCACAGGAAAAAGGTTAGGACAATGATACAAAATTTAAACATAAACAGTTGCTGGCCTCAGCTAGCAAATGGTTTGGGACTTTCTATCACACTAATAATGAACAATATCTGAATGCATAAGGGCAAATGACGCTTTCTGTATACAAACTGTTTTTTCCTTTTAAAATGAAAAAGTAAAGTGTATCCCAGTAAACAACATATAAGGGGCACAATCCCTGTGGTGCTGGAGAAGACTCTTGAGAGTCCCTTGGACTTCAAGGAGATCAAACCAGTCAATCCTAAAGGAAATCAACTCTGAATATTCACTGGAAGAACTGACACTGAAGCTCCAATACTTTGGCTACCTGATGGGAAGAACCAGCTCATTGGAAAAGACTGAAGATCGAAGGCAAAAGAAGGCGGCGTGGGCAGAGGATGAGATGGTTAGACACCATCACCAACTCAAAGGATGTGAACTTGAATAAACTTTGGGAGATAGTGAAGGATGGGGAAGCCTGGTGTGCTGCAGTCCATGGGGTCACAAAGAGTCGGACACAACCTAGCAACTGAACAACAAAAAAAATAAAAAAGGAGTTTTATGAACCACAATATTAATTTAAAAGGGAAAGAACCTATAGTAAAAATTATTTCCACCTGAAAAAAAAAGTATGTAATCTGGAGAGCCTTGGAAAACATCTTAGGATGTCTCACAGTGCACTGTCTTCTGAAGACTCTTTCTGGTCACTTTTCTAAATTTCCAAAGCTTCTCTCAAGAATAAACAGAAGAGTTGACTCAAAAATAACAACCTCAAAGCAAGATTCCTGTGCCTTCGATTACAATTTTTTACATCTTCTAAGTCTACTATTCTAGTTACTTTCCAAGAAAACTGGTTTCTCGGAGATATATTATCTTTGTCTTCACAAAACAAACAGGTTCCCAAAACAACCTTCCATCTTTAGAGATTATTAGGTGGTTTATACATTCTTCCAAATATCCACTATTAATAGTCTCCCTGCTGCTAAGTCTGCTGCTAAGTCGCTTCAGTCGTGTCGACTCTGTGCGACCCCACAGACGGCAGCCCACCAGGCGCCCCCGTCCCTGGGATTCTCCAGGCAAGAACACTGGAGCGGGTTGCCATTTCCTTCTCCAATGCATGAAAGTGAAAAGTGAAGGTGAAGTCGCTCAGTCGTATCCGACTATTCGCGACCCCATGGACTGCAGCCTACCAGGCTCCTCCGTCCATGGGATTTTCCAGGCAAGAGTACTGGAGTGGGGTGCCATTGCCTTCTCCGATAGTCTCCCTAAACGTCTAAAACTAAAGCCCAAAAGGAAAGTCTGAACAGTAATATAATGAGAAGAGTGAACCCCAAACTCCAATCTTATTAAAAAATTAAAAATTTTTAATTTTATTTACAAGTCAGTCTTGGAACAGTCATAATAACCAGTAATTTTTCTTTTGCACTCTTTTATCATCTTCCCCAGTATCTCATCTCACTTGTTCAAGTTTGTACCAAACACTGTCTATTTGCCAGGTGTTCAGAAGCAAAGATAACTCAAGGGAAGAACCCATGGTCCCAATCCTTGATGCTCTCATGCAGAAAGAGGAGACAACTGGTCAACAGGAGAACCATCTGTTTCTTGTGCTACTCAGGCCAGATAGGGACAATACATGCAAACAAAAGACTGGTCCTCTTTACTCGGACAACAACCACCAAGTCAGTTTGTAATTACATGCCTCAAACACAGAGAAAATTCTCTTTGGTCATGCCAAAGCCGTAAACATTTTCATGTACTCTCTCCAAACCTCTTAGGTCAAACTTGATACCAGAAGACACCTTCCCATTAGCACTTCAAATATCCTTAGGCATTCAGGAAAAAAAAAAAAGTTAACAACCAGCTTTGGGAGAGAGACCCATGAATGAGCAATAATGCCAACAATCTATAAGCAAAGTCAGAAGAGTGACAGTATGAAGCACAAACCTAAATTGCTTCCTTCTATAGAGGAAATGCACTCTCAGATAGGATTTCAATTTTCTAAACATATTTCCAGAAAATGAAAAATTATTCTACTGCCTGCAAAAGTTCTGCTTCAATGAATCATCTGCTAATCAGACAGTAATAAACCCCCAAGTCCTTGGAGGCCACTAGCGTTAGCAATTGAAAATACACAAAGAGACATATTACTTTCTCCATTGGGCTTAAGTTTAGAGCCCGAACAAGCCAATCATGCAAGAAAGAAAACCATCAGCTAACGTGGTTGTTAAAACATTCCTCTTTGACATTGAGAACGTACCAAGGTCTCCTGGGAGTCTAAAAAGAACAAGGAGCTTAGGCCGGAAGACTCTCAGATTCAGTTCAGGACAGACATACTTCAGAGAAGTTCAAGAAAACATAATTTCCCCAGGGTTAACAAGATAACTGCTCCAGAAAACAGTGCAAAAATATTATTTCAGCACTTAAACAGAAAAAAAGTAGTAAGTCCAAACTGTACATTCAACATTACTCCCTACAAAATCATATAGTGTACTTCTACTTGCAAAAAACTTTGAGTTGTTTCTACCGAGAGTTAGCAAGAAAAAAATCAATGATCAGTAGATAAACCATCCATAAAATGAAACCCTCTGTGTGTGTGTGTGTCCAACTTTAAGATAACTAAGAATACTGATAATCCAAAGCTAAAGTCAATTCAACTTCTGTTCACATTTGTCTCTGAAATATAGCACAGTGGGGATTTTTTTTTTCCCTCTGCATTTACCACAATAATCGTCATTTTTCTGAGCTTCATTATAAAACGACCAACATACAATGCAACATTTGAGGTAAGGGATCCAGTGGCACTGAGAAAGGTAGCTGTCACCTCAGGACACTGGAAATGTTCTCCTCGGTAGGTAACACTATAGTGTCTTTGTATAACAGCAAGGGGTTCACAAAGCAGGTCCCTGCCATGCTCTCACTGGATTCTGTCTACTACTCAGTGATGTGAACCAAACAGGAGTCATCACCCCACTTTTCAGGCTACAGAAGGGGAACTAAGAAGAGAGCATCTGTAGTGGAGTCTGAAGCAGCCCTCGCCAAGGTGAACCCACCTGACCTGATGGCAACCTACTGCTCAGGTTACAATCTGTATCTTCACAGGGGCCAACTTTTCCTACATATATGCTTGCTGATAATTAGCACAGACACGTTTAGGAAACACACTCATTTTAATCTCTCCCACCCAAACAGAAGGTACTCTTCCCTAGTAAGAAAGAAGAAAATTTTGAAAATATCAAGTCGATCCACTACTCAACCCAATTCAACAGGAAATACAGGAAAAGACAGTTTAAAATTAACAAAAGGAGAACTCTAATCTAAAAAACATTTCAGATTCAAAACAATCTTCTTCACTGAACAAATGTCAACTGAATACCCACGATGCTAGTGTGCTGAATGCCCAGTGCACTAGTTACGTGCCCACGCGTGGGGAAAACAGCAGAGAACCCCATACAAACATCCCTGGCCTGTGGACCTGATGTTCCAGGAAGTGGAGAAAGGTATAAACATATATACAAATATATGGATATATCTATTACACTAAAAGAGCTTATGTAGGGAGTCCAATGGGAACAAGGGAGTATAAGAGGACTGCAATTTTAAACAGTGGTCAGGGAGGCAGCTTTGTCCCAAGAGTACAGAAGAGACACGGAGACCACTGCAGCAGAGAGGAAGCAACTGCAAATGTCCAGAGGCTGGAGTGATTCAGGTACGTTCAAAAATCAGGAAGCCAGAGGGTTTGGAGTGACATGAGAAAGAGGACTGATTTTTAATAAAAATAAATGTATAGTCCTCTCACTAGTTTCCAGATTCATCAGACTGCACTGGATTTTATCTTAACTGATAAAATTTGGTAGGCTGGCTTAGTTTCACTGTAATCTAATCAGTGTTAAAGGCATTCATTCGACAGTCAATGATACAGAACTATTCTGCATTGTTTCAGGTTACTTAAATAAACCTCTACACAAACATCGTTTGCCTCTTCAAAATGAAGCCACCAACCACATACAAACACCTTATACTACTTACCAGAAGCAATCTGGATAAAATACTCAAATTTCAATCATGCTCAGGACCCAAATCTCATTTAAGGAAACCATTTCTTGTCACTATTTCAGCGGCCCCAGGAGGTTTGGCCCCTTGGTAGAATTGCAAGCATAGTGGACTGAGAAGCAAAGGTTCATGCTTTGGCACTGCCAGGGCTAGTGCCTTGGGGAAATCACTCTCTCTGAGTCAGTTTCCCTGCTGTAGGGCTGGGATAATAACTGGGCTTCCCAAGTGGCTCAATGGTAAAGAATCTGCCTGCAGTGCAGGAGACCTGAGTCAGGAAGATCCCCTGGAGAAGGAAATGGCAACCCCCTCCAGTATTCTTGCCTGGGAAATCCCATGGACAGAGGAGCCTGGCGGACTACAGTCCATGGGATCACAAGAGAGTCAGAGATGACTTAGCGACTAAAAAAAACAACAAGGAATAATAACTAGCTATTCACAGAGCTGCTGTGAAAATTAAGTATATGCACACACAGCAAATACACTTCAGAGATTGCAAAATGCTTTATAAATGTAAATTATCAATAATACATACCTAGGTCAGTCATGACTTATTCTCGACTACAGCAGATAATACCCAATCATGTATCCTACTATGCAACATATAAACGTAGCCAAACATTACCCTTACCCTCAAGAATTTATTTCCTACAAGGGAGGAGGGGGGATTCTGTTACATGATTAATAAATAAATCACATAAAACTGAGCACAAGTGAAGTAAAAAATTCTAAAATATCTCTTCTTGGATCATGTGAAACCCACTTAGCACTGAAAACTTGCTCGTCCCACCTGAGTGCCTGATCCCTAGGTTCTACTCATTTCAGCGGTTCAAGCCAGATTCAGGAGGACACTTGACCCTCACACCAAATGCAGTTAGTGAATTCAATTAATTCTTCCTCATGCAGCCACAGCAAGAAATGCTAACATTTGTCAAATACCCAACCAGCCATGCCGCTAGGCGTTTTTTCAGCTCTCGGGGCCTACCAATCGCCTCCTGAATAACTCTGTAATTCATCCACTGCTCCAACTGACGCAGAAAGTGCCTATTTCAAGCCATCACCATCTTTCACACAGATTACTACAACTGCCTTCTAACTGGTCTCTGTGACTACAAAATTTTGTTTTTGCCTTCCTTCCGATTCATCCTCCAATGCAGCCAGCCAAGCATCTGACCTTCCACCAGTTCTTTTTAAAAAATAGTTTTATTGAGCTATAATTCACACACCATACAATTCACCACATAATGAACAGCTAAGTGCCCACCATTCCTTTTCAAAGAGCACAGAGGCCTTCCTTTCCTGACGCCCCTTCTCCTCTCCAGCCCACCTCACCCTTCTCGAATGCTCCAGCTGACCCTTCCCCTCTGTTGGCCTAATCTCTGCTCAACTCTTAGAGCCTCTGGCATTCCTGCTGCCCAACTCCAGGAAGCTCCCAGACCCACCCAAAGTCCACCCCTCACTGTTTCCCATCCTGCTTGTAAAATGGCCCTCACTGACCCACCATTGGCACCTGCTGTTAACCTGCGTCCCTCTCCACTGACTGACAAGGACCATGACTACACCATAATAGTCACTGGAACAACTCCTGTTGACGCAGCCTCCTCTCTACATCAAATCCACTAGAGCTTTTGTCCCTCTCATCACGTGACCACCAGGCATCCTCTGACAGGGTTAATCACCCCACCTCCTTCTGCAAAGGCTCTTTTCTTTGGGCATTCCCGGCACAATCATCTCCTAGAGTCTATTCCACTGTTCCTCCACCTCTAGGACTGGACCTACTATTCATGGAGCAGTTTCTCTAGGCACTGCGCAGAGTCCTCTTTTCTCATCCTCTACTTTATCCCAGTCCATCTCATTGTGTCCATCAGCCCTCAGGTACCACAACCACACAGGCAATCCACAAATGAACATGCCTACCAAACTTCTCCTGCAGAGGCAGGTGTCTGAAAACTGCCCACCTGAAGTCCCCTCTGGGATGTCTCAAAGGTCCCTCAACATATCAAAATCAAGGCAGGCTCTGGCCCCACATGGCCTGTCTTATGACTGGTGCCCCTGACCATCCTGTTAGGCAAGCTGGACACCAAAGCCTTACCTCCATCATCAACAAAGCATGACACTGTCACCTTATAAATTTCTCTCAAATGCATCTACTTGGGAGCAACCCCAACACCTCAACCTTAGTCAAAAAGCTACTAGTGTACCCTTCCTGTGCCACTTCAAACTGGCTCCTCTTGAAATCCACTCCTCTGAACCCTCACAATTCTCTTTTTACACTGAAGCCAGGTCTCTGCTTTCAAAAGGCTAATGTGACTAGTCAATCCTCATCTTAACATACTCAGTGACTTGTCACTTCCAGTAACTAAAACCCAAATCTGGGACTGTTAACTAGAAACTCAAAACCCAATGCAGGGGACATGGGTTCAATCCCTGGTCTGGGAACTAAGACCCCACACACTGAGGGGCAACTAGCCCATGCTCCGCAACAAGATGAGAAGTCCACACACTGCAACAAAGAGCAGCTCCTGCTCACCACAACCTGAGAAAAGCCCAGCAGCAGCCACAACAGAAAACAAACCCTCGCCAGGATCCTTTCTTTCTGCCCTTATCTTTCTATCCGGCCTCACCCCCACCCACTTCCTACATTCCGTGCTGACCCCTGCCTCTTCCACGGTTCCTTGAACACACCCCCCCACCTGGACTGAGACAGCTCCAGTTCTTTTTTCTGTCTGTGGTGCTCTTCTCCTCTCCTGGTCTAGTATCTCCGACTCTTCCTTCAGGTCCCAGTGCAATAGCAACTTCCCCAGGATGTCCTTTCTTGCCCAAGAGGACTAGGTTAAATCCCCTTGCAGCACTTTCTACCACTGTAACTTCACATTTGTTTGTGTGATTTGGCTAACATCTGTCTCTACCTCTAAGCTAGAAGTTCCATGAGGGGCTGACCCTGACTATTTTTGCCCTGTGTTGTACTCTCAGATCCTAACTCACCACCTGGCACATACAGGCGAGTAATAAATTACTTTTCTCTGCCCTCTCTCTGACACATAAGCTGGGGCAATTAAGAGGACATTATGATGAGACTTTTATTTGGGAAACAAAGTATTCCATGAGTAATTAACTGAGGGGCTGCTTGAGCTGGCTTATAAACCATGAACAGAATGAGAAGAAGCCAAAAGGAGAAGGAAACATTACAGGTCCGGCAAGAAGAGTGACTGAATCCTTGTCCTTGATGGCAGATACAGGGTAACGCTAGTAGGAGCAAGCTTATGTAGAGAGGGAGAGGGAAGCAGATAATAGAGCTCCCAAAATAATAAAGCAGCTAACCCTCACTAAGCACTTAACATGCACTGAGCATTTTACACATGTTAATTCATTTAATCTTCACTATAATGAGAATGAGAATATAATTTATCATCCAAACTGGGACATATATGAGAGCAAAAAGATTAATAATTGTTCAGGAAAAACATAAAAGCAGGTCACATGACCACCCTAGCTGTAGCTCTATTCAGTAGATGCTGTGGCTGTGTGCATTTTCCCTGTGCAAAAACAAGCACTGAGAGGCTGAGCAAGGAGACCCAAATCACCCAGCTCTGTGTTAGACCCAGAGTGTTGACTTAAGAGCCCATCCTCTTAACCACAAGGCTACACTGCCTTCAATTACACGGCCTTAAAAGCCAAGTAAGCCAATACAGTTGCTAAGCACACATTGTTACTGCAGACTCTTAAGATGAAAATAGCATTTTGGGGAACAGGAGATACTTTCCATCAAGAGCTGTTGTGCCATTCCAACAAGTTTGCTTTCAAATCCACTACCTCCAAAAGCCTAAATTAGGAACCAGGATCCTCAAGAACTTCTGCCTTTGCCATTTCTACATGTACTGTGCCTCAATAAATGCTTTTACTTTCTCCTTTAGGAACAAAACGGGTCGGTCCAAGTATACAAGACCTGAGTGATCTACCCACTCAGTGGGGCCGCAGGCAGCAGAACACACAGAAAGAAGGAGGCAGCTAGGTGAATGCTTTCAAAGGAAAATCAATGTTTTTTTCCTGTCCCTTTTATACCAACAGCCTGGGAATGAAAATGGACTGACTTTTGCTCTGGAAAGGAAAGGTCACTCTAACACTTGACTCCCTGGATAAGAACTCATCAACAGCAAGCTGCTGCAGAGAACACTTCAAAATAGGCTGGGGAATCACTGACAGAGATGCATGGGAAATAGGAGGTCAGCAGATCTGGGAGCCCACGCAGAGGTCAGAAGGTTTTACCTGAGACAGATGTGGTCCTGAGAGCAGTTCTCCCACATGAAAATAAACCAGTGTGAAGTTCTCCCACCTGAACAAATTCAACCATTTACAAGCCAACGGCTGTATGTGCACCTCCAAAGATTCTCTATGTTTGGGGGTAGTAAATATTTAAACTCTATCTGTTTAAATATTCAGTGAGTTGAAATACTCATTCCTGGAACACATCTTATTAAGAGAACCTAAATCACCAAGATGGGACGCATTAGTCAAATCCAGAGAGCAGCCTTTGTGGTATCAAAACAGAAAGAGGCCCAGAATGAACACGCCTTAATCACAAGTGGGTGTAATGCTTAGAGCAGCTCTTCTTCAACTCCCTGAGAAGACTATGGGGAAAAAACAGAACTAAGATTGGTGAACTCTGACAAGTATCTTAATTTCTTCCAAAAAGACACAATAACAACAAAACATACAACCTGCAAAGCAATTCCCAAAGATGAGATACCCAAGTGGCTTGCCCCACATACCCCTCTTAAAAAATTAAAAACCCTCCCTTTCTTTAAAGAACACACAAATTGATCCACACAAGCAATTGATTTCTATACTGTTAAAAAGTGAAGCTTTTCCCAATTACATACGACATGCTTTGCCTTACATGTTGCCTACAGTTGTGTCTCTTCTATTAAGTAGTTAAGGAATACTCACTGCTTACTCTAAACCATGGCTTCTCAACGGCAGCACAATTACCATTTTCAGCCAGATTATTGGGGGAAGGGAGGGCAGAGGGTTCCCTGTCCTGTGCATTATCCCTGGTCTCCACTTACACAGACTGTAGCAGCACAACCCACTGCTCCAATTAGGACAACAAAGAATATCTCCAAATACTGCCACATAGCCTCTGGGATGGGTGAGCGGCGGGGGGCAAAGTTGTTCACAGTTGAGAACTGCTGCTTTAAACAAATAAAACTGTTGGTCCATCACAGAGATTTCAAAGAGTTAAGCAGCTGTGTTGCTTTATGCAGAATTATGCTTGACCAATATGGAATTCATAAGCAAACATTGTTATGAAAACCATATAATATGGCATGTTCTTCATTCTCTGAAATAAACTGGACTAACTCAAAACACTTCCTGACATAGAAATTACACAGATGTGTGAAGCTGAATTAGGAAAACAGAAGTAAATATTCTGAAAATCTTGATGCTTCCTGGCAAGCCCTGAAGGTTATAAAGAGTACTATTACTCAAGTGGTGACCTGCTCTGGTCCTGGGGCCAAATGGATGCTTCTGAGAGCACACAACTAACTGAGAAAAACTGGTGCCCTCAATGCCAAGAACCAAATGCCTATGAAGCCAAGCCCCTAATGGGAAAGATGAAAGAATTCCTGAACTCACTCTCTCAAGGACTTCCCTGGTGGCACTAGTGGTAAAGAGCCCGCCTGTCAATGCAGGAGACAATCCCTGGGTCAGAAAAATTCCCTGGTGAAGGAAATGGCTTCCCACTCCAGTATTCTTGCCTGGAGAATCCCATGGACAGAGGGGCCTGGCAGGCTAGAGTCCACGGTGTCCTATAGTTGGACGGAAACGACTGAAGTGGCTTAGCACACACTCTCTCAAAGCATGGTCACAGACAGAAAACCAAATGGATAAAAGAGAAACATAAAAGTCAAGCAGATGGATAAGTAAAATATGGTATATCCATAAAACAGAACATTATCCAGCAAGAACAAGAAATGAAATACTGATCTATGTTACAACATGGGTAAGCCTGGGAAGCATTATGTGACGTGAAAAGTGCCAGTCACAGAAGACCACACACTGTATGATCCCACATACATGGAATGTCCGGAGAAGACAAATCCATGGGGACAGAAAGCAGACCTGGAGGTGGGGGTGGGCGTTGCTATGGTTATGAGTTTCATTTGGGGATGATATAAGGGTTCTAGAATTGATTATGGTGATGCCTGCATGTATCTGTGAAAATATGAAAAGCCATTAAATTGTATACTTTAAATGGGTAAACTATGTGAATTATATTTCATTACAGCTGTTAAAACACAAACATACACAAACAGTAACATTACAAACTTATTTAAAAAAAAAAAAGCTCAGGCCTTGCTATAGCTTAAAAAAAAAAAAAAAATGCACCTAGCTATAAAATTCACATGGGATGGCTCCACCTCTGCAATTGAGAAAAACATCCTCTTAACGCTGTAACAGCAGAGGAGTTAATTAAACACAAAGGAGAAGTTTTATTTCATGTAACACTGAGAATGAAAGAGAACCTTCCTTGGACCATAGTAATCTTTAATATGCAGGAATGCTTGGTCAGGCTTACTACCTCTGAACAACATGTTCCAAAGCAGATAAGTTGGACAGGGTTTCTTTCAGTTTGCAGAGCCCCCAGATTCAGTTAATTTGCAACCATGGCACATAAACTCTCAGAGGCGGATGAAAGGAAATGACAGGGTGGATTTTATACTTAACTTAATACAATCACACTTCACACATATATGAAAAGCCAAAAGCATTCATAATACACTTCTAATCCATGGATACAAATTATATCAGGGGAAAAATAAAACTATAAAACCCACCAGAGCAGTCCTTCTAAAAACACTTAAAATCTGAATCTCAGATGAAAAGGAAAAGTAGCTCTGACCAAAAGCGTAAATCTAAACCAAAAGTCAGTGTGCCATTTTCTTGGACTGAGCTGTTCTAACTGTGCATGATGTGCTCTTGGTTGACAGATGTATTACCCTGCCATCTTTGTTAACCTGATGTCTTTCAAAGAGAAAAGCAAAAGAGCCACTGGTTCTTGGCATCTTGAATTATTCAATTATTCAATTCAAGATGCCGAGAACAAGCAAGTGACCAGGCAGTGACCAGGGCGGGCAGGGACACTGGACCATAACACTTAAATGCTGTAGTTGTAACAATGATCATCAAAGAAACACCAATGTCCAAAGTCACTGTGAATGCCTCCATTCAATAAATATTTATTAAGCACCTACTAGGGGCCAAGCACTGCCACAGGAGCTACAGACACATGCACAACCAGATCACACACAATCTCTAACCACAGAGGCTTACAGTACAGTAGGGGAGGGGGCAGACAACACACAAGACAAGAAAATATACAGTATATTAGCTGGTAATGAGTGAGTGCTATGGAGAAAAACAAAGTTGGGCAAAAGGGAACAGAAGGGTGTGGATTTACTCAAGGTAATCAATGATAAGGGGTCATTTGACCTAAAGGAAGTAAGGCAGCAGGAAATATGGTTATCTAGGGGAAGGCATTTCAAGCACAGAGAAAGGTACAGAGGCCTGAAATGTGCACGCCAGCACATCCAAACAGCATCAGAAGGCCAAAGCGGCTGAAACAATGGCAACAAAGAAGAAAAGCCTCTGTAGGGTTTTGGCACAGAGAAGCAGTGATCTGAGTTACATTTGAACAGACTCCCTCCGGCTGCTGCGGGGTTAGGAAACTGAGTTCAGGCCAGGTGTCAGTCGTGCAGGGGCAAGCAGAGGCCAGACTGCGGGCAGGTTGTGCAAGAAGAGCCCTGGGAATCTGCTATTACACTGCATGCGATGTGAGACAAAGGGAAGAGGCAGAGTGGAGGCCGCAATTTGGGCTGAGCAGCCGAAGAGCAGAACTTCCTTCACCGATAAGGAAAAAGGAAAACTGCAATTCTGTTTGGAACATTTGAGATGCCTAGCGATATCCAAGAAGAAATGCAGGTTCAGGTTGAGAGGTCAAAAAGCTGTGGGCTAGAGATTGAAACCTGGGAGTCTTCAATATGCAATCCCTATACCAACAACCATGAGAACACATGATGTAGAAACAAACTACAGGAGATGAAACATTCAGGCTAGCAAGAGAATACTCAGAAACAAGTTAAGATATTACAGACAGACCAAATATACCCGTGAACTGTGGGTGAAGTGCCAGTGACAGGATGATGGAAAGACTGTCTCAGACTACCTTCTGGAAATCCTGAGGTAAAAACAACACACTGTTTAATTCACGGAGAAGCTCTCTACATCTGCAACAGTTGCCTACAGACAAATTACATATTAATGATGTTACCAAATGCTGCATTTCATAAAATCCAGCCTGCTACAGTTTCGCCTGTCTCTACTTCAGGAGGACATATAAGACAGGAACACCTTCTCCACTCCCACCCCATTTCAAAGAACTTGGGTGGGGTGGAACGGGGAACTTTTTCACCCTGCAAATTAATGAAGGAGTGTTAATGGATTTTAAGAAGTTTTTTGTTGTTGCTGTTGTTTTATTTTAAGAAGTTTTCTTAGTAAATAAGTATATGAATTCAAAACAAAAGTTCAATTCCAGAAAAAAAAAATTGTATTTAATAGTCTCACTAGTGATGTTTCAGTTCAGTTCAGTTGCTCAGTCATGTCCGACTCTTTGCAACCCCACAGACTGCAGCACACCAGCCTCCCTGTGCATCACCAACCCCCAGAGTTTACTCAAACTCATGCCCATCGAGTCGGTGATGCCATACAACCATCTCCTCTGTTGTCCCCTTCTCCCGCCTTCGATCTTTCCCAGCATCAAGGTCTTTTCAAATGGGTCAGCTCTTTGCATCAGGTAGCCAAAGAAATGGGAGTTTCAGCTTCAACATCAGTCCTTCCAATGAATATTCAGGACTGATTTCCTTTCTGGAGTTATTTCTCCACTGATCTCCAGTAGCATATTGGGCACCTACCAACCTGGGGAGTCCATCTTTCAATGTCCTATCTTTTTGCCTTTTCATACAGTGATGTTTAGTTGGTGTCATAATTTGGGTCCTAAAGAAGTGCTGAGTCAAATGGGGGTCAGGGCATGAGAGCGTTTTGTTTTTAAATACTTGATGTGAAAAGGTTTAACTGGACTCAAAATATGTGTGTTATCAAGAAAATTATGTCTATATTTGATAATGAAAGAATGAGGGGGAAAACACGTAATGAATTTTTCACAAAGTCCTATACAGACATTCCCAAAATATCTCCAGTTTACCCAGTACACTATACAAATATCTTCGATGTATGTGGAGGGGGCTTCCCTGGTAGCTCAGTGGTTAAAAAGTTGCCTGCCAATGCAGGAGATGGAGATTTGATCCCTGGGTTGGGAAGATTGTCTGGAGAAGGAAATGGCAACCCACTCCAGCATTCTTGCCTGGAAAATCCCACAGACAGAGGAGCCTAGTGGGCTACAGTTTATGGGGGTGCAAAAGAGTTGGACACGACTTAGCAACTAAACAACAACAAATGTATGTGTAACAGCAGGAAGCATGAGCTCCAGGTAATCTTGACAGTGCGAGCATGTTCTTCTGCAGTTGACTGTTGCAGTTTCCCCAGACTTTTTGGCACCTAATGACTTATCACATTAACACTCAGAGTAGGAAGAGCCAGAAAAGGAGGGGCAGGGTCACTGTCCAGAAACGGAGTCTAGATTTCTAAATAAGGATTCTTACATGTAATTATCTAGCTGCTATCATTCATCAGCAATGAAGGCAGCATTGGTAAGTTTTTCTCAGCACTAAGGTCTCTCCATGGCCAAAGTGGTACCCAAGACTGCCAGGAGCAGTTAAGTGATATGTGACACATAGAGCGAAAAGTGCAACACCAATAAGCTGAATGCACTTTTCCATTTTGGAAACTGACAATGAGGAAGCTGCAGGTAGAAGGAAGGAAACTGTGGAGGGAAGTGCACAGCACAGGCCTATGGAGGGCCATCAAGTTCCCACGGCGACCAGCAGCGGCCTCTCCCACCCAGCTTCAGATGCGCCTGGCTTCTGGCCCCAGTCAGTTAATCCCACTTATTTTATGAGTCTCCTCATAAAATAAAAATAACTCTTAGGAAAAAATATCAAGTTTATCTATCAAAAAAAGAAACTCCTGAATAAATGTGTGTGTGTGTGTGTGTGTGTGTGTGTGTGTGTGCGCGCGCGCGCGCGCGCGCGCGTGCATAATCAGCAATAAGTAGAATAAATTCCTATGGAGGATAGAATGTTCTATTTTTACCTTCTTGATAAGAGGAACAGTCATACACCCAGGAATAAAACAGTCCCCATTACAATATAGCAGCTTAATTTGTTTACTACAAGAAGCTTTAGAGGATGATGTAATGGCCTCACACCACAGATAATATACCACAGTCCCTCAGAATGTAACAGATTCTCAAATAAAAAACTCATTTACCTCTCAGACCAGACCCTCCTGAGAATGAGAAGAGAATGCCATTAAGACGGTATCGGGTTTCCAATACCCCTCTAAAGCAAATATCAGTCAAGATCTTGGAAAGAAGGCCATAACCGAGAAACCCATTAATCTGTGAAACAAATAAAGGGCTCCAACAATAAGTGTCAAAATAAGAAAAATTAATTAGCATGTTTTTTTAAAGAATGAGGTGAAAGAATGTGATGCTCTAGTTTATATTAAAGCACATCCAAATTAAATCTATTGCAGTATCATTTAAAACACAATCTGTTATTAACTAATATGTACAAAAGTTGAAGCTCTTCCTATAGACCCCTGGCCTAAGAGAGGGCTCATCTTGACATTTATAAATTATTAACACTGCCCTGTAACTACCACTAGACTATAAAAGAACCTTTTGACTTATAGACCTGAACATTATCATCAGAAGGAAAGTAATACAGGGAAGGGGAAAAAAAGAAAAGCTGTGTCTTCAGAGCTTTTCAAATTAAATTTTTTAAAGTATGAGAGCAACTGTCGGGTTCACAGCTATGGACAATAACCGTGATAACACTGAGCAGAACTGAAGAGGGCAGAAACTGAACTTCTTCAAGAAGCAGGTACAGCCGTTAACAACACTTTATTGGCCATGCACTGGCAGGATTAATCAATACCACAGGTATCTTTTTCTAAGCTTTCCTCTCATATAGTGCAAGATAAAGATGGTAGAGCAACTGAACTGCCTGATTAAATAAGATCTGTATTCAAACTGTTCAAAGTCAAGTTCCCTGACAAGTCTCAATTTTGTTTTCGAGGAAAAATTAAACCTACCAGCAAAATACTCATTCCATACTCTACAACCACAAAAGCATCAGAAGCTCAGTTTACTGTCCAATGTAAACGCATAATATATTGAGGAGTTTTAGTCTCTAGTGACCTTTATGAACACCTGGAAAATGCAAGCAAGGCAATATGCAGCGTGAGAGAACATAAATTTCAAAAGCAACTGACGAATGCAAGCCAAGGCTGAAATGTAAATGGAGCATAGGGTTACAACCGCATTCTCAAAAGGAATCTTCGTTCTCACTTCAGAAAACAGAGAAATTTATTCTCAAATGCTGTCAATGGAAAAACTGTCACTTCTGATTCAAGTTAATTTTATCAGACCTACAGGACCTTGGGGAAAAGGCATAGATCCCTTTCTTTATTCTCCTCCCTGCTTTATCCTGCAATGTGCAAATTGACTAACAATACAACTAACTACCTAGAGACACATGTGCCATTTTCAGCAACTGGTAATTTACAGTTTTGTTTTAGATTGCTTTTTTTTTTTAACCAGATGGATATAATGTGTTGCTTCTTCCCTGTAGGTCTGTCACTTTTGATTTTTTTTTTTAAACAAATGATGTGATATGAACAGGTAAGAAGCATTTTAAAGAATATTACAGAATTTCAGAACTGGGTAGAAAACACAGTAAAAATCCAGAGTAATTCATCACAGTACAAAATATATAAATAATCAATGCCAACTCTCGCTCTTCTTTAAAACAGACTGAGTTGTGGATAAGAGTAATAGAAATTCTACAACTTAACTGCACTTAATATCAGGAGTTCTTGATAGGAATCTGATTCCCCAAATACAGGCCACATCAATATATGTCTTAACCACTGATCAGGCTTTAGAAAATAATCCTGAATCCATGAACTCTCTAAAGGGCTCTCACAATACAAGCATGGTCTCCTGGTTTCTGCTCAGATTCCTGAGAGCAGGAATCTGTGTTATGTTAACTTTGAAAGCAATCAACTATCTGATGAATGAACAAAATCCATTTATTAATTAGACTTCATTTTTCATTACCCACTAACAAGTTTTCTTCTTATAATCAAAGAGCACAGATTCTTAGAGCAGAATAATGTGGTTCTCATTAATAGTCTTCTTAAATACATTAAAAAGGCTACCTTTGGGGGTATTGTTTGAAAAATTAAACTGTAATTCTCCATGTCACACACTAGTCGACGTACCTTTATACTCCCACTTTCATTCCAACTTTCTCTGAAAAAATAAATAAATAAAAGCTTACGTTCTTAGAACTATTAACATGTCTGTACACAAGAGAACGCCCTCTGATGTTATTCACTGACAGCCATGTGAATCACTTAAGAGCTTTAATTTGGAGCTGTGTTGTTTAATATGGTAGCCACTGGCCATATGTGGCTATTTTAATTAGTTAAAATTAAATAAAATAAAAAATTCGGTTCCTCAGTCACACTAGCTGCATTTCAAGTACTCACCAGTCCTGTGTGGCTAGTAGTACCAAGGTGGACACCACAGACACAGAACATGACCAATATCAAAGAAAATTCTATTAGCACTGATCTGGATCTAAATGCATATAAATAAAAATATTAAGACTCCCATTTCATCAATAAACCACTCCCTTTTAATGAACTCTGACTGCTTTAAGAACAATAATATGCATAAATATGAACCCAGAGGCTTTTACCCTTAACAACAGATAATGATTCTTAGAAGAGATGCAACGGGGAAAAAATTCCTAAGCCATCTAAGGCTTTAGATTCTAACATTTATCCTAACATTCCTCCAGCAATTTACACAACCTGACTGGAAGAGAAAACAGAGCAAGAACATGCGTTTCTCCACTCTGAGGTAGCTTTCCCCCAGAATGGTCACAGCTGCCAAGTCTGAGGATCACAGGTCCCGCTACCTTCCGCTGTCAGCACTCCTTTGGAAACTCCCTTTCCAAACCCGCCTCCTCTGACTCACTCCACAGACTATGCCATCACTCTCAGTTCGGAGCCTGCAGTTTCTGGCAGACAGGCCCAACGTAATGACAGTCTGGATAAAATCCTAAGTCTATCTGCTCTCAGAGGATTTTTCCAATCCTGTGCAACTGCCATGCGGGTATGTGAGAGGCTGCACATATTTCCTCATAATAAAAACAAAACCCCAATTTCTGCAAAGTTGATAAGTTACCTCTGAATTTATAACACAAGATGACAGGCAGAGTTCTGTTTTTCTGCAAAACTTGAGCTTTTACAAGCATATGTTTTCAATCACTTATTTCTCAATAATGACTGAAATATCTCAAACCATCCCAAGTGCTTCGCTAGCTTTACCTGTTACCTGGTTGTATTACCACTGGCTGCACAGACACAGGAAAGAGCCAAAGGGGGAAAAACTCAACCTTGGGTGCGGTCAGTTCAATAAAAATTTCTCTAAAACTTGAATCCTAAATATCCTTCCATAATGCAATACTAAAGTAACTGCTTTAAAGCAGTCATCAGGGGAGACCTGTATTTCTGAGTGATGCATGTTGAAGAGGGTGTTATAATAAGGATCTGGTGATGGATTTAATGCTGAAAACACCCTTTTCCTACAGACCTGGGGGAGAGGGGCAGTAGGGAAGGCTAGGTAAACTTGTTCACTGATGACCATTCTGGGTTTTTGGTTATTATTTCATTACCCAAAAAAAGGAAGGAAAAAAAAGTAATGTGAGCGAATGTATGAGCTGTGTTTCTCTGGGGCACTTCCTTCCATCCTGTGAGTCCCAGGTATCAGTGATCTCTGGGGGAATGTCGGCCATCAGCCATGCATGTGTGTGAGTGCTAGGTCACTTCAGACATGTCCGACTATGAACTGTAGCCCTGAAGGCTCCTCTGTCCATGGGATTCTCCAGGCAAGAATTCTGGAGTGGGTTGCCATGCTCTTCTCCAGGGGACCTTCCTCACCCAAGGATCGAACCCGCGTCTCTTAAGCCTATCTGTACTGGCAAGCGGGTTCTTTACCACTAGCAGCACCTGGGAAGCCCCAGGAGAGGAGGCCAAAATGAGAACAACTATTCCTTCCCAAGGAAAGCACTTTGGAATCTAAGAAAGCAGACAAAAGTAGGGTGGTGGGAGCAACTTCTCCCCAAGGGAATTCTGGCTTGAATGCAAAGGATTCCAGAGAACATGTTTCCAAAAGGACTCTGACAACAAGGAGCAATTCCAAAACAATGACATTAAGTCCTATGGATAAAAGAAAAGTGGGGAACCAGGAGGAGGATTCTGAAAATTTTAGATCTTGAGGCATGATAGACTTCAAGGTTAAAAGCAAAGAAAGACTGAAATAAAGCATCTATGCTTAAATGGACCCTTGGGGGAAGGGGAAAGAACTCAGCAGGATAAAAGGAAAAGACAAAATTATACCATCTCATTTCCCCACCTGGGTGTGATAAACCTTACCCATTTAGAAGTGAGAGAACACATTTTTAGTTCACATCCAGTCCAGATCAGGAATTGCAAACAATTTAACACAGGAAAAGGAAACCGGTAAATAGAAGAACAAAACTGCTTCCTACTAATATGGGTCAACTTTGCAGGAATACAATCAAGAGAATCAAGAAAAAATTATATCTGCTACAAATGGTATAAACATAGGAGAAAACTACCAATAGCTCAAACACCTGAGAAAGGAAATAGGAAATCATGCAGAATAAATGAGAAAATGGAAATCTGAAAAGTCATCATAAAATAATTAAAAGTACAGACAGAAATGGGCTTCCCTGGTAGCTCAACTAGTAAAGAATCTGCCTGCA